>NC_088798.1:4227343-4831250 GCF_011386835.1 Chrysemys picta bellii
ACTATCCTGTGAGAGAAGGAAACAAGAAGAAGCAATTTTACTGAGGATCTTGGAACAACAGCGCTGTGCAGAGATTATGGCTGAGTGGCTCTTACAAGTTGTGTTTGATTTTTGTAATCCTGTAGTTCTCTCTCAATCTTTTTTTAGCCTTTCTTTATCATTTGACAGACATGAGTTAGTGTTTCATTTTCAGAACAGAACACCTGATTTGAATCAGTTATATTTTTAAGAATATTTTGTCTGTGTCTTCTTAGTGAATTAGAATGAAAACAATACAACTTGATTTATAATAATAAATTGCCTTTGACAATATAAATATAGATGCAAAAGAATAAATAGTTTTTTCTATATAATTTACATTATCTGGAAGTAAATTGACATTCCATTTGCATGGCTCTTGTATCAGAAATAATACACTGTGGTTAATGTTTTAGTTATTTAAATATAGATAACCTATGATGATCTATAAAAATCCTTTTGAATATGAAGACTCTGAAATTTTATCCAAAATTCATGCTTTGTCTCATTACTTTAACTGGGTGTTGTACTGTGGCGCACAGAGGAGAGAATACAAAGTGTCCCCAGTTAGATAATTGTCTGTTTACTATTTAGTAATTTGCTTTGAAATACATTCTATTAAAATCTGTCAAGTAGTTATGGGTTTCAAAATGTTATTCTCTGTGACTTTCATTTGTAATATACCCACAAAGCATCTCCTGTGTTCTCTTTGGTTGACGTATCAGTAGTTCTATAGATAAGTCCTTTTGTTTTAGGTTAAAATTCTAACACTGTATTATTACATGACCTGTTAAACGATAATAACCTATTCCAGATTAAGCAATAGCTTATTTTCCAAAGGAAAAAGCTTTAGTAAGAAATGATGAGAACATACCTTTTTAAAATTGTACTTTATGGTTTTCCAGTTCAGAATCCAGGCTTCCCTAAACCCTTCCTTAGTGGCTATCAACGCTGTCTGTTTTCTCAAACGTGTATGGATTTTTTTGTTTTGTTTTAATGAGCACTATTAAATGAACCTCTGTTTCTTGCCACCTGAATCCTTGTTGATAAAATATCATGCCTGCAGGCAACTGAAAGCACAGAGGTAATGTTTGTCACCCAGCCAGTTCAGGACTCTGTTTCTGTGGCTGGGCTAAAGCAGAATGTATAGTCTACAAGATCTTAGTGGTACTTTGTCAGTTTATTCTGAATACCTTTAGAGAACTGGAGGCTGACAGTCCCTTATCAACCTGCATCGTGAAGTATTATTTACATGTGCTTTGGGTCTTGTGCTGTAGCCAATCTAGCACAGAGCAAGCAAGAAGGGAAATGGTCTTTTTGTACCTCCCAGAATCTGTCTTCATATTTTCCAGGCATTAGTTTAGTTGCTTTCTTTCTTATAAAAAGAAAAGGGAAACCTCGATGAAACTAAGCATTGAGTTTATAGTGAAATGGCAAAAACCTATTGTCCTAAAGGAATAAAATCTGTCAACAGCAAAAGTATTTTCTATGTAGTTTGTGTTCTCCGTCTGTGCACTGTACATCAGGTATTAACAATTTGATTGGCAGAATAAGAAGAACGAAATTGGAAGAGAAATACACGTTAAGATCTTCCATGGTAATAAGTAAGAAATGCGTGCAAAACTGTAGAAGTAAACTTTAAAACTTTACATCATTCTCTAGAATTCAGCACCCTGGAAAGGAAAACCGTTCCAGTGATAACGTCTAATAGACTAGAAATCTTCGTTTAAATTAAAAAGCCACCATGGCTAAGGGAGATTTTCAGGTAACTCCTAACAAAAAGGGCCTCTAGCATATTCATTGCCTGAAAAAGGGAATCCGTTATAGTGGAAAAGCTGTATATGATTTGGCAACACAGAATGAGCTTTGTTAATTGCTTAGCCTGACTCGGTCATGCCTTCACTGCTGAATTATGGTTACCAAGCTGATTGCTCTAGATTTAGTGTTTGACGAGTCACTGTTTGAACAATAACGTGATGTTTTGCTCTCCGCAGGCCCACGAGCGATCAGAGAGCTCAGAGGTGGCTTTTGTTACCCAGCTTGTGAAAAAGCTGATGATCATCATTGCACGACCGGCTCGACTGCTTGAGTGCCTGGTAAGCACAATCCTCAGAAGAAAGTGTATCTGCTTTGAAGTGCCTGATTGGGTACACAAGACAGGAAGAAGAACCAATTCTTACAGGGAAAATACGTTTTTGAAAAAATAGGTCCAAATCCAAAATAAGGACACATAGGACCTCTCTGGACGTGTAGAGCCCATAAAGTGGGTATAAATTGCCAGAGCAGCTTAAAGGAGCTAGCCTACTTAAAGGATCCTTAGTGCAAATGAGAATTGGACTCTGAGGATACGTCTACACAGCAAAGGAAAACCTGTGACTGGCCCCTGCCAGCTGACTTGGGCTCGGGCTGCAGGACAGTTTCATTGTTGTGTGGACTTCCGGGCGTGGGCTGGAGCCCGAACTCTGGGATCCTTTCCCCCCTCAGGGCTCAAGAGCCCAAACCCAGAAGTCTACACAGCAGTGAAACAGCCCTGTGAGCCCACTTCAACTGGCACAGGCCGCCGTGAGTTTTTCTTTGCTGTGTAGACGTACTCTGAATTTTTTAAAAAATTGTCACATTCTCTGAGTGTGGAACTAGACGTGTGCAGGTGGGGACAATCCAAGGGAGTCTGTAAGCAAGATTAAATTCTGTACAGAACAGCCTGAATATATTGAAGAGCAAGTCATATATTTCTTTCTAAACTACCCACTCAGACTAGTAAGAGGACATAGTTTTACACTTAGTTCTGGACAGTAGGAACAAAGAATGCGGGCCGTACCTGCAGAATGGGGACTCAGTGTCTTGAAAAGCAGTGACTCTGAAAAGGATTTCGGGATCATAGTGGACAGACAGCTGAACATGAGCTACCAGTGTAATATTGTGGGGAAAGGGGCTAATATGATCCTTGGATGCACAAAAAGGGGAGTGGGGAGGTGATTTTATTTCTGTAGCTGGCATTGAGTGAGATTGGTATTGGAATACAATACTGTGTTCAAACATCAAACAAAGAGATGCTGAAAAATTGGAGAGAGTGCAGACGAGCCCCAAAATGATTCAGGGGCTGGCGAAAATGCCTTTCCGTGACTGACTTAAGGAGCTCAATCTGTTTAGTTTATCAAAAAGATCAAGAGGTGATTTTATTGTGGTATATGGGTACCTCTGTGGAGAGAAAATACAAGGAATTTAAAGGCTCTTCAATCTAGCAGAGAAATGGAGAACAAAAATCAGTGGAGTTGAAGCCAAAATAGTCCAATGAGAAATAAAGCATATCTATTTAACAGTGAGGATGATTAACAGTTGGAACAAACTACCGGAAGTGGTAGATTCTCCATCTCCGTTCAAATCCAGACTTGGATGCCTTTCTGGAAGAGATGCTTTAGTGAAACATGTTATTGGGCTCAATACAGGGCTAGTCACTGGATGAAATTATCTGGCTCCGTGTTACACAGGAGGTCAGATTAGATCCTCTAAGGCAGGGGTGGCCAACCTACGGCTCCGGAGCCACATGCGGCTCTTCAGAAGTTAATATGCGGCTCCTTGTACAGGCACCGACTCCGGGGCTGGAGCTACAGGTGCCAGCTTTCCAATGTGCCGGGGGGTGCTCACTGCTCAACCCCTGGCTCTGCCACAGGCCCTGCCCCCACTCCACCCCTTCCCGCCCCCTCCCCTGAGCCTGCTATGCCTTTGCTCCTCCCCCTGAGTCTCATCCATGCCATGAAACAGCTGATCGGGAGGTGCTGATTGGTGGGGCTGCCAGTGGGCAGGAGGCACTGGAAGCAGGGGGGAGCTGATAGGGGGCTGCTGACGTATAACTGTGGCTCTTTGGCAATGTACATTGGTAAATTCTGGCTCCTTCTCAGGCTCAGGTTGGCCACCCCTGCTCTTATGGGCCCTTCTGGCCTTGGAACCTATCAAGCTGAGTAAAGCTGCCTCTTTTTCAGGCATTATTCCAGCTAGATCACTTTTGGTATGATCGTGCTTAGAGATAGGCAGTGGCACAGCTCATGTAAGAAGCAAACTTTCAGAAGTTAATATGAGATTGTACCAACAAGGAACAGAGAGTCCTCTGGCACCTTTAAGACTAACAGAAGTATTGGGAGCATAAGCTTTCGTGGGTAAGAACTTCACTTCTTCAGATGCAAGTAAAGCACAGGACCCTCTGTTGCTTTTTACAGATTCATACTAACACGGCTACCCCTCTGATACTTGATACCAACAAGGAGTGAGTTTCAGCATGTGAGCTGTTGGAAGACAAACTAGCTGTGTGAAGCTTTTTTCATAAGATGAACAGCTCAGTGCAACAAGACTTTGTTTTTTGTTTTTTTTTTTTTTTTGCAAGGAGGAAAATTGACAACAAAATATATGTTTGTATTTTAATCTAGCTGAGTTTTCTTGAATAATAAAATTGAGAGTATAAGGCAGTTATTTACTGCATTGAGTCTTTCAACTCTCAGTGAATTTTCAAAGCGGTCATGGGGATTTTGCCGTATTGAGTGACTCATTAATTTTAACAATTTACTTGAAAATCTTCCCCACAAGTTGAAATTGGGATTGAAAAAGCAAAACTAAACTGAAATAGATTGCTATGAATCTCGTGGTGCTTACTTTGCTTAATACTGAAATTGATACATGTGTCACTAGAATAGCACACATCACCTTAGAAGGGTAAGAGAACATTTGCCAAAGTTTTATGCCATCTCTATAGTGTGGTATTCCTCTTGGAAGCACTTCCTAAATCATACGTGCCATTAGCTGCAAATTAATGTATCAAGAGGTTCCTGTGCTAGCTGCCGCACCTGTCCTTCTGAGACAAGCGTGGGAGCAGGTGGAGGCAATAGAGTCTCTGAGATTTGAGTAATGAACTCCAAAGCTTGTAGTGACAGCCCTGAAAACAAAGTGGCAAGACCCCAAAGTATATAAATACTGTACAGTTCACTATTTTAGTATTCTCTGTGTGTTTTAAAGCACTCTATCTGCCTAACCATTTAAAAAAAGTTATTTATCTTATTCTACTGACCATAGTGCCATCAGTGCTAGCGTTCCATCTGATACTGCATATGGGAGCAAGAGGATCCTAATAGACAGCTTTCCATTGTAATAGTTTGGCTGTCAGTTTTCTCTTACACTTCGGAGCATGTGAATTCACCCATTTTTATAACTTAACCTTTAATTTTGCTGTGCTTTCATCAGACCAGATGTGCTGTTAAATTATACAAAATGTACTAAAATTGTTTCATAGGAAACAAATGCTATATCCAGCCACTCATATGACTCCTGCTTCTTCAATACAAAATGAAATGACTGAGCATGTAGGTCAGGTGAGGAAATTGGAGTAATGGGCGTAAAGGGTTTTAATTGTTTTATACAATTTTGGTTATTTAATGTTTAAGTCTTACCTACCAGATTGTAAAATGTTTATTAAGGGCTGAGCATTTGGGCTTTGAAGGCAGCAATTCGGGCTCTCAGGTGAATACGTTAAGTAGACACATTTTTCAAATGTGAGTTATTTACCAATGAGACCGTCTCTTGGGGAAAATGTGCAATTTAACAGTGGTTTTTGACAGTGGTATTATATTGCAGACTGGAACACTGCTGCAGGAGGCTATTCCATTCGGTTATGTAAAACTACATTTAGAGGCTCTCTTAAAAGTATTTTCTACTAAAAAGATTAGTACAGCTCTATTGATTCCACCTCTCTTCCCCGTTCCTTCTTCCATCCTTTCCTTGTCTGTTATCTTTAACTATTATCTATCCACTGGCTGCTTTCTCTCCCCCAGTAAGTCAGTCTTATCTTGAAAAAAAATCCTTCCCTACTGCCCACTCCACCTGCCCCACTAGCCTTTTCCTACTACTTGCCTGTGTCTGAGCCTCACAGTTCGTAGACTTTGTCTCCACCAACTCTCCCTCTGATCTAGTTCCTGTCTGCTGCTCTTACTAAGATCACGAATGACTTCTTCCTAGCCAAGTCAGAGGCACTTCTCATCTCCTTCACTCATTGCTGCCTTTGGCAATATTGCCTATTATTTGCTTAGTGCTGATTTTGAGCTCATCACCAAATGGATTATACAACAAAGTGGTCTTTGCTCCAAGGTGCTAACAATTTTAAAAGTACCCTTTTCCTCCTCTACTTTCTCTCCTCTCTTGATTTTTATGATTGTATTTATTTTTGGGTTTGTTTGATTTTTTTTTTTTTTTTTTTTGGTCATCTCCTGTCTTGCTAACCACTCTTTCAGGTAAATTGTGCTGTTTGATGTCAGTCACTGATCCACTGTAAAAAACTATTACTCAGTTCAAAATAATTTGGTAGTCTCTGCACAGGAGTCCAGCACTGGTAAACAACAAGGTCTGCAGATCAGAGTTAAAGGTACTTTAGCAACACTGTTTTAGCTGAAGCATGTGCATCCTGCCTGACCTATCAAGTGGTCCTAGTCACCGCTGACAGGTTAATAGTTTAGAGCAGTTTGACAAACAGAAATTAAATCTTCTGTGATACTGAAATTCGTAACTGCATGCATGCAACATGGTTTGAAGCAAGATTACTGCCTTTATAGAATGTTTTGCTCAGCTAATTAAGTTTGATGGGAGCTTGCTGTTGAGTGGCTTAATTCATCTTCTACCATGCTGAGATGGCATAAAACTTCACATAGGTTCTCACCTCAAAACTTCTGTTTCTATAGTGTACATCATGGATTGTAACAGCATAAGAACTTGGGGCAAGCTAAATATTTGAGGTATCATGACCTACTGCATAAATCCCCTACTGCCAACTTTTGTTTTATAAAATGTTTTCTTACCATCCCTGTTGTTTCTGTTCATTGGCAAGGCCAGTTGATCCAAGGATATAATAGACATCCAGCACAGTCTCTGAATACATCTAATGGTTTACATTTTTCTAGAGCAGGAGGCTGTGTGCATCATGTCGATATACTTGTGACTAGGTGTTTTGCAGCATCATTCGGCCTTGGAATCAGTTTTGGATATATTTGAGCAGGCTAGATGTTAAAGCTTAACAATAACCATGCTTTTCCCCTCCTCCTCTGTGGGCATTAAAACAACAACAAATTCTCTTTTGATTTTGGAATCAAATCACTCAGATCTCTGGTCTTACTCTTTCTTTTCTTCCTTTAGGAGTTTGATCCCGAAGAGTTCTACCATCTGTTAGAAGCTGCCGAAGGTCATGCCAAGGAAGGGCAAGGAATTAAATGCGACATTCCTCGTTACATTATCAGCCAGCTGGGCCTCACCCGGGATCCCCTGGAGGGTGAGAACTTCTTACTTTGCATCCTTTGGGCTAAAAGCCTTTCCAAATATGAAATATGAGCCATCTTCACTGGTCGTTGCTCTGTTGAATGAGAATTTTTTTCCCTTTAATTCACATGCTTCTTTTTTTCCTCGTCCTCTATTGCTGTTCTCAAAATGTAAACTGTCCTTTCCCCCTCTAATTACCTGTTATTTTCTGTGTTACTTTTTAACCATTTATGCTCTGGTGTTTGACAGTGAAACTAGATTGCTCAGTTTTGTTTTTGTTTGTAATCTGCTGTTTATAGCAGGTCCACTTGGTGATTCAAAGGCACTGCCAAATGCTCCATTGTTGAGGTTTCCTGCACAATACAGGAATGTTTAAGAT
Source organism: Chrysemys picta bellii (assembly GCF_011386835.1). NCBI lineage: Eukaryota > Metazoa > Chordata > Testudines > Emydidae > Chrysemys > Chrysemys picta. The sequence continues at coordinate 4,235,028 of NC_088798.1, forward strand.
CAAAATTTTCATTGAAATTTCAAGAACAATACTTTAAATTGAATTCCTATTAGGTTTTGTTAGCCTTTATTAAAAAAAAAAAAAAAAAAAACGGAATCTGATTTTTGGATTTTACAATGACATTGTCCTTTGAATATTGTTATATTTTACTACTTCTCTGCCAACTCAGACAATCTGTTTGTTTTATTTTTACTGTTGCATTTGCTCAGAAAGTTGGAATCTGGTTCTTTGGAATGTTTCCTGACTTCCTGCAGTATTCTCCATGAGATTAGTGGGTGTGTGCAGTGACAAGCCCTGTTATGAGTAAAACCCACTGTACAGATAGCAGAATTCTCCTTTGCTGCACTTAATGCTCTTGCCTGCTCCATGGAACAGTCATATTTCTGGATTAATTAATCTGTTTTAAGCACTCTGTGGTGAAATCCCTGAGGTGTGGAGTAGCCATAAAAAGGCCCATTTTGCAGCACAGTCAGCACAGGTCCACTACACAGAGGGACCTCATGAGGGCATTCCAAAGCCCCCTACCATGAATGCTGCAAAGCCATAGAGTCTGTGTATAGGTGCAGGGGAGTTGCAGGGTCATTGTCTGAGTGGATCAATTGGCCACAGTCCCTGCATTTTGGACTTAGTAGTGCAGGAGTCCGCAGATGCTGCTTCACTGAAGAGACTGTATTAACAGACACAGACTGACCAGTTTGGGAGTTGGAGAGGAGTCTGTTATCCTAGCTTTTGTGTTGGTTCCCTGAGGAGCAAAGTTTGTTTACTCAAGCTTTGCATGAGGGGCCAGGACTATTATCATTTTTGTAGCATTAACAATATGTTCTCTGCTATACAAGGCAAAAAAGTACAGACAATTCCTGCCCAGAGAACCTACAGTCTCCGTGATAACCACAGGGGTGACAGGATGCAGTGGAAGAGACAGGAGAGAGAGGTTAGAGGATGGGGGAAGTCTGAGAGTGTGAAGGTGTTTTGTTCCCTTATTGGGTAACTCAGAGCACTACAGACTGCAACAGCGTTGCCGTATTGTATGAAGCATTTGTTAACCCTCCAATGAATAGTGTAGACATTTGGGGTTTTTTAATAGGTATACTTAGAATGAGTATTTGCTAAATGTGATGTCAGTCAGTCATTATAAATTCATATGATAGGTATAGTCTATACCAGGGGTCGGCAACATTCGGCACGCGGCTCGCCAGGGTAAGTACCCTAGCGGGCCGGGCCAGTTTATTTACCTGCTGACGCGGCAGGTTCGGCCGATCGCGGCCCCCACTCGCCGCGGTTCGCCGTCCCGGGCCAATGGCATGTGCCGAGGCACGGGCCGAGGCATGTGCTGGCCGCGGCTTCCCGCCACCCCCATTGGCCCGGGACAGTGAACCACAGCCAGTGGGAGCCGCGATCGGCTGAACCTGCCGTGTCAGCAGGTAAATAAACTGGCCCGGCCCGCTAGGGTGCTTACCCTGGCGAGCCACATGCCAAACGTTGCCGACCCCTTGTCTATACTTCTGAGAGTTCATCTAGATCAGTGTTAGTCAACTTATTTATCATTGTGGGCCGCATCCACACAATATATATACTATTTGTATGACCCTGAAGATGTCACGTGGGCCGCAGCTGTGTGCCGATTGGGCCTCAGGCAGGCCGCAGTTGAGAACCATGGATCTAGATGCAGAAGTTTATACTTCTGGTCCCCAAAAGGCATTTAATCATTTAAATTTTTTTTGTTAACTTGGACAGCGTTTCAAGCAACCTGTCTTTGTAAAGGGAGATAATTTACAGCATATTTTACATATACAGACTTTAAAAATATTGTACGTTATAGTAAACATTGGCGAATTTTTAAAAGATCTTGAGAATTTATTTGCGATCTGTTTTGTCAAAACTTGAGAGAGTCAATCAAATTGCAGTACCTTTTTTGGGTTAAATATCAAGGATCCTTACTAATTGAGGATTATCATTATAATAGGGTGCAAATAATATGATCCAGATATTCCTGGCACCCTTACCAGCCATCTCTGTCCAGCACATGCTCTTAATCTATCCTCCTGCCCCATTCCTCAAGGGTGATCTGGAAGAGGCTGAACACGTCTGGCAGCCCTTCTAGACCTCAGTGTACTACATGGGAAGATTCATGTGCTTTCTAATATGCTCCTGGGCGCAGAGCCCCAGAAAATCTAAACTTTGAAATCAGTGAGTTATTGCACAATTAAATATTTCATCTCCGTGTTTTGTTAATCTCGTTTAATCTCTTTTCTTTTGAGATATTTATTGGCACAAATTTTGCTTCCATGCTTGGCTCAGCAACAATAAAACCTGCCACAGAGACTGGAAGTTACCACAGAATTTGGCAGCAGTTGAACTTTGGTTTTCTTTTTCTCTCGTGGAAGCAGTTTTACCTTAATTTCTGCAATATTTGTCAGAATTACAGAGTGACAGGTTGGCAAGCAACATCAGACGAACAGCTTTTTAGCAAAATGTTCACCAGAGGTTACTGAATGCAATTTAATTAATTGTATCTGTTGAAATCTGATATAAAGTGACGTTTCCGTTGATCCCTGTCAGGGAGGGAGAGAACCTTTCATTTACTTATTTCCTATAAAAAATTGTGTAAAGGTGTCAAGGTGCCTCATTTTCTTTCTACGAAATGGAACTGTAGAAATGTCCATTTAGAGATTTATTTTAGATACCAATACGCTTCTAGCCTGTTGCCTTTTGGATGTGGGATTGATCCTGTGAGGTGCTTAGCAACTCCTGAAAGGAGCTGAGCATGCTAAACTCCCACTAACTTCCCCATTGTTTGAGGGTGCTTGGTACCTTGCAGAATTGGGCCAACTAGAGACAAGAAAATTTTTAGAAATCTAATTTCCATGCCCTAATGGGACGAGTATACCTGCATGGACATAAATGTGCGGGACGCATGCCTCTTACCCTTAACAAATTGCTGATTTTGCTGGAGAAATATTAATAGCATTATCTTAGTATTTGCATTTATTCCTTATCCTTGTTGTAGGGAATGTCTAGAATGCTACAAAATACTGAGGTAAGGATAATTGGTTGTCTTTATATGAGGCATTACCTAAAACAGCTGGCAAGATTTTAGAGGTGACTATTGTGTAATAGTATGACATTTTTTGCAGGAAAGGAAGAAATGTGCTTTTCTAACATCTACAAATACTTTCTAAAATGCTGTTTCTTTGCCATATAGAAACAGATTAATTATATATTGAGACCGATATAAATAGTTGTTCTTTGTTGTTTGCAGAAATGGCCCAGCTGAATAGCTATGACAGTCCAGACACTCCAGAAACAGATGATTCAGTTGAGGTAAAGAAGCAATATACCTGTGCTGTCTACCTATTTCTTCCCTAGAAAGAAACAGTCTAATACAATGGTAAAAGATTTGTTAGGAAAATAAGATTATAATACAATGTATATTATAACACACTGAATATTTTTAACAACAATTATTTGGTAAATGATTTAAAAATACTTTTAAAAGCTAACTTGCATGCTTATAGAAACTTGGACATAGCTCTATAAATACTGTAAAGAAGTAATGATTTAAAGATAACGGCAACTAATAGAGGCAAATGGATATGGACCGGAATTATCAAGAAGGTTGACAACTTTTTTTTTTTTTTTTACAACCATTAACAAAAATGGGGCTAAGGAAAGAAATGTGTTGGCATAGGTAAAGAATCTTGGGGAGTGACTTTAGGTTCCCAAGACAAGGATTTACTAATGATTTGTTGGGTAGATGTAGTCATTTATCTCTTCAGGCTTCATAGATCTGTAGGTTTCACTTTGATTATGTAACAAAAATGCCAGTTTATTTAAAAGATCGATTAGGGAAAGACCAACTTTTGGGGGTGAGGTGACGGGGGAAGCTCCAGGGTTCCTAGGGATGCAAACTACATGTCGATGCGAGGTGGAATTTTCAAAAGTGCCTATGTGCTAGATTCTCCAAGGTACTTAGGCAGCTAAATCCACCACTTATGTGCCATTGACATCCTTAAAACCACTGCTCAGCTGCCACCTAACCCCACAGGTGTCCAAGTTCTCAAGGTGTCTAAGTTTCCACCAGTAGGCACATGCAAAGCCACCTAAGCATTGATGCTGCCACCACAGCTAACAAACTACTCAGAGCCCTGGCTGAAGCCAAAGCCAAAGAAACGGGATTCTCAAACTAGACTTTCCCCTGCCTGTCTCACCAGCAGAGCCTGATCCCATAGGCATTCTCAGAGTCTGCCCAAGACACAATACCTGTCACAAAAGAATACAGGTCAGGAATTTGTGTGTGTATAAATAAGTGTCCCCTGGCCTAATGGTTAGGGCACTCCGGGAGATGTGGATTCAAATCCCTGGTCCAGAGCAGGGACTTGAACCCAGGTCTCCTGGGTCCCTGGTGAATGCCCTAGCCACTGAGCTGTTGGGTATAATGACATTGGGGCCTCTCTTGTGAAAGATCTGGGTTTCAGCTTCAAGAGTGTAGGCTACCAGAGCGGCTGACTTGGCATAAGTGCCTAACTCCAGAAAAGGGGTTCACAGCTGAAAATCCCGAGCAGAAGAAGGTGCCTCTCTCTGGCCCATCAGTTAAGCACCTTCCCTCTGTATTTCACTCCTGGCTACCTTAAGGCAGCTCCCCGCTCCGCTGGCTGGCTTCTGAGGCAGGCAACTCTCCCCATGTATTGAATGGGGAGCCTGGGTGCATAACTCAGGGCTGAGGGTTGGATTCCACTAGGTGGCAAGGCACCACGAGGCTAGGCGTTGCAATACCTAAGTATTTTTGTAGATTTGGCCCTGAGTAATTTAGGAACATAAGTCCCACTGACTTCTAAATAATTTACCACTCCATACGGCTAAATGCAGTGCCTTGCATAATGACAGGTGGGGTGACTCTTGTACTTTTTGCGGATACAGACTAACACGGCTGCTACTCTGAAACCTAAATAATTTAGGAACTTTGACCATCCCACTGCAGTCTACAGCATAAAGTAAATTCTGCTTGTCTGTAGTATGACTGCAAACAGTACAAAACAATCTCTGCTGGAAGTGCTCAATGAAAATGGGAGAATACAAACATGACTTGCAGTTGCTGAGGAACTCATGGTTTCTGAGCTAATATCCTGATTAGTATAAGAATATAACAGGGAGGAAGGATGATCCTGGGACCCAGAAGATCTGGATTTTGTTCCCATTTCTGCCACAGATCTCCTGAGTAACTTTGAGCAAGTCACCTGGTGTGTCTGCCTCAGTGTCTGTCAGTTTTGAGCTCCTCGAGTGAAAGTAACTCAAAAAGCATAACGTATATTGTTGTTAGAAATATTTCAGCTTATTCAATACTGTGGGTCCTGGCAGGCTATTGAGCATTATCAGAAAGTCAATGTGCAAAGGCTTCTCTGAGTTCCATGGTAGTTTAAAAAACAAACATCATTCATTACACAACAAAAGGATATTAGAAGGCTACCAGAGAAGGGGAATGGATCTGTGATCTAACAGAAATCAAAATGTAATGTATTTAGTATGAAGAATTAAATGGAAGATTTCAGTATGACAGTGGTTTAAATATGGCAACCATTTCTTAGTTATAGTATGTCAAGGGAAAGGAGTAAATATAAAATATATTATACCACCAAATATTTGAGACATATACATACAGATCTTCCAGTTACAAAACAAAAAATCCAGGAAAATAGATTTTTTTGTTTGTTTTTCTATAAATTAAGATTTTCATATTTTCTACCCAGCAGTGAATTTTTTGGAAGTACATTTTTTAAAAGTAGGCTAGATTCTGGTGAACTGCAGAGAAAAAAAACTCCCTTCTCCTTGATTTTCAGAGTCGCGGGGTCCCTGCGCAGTCAAAGAAAGCTCCCTCTGAAGAGGACTTTGAAAACATTAAGCTAATCAGCAACGGGGCTTATGGGTAAGGTATTCAGCTTGTGTCTAGCATTTTGCTTTTCAAGAAGATGTTAATGTCAAGCCACCTGATAAAGAATTAGGCCTTTCAGGCTGTTGTTCATTATATGCCCTTGCCAGCTGCTTGCTATATTACACTACAACTTTGACCTCAAGCCCTATTATGCTGTAACTTTTTCTGCTAAGTTTGCCTTCACAGTATGTGGATAAAATTAAACATACTCATATACGATAGGTTAATGTGACATTTGAGAGGTTACAATTGAGGTATGACGTGTGTTATCCAGGGAAAGTATCTCTATGAATAATGGTGTCATGTAGTTTACATTTTGTTTACATTATAGTATTTCTTACAGGAAAGAATATAATAATAAAACGCATTTGTTTGTTAGCACCACATACCCAGACATAAGTTCAATATTTATTAAAACTAGACGTTAAAGTGTAATTTCACTGTGAAGTGTTGCTGTGTAAAAATGTCCGAATGTTTCATTGTGTCTTAACAGATTTGCTCAGTTTACAAGTTAAAAATCCAACTGCCAGCCCCACACAAAGAACCCAGAATTTGCAATTTGAGATTACAAGTTTGGTTAATTAAGCTAATAGTGTTGATGTAATATACTTAGACTTCTGTAAGGCATTTGACTTAGTACCACATGACACTTTGATTAAAAAACTAGAAAGATATATTAACGTGGTACACGTTAAATTGATTAAAAGCTGGCTAACTGATAGGTCTCAAAATGTAATTGTAAAGGGGGAATCATCATCAAATGTGTGTTTCTAGTGGGATCCCACAGGAATAGGTCATTGGCCCGACGCTATTTAACATTTTTATTATTGACCTGTAAGAAGACATAAAATCATCACTGATAAAGTTTGCCAATCACACACAGATTGGGGGAGTGGTATATAATGAAGAGGACAGGTCACTGATAAAGTGAGCTGGATTTCTTGGTAAGCAGGGGGGCAAGCAAACAATGTGTTTTAATATATCCAAATGTAAACGTGTACATCTAGGAATAAAGAATGTAGGCCATACTTACAGGATGGGTGACAATCCTGGGAAGCAGTAACTGTGAAAAAGATTTGATGGTCATCGTGGATAATCAGCTGAATAGGAGCTCCCAGTGTGACTCTGTTGCGATCCTTGGATAAATAAACAGGAGAGTCTTGCGTAGGAGTAGAGGGGTTATTTTACTTCTGTATTTGGCACTTGTGCAACCACTGCTGGAAAACTGGTTCCAGTTCTGGTGTCCACAATTGAAGAAGGATGTTGATAAATTTGAGAGGGTTAGAGAAGAGCCATGAGAATGATCAAAGGACTGGAAAACATGCTTTATAGGAGCTCAGTCTATTTAGCTTAACAAAGAGAAGGTTAAGAGGTGATTGATTAGTCCAAAAACCTACATGGGAAACAAATATTTAATAATAGACTCTTCAGTCTAGCAGACAAATGTATAACACGATCCACTGGCTGGAAGTTTCAGGCTAGAAACAAGGTGTAATTCGTCAAAGGTGTGAGTAATTAACCATTTGAACAACGGACCAAGAGTTGTGGTGGATTCTCTGTCACCAGCAATTTTTAAATTAGGATTGGATGTTTTTCTAAAAGATCTGCTCTAGGAATTATTGTGGGGAAGTTCTCTGGCCTGCGTTATAGAGGAGATCAGATGAGATGATCTTGGTCCCTTCTGGCCTTGGAATCTGTGAATCTCTGAAACGCCATTTGGGTTCTTTCTGGCTGTGACATCATAACCAGTGATATTCAGCAGTATACCTGTGCTGCCCCATTGATTTCAATGGGACTTAACCACTGTGCTTAAAGTTAAGCATGTGTTGGAGCGCTTTGTTGAATTAAATGAAAATGTAATAACGTATTTTAGTCAGTAAGGTAAAAAGGGGAGAGCAGATCGGAGAGCCAGTTTGTTAGATAAGAAAGTGCCATTTTTACAGTCACTTTTTCCATGTAGACCCATGTTTTCTAGTACATCCTTCTAAGGTATGTTTACACTGCAGTTAGGCCCCTGTGGCTGGCCCATGCCAGCTAGCTCAGGCTAAAGGGCTGTTTAATTGCGGTGTAGATGTTCGGGCTGGAGCCTGGGCTCTTCCATCTTGCAAGGTAGAAGGGTCCCAGAACTCAGGCTGCAGCCTGAACACCTACACTGCAATGAAACAGCCCCTTCGCCCAAGCCCCGTAACCCCAAGTCAGCTGGCACGGGCCAGCCGTAGGTGTCTAATTGTAGTGTAAACGTTTCCTAAAAGGCTAGAGGTGGTTTGCTCAAAGTCATATCCTTACTATATATACTACATACTTTATCCAGCTGATATGATACTATGTTAAATAGAATCCAATAAGCCACTTCAGAGACAGGGGAGTAAGTATTGATTCAGTAGAGCAAGCTAACTGAGTGAAAACCTTATTTGCAAACTGTACTATGAATGTGCGGACAAAGATGTGCAAATGGTAGAAATGAAAAGGATATTTTACCACCGGAAATCTTTCAGCATCATGTTGTTACAGCTAATCAAACTCCTTTAATTTGTGGAGCTTGGAAGGAAGTTGCACTGATCCCATTCATTTTAGGTCATTTTTCAGTTGACTGGTGATGTTCATCATTTCAATATTTATTACAAGTATGTGCCTCTACATATAGCCAAGATTGTGTGCTACATTCTTCATTTATTGTCTGGACATTCAGAAATGCTACAGGAGTGTGTGGTTTCTGATGTAATCTCACAGGGCCCTAGTCTTATTTCTGATGGAGGAATTGCAATTTTAATTTTAGTATGCAAGAATCTCATAAAGTTGCAAGAGCTTTCCTTGTTTAAGGCTGAGCTAGTCTCTCTGCTGAGAATATGTATCAGAGGGGTAGCCGTGTTAGTCTGGATCTGTAAAAAGCAACAGAGAGTCCTGTGGCACCTTTAAGACTAACAGATGTACTGGAGCATAAGCTTTCGTGGGTGAATGCCCATTTCATCAGACGCATATAATGGAAATTTCCAGGGGCAGGTATAAATATGCTGGCAAGAATCAGTCTGGAGATAACGAGGTTAGTTCAATCAGGGAGGGTGAGGTCCTCTGCTAGCAGTTGAAGTGTGAACACCAAGGGAGGAGAAACTGCTTCTGTAGTTGGCTAGTCATTCACAGTCTGTGTTTAATCCTGATCTGATGGTGTCAAATTTGCAAATGAAGCTCAGCAGTTTCTCTTTGGAGTCTGGTCCTGAAGTTTTTTTGTTGTAAGATGGCTACCTTTACATCTGCTATTGTGTGGCCAGGAAGGTTGAAGTGTTCTCCTACAGGTTTTTGTATATTGCCATTCCTGATATCTGACTTGTGTCCATTTATCCTTTTACATAGTGACTGTCCAGTTTGGCCAATGTACATAGCAGAGGGGCATTGCTGGCACATGATGGCATATATAACATTGGTGGACATGCAGGTGAATGAACCGGTGATGTTGTAGCTGATCTGGTTTGGTCCTGTGATGGTGTTGTTGGTATAGATATGTGGGCAGAGTTGGCATCGAGATTTGTTGCATGGATTGGTTCCTGAGTTAGAGATGTTATGGTGCGGTGTGTGGTTGCTGGTGAGAATATACTTAAGGTTGGCAGGTTGTCTGTGGGCGAAGACTGGCCTGCCTCCCAAGGTCTGTGAAAGAGAGGGATCATTGTCCAGGATGGGTTGTAGATCACTAATGATGCATTGGAGAGGTTTAAGCTGAGGACTGTAGGTGATGGCCAGTGGAGTTATGTTGGTTCCTTTCTTGGGCTTGTCTTGTAGCAGGAGGCTTCTGGGTACACGTCTGACTCTGTTAATTTGTTTCCTTACTTCCTTGTGCGGGTATCGTAGTTTTGAGAATGCTTGGTGAAATGTTACTGAGAATGTTACATATTTGGAGAAGCCTGTGAAGAGTAGCTGTCCCCGTTTCTTACTCTGAGGAAAAGCATAGAGAGATTTCTTCTTCTGTAGCAACGCTTGACATGACAGATGTTTTATGTAGCCATAGATAAACCTAGCAGGAGCCTATCAGTGTATGTGATGTAATGACCTGCGAGATCCATTGTTTTTTAAATGGTCCAAACTGAAGGTAGGAACCCTTTTGTTGTGTTCTAGGGCTGTGTATTTGGTGCGGCACAAGACTACCCGCCAGCGCTTTGCCATGAAGAAGATCAACAAACAGAACCTAATTTTGAGAAACCAGATCCAGCAGGCCTTCGTGGAGAGAGACATCCTGACCTTTGCTGAGAACCCCTTTGTAGTCAGTATGTTCTGCTCCTTCGAGACCAAACGCCACCTCTGCATGGTTATGGAGTATGTGGAAGGTATTTGTCTCAGGCTTGAAAAGTATCTGGTTATATTATTGAATGTTTAATTGTTTGAAACGTGTTAATTTTGCAGAGTGGCAGTAATTATTGTATATATAACGCCTTTCATGCTGTATTATCGCCAAGTGCTTTACAAATTGAGTCTTTAGGGTCACCCTCCATTGCCCTCTAGAATCGAATATTGCAGCCAAAATAGGCTTAGATCGTATTCTCTAGATGTCACCTTGGAAGACCTTTCACATATGGGTCTGCCCATGCCTACACAAAAAAGAGTCTCAGCACCTCCATAACACAATTTGTTCCTGGATACTATGAAGGGTGATCCATGGTTCTGAACTCCATATGGTGGGGAGGGAGTAGAGATTGGCTGGACCACATTGCAGAGATGGGTCAGAAAAGTCAGTCCAGCCTGGAGCTGTAGTACCTTGCAGGGGAAATGCCCACTCTGTGGGTCCCAACGGTAGCTGCAGCTAACACAGCTTGGCTGCACTGGAGCTGCGCCAACACAGAGCCATGTGCGGGGAGGCTGCTGGGGGACTAGAGCCAGTGTGAAGGTCTCTGTAGGGGAATGACTGCAGAGACATCCTAACAGGGAGCTCTCCTGGGGGTACGACTATTGGAGGGGATGATCTGGCCCATGATTTGTTTAGTATATGGGAGGAATAGCTCAGTGGTTTGAACATTGGCCTGCTAAACCCAGGGTTGTGAGTTCAGTCCTTGAGTGGGCCATTTAGGGATCTGGGGCAAAATCCATGCTTGGTCCTGCTGGTGAAGGCAGGGGGCTGGACTTGATGACCTTTCGGGGTCCCTTCCAGTTCTATGAGATAGGTGTATCTCCATATAACTGTTTAGTTTCCTGTTTTCTTCCACTTAATTTATTTAATTTGAATATTAGTTGGATTTGTTTTATAGTTTTATCTTAATGTAAATAATATACACCTCTACCTCGATAGAACGCTGTCCTCGGGAGCCAAAAAATCTTACCGGGTTATAGGTGAAACGGCGTTATATCGAACTTGCTTTGATCTGCCGGAGTGTGCGGGCCTGCCCCCCCAGAGCACTGCTTTACTGCGTTATATCAGAATTCATGTTATATCGGGTCGCGTTATATTGGGGTAGAGGTGTATTTCCATTGGTGCGTAGAACTAATTTCCCATGCCTGGCTTCTGTGTTTGGGCTAGCTGAATAACTGCAAGATGTGAACTATGGCTATTGTGTTTCTGACAAACGAGTGAAGCTGAAACGGAATTTATTGATTGACATGTTGACAAATTTAGAGTAAATTCATATTTGCAAATAGAGAGGAGGATCATGTTAAATCTGTGATGCAACATGCTTTAAACAGCAAAAAGAAAAGAAATACTATAGCCACAAAGGCTGGCTGAGTGTAAACTCTACTTCCTTCCCAGATTCCTTTCCAACCTGGAAGATGAATTTATACAATCATTGAGCCAAATCCTGCTTGCCTTTCTCAACAAATAGTTGTACTGAAGCCAGTTGGATGCTCCCCTAGAAAGGCAAGAAGACTTTACCTGTGCTCCCTAAAGTGGAGAGAGCATTTCTCAGTCGTCTCAGCATCCAGGTTGACAAACCCAGCTTAGTCCTCCTCCTTTCCAAAGCTGATACATTTAATTCTGTGGACTTTCCTCTCCTGTGGCGTCTCCGATGACGCCATAGAAATACTGTTACTGTTCACTGTCCATAGACCTCAACGGCATCATACTGCTTTTTTAAAGAGCTGGAGTTTGCCAAAATGTCATTGACAAAAGTGTCCCCTGTCCCATGCTGTTAAAATAAAAAAAATAAAATAAAATATTTATGGAGATATCCCATCTCCTAGAACTGGAAGGGACCTTGAAAGGTCATTGAGTCCAGCCCCCTGCCTTCACTAGCAGGACCAAGTACTGCCCCAGATCCCCAAGTGGCCCCCTCAAGGATTGAACTCACAACCCTGGGTTTAGCAGGCCAATGCTCAAACCACTGAGCTATCCCTCCCCCCCATGTGCCACTTGCTATGCTTGTCTGGCTGAATGCTGCCCTTCTGTACAGAAGAGCTACTTGTATGGTTTGTGACATGCATTTAGATCCTGAAAGGCATTACAGAAACTATAGAGATTTAAATTATAGAAAATAAAAAGGCATTATGGAAATTAAAATGATTTTCTAAACTGTGTTCAGATTCCAGGACCAAGGATAAGAACCTTTAATGTAGAGAGAATTTAAGGAGGCAGAAATTCTTCCAATCTAATGTTGTGGTGTTGCTGCTACTGTAGCTTAGTATTCATATGTCATTTCAATGTGCTATGTTTGTAATTTACTTCTAGGAGGAGATTGTGCCACACTCCTAAAGAATATTGGAGCCCTACCAGTTGATATGGCCAGGATGTATTTTGCCGAGACAGTGCTGGCACTGGAGTACCTACACAATTATGGCATTGTCCACCGTGACCTAAAACCTGACAAGTATGTTTTGAACCTTTCAGGTTCAAATATGTAGATGTAGATCTCCGTGATAAAAGTATAATTACTAATTAAGCATTGGATGTTATAGGCAAGTAGCCAGTCTTGTCTCATTTATTTAGTCTTGAAAAGACTAAGTTTATAATGTTGTTTTCTTGATAGGTTCAACTTCTTGTTTTCAGACGTCAATCTGTGCTAACATCATTAAAAAGTAATTCCCCCAGCCATGATGCACATTAATATGCATTCATAGATTCCAAGGCCAGAAGTGATAATCTAGTCTGACCTCCTGTATAACACAGGTCAGAGAACTCCCCAAAAATAACTCCTAGAGCAGAGCTTTTAGAAAAAAACATCCAGTCTCGATTTTAAAATGGTGAGTGATGGAGAATCCACCACGACCCAGGGTAAATTGTTCCAATGATTAATTACTGTCACAGTTAAAAAATTACGCCTTATTTCCAGACTGAATTTGTCTAGCTTCAACTTCTCACCATTGGATCATGTTAGACCTTTCTCTGATAGACTGAAGAGCCCATTATTAAATATCTGTTCCTCATGTAGGTACTTATAGACTGTAATCAAGTCACCCCTTAACCTTCTCTTTGTTAAGATAAATAGATTGAGCTCCTGGTGTTTTTCACTGTACGGCAGGTTTTCTAATCTTCTAATCACTCTGGTGGCTCTTCTCTGAACCCTCTCCAATTTATCAACATCCTTCTTGAATTGTGGGCACCAGAACTGGACCCAGTGTTCCAGCAGTGGTGGCTCCAGTGCCAAATACAGAAGGGAAGTAACTTCTCAACTCCTACTTGAGAATCCCGTGTATGCATCCCAGGATCTCATTATCCCTTTTGGCCCTGGCGTCACACTTGGGAGTTCATGTTTAGCTGATTATCCACTGCGACCCCCAATTCTTTTTTAGAGTCACTACATCCCAGAACATGTCCTAAATTTAGCTCAGTAATCCCTTGTATGTCCTAAGCTGTTCCTATGGCATATTTAGCAGGTGCATCGAAAACAAACCGATCTCTCTGCCCTGATTCAGCAAAAATCTCTCGAATCCTAACAGCAAGTACAAAAGTTGACAAAAACCCATCATTTTAAGGATGTTGGATTGAAAGCCAGAACAGCATTTAATCTTAAGAGTTTTATTAGAGCAGTTAAACGTGGAAAGAATGACATCTTACAATCTCATTCTATTCAAATGAGAGAGAGAGAAGTTAGATGAGGTAATATCTTTTATTGGACCCACTTCTGTTGGTGGAAAGGAAAAGCTTTCTAGCTACAAAGAGCTTCCTCCAGTCTCTGGAGCTGTATGTAGTGATCAGAGGTTTGTAATAGGTGAGTCCTTTGGGGATGAGGTTTTGTTTCTTGAATCTGCTCAGAAAATGTCGCTGTTCAGTCTGGCTTCCTTCTTCATGTTGTGAAGTTTCCATTCGGACCAATATGGCTACAGCACTGCAAACATTCTATTCAAAGGTCCGTCTGAACCCTGTTATTGTTAGTCCAATCTGAAAGCAGTCTGATTTCCCAGCTGTCCTGCTCTCGTTCATATAAGTGGTGGAATGCACAGGATCACCAAGCACCATATATCTGTTGGACATTTTGCTAGATAATGCAATAGCATTACATTGTGATTGCTTTCCGAAACTATAGCAGTGAATAATGAATTATTTTCCTTCCTTTTTTTCCCAGTCTTCTGATAACATCCATGGGTCACATTAAACTAACAGATTTTGGACTCTCTAAAATTGGGCTGATGAGTCTCACAACTAATCTGTATGAGGGACACATTGAGAAAGATGCAAGAGAGTTCCTGGATAAGCAGGTAAGCTAAAAAATGTTTTTCTAAAAAATTACAGCTTTGACTCAGTGAATCTCCGCAGCATTTCACAGACTTTTCTTTTTCAGTGTATAGACTGAGAGTGTGTAATGCTCTTTGCAATAAGAAAAGATTTTGTGACCTGAAATTGCAGACAGAGGTAACTTGATGATCACGGTTCAGATAGATACATCAGTCCCCATACAGTGGTGTAAGTGCTGAATACAGTTAAACTGATGAAACTATAAACTTGAAACCTGAACCTGCAATTATCTCTGTGAAGGTGCGTGCTCCTAGATGTATGGGTTGGGGCCCTTTGTGGCAGAATCAAAGGATTTGTAGAACTCCCTGACCCTGTGGTGTGTGTTGAACGATGAAGAGCTAAGACTTGAATCACAAGGTTTTCATATGATTCTGCACAAATAATGTTCTTTAGCAAAGTTCTGTTCTAAATTGCACCGAAGCCATGGGTGGAAAATTGGGCAATTCATATAAATGCTGAATGTTGTGATCTTTGACAGTTTATGCAAGTTTATCTAGTCTGACTGTCACTAACTGTGGAATATTTCCATGTGGCAAGGGATGTGTTAATGACAAAAATCAGCTGAGGCAGTGGAAAAAGAATTCGGTAGAAGGAAGCTGGCTTCCAAATATGGCACCTTGTAAATTAACAGTTTCCTTTCTGTCTGTCCATCTTCAGGTATGTGGGACTCCAGAATACATTGCCCCGGAAGTGATCTTGCGACAGGGCTATGGAAAGCCTGTGGATTGGTGGGCCATGGGAGTTATCCTGTATGAGTTTTTAGTTGGCTCTGTCCCTTTCTTTGGTGACACACCAGAAGAACTGTTTGGACAAGTGATCAGTGGTATGTTTGTTTATCCTGTCTCTGGAGGGGTTACCTTAGCAGTTCACTATGAGAGAGCATGAAAATATTGAAATCTGCTGTAATTTAGTGAAGAAAGACTATATAAGAAGCAAAGTTAATTGTTCAGTATTAGAATTCGGTTCATACTCCCTTTTTGGTCAGTCACTACAGTTGCTAAAAGCTCTTGTCTTGCTTAACATACACCAAATGTCATCTATATATATGTATGTAAACTCTGTCAATATGCCTCGTGCAGGGAGAAATTCAGCTTATAAAATAAATTAGTGTTGTGGGGAGTGGAAAGAGATGTGTTTGCATTTGAAAAGAGCAAGCCGATGAGCAGGCCAAGATTCTATTTTGTTGTTAGTTATCCCGTGTAGACGCAAAGGATAGGGCTTTAGTCAATTGCTACAGAAATGTAATAAAATAACTTATAAAAGCAACAAAGTACATCAATAAACACTGTTGTATTAGATACCTTTATGCCTTGGGTAGTGCAAGTGTTTGTCCTTTGACCCATATCTCATGGCTAGAGCAGGGCAAATGCTGTAGAAAATTGATTGATTCTGTTTTTATTAATTGATTTGCTTGTGTTCACTTTCCATGAGTATTCAAGTGAAAAAGATTATTCTCAAATGTTCACCGAAACAGTGAATTTTAAGCAAATATTTGTGGAAAGCGAGTTTCAGGATTTGCAAGAAGCAAGAGCTAAAATTGATTAATAAACTTGTTACCCAAAATGTGTAGGCATGAGATACAGCTGCACCATAGTAGTTCTTTATGTGTTGCCATAAAAGATCGTTATTTCATATGTATTAAGGTTCTTACAGTTTTGTTCCAACAATTACTGTTTGCACTGACAGCAGCTATGGTTAATACTGAAATTATATGCATTTTGGAAAATGTCAGTGCTCGAATTATATTAAGTACTCATGCAGCTGAATGCAAACCATACTATGGTATAGCA
The DNA here is from genome assembly GCF_011386835.1 of Chrysemys picta bellii. Classification (NCBI taxonomy): domain Eukaryota; kingdom Metazoa; phylum Chordata; order Testudines; family Emydidae; genus Chrysemys; species Chrysemys picta. The sequence goes on from NC_088798.1 coordinate 4,251,388, forward strand.
TACTACTTTCTATTGTATAAAAACGTTTGTGGATTTCATGACTTGCCTTTTTCATATTGCTTTATCTCCTTAGATGAAATTGCCTGGCCAGAAGGGGATGAAGCATTACCACCAGATGCACAGGACCTCACATCTAAACTTCTCTGTCAAAACCCTCTGGAAAGACTGGGAACAGGTACAGGCGTATTCTTGCGAAAAGACTAACCAGAAGCAATAAAAGACGCTGCAGTGCCAATGGAAGTTGCTACCCTGTTGTGAAATGCTGGCTTTGTGCTGTGAAATAGTATGCATTGAGTTTAGTGATGGGCTGAACAGCTCCCTGTCCCTGTGGATAGAGTGATCAGACTCCGAGTGAAATCTGCATGTGTCAGAAAAATGCCATTGTTTTGAGGGTTAAAGAAGAAAAGGTGTCTGCTCACCAATCTGACTCACTGTAAATATCACAGCATAACCTCACTAGACAGCCATTTTGACTGCTCCAGTTCAGCCTTTGTCAGGGATGTGTCTCTCAATCGGAATATTGCTTAAACAGATTTTGCATGAAATTCAAGGACAGTGACCCTCCATGTTGATGAGCACTTGTGAGCGTAACAAAATGACAACTTTTCTCTTTAGCGGTACTTTTCTCTTTTCTCTCTGCTGTGTAATCCCCTAAAATGCAAGAACCTGAAGTCTCCTGGGAAAAGTAAAGTGCTTAAGACTATCTGTAAGCAATGTATGGTCAGATTTAAGCCTTTGCAATTTAGGACTGTCCCTTTTAAGATTTTAAGGAACCATTGATGTATTTAGCTAACTTCCACATGACACTCCAGTTTCAACAGTTCCTGCCTGACCCTGCAGCTTCATGGCACTGTTCTCTTTTTCACTAACGTTTTGTGTTTGGTTTTGTTTCACATTTCATTTGAAATTAGTAACTCAATTTATATGTATTTAAAAAATGCAAATACAGAACAATTTCCAAGTGTACCCTTACCGGCTGGGTGGCTCAAGAATCAGTCATGTGAAGTGAAGCCTTTCATGTAGAGAGAGATCACCAGCTCAAATCCAGGCCCCACTGGTGGTGGCTGAAAGTCGTCGCCACCTTAAGGGTGTTGTGTTGTTATATGTAAAATGCATTGGCGGGTTTATTTCAGTTGCTGGTGGACAGATTCTATTCCACTAAAACTACCACCACTGTGGGCGTCTTTGCTCTCATGTGCCTAATTTTAATACTTTTGAATTTAATGGAACTACTCCTATCTTTAAGTGCCTTGCTGAATCAGAGTCAAAACCTGTGCACATACACTTGGTGTGAACAAGATAGCATTTAAAGGTTTTTAATTAAGAGGTTAATTTGTTCTCACTCTTGAGACTTACACTGCAGAATTATACTGGAGATGCTGCTTCCCAGCCAATGTAGCATGTGTTGTGCTTACATTAAGGGGGGTAAATCGTGCAATTTTTATCTGTCAGCACAACATTGGCAAAGAACCCAAGTTTAGTTTCCTGTGATTCTCAGAAAATGTGTGTTAGAAGAGTGTACTTTCGTGTTTTCTCCTATGCCTTGAGCATTTTTTTGTCACGTGAGAGCAATGTTAGAAAAATATCCTCCTTTCAGGTAGTGCCTTTGAGGTGAAACAGCACCGGTTCTTTAAAGATCTGGACTGGAATGGATTACTTCGACAGAAAGCAGAATTTATTCCACAGCTGGAATCTGAGGATGACACTAGCTACTTTGACAGTAAGGAAAAAGAGCTTCTCACTCAGCCTGAGTTTAGATCATCTTTAATGTGGGCCACATTTCTTATATGTAGTTAATTGCTCAATGAAAGCCATTATCACCAATTTATTAAAATATATGTGAATGATATTCTGGAAAAAGTACTATATTGAATCCCAAGAGAGGAGTGAGTTTGGAACTGAATGAGAATTGCATGAAAATTATTCCAGGCTTCGTTGATATTGGTGGCCTAGTTATATCCCATTGTCGGCCACAGCATTATCAGAAGAGCCCTGGAAATTCTTTACTTCATTCATAGAGGTATTTAGCTGTGTATGATTTTTTTTTTTTGTCCTCCCTTCTTTCTGTTCACATGAACATCACTGTGCTGGGTAATGCTAAAATGATTGCTGTGATCAAGCACATCAGATGCGATGACTCTTCCAGTCCACGTGCATGTTTCCACCCTACAGTTTTTAGGCGATATTAGTTTTTAACTCGTATTTAACTCATACGTTGGAAGGAAAAATCCTTTGGAGTTGTAAAGGAATTATTACAATAATTTTCACTGAGAGAGATACCGTACTGTGTGTTGCTGGTTGAAATTCTGTAGTTAGATAGAGCTTGGCTCACTAGTGCAGTGGGGTGATCACGTTAGACCTCAAGCTCTAGTGCTTTGGTTCTGGGACAGTGACGGTGGGATACGGTGCAGGGACACGGAGCTCAATCCCCGTGGGTAGAAGTGCCTTTTTATTTTCTAGCAATTCCCAGTTGACAAGCTTTGCAGACAACAACAAATGTCCAGGCATGCTTAGCTGGATAGAGGGATACCATGGCATGAGTCCTCTGTGGGGGAGAATTCTCATGTCATAGAGGATCTTTATATGGACATCAGAAAACTGAGATGGCATTACTCTCATAAGCACTAGTTTACCGAGGTTTATAACTCCTGAAATAAGCCCTTTCTGGCTGATGCAATGCAGCAAATGTGGCTCAGTCTGTACATGTTTAAAGGAATAGGAAGAGCAAAACGGTGTGTATGTTTGAAGTCTATTTGCACACATGCACAGTTTTACTGAAGATATTCTTCATGATCAAAAATACTCAAAGCTCTACGACACGCAACATTTGCAGCTAGACAAGTAGGAATTGCTATGTGCAGACTGATCCTGAGAGCATCAGTTACTGTTCGACGTACTTTATAGAAAGTACAAAGGGCATGAACTCTCTAAGTGCTGGTTAATTATACTGCAGTTTGTGTCCTTGTTCATAGCTCGTTCTGAACGGTACCAGCACCTAGATTCAGAAGAAGATGAAGACACAAATGATGATGATCATGTAGAAATTAGGCAGTTCTCATCTTGCTCACCACGGTTCAGTAAGGTAAGGGCATACTAGTTTGTTTAAAATCATAGTCTTATGTAGATTTTTCTGTTAAAGTCATAAGTTGCCCTCTAAAAAAAACAATGTTCAAATAATACGAAGGGGCCACACAGTCTTTAACACTCATTGAAGTTAAGCATTTTAGACAGAAAGGACAGTGCACCGTGGTTTGTGTCCGCTGTCTGTACTGCAGTAGTTTATCTTCAATAATGGACTCTGTACACATGGTAGTACTGCAACGCTTATTCTAGGTTGCCCTGAAATAACAGGTGGGGTTCAAGAGGTCTCAAAATAGGTCTACTATTGATATTAAATAAAAACCCAAGTCCATTTTGTGACGGGCTCCATATATGGTCCAAATGCTGTTTCACCATGCATGTAAACAGACCTGAACTTGTTCTAAACACTAAGACATCTTCCTTCCTTGGTGGGCCTGTTAGTGTTAATAAGAGTTACATACAGTACCCCTGTATCATAGCATCATAGAAATGTAGGGCTGGAAGAGACCGCGAGAAGTTATCATATCCAGTGCCATGCACTGAGGCAGGACCACGTAAAGTTAGACCATCCCTGGCAGATGTTCAACCTGTTCTTAAAAACCTCCAGTGATGGGGATTCCCTTGGAAGCCTGTTCCAAAACTTAATTACCCTTGTAATTAGAAAGTTTTTCTTAATAGCTAAGAAAAAATCTCCCTTGCTGCAGATAAAGCCCATTGCTTCTTGTCCAATCTTCAGTAGACACGGAGAACAGTTTATCACTGTCCTCTTTATAACAGTGAAAGAGAGTATCTCACTGCCCTATTTGAAAGTACCTCGAGGGTTGTAATATTATCCAGTCTTCTCTGTGGACCTGGCTCAGGTATCACCATGGTTTTAACTAGCATTAACTTCAGAGGGCTGGCTCCTGGTTTACACCACTATAAGTAAGACTGAAATTGGACCTGAGAATTAGTTGGGACCTTGAACAGGTTTTTACAAATCCATAAGTCTTGATTTCCTTTTCCACCTTATCCCCCTGTTATGAGAAGCAATTAATCTGTTAGGCTGCAACTTCGGTTCAGTATTTTTGGCACAAAGAGAGAAAGTCCACTGCAATACGTTTATGTTCAGATTTAGAAAATGCTGCAACATCTGTAGAAGGGGAAGAATAAAAAGCTCTTTATATTTTGAAAAGCTTGTCTGACAATTTAGCCAAATAAATTATTAATAGCTTTCTTGTTGATGTGCTGTATTTTTAATAACAGCATTTTTATTAATTTCATCTTATGAAAATCAGGTCCACAATCAAATAGAGTTTTAAAAGCTGTAAAAGGTTTTTTTGTTTGTTAATTGGTTAATTATTTAAAATATCACTGTACAGCAGAGGGAGGCACATTGGTTGAGCTGTGAGCAGCACAGCAAATTCCTTAAAGAGGACGAGACTCTTTTGTTGAAAAGGTTTAGTGAACTTGGGGCAATATTGATAGAATCACAGTAATGAAACGAGGTCATCAGCAGGATGCTAATGGCAGAGTTGAGTTTGTGTGGTAAGATGTCATGATCTAGATGTCTGCCTTGAGCCTTCAGCACTTTGTGGAGCCGGTTAAAATTTTAGCATTAAAATGGCCTTTGTAGCATCACAATTGCATATCTGAGTGCAGGTATTACAGCAGAAGGACATATGTCACAGTTATAAAATCTTGCCTCTTCCCTTCTCCCCGATATACGTTGACTGAGCATATCACATCTGTGTTGGGTCCTGCATTAGCTAATCAAAGAACGTTGCCAAGTTCAGGTTTTAAACCAAGCTTCCATTCTGGGAGAGAAATACCTTTTGATTCGATAAGGACTTGCAGGACTGTTTACTACATGCTTCATACAGATGGATCTTAAGAGCTTTTGCTATATGCAGGTGTACAGCAGTATGGAACGTCTTTCCATCCACGAAGAGAGGAAAACACCACCAACTAAGCGCAGTCTCAGCGAGGAAAAAGATGATCGGCTAGACAGCCTCGGTGGTCTGAAAAGTCGGGATCGCAGCTGGGTGATTGGCTCTCCTGAAATGTGAGTTTATTAGACTTGTACTTTTTATTTAATCACAAAGAAGGCTTTTTTCCCATCTACTTTGACATCAGAAACTCTTACAGCTGCAATTCAGTGTAAAATCTCTGTACTACTTAAAAGCATCTCATTAAGGTCTAACATTATGTAAGCTTACAGCGAAGATGTAAAATAAAGCAAAGGGTATTCTGCTCGTAAGCAAAACTTCCTTCCTGAGAATGGACAAAATTCCCAATCCAAACGTCTCAACCTCCAGGGGTTCAAAATCCAGTTCTCCCCACATTCTCTCCTGCCACAAATCAGAAAAATATTGGTCTTTCCACAGTTCTGAATACAAGAAATAATTGTGTCCTGTCATCTCTGTTGTTAGCAAAATGTCATAATACTCAGAAAATAGAAATCTCACACACCTCCCTTGTGCCCAGAATGATTGAAATAATTGTTGGATTCAGCTTAATGGAGAAAATAACTACACAAGTTACAGAATGGGGGATCATCTGCTAAAACATGGTGTCACATGGATGCATTTAAGGTGGTTGTGATCTAGAATGTCTTTCCTACATGACACCTTTACTGAAAACACTTGATAGATTACATGTGTAACTAATATAAACTGATCCTGCTCAGGCCTTGCTTGTGCAAAATGTTGTTATAAAAATAAGTCTAAAAAATTAAAAAGAGCAGGTAAAAGCATAAGATGATAGGTACAAGTGTTTGCATTTCTGTGCCCTGTTATTGGTAATAACGATTGTTATAATAATTTGTCTCACCTTCATTGCGTTGTATTTTGTTTGATTTTGTACTTATCTTAAAAAGTTAATAAGGGAAAACAATCCAGATCTGAATTTTGCAAATACCCATAACTTTTAATGGTCCAAACAATAACCCTAAACTAAGCTTCCTCCCCAGACAAATTGGGAGGCTTGAACCTGGAATCATATTGCTTTGACTTGAGCTTACTCATTATTTTTGTGATACCAATAACAACCACTTGCTCTTTGGCATTATGAATTATCACAGCCCAACCAGTGACCTGGTCATGCTTTTTTTCCTCAGACTGCGTAAGCGCTTGTCCGTGTCTGAATCCTCACACACAGAGAGCGACTCCAGTCCGCCTCTTACTGTTCGGCGGCGTTGTTCGGGGCTTCTCGACATGCCCCGGTTCGCCATCTCAGCTGAGGAAGAAGGACTTGCCCCCAAAAAGCAACAGTCAGATGGAACGTTACTATCTACAGTACAGTCACGTGAGGGGCTCCCCCTGCCAATTCCAGAAAAACCTGTGGAGCGAGAGCTGCACTTACATGAAGACACTGGGCCAACAACACCCTCTTCAACCATCAGCAACATCAGCAGCTCAACCCTGACAGGTATGCACCTGGTGGGATGGGATCACTGCCATCAAGAAGTCCATTTTAGGGTGTAAATATTAGTTGCACTAAAATGTGGTTTTATGAGTAACATCTTTCGTTAGCATTGCATGGTAAATACTGCACTAGTAAATTACTGTGGCTTTGTGTGTTTCTTTAAAGTAATTTTTAATCTCTTAAAACTTGTTTGCTTTACTTCAGACTAGTCCCTCTTTAAACTCGGCAAGGTCGCCCAACAGTTGCAAGACCCTGTTGCATATAACTTTACAAAATTTTAACTGTTTGGGCTGAAATTTCCCATGCCAGGTGTCTGCCTTGGGCTGAATTTTTAGGAGAATTTTAGCCCAAACAGTTCAGTTGTTTCCAAGAATAAGGTTAGGGGGAAATTTAACATGTTTTGCCCATGTTAAAAAAAAAGAATAATCTGGTAACCTTTTTTTGAAAAGCTGTAGTGCCTCCCTTCTTTTGGAGCAGAGACTTGACCTTTGACATCCCAGTAAAACCCCGCCAAGTTATAAGCCATTCAAAAAATTGCAGTTTGCACATGCTCAGTAGAGACGTCTTAGATTTTAACACCTACATTCTCAGAACATTCCATCTGTCCTGGGCAGGACTGTATCCGAAATTGTAGCTCTAGGCTGCTGCAGGCTGTGTCAGGTCCAGACCCCAGACTTGGGAGCAGGGAGACTCTCTCTCCTGTGCTTTCGATGACCCCCATGCTGGGCCCAAGCAGTATGGAGAAGGAGGCTGCCTGATTTGAATATGGGATAAGAGCAGCATCTGAGCAGGGAGTAGATTGGGAGAAGGGGCTGGGGTGGGACAGAAAATTGGACTGGAGGTTGATGAGGAGAAAGAAGGACTGGGGTGGGGAATGGGATTGTCTGGGAAAGGAAGCTTGGACTGGGAGCTAGAGGAAGGGGGCTATGCCTGGCGAGGCAAGGTGACTGGGATGAGAATCCAGAGAGTGAACTGGAGGGGGCAGTAGAAGCCAGTAGGTGTGGGGGAGACTGAGATCAGATGAGGAGCCTGGGAGCGGGGCAGAGAATGGGACTGGCTGGGTTAGGAGATTGAGACTGAGAACCAGTGGAGTAGGGGGAAGGAGATGATGGGAGAGGTAAGACAGATCGGACAAGGAGCCAGAGTGTGTGGGAGAGAACCGGGACTGACTGGACAATTTGTTGGGAGAAAAACAAGGAACAGCTGGTGGAGAGGGGATTCAGATGGAGAGTAAAGAGGGATGAGACTTGGGCAGGGCAAGGAGACTGGGACTGGGATGAGAAGCCTGAGAAGTGGAGACTGAGACTGTCCAGGGTGAGGAGAATGGGACTGGGACAAGGAACCAGGGGAGGGGAAGAGACAGGACTGGGACAGAGACTGGTTGGAGGGGACAGGGCAGAATGGGTCAAACTCAGGGGAAATAGGCAGAAGCATCTGTGCCTACTAGAGCACACTTCCTTCCAAGCCTAGAATGTAACCAATAATTCTCAGTCTCACCATTCCTCTGAAATCTTCGAAATCCACAGGCAGTGTCCCATACCCCTCTAATGGTGATCGACATAGAGGATGACAACCTACTACTGCTATCGGTTACTCCGTTAGCTCAAGTAACAGAGGTCTGTGCAGTGGATCTAAAGGTCCCAACCCTGCTGATGACCCTTGGGTGTTAATATGATGTCGCAAGATGGAGTTTGTTTTTTCAGCTTGCTTTATTAAAAACCTCGGAAATTACCTACCAAAAAACTGTTTAAAAAGCATTGTTAAAGTTACAAAGTCAAGCACTCAAAAGATAGTAAATGGCAGAATTAAGATTGCCTGTGCAACCTTAATTTGGCTCCCTTGTGCATTTACATTATAATATGGAGATGTACCTATCTCATAGAACTGGAAGGGACCCTGAAAGGTCATCGAGTCCAGCCCCCTGCCTTCACTAGCAGGACCAAGTACTGATTTTGCCCCAGCTCCCTAAGTGGCCCCCTCAAGGATTGAACTCACAACCCTGGATTTAGCAGGCCAATGCTCAAACCACTGAGCTATCCCTCCCACCCTTTAATTACGTGATCACATACTATATTTTCCGCAGGGCCCCTGCCTCACACAGTGCACAGATCAGATCTGCTGTGGGGATGAATCAGAGTTGTGTAGTGAAGGAGACTATTGTCTATAGACCCCTGCTTCATTTGTTTCAGAAGTTGGAAGGTGTGGAGTGAATGAGGCAGGGAACTGCAGGAAGAGAAAAGACAATACCATGGTCATAGATGAATGCTTCCCTGGGGAACTGGATTTTATCCCTGCCTCTGCCCCAGAGTTCCTATGAGATGCCGGTCCAGTTGCTTAAACCAAACGTTTCCCAGATGGTCACTTATTGTGGTGTTCCTCCTTTTCTGGGTGCTGACTTGAGGTTTGGGGTCTGATTTGAAGAAGTGCTGTGCTCACAGTTGCAACTGAAGTCTGTGCTTTGAACATATGAAGTGCTATATAATGCTAAGTCCTCTGAAAAATTAGCTCATCTGCACCTCAATTTGGACAATCATAATGAATGAATACCTTTGACCTTAATCGCTCTCTGCCTCAGTTCCTCAACTGTAGAATGGGGATGATAACCCCCCATGTTTCCCAGGAGTGGTTTGTGAAGCACTCAGTTATTATAGTGATGGGCACCATAGAGAAGCCCAGGAGGAAATTAATAATTCTGTCCTCAGAGAAGAGTTTGAACAGTGTGTAGTAGGACAGGCCTGGGACCATACATTGAACAAAGAAGATCAAATATTGAACACCTGCTCACTGCGTGAGCACCATCCATTCTGTACACTGAATGAGGCAGGGTCCCGTGGAAAAAATAGTATGTGATCATGTAACAAGACCAGTAGTTCTCAATCTGCAGCCCGTGGGCTGCGTGCGGCCCAATCAGCACCCAGTTGCAGCCCATGACAGCCGCAGGGTCATACAGGTAACATATATATTGTGTGGATGTGGCCCATCTAACAGAGAAGCTGCATATGAGGCCCACAATGGTAAATAGATTGAGAACCGCTGAATTAGACTGTTAATTAAACTCTTCTAATGTAATTTTTGTGCCTCCCCCTCCCCCAAAGCATCTGCTTCCAGCCTGTGTCGAAAGGCAGGATGCTGGGCTAGATGGACCACTGATCCGACCCTGTATGGCCGTTCTTCTGTAAATAGCATAAAACCTAGTTCAGTTGTTGCAGCCTTTAAGGTTGACAGTTCTTGCTGGTAATAAAAATAATGAGAATACTTCCTCAAACCTCCCCTGGTTATTTGCCATATAAACAATTCTGTCTAAATGGCTTACTACTTTAAAGCTGTGCTAGAGAGTTAGGCTCCATCTAATTTTATTACTGCAGCAACTTAGTTTCAAGAACTGGCTTTCCAACAAATGAAAAACAGGTAATTCTTGGCATACAGAAGAACACCAGCGGTTATAAATTTCTATAAATAAGAACTCAAGCCCTGGGCTTGCTTCTGAGTAAAATTCACTGTTGGACTACATGTAAACATGACTTTGATTTCATATATTTTGCCTGCGGGGGAATATGCTGTTAGGAATTCCCTATGGTTCTAATCTACTTTAATTTAAACTGTAGCCGGGAGCACTACAGATTTCTCTGATCAGCGCATTCGTAGCAATAGCAACGAGGGTCCAGATTTTACCACTCCAAAAGCCATCAGCGACTTGGCAGTACGGCGGGCACGGCACCGGTTGCTCTCTGGGGAATCGGGGGAGAAACGTACCTCGAGACCTGTCAACAAAGTGATTAAATCGGCATCAGCTACAGCCCTCTCCCTCCTGATTCCCTCAGGTAAGAAATAAGCCACATTTAGATATTGTAAAAATGTGAATGCCTTGAACAAAAGACCTGCAGAAGGGACCTCTATGTTTTCTGCTCCTGCCAATAAAGATATTGTTCCTGAAGGAAGAGGAATTGGGACTCCTGCCTATTTGCCACTTACGTGGAAAAGGAGTATTATTTTGCTGAAGGCGGAGATGTACTTGTGATCTTGTGACTACAGATACCATAAATGACAGCTGTGTCTCAGTGTCTCGATAGCAGCTTCTTTTGTTTAAATTGGCTCCAAGAACTTTGGCTGGTCTCTAGACAAGGATGCAGCAAGAATATCTATTAAAATTACAGACAAAACAAGTTTAACCCTTGTGCTGCTACTTCTCTGGACCTGATATCCCTAACATTTTGTTGAAATCATACATATCTGGCGCATTCAGTTTCCAGAAATGTTCAGATGAGAGGGTTAAATACATTTAAGGAAGTTAGTACCAAACGGTGTGTATATAGAGATATGGATATATCTTTATCATTTTTGGCACCAGATTGTGTCATGCATTAGAAGCCTCTGTCAAGCCGGGGTAGAAAGGGCCATGGTTCAGCAGACTCTCTGGGAGGAATTCTTGCTTTGTGCCCACTACCTCCCACCTCCCCTGTGTAGAGCTCAAGGCCTTACTGGAAGTCCCAGGGACTCTCTTGTTCCTGCCTAGTAGGAGACCAGGAACGTCCCTGCAATTTGCAGCCCAACCAACAGTGCCAGTGTGCCAGGCCAGCACAATATCCTGGTACAGCAATACCAGCGATCATGTCTCTGTTGGAACCTGGGAGACAGACAGAAGATTGCTGTTTGGCTCCATTGTGATGACTTGCATTTCATTTCCTGCCGTTTGAGGGTTGGTTGGTTTTCTGACTACCAGCTCCCTCCTGAAATTCTCTAAAATGCTTGTTTAATTATCCAGTGGAGGCTCCGACAGAACTGTTCTCATCTGTCAGGTAAATACGTAATAGATGGCTCAGCAGGTGTTTCTTAATGGTCACTTCATAGCAGTTTTTCCTAGACGAATACAGGAGTTGTGTATTCAGTTCATATTTTTTATGTTTTGTAATGTAAATTATTTTATCAGCTTATCTAAGTATAGTAAGACTATTTTAATACATGTGCTGTTACTAATAATATGAGTAACAACTGTAATAGTTTTTAGCCAATAGGCCAATTGAATCACACCCATGTAAGAGGGGAGCTGGGTTCTGCAGCTGCTCATTTGTAATATTATTTTTAAATCATTACAATGCTCCTGCATTGGCTACCTACTACTTGTAAATATTTTGCTCCTTCTGAATTAAAACCCCCACAACTTCCTTGAGCCAGTAGTAATCCAACTCATATCAAATTTCATTTTTTAAATCCAGGTTGGTTTTGAGTTACATTGGGCAAACAAGTGACCCACCCCATGTTGACTATTTATTTGAACAGTATATTCTCTAATCTAGAAACTGTCATCCCATATATATAAAAGCAGGTATCTATATAAAATATAGTAAAAGAAATCTTTGGTGGACTGAAACTGTATACTCCAGGATTCTACCTGGAGCAAATATTTATGGTTGCATAATGAATCCCTGAAAATAGCTTTTCAAAATGGACACATTGGCCCAGCTGTAATTCTAGATGACAAACAACAATGCTGTACTAAGTACACAATAAGAAGCACTCACTTTTTTGGAAACAGCATTGATTTTGACCTTTCAGAGCACTTATTAATTAAAAAGACTGCAGGAAATGAACCTTGATACATTTGATACTAAAGGAATTTTTAATGCCGCTTTCACTAGCGTTATAAAAACGTAAGGAAGATTTCATTTCATTTTCATTTAGAATTTTAACAGGAGTTATATTTCCCTTTGAAGGTCAGGCTTTCTAATTTGCACTCCTTTGTATCATCACTGTAGATCACCACACTTGTTCCCCATTGGCTAGTCCAATGTCACCTCATTCTCTGTCCTCCAACCCATCTTCAAGGGACTCCTCACCAAGCCGAGACTTTTCTCCTGCTATCACAAACCCCAAACCACCAATCATTATCCATCGGGCTGGAAAGAAATACGGCTTTACCCTTCGTGCTATTCGAGTCTACATGGGGGATACTGACGTCTATGCTGTGCATCACATGGTCTGGGTAAGTCACTGTTTTTCTAATAAGAATGCTCTTAGGGGCCGGGAATCCTTTCTTTCAAGATTGCAGGTTTAATCTATACTCTGTCCTTTTGCTGCCATGTATCCCCTCTCCTAATTCAGACCCAAAGGAGTCTTTCGACAGACAAAATCTTTAAAAACCCTAAGGGTTGTTTCAGCAGCAGTCCAACCCCGTCACAAAAATCACAACAGCTTTTTCCTTTTTCCACCACTGGTAACGTAGGTCTGCCTCCTTTTACCAGAAGTGCATACGTTAAAGCATTTGTCTTTGTGCAACTCTTCTTGCTCTCTATTAGGGTTGTCACATGAGGGTCAGTTACAGCTAATTCATCGTGAGCTGTATAAGCAGTGATAGTTTGCTTCAGATCAACCCAGTCTGCTGGAATTTTCAAGACAGCCACTTGGAGTTGATTACATGCCTTAAACCATCAGTGCCTTTACATTGATTGTCCAGCCATTTGACATTCAGTTTAGCTGTGTATTATGCCAAGGGATCTTACTGGCTGTTTCTCCATATCTCTCTTCCTTCCCCTTACACAGTATACGATCTATGTGATCTTTCTTTGGCAATGTATATGACTGTTAACCATAATCATTTCCCCCAAAATGGTGTATATTATTTAAAATACACTGTTTTAGAGTTATAAGAGAGGGTGGAAGGGAATGGTTTCTTAATATCCTTCTATATCAGTGTTTTGCAGACCTCATTAGGAGAGCCAGTCTTTGTATGTGGTGATCATTGTTTGATGCTGATCATTAAGTAGAAAAATGATCTGGAACTGGATTTTTCTCATAATGATAGTAGCTTCCCGTGGTCCCTTCTGCCTTCCCTTGACAAATTCTGTATTTATTAGCACTGTGGCTTGCAACCTCTTCAGTCCATATTGAAGAGAAAGCTGCCGCAACAAGTTACACCTCACCTTAAGGTTGCAAGCCCCTATTTTGAGGTGTGGATGGCAGCATCACCAATGGGGGAAAAGCCTTATGGGATGATTAGGGCATCACAGTTTAGAAAGTACTGTGCTAAATGATGGGAGATGGGAAAAGAATTTGTTTGGAGTCAGATGCATGATATGTACAATCTCAATGCCTGGAAACTAGTCTGACAGGAGAATGAGGCTACAAGACTTTTTAGCCAGCTTCCAAGAGACATGCTCCAGGATGCTTAATTCTGAAGCTCAGTGGACTTAATTTTTTATATATGGATATCAAGAGTATTCAGAGCGATAATATAATGAGCAAAAATGTGCAATGACACTTAACCTCATGGTTCAAGGCTTAAGCCAATTTCTAACTCCTAGAGATCAGGATGAGACCTGTGGGGCGCAGATTATCCCACATCTACTATTGTGGGGTTCTTACACCTTCCTATGAAGCATCTAGTATTGGTCACTGTTGGAGATAGGATCCTGGACTGGATGGACCTCGGGTCTGGTCTGGTCCCGCTGTTCCTGTGTATTTTCGAGTAAATAATTTCCCTGTCATTGCCAGCATGTGGAAGAAGGAGGTCCTGCTAATGAAGCAGGTCTGCGGGAAGGTGATCTGATAACCCATGTCAATGGAGAGTCTGTCCATGGACTGGTGCATACTGAAGTGGTGGAACTGATCCTGAAGGTAGGGCCGGAACATGCTTGTATTATAGAATGTGGACAGTACATACCTAAAAACTGATTTAAAACCCATTTAGTATCTGATTGTCAGAGGATTGTTTTAAATGCAAGTTAAATACCTGGCTCCTATCATTAGCCTTTGCTTTAATCCCATTGCCAGGTAGAAATTATAAGTCTTTCCCGAAGTCTCCAAAAGTGTCTTGTTTCACTTTAAACTGACATTCCATTAATGTTTGTGGAAAGTTAAGGCCTATCGGGTATAGTTGGCACCAGAAGAGATGCTCATTTGTTTGATTTTAATGATGAATTTGAAAGCATTAAATAGGTTAATATGGTGTAACTATAATAACCCCCCTGTATCATTTTAACAAACAAACACCCTCACATTTTTCCCATTAATTTTGTTTTGCTTTAGGCTGTTAATGTTATTAGCTCTTAATACTATTTTCTCAAGGATTATTGTCAGCAGTGTTTAAAAGAGGCTTTGTAATAGCTGGTCTTGAAAGTATTTAGCTAAATGACTTGTATTTTGATACCTCCTTGTGTGCTGACTACATTTATGGAAATAAAATAAACCCTTTAACAGTTCCAAAAGACAGGCCTTTGGTAGGGTTTGCACACATGGAAGAAATGAGGTATTTTTCTTATTGCTTTTAGACACCATCAGTGTAGATTCATGCTGATGGATGCCTGATGCATCTCAGGATATCTGTCAATCTGTCAGCATGAAGAAAGGGTCAGGCACATAAGTAGGGAACAGGTTTGGGTGCCAAAGAATGCTGCTTTGTCTGAATTTCTAGAAGGAAGATTGTTGTAGTTCTCATTGGTAGTATGTATTGGCACCATCACCATGATATCTTGGTGCCTTACAAAGCGTAAGTTGAGGCATTCAGGATCTCAGTAAGAGAGGTCAAAGCCCGTGCAGCTTCTACTCTGTGCAGCTGTACCAGTTAGCTAGGAAACTAAGATTTAATCTGTTGTGAAAGCCTGACTAAAGAGGTCCATATTACCGCTCTAGATGAAGACTCAAAGAGGAAAAGGGGATTAGTCAAAGGAGTAAAACATGTCAGCTTGTGATAAATTAGCAATCCACTTGCTCAACACCTAGAACTACCGAAAGCAATCTTATTCTATACAACTGCCATCTCTTGTATCCGACAGAGTGGAAATAAGGTATCTATCTCTACTTCCCCATTTGAGAACACATCAATCAAAATTGGGCCAGCTCGGAAGCCCAGCTACAAATCCAAGATGGCTCGAAGGAACAAGAAAAGCAAAACTAAAGATGGGCAGGAAAGGTGAGCTTGATTTAATAAAAAAAAAAAAAAACTGTGAAAATTAAATGCTCCCAAGGTAGGTAGACCTTGTCAAAGCAATTTCCGTGTAATAAGTTTATGTCAGCACACATTGTTACTTACCTCATGCGTCTACACTGAGTGAGGGAGATGTGCCTGTAAGTGTAAATAGATCTTGTGGTTTGACAAATGAGTAACTTTTAATTCATCTCCCCAGTAAGAAGAAGAGTTCTTTGTTCAGGAAGATCACAAAGCAGGCATCATTTCTGCACACCAGCCGTAGTTTATCTTCACTTAACCGCTCGCTGTCTTCCGGAGAAAGTGTTCCCGGTTCTCCAACCCACAACCTGTCCCCTCGGTCACCTACGCAGAGCTACAGATCTACTCCCGAGTCTGTACATTCAGGTAAAAGAACTGTTTATAGGGGGGATTTTAATTTTTAAATGCTTCATTTTTAAAGGAAAATACAAAACAGACACTAAACCAAATATTGAGTTTACATTTATGTGAACTTCAAACCAGCAATTGCTATGTATGTCTTATTTTGCTGTGGGTAGATAAAAGTTTAATCATGAAAAAGGTCAGTCTTTGTTCATTATGTATGTGGGTGGATCTTTTAGCAGTGCAAATGTGTGGTGTAAGTTATGATCTTTCCACAGTATTTTGCCTTTTTTTTTTTTTTAAATAATACATAAGAGAAATTTCGGCAGTAGACAGAGAATTTTAAGAAACTTGCATACTGACAATAACAATAAAATGCATGGTTTTACATACATATGGTTTAATATGGTAGTAACAGAATGTTTTCTCACTGAGTTTCTGGGAAATACCCTGTAGAATTTTCTGATACTGATTATGTGACAATCACATAGTAGCTCTACTGGAAACAATGGTATGCCACCTTGTAGTATCTTTACTATAATACCTTGGGGTAATGTGACAAACAGCTCTTCTTACCATTGTACAAGCATAGCATGAATGTTTTTAATTATAAAACACAGTTAACAAAAAAAATCCCTTTCTCTTTTTTCTTTTCTCTTTTTTTTCTTTTTTTTTTTAAGTTGGTGGAAATTCTTCCCAGAGCAGCTCCCCCAGTTCCAGTGTTCCCAACTCTCCAGCCAGCTCTGGACACATCCGACCTAGTTCTTTACATGGACTAGCCCCAAAGCTTCAACGGCAGTATAGATCTCCGAGGCGTAAATCTGCAGGAAACATCCCTCTCTCACCACTAGCTCACACTCCCTCACCAACCCCCCAGTCCACATCGCCACAGCGTTCACCTTCTCCTTTGCCAGGGCATTCAGTAGGCAGCTCCAGTATTATTCAGTCCTTTCCTGTAAAATTACATTCCTCCCCACCTCTGGTAAGACAGATCTCCAGACCCAAAAGCGCTGAGCCCCCCAGGTCTCCTTTGCTGAAGAGAGTCCAGTCAGCTGAGAAACTGGCTGCCTCGCTGTCCTCCGAAAAGAAGCTGGCTTCCTCTCGCAAACATAGCTTGGATATCTCCCACTCTGAATTTAAGAAGGAGATGCTACAAAGGGATCCTAGTCTCCAAAGTTTACAGGAGTCTGTGAATGAAGCAACAGGAGGTAAAGTTGGGCTAGCGGAAAAAGGGACGCTGCAAAAGCCATCTTCCAGGAAGCTAGGTGCTATTCGACAAGACAGAGTAGAGAGGAGAGAGTCGCTACAAAAGCAGGAGGCCATTAGGGAAGTAGATTCCTCTGAAGATGAAACAGATGATGGTTCAGAGGATAGTCAAGATGGGAGAAGATTGGAGAGGCAATCCTCCAGAGGAGAACAGGGCTCCAACTCTTTTAATGATGATAATAAGTTTTCTTCTAAACTGGAAAGCAAAGACAATATGGAGGACGATGCTTTTCTAACCGATGATCCAAAAGGTACAGCAGACTTGCAGAAGGTAACTAAGCAGCCACCTACAGCTGTCTCAGAGGCACTGCAAATTAGCATACCCCAGTCAGAGTCAGAGATTCTTACCAGAACGTCTCCAGGAGAATCTGGAAAATATGAAAAGCCACTGCCAGGATCAGGAACAACAGCAGAAGAGCATAAATTGTCAGAAAGCAAACCCTTTGAGCACATTAGTCAAGAAGATGCCTCTTATGCGAGCATCAAATGCACTGGGGGGAAAAGTATAGATTGCATAGAAGATACAAAGTGCCCACCTGTGGGATTCCTTCAGTTTGAGCAAAGCCACTCTTCAGGGGTGTCACATGGTAAAGATGCACCAAAGGAGTCTGTGTTAACAGAAATCAGTCAAAAAAAGCAAGATCCTGACCCTTCACTAGCACTTTCTTCTTGTTGCACAGCAGGTATAAATTCTCCTCTATCAATAAGCCAAACGGACTGCAGAGAAACAGATCACAAACAAGAACTTCAGTCTACAGAACAAAGCAACAGATTTCAACATCTGGCAAATATAAATGAAACATCTCCAAAAAGTCCTACTGCTGAAAAACAGCAAAGCTCGTGCCATGCAGAGGGCTCTTCACAAGACAAGAATCAATTAAATGCTAGGAAAATTAGCCCAAGTAATGCAACAGGTGCTGCACCCTCAACTCCCCATGTCTCAAGTTCCGGTGAAAAGGCCCTTTCAGTGTCTCAGTTAGAAACTGTAGCTCAAAGTGTGTTGGGCCCAACGAAGCTTGATGTGTTGGGTACTAGAAAGCTGGAAACTGATAAAGAGTCCCCGCAAATGGACCTGTCCTGTAAGAGAGATTCACAACAAAGGCAGGAAACGTTAAAGGTGGGATTAGATCAAGAAAGAGCGAAACCTCTTAGCAGAGACAATCTTACTACAACCTGTGCACCCTACACAGAGTCGACAAGTCCAGCAAGGTCTGGGAAGCCAGCATGTTCTCTGACAGCAAAACAAAAGCCAGGTTTTGGTGGTTCTAAAGCACTTGAAGCCTTGCGGGATAACAGGAAAACTTCTCCTTCGAAAGATCTTCCACATACCCCTGGAAGACAGATTCCTAGGGCATCTCCTCTGCCAGATGGCAGTCTGAAGCTCTGTAAAGAGGAGACTCTGGTGCAGGAAAAAAGCAAAGAGGCTGGAGGTCAGTTAAAAATACAAGACTTTCCGTTGACACATGATAATGTTGTCAAGAAAACATAGCAGAGTCCCTGGAATACATGCACTCGAGTATTCTACCTTCAGACATAGACTGCATGCTTGAGTTTTGTAATATACACTAATACGAAATAGAACTGTGTACATCTATTTTTGGGAGGGTTGTTTTTTCATACTGCTTTTTGCATTTTTTTCCATCCTTGCAATTCTATTTTTGTACACGGTGTGCTTGCCATTTGAGGTCTCTTTGGAACAGGGTATCTTTAAAGCAGAGCTATGAAATAGTTTGCTGACTTTTTTCTCTTTATTTTGCCCTGAGTTTGGGGTGTGCTGTGCATTTCCCTCCAGTTTTGCATTTATTTCAGATCCCAAAGAATTTTCTGTGCAAAAATAGGCAGCTGACATTAAAATCTCTCACTTTTTCAACTTTCTCTTTCAAATTGCATTCACTCTTTCCCAAATTTTTCAGATATTTACAAGCCAGTTTTCCCTATGGCAAGGAGAAAAAAATTACCTTGTTAATAGGTTATCCTGCACATTCAAGCCCTCTTCCGTGCAACCCAGATCCTCTTTTTCTCTGTCACTTTACATATCCTCCAGTCCCACACATATCTTAGAGTTCATTCCCTCTACGTTGTCAGTCTGGGGTGCAGGGAACAGTCCTATATATTTTTTTTAAACATTATTTTTTAAAAACCTGTTTCTCAAATGAAAGCTCAAGGAAGCAAGTCTCCAATCTGTAGCATGTTTTGCTGGGATGGTTTGTTTTTACTTTGTTTTACAGGACGCAAGGCACCTCTCTCCTTCATCTTTTAACATTTTAATTGAGTTTTCTCCCACCCTTTGCTGCCTGCCTTTCTAGTCTGTCCTTATCCACAACAAATAGTGACACCACATGGAGGGACATGGTTGTTTTTAAAATAATAATGCTGATAATTGTAGCACCCTCAAGTACGCCCCAGGTAATGTTAACTTCATGGGTATTGGAGACCTCTCCCTTTGGATGGATCTAAGTAGTTCGTCTAGGGGAGCTTAAGTGTTCCTGCCAGTTCTGAAACAGAGCTTGAGAACCCAGCAAGGGTTCTGAATTTGCCTTTCTTCTCAGAGAGTGCTATGAAGTGTTGTTACCTTTGACTCATTAAGTTACGTGGATGAGCTGCAAACAGACTTCAAAACAACACACATGGTATTTCAAGATTTTACCTTTGATCGCTAGACCATGTCCACTGCTCAGTTTACCTGGTTCCATTAAGAATTACTATTATCTCCTGGGTTCTAGCATTTCTTTGCTTTAAATGTGACCAGTTCTGAATAACATTATTTTTGGGATAAAACGCTGACAAATATGTAGTATAACATATCTCTGGCATTGTAAGCCATTTCCTTACTCTAGCCAACTAAAGCCTACTGTCAAAGAATGCTACTGTCATTCATCATAGAATGCTCTTGGCTTTCACTCCAACCTTGTTTGAGTATATCTGTGTGTGGATAGCCTACAATAGCTGGTTACCCCGTACATTGGTGTACTTTGATCGGAACATTTCTGAATGGTGACTGCTGTTTATTGCAGCAGTACACCAGACAAAGAGTCGCCTCTATTGGTCCAATTTCATTCTACTGCTTTTTTCCATTATGAAAACCTCTTGGGCACTTTGAATTTCGACTTATTTTCCCTAAATGTATCTTTTATATAGGAATACAATTTTCCCATCTCTCTTTCAACCTGATTTAATTCATGATGCACAAATCCCAAGAATCTCTGAATTCCTTGACCTGGCTTTTTCTCTGTAACCATTTATTTCATTTTGTAACTGATTTTGGATGCTGAGATTTCATTTTTGGACCAACTTTTGTTTTGGGGTTCTTTTTTATATTCAAGTAACCGTTTAGTTAGTGTGTGTGTGTGTGTGTGTGCGCGCGTGTGTGCGCGTTTACTGTAGAGCTGTTAAGAATGCACAGGCTTCTTAATGCACTAAGAGAAGCATCAACACTCCCAAGCAATTCATAAATAGCTCCAGCAGTGACTGTGTTAAAGATAGACATACTATGTCTTTGATCCTCGCGCTGGACTGCATGAGCTAGTCAAATGCACATGGGTTTGTAATTGTAAACCGCGACCTTTGTACCACCCAAGCAGAGTCCTTCATTACCAACCGCTCGAAGCACTCTTTATTTTGATAAGCGTGTCCTCCTGTGTTGATTTCAAGACAATAGTGAGTGCAGGTTTTGCTGATGATAACCGATCTGACGGGGCTTCTTCCCAGTGGGTTGATCCGTTAAGAAGTTTTCAAGAAGAAAGGTCCAATTGGCAATACAGACTAAAATAAAATGTGCGTAGTCAGAAACTAATCCTCTAAGAAATGCCCAATAATTTTTGGAAAATCTATTAAATTTAATAACTTCAAAGATATGAACTTGTACCATGGGGATAGCCTTGTAATGGGAGTGCTATGTAATGTCTGGCTTGGGTATCAGAGTTATATACAAAGCACACCTAGATCTCATGGGAGGTAATTTATATTAAGATATCGCCCAAATGGTCTTTGTATGAACATATAAAATAAGCAATGAATCTTCCCTCTCCCATGGGACTCATCAGTTGGGTGGATGACAAATTGCCCATGAAAAATAATGCAGTTTAATTTGTGTGTGAATAAACAGCACTGTGTCTAAATGGTCTGTCAATTCTAGTCTACTAAGAGCGTTGTGACCTTTTGCTGAGATATGGAGGGGGTCAGAGCTACTTGTCTGGGAGGTTACCAGGGAAGCTCCCAGAAGGCATAGCACACAACAACAGTCTGGAGAGTACTAGTGCTTTAGCAGCTTGCCTCTCCTGTCTTTGAAAATAAGATTTATTACAGTGAATTGCAGTTTTATGGCTCCCTAAGTAATCACAGCTGAGCAGAGGAGGATTGCGAAGGAGCCTGACACATTTCAGCTTTGGCCAAAGAAAGTGTAAGGTGCATATTTAGCCCCCCGATGGCTGTATAGCAGATGCAAAACAATCGGTTCAAGTTTAAAAGTCCACCATTTGAAAGCCCAGGTAGGCTGGTGTTACCAGGAAAAGGTCCATTCCTGGTGCAGCCCCACAGTCCCTATCTCTTGTCAATTGGAATTTCTGTCGCCCAGGGTGCCAAGTACGCACAGGCCCCACTCTGTTACCTGATGTCACTCTGGCACCTTTTAGCAAAGCTCTTGGGAAAAGCAGAGAGAAGATTTCCATGGAAAATTGTGATGATGAACCAGATATGTGCCAAGATTTATCACTGTCCGGCTGAAAAACAAAATCATAACTTAAAGAAATAGTCTTCTGCCCCCATCTTCGAGATGGGCGAGATGAGACATTGGAAATGAATATCTGTGTGTGTGGGGGGGTGTATGTTAGTATGGTTTTTCAGAGTGCAGATGAGTATCATTCTGGCTGTACAGAAGGGGAGATAAAGTGTGTGTGTGTGTGTGTGTGTGTGTGTGTGAGAGAGAGAGAGAGACTCGTAACCATCTAAGCATGTTACTTTCCTGAGTTTTTTTCATTTTGTTTGTGGGTTTGGGTGCGAGTTGTTTGGTTTTCTTTTAGTCATTTTGGTTTTGGAATTTACCATATATAATTTGTTCCCACCCTTGTCATCCTTTTTTATCTCTATACCCAGCCGATGTATTCCTGCAGAATGCTTCATTTCAGTGTTATCTTCCCTCTTGCCTTTTAACTGTAGCATCTAAGAAAAATGAATATTTATTGTAAATATTAGACTGTAGCATTGTAATCACCACTCCTGGGGTTGAATGCCAGAGGCTTTTAGCATCCAGTATCCTAAGAATGCTTGTTGGGGGATGGGCAAAAGGCGTGACCTGTGGTCTTGACATCCACACTGCATTAAGGTGTGATCTAGATTTTTTTCTTCCTGCACGGGGAGGATAAAGTCTTTTCTCTGGTTTTCTCTTGCTGGATGTGAAGGATAATGCTGTACTTCTAGTAGAAGATTTTGACAGACATGTGTGTTTACGTTGTGTTCAATTATCATATCCAGGCGGCTGTCAGTGCGGCTTTGAAGCTGAGCTCTGGTGTCAAGCTGTGTTACTCAGCACTTGGCTAGATAAGAGGAAGATGTGGAATTTAAGTGTTTTTAGAAACTTGAACAATTGCCACATAATAGCGGTGCAATAATTTTTATTCATGTTGTACCTGCATGTTGATGTTTAAATCCTCCTCCAAAATAAATTTTTTTACATAAATACAAACTCCTGTTTTTCTTCGTTTTCTGTCTCCTATTTTAAATCTTCTACAGAAGACGCAGGCAGCATTGCCATGCATTTCATGCTGCCAACTAAAAAGTCTGTTTAGCCTCATTGTGTGCTTTGAGGCTCTTATACTCAACTGAATCCCCAGCCCCCAGCATAAGGAGATGCTGCAAAGTAACAGCAAGTTGGTGTCATCAAGATAAATCCAAAGCTCTCTGCAAGTTCTTCTCTGATTTTTTTTTTTTTTCTGCTTGGATCAGTTGGCTGCATAAAGCCAAAAGTTTCCTCCTTTGCACAAAACTCGCCTTCCCCCACTGAGATCCTTCGTTCTTGTCCTAAGTGACTGGTTAGTGTAGAATCCCTTGGGTGGGCTCAGACCATTCCCATCACTGGAGCTTATAAGGAGATACACAAGGAAGGATAAAACTCTCAGTTGAGCTACAATAGAAAGCAAAAAGCAACAAAACAAGAAAAGGGGGGGGAGGGTCATGTAACCCAGCATAATGTATTTTAACAAAAAGATCAAAATAAAATCTAGCTCCTCGCCATTATGATGGTGGTGCTCACCACCATAACCTCTGAGCCTTCAAGCTCAGAGGAAGCTGGCGCTTTCTGCCATGGCATAGCCCTCCTGATACAGACACGGATCAACAGTGTGGGACAGAACCAGTCACTGGAACAAAATCAAATAGAACATGCATTATGTCATCTATATTTTACACAGCCTATACTGAACGATTATATACATACATGTGCATGTGCATATAGACAATGCCATAAATGTTGTGTACAATGTATGCATGTGCTCGAGGAAGCTGTGCCTGAAATGATGATGTAGATGCCATAGCAAACAGCTAAAGCATTGGTAGGACACAAGGGTGTGCTATGACCCATTGTAACAAGGCAGAGAGGTTAGCATCCTGAGCAGAAATTACTTGACCATCCCTTCTGTACTTACTTTATCCAGAGAGGCACTGAAGTATAAAATATCACAGTACGGCACTCTGAACCTTTTTGGCAGTAAATGGTCCTAAAACACTAAACTGCAGTATTTTGACCTAGAAATTGTGCGCTCCTTCAGGGTAGCCTTTAGGATCTCCCCTAACTTCTTTTAGGAGGGATGGACATAATTCTAAAATTAGTTGTGACTGAGCTGAGCTCCCTGGTCACTTTTGTTTGCTCCCATTAATGAGGTCAATAAGAATAGATTTTAAAATGTTATTAAAGCTAACGTTAAAAAAAATGATATAATAGGTTGAGAAAAGAATGTCTGTACATCTGGGTATAGTGCTTAGATTATCCACAAATCCACAAGTTATGTTTTTTAAAAGTCATATGATACATAGAGTACATATCAGCAATAGACCAAATGTATGTGAATAGATTTAACAATACAGTTTAAATATTAGAATCTGAATACTCGGGTACATCCCTCATGAAAAGTTGTACAGAGATTTGGTTGTGGAAAGCAAAATATATCAATGAGTGGAGATTTTCCCTCGGTAATTGAGAATTAGGTTGGTTGTCCATTTAGAAGGGGGGAGGGATAGTTCAGTGGTTTGAGCATTGGCCTGCTAAACCCAGGGTCATGAGTTCAATCCTTGAGGGGGCCACTTAGGGATCTGGGGCAAAATCAGTATTTGGTCCTGCTAGTGGAGGCAGGGGGCTGGACTCGATGACCTTTCAAGGTCCCTTCCAGTTCTAGGAGATAGAATATCTCCATTAATTTTTTTTAATTTAGAAAATACAATCCATGAGGAAAGTATTTGTTACTTTCCTGACTGCGCTTCTCATCGGCACTCCAGCTCATCCCTCCTGGTATTGCCGATGTCCAGTGATGTGTTCCATGTAGATGTCCCTCGACCACCTGATGGTGTCAGACACCGTGGGTTGCCGCATCAGTCAAGCGTAGCGGTGACCGATTCTGCATTCTCTCCGCACTCGCTCGTGTACGACCTTCTTCCTCATTCCTGAGCAATTGTTGCTTAATGTACCAAGGGTGAAGTCCTGAGCTCACTGACATCAATAGGAGGTTTGCCAGTGACTTAGGCCTGGTCTGCACTAGAGAGAGGTCAATGTAAGGCAGAATAGTCAACCTAATTCTGTAAGCGTCTATGCTAAAATATAGCTCCCACCGATGTAACTCGGCCGCTTCACCAATTTAATAGCTTCACCTCCATGAGAGGCGCAGCGCTTAAGTTGATGTACTTAGGTCGACACAGTGTCAGTGTAGACACTGCGTTGCTTACATCAACTCTTCCTGCCTTTCTGAAACCATCTCACAATGCCCTACGCTGACAGTTAAATCGGTGCAAGCACTCCTGATGAAGAGACACACCACCAACTCAGGGAGCGTAGTGCGGACGTGTAAAACCAGTTAAATTACTCCGGTGGCTGAACGTCGACGTAACTTAGGTTGACTTAATTTTGTAGATTTGCCCTTAATTGAGGCCAGGATTTCATCTGACATCTGCAGTGCTATTCCACACACCTGGTGTATGTCCTTATTGATGTACACACATGAAAAAATGACACCACAGCTCACAGCAGCAAGGTAATTAGTGCATCAGTGGAATTGGAAGAAGAAAAGGCATAAAGCAAAGCATGTAATAATTTCTTCCATACCCTGGCAAACCATTAAAACCAACTTTCTGTAAAATACAGTTGAACCACACTGTCCTTTATATTTTCTCTTGCATCACTGCTGCTTACCAACATATAGACCAGTCCTATTCCTCCCAATCCTGTGAAACATACATATATTAAGCTAATTGTTTTAATTCTGATTAGCCCTGCTCTGCAAATGGCCATCATTCGGAAAAAGTGACCGTTTGCCACCCCCAGAGTTTGATAGTGCAGCTTCCATCTCTCCTATTAACTTCTGTACACAAGGTGGGCTATGTTCCTTTCAAATGCAAAATAAAGGCAAGTCAAAAGAACAAAGAAATAGTGTGGCTATCTGATACCATTTTGTTTAATCATTTTTATTGCTTTTTTTTTAAAGAGGATGGAATTCTGCATTCTGTGCTCTCAGGTGTTCTCCAGAGATATTCATGCCAGGCAAAAGGCTGTCAGTGAGGTGAATAGGTAGAATCGTAGCTGCCTGCCATGTACGACACCTGCAAAATGTCATGCTCAATGCATGTTTGGGGGCCGGACGGAATCATCGCACTGGTACAGCCGCTCCTGGGGCATGCAATGCGTGCCCTGCATCCACAGACAGCACGTCACTGCTCCCATTGACTTGAAATCTACCCAGAGTGAAAACCTGCAACCACTCTTAATATAATCCGTTGTTCAAGCCGACAGAACTTGCACTTGGACCGACTTGTTCTAAAGGTCAGGACGATGGGAGCTTGTAAGTTCTGCAAGCTAAATGGATCTTGATTCTCTGTTTGTTTGTTTCTTAAAGAAAAGGTCAATGCCACAAGGTACCTTGCATTAACATTAAGAATTTAACCTCAAACAATCAAGAGTCAGAAAATTCTGAAAGCTAAAGTAGCTCCTAGGCGGTTAACTCAGTCGCATTAACTCAGTACATAGATAGTACTTTATAGTTCTGTTTTCCTTGTTACCTGGAAACTGGACACTATTAATGCATAGCATAAAAAACATAGGATGTTGCATCACAGCTGGGTTAAGGCTGTTGCCGCAGCATTCAGTTTTGGAATGTTCTGGCTTCTGCATGCTTTGTATTCCCCTGTGTTGCATTAATACTAGTTTGTAGATGAATTACATACGAAAAGACTACATTAAAAGAAAGTTAAGGTTGCAAAGTCAAGCAGTCAAAATGCAAGAAATGCCAGAGGTTTTCCATGCAAACTTATTTCAGCTGTCTTGTTCACAAGTACTATGATACAAGAATGGTTTAAGGTCTGGAAAACATGCCTTATAGTGAGAGACTAAAGACATTCAATCTATTTAATTGATCGAAAAGTAGGCTAAGAGGTGACTCAGTCACGGTCTACAAATAACTACATGAGGTATACATTTCTGATCGTAAATGGCTCGTCAGTGTAAAAGAAAAAGATGTAAGATCCAGTGGTTGGACACCAAAACTAGACAAATTCAGACTTGAAATAAGCATACATTTTTAACAATGAGGATAATTAACTATTGGTACAATTTACATAGGGACATGGTGAAGTCTCCAACACAAGTCTTCAAATCAAGAGTGGATATCGTTCTAAAAGTAATGCTATGGCTCATCCAGAAATTATGGGTTCTCGGGCCTGTTATGCAGGAGATCACAGTAGATGATCATAATGGTCCCTTCTGACCCTAAAATCTATGATCCAGTCTTTAAATAGGTGATCACATCCTATTCTTTGCACAGGGTCCCCTGCCTCATTCAGTGTGCACTACAGCGTGGACCATGGGGACCAGAGAATGAATCAGAGCTGTGTAGTGAATTAGGCTGTTTTCTATAGGAGCAGCCATTCCAATCAGTCTGTAGTACAGCACTGGCATGGTACTAATTCTAGTACAGTACTAGCTGATCTGTAAGCGAAGAATCTAACCTGATTAATTTTCAGCTCATACATTTGCTGCCCTCACAGAACTTTTTGTCCTGGACTTCCTAGCCCAGCTTGTTTAATAATAATAATAATTAATAATAAAAAAAGGTGAAATGCAAGACATTTATCTTCTGCCTTTTCAAAGTGTCCCCAGGGCTGGGACAAGGTTAATGGAGATGAATTTGTACTACCTAGCAGCACGTGGAGTTTCCCCGCATCTCCACAGCCCCTGTTGCAGCTCTGGAACGGAGCTGGCTTCGCAGCTTCAATCACTGTCTCTCTGATCGATGGAAATGTCACACGGCGAGAGGGGCCCAGAAATGCTCCATGCTTGTAAAGAGACACCCGCACAGGACGTCTGTCTGGAGTCTGCACCTTTCCTGACAGCAGATCGATGGCCAGTGTTGGGGGAAGACTTGTAAGGGCTAAAGGATTAATCACAGGTAGCCTGACATTCTGTGCCCGGTAAGTGGTGCTGCTGGACCAGACTCTGTAGTGAGCAAGGCCCACCTTCCATGAGGCTGGTGGCAGCAGAGTTTTGAACTGGTCCCAGCCGGGTAACTCTTTAAGGAAAGTGTGTGGTTGATACCTGTGGCAGTGCTGCTGACCCCCAGGACAGCTACCCAGTAGCCAAAGTGGGTCCCGGTTTGCATCTCATTCAATGAACAGGTAAAACTGGCCTTCAGCGCAGGCAAAGCAAATAGCCACGTGGGGGCCCTGTGGCCTGTGCTACACATAGGCCAGCCCCATCTTTCATCAGCAGGTTCATGTGAGGGGGAGGAAGCCGCTTGCTGCCAGACCCCACTCCCAGCTGCTGAACCAGAATGAGGGGGGCGATCCTTGACTCCCAAACCAGACGCCCCTGGTAGTTGGCGCCTACCCTTGCGTGTTTACAGTGAGTTCTGGTCTTAGTGCAGGTTAAAAGATCCCCCATTACGCGCAATCCAATGCACTGTGCCAAGAGAAACCTTCCCTAATGTGTTACACGCCCTGGGAAGTTTTACCTTCCTGGACCTTACTGCTTTCACTGGACACAGTAATACGACTGAATGCTCTGCAAACAGGCCATAGCGACCGGGAGGGAGTTGCCTACACTGACTTCAGGAATACACCCAATGCCTTTGGCGTTCTTGCCAATGCTATATCCATGGAGTGAGGTATGTGGGTGACATTTCTCGCAGCGTGCTAACCCCAAAACCCCAGTGGTCTTTGAGCATCTTGCTGCCTGCCCATTCCACAGAGAACGGGAGGTAAATCCTACTCCAGTCCGGCTTACGCTCCTGAAGCCTGGCACCAGTTAATAACCAAGCCCATGGCCCAGCTCTGTGGCTTGAGCAACGTAGACGGTGTTGGCTTTCCTCTGATTTAAGGCAAGGTGCAGTTATTATTCAGCCCCGAGCTATGGAGTCGTACTACTGCAGTAGCTGTTCTGTTCTGAGAGATTCAAATGTCTCTTACACATCTTCTGTTAGGGCTGCCTGAATGGCTAGAGTGGTACCATGTTCATCAGTCTATTAAAGAAAACCAGACACTTGGGTTCCAATGGGCTTTAGGAAAATTATGAATATAGCACCGAGAACAAGTTAAAGGCCAAGAAGTGGCCTCTTAAGTGCCCCAGTCCCCCTATTTCCTATTACTCGGTCTTAGTGGCGTTTATACCCAGCCAGAGACAGATTCCAGATTGCTTCTCTCACAGTGTAAATCAGGCATGTTTCTGCTGAAGTTAGTGGAGTTCTTGTGGCTTTACCGGAGTGTGATTCAAATCAGCCTCTGTCTATGCAGCAGCCACTATTCAAAGACCAGCATGTGGATTTTTTCCATCAGGATTTGAATACAGGTTGTTACCCAGCAACCCCAAGTGCTAAGCGCTAGGTTCTCTCTATTATAAAGAGAGCGGTAGGTCTCTTTGAATTAGATTGTCATGTGCAAATTCTTGTTTGGTTTGGAAAGAGGCTGGATCAGAAAAATGTTTATTGGCAAATCTGGACTTGGGGCTCGTGATAACTCTCTGACCTGCCAGCGGCACCAGGAAGAAGCAGTTTTGTTCTGCTTTATGTTTGGTTGGTTGGTTTCAAATATGAAATGTTTCTTGTTTTGCGTTGTCCCTCTGTTTCCTGGAGATAAAAAGGCCCTGGGGAGGAAAAGAAGCCTTCTGAGAGCAGCTATTTCGGTGCTGTGGTGAAATAAAGGGAAGGGAGAAAGGTTATCAGGCAGGCGGGTTGGGAGGGGGGACCGGACCTCTGAGAGGCAGCACGCCTGGCTGTGAATGGCGCGCTCCTTCTCACTCGGCCGCTGCTCCTTTTGAGGAGCTGTGTTTTCTGCTTGAGAGTTCCTGGCCAAGCAGCACCTGGCATCTGCTTGCAAAGTCGTTTGTTTCCTGCTATTGCTCTTTCCTCTGCCACTTCCTTGGCTCCCCGTGTAGCCCACACGTCTCCCGTTGCTGCCTGTCCCCTGCTGCCTGGGGATGGGGAGGAAATATTTTCAGGCTCCAAGTCACCACTGTGGTGATTTGTTGCTTTATCAAGACGACTGGCTCCGCATTTTCCACCCGTGGCCTCATGACTGGGGCCAACTTCTTCCCTGCCCAGTCTTAGCAAGGAGCCTGGATGCACGGTATTGTTCCTTCGTCTTGTGCCTGTCAGAAGAACAAGGTTTCCAGCTCTAATCTGTGTGTTCCCAGCAGACCGAGAAACCCCTCCTTGATCTCCTTCAGCAGCCTTGGGGTGTGTGTGTGACAACGAGCTCCGACTGTAACGGCCCTTGCACCTGACGATGGAGCTCTGTCCAGCAACTCTGTTAGATGCTGGTGCTGTCTCCGGCAGCAAGAGCAACAGGCTCATCTCTGGGGTGAGCTGGAGCAGCGCACAGTTTATGACCGAGCCCTTCGGTGACTAGCGTCAGCCCATGTTATGAGAGGGATCTATACATGGGAGATGTCTCTGTCCATTTGAATAGATAAGGCGCCAGTAGATGGCACTCAAGAATATGTAGCATTAGTCCTGGATCTTGTAGGACCAATAAAACTGTCCTTGGACCCTGCAAAAATGGCTTCCTGAATGCAGTTCTTTGCACAGATCTCTTAATGGTCTTCTCTATTCAACTCTGCCGATACTTCCCTCACTGCTACAGGGGAGTGTATGCACATGAGATATGCAAAGAATGCATTTGTGGATAAGGCACACGAGATCTAGGTTCAGGTCTGGGCTCTACCACAAACTTCCAGGACTGGGTTGATTCTTCTTCTCCCACCTCCGCAGTCTACATGTTGCCACTGATGCAGTTCAAAATAACGGATGACATGGTGTCAAGTATCGGGGTAGCCGTTGCCTCTGAAGAAGTGGGATTTTTTACCCCCGAAAGCTTATGCCCAAATAAATCTGTTAGTCTTTAAGGTGCTACCGAATTCCTTGTTATTTTGATGACATCCAAACTGTATGCCGGCAAATGCCTTACAAAGGTAATACTGCACTCTTTAATTAGAGGCTCTGTTTCCCTGATGAGGAGCAGCACCATAGAAATACCTTTGTATATATGACAGCAGGGCAGCATGGGGCATGAGTTACAGAAAACTCCTGTCAAGCCATTGTATGGCACATATCAAAGCAACGCCAAAGGGGAAGAGAAATCAAGAGCCATACGCCAAGGTGTGGAAGGGCTGATCCAGACAGCAGCAGCTGTGCCGAAGAAGACTCTCTCGTCCGCAGCGATGAGCCTGGAGGAAGGGCCAGAGAATCCACCAATGCTAGACAAGCAGAAGTAGCCGAGATTGAGGCAAGAGCCATAAAGCAGGCTGGAGAGATTTTAACAGGAGAAGGCACTGCTAACGGGTCATCAATAGTGGGGATTGAACTTGGGATCTCTGGAGCTTAACGCTTGAGCCGCTGGGGCTGGGGCTGGAAGAGCCAAAGCTGTAGCAGCCGCATCCACCTCTATAGGGCCCAGTCACCACTAGCATGGGACAGAGCTGCCCACGGGGTGGAGGGGGGGAGTTCCACCAACATTTCTCCGCAATCTGCTGTGAATATCTGCTGGGGGTGCTCCAGAGCGACCCTGATCCGCCTCCGGCCCGTGACCAGGTTTCACAGCACATGGATGGAGCGCTGTGGAGAACTTGAGTTGCTTTCCGCAGAGCACCGGCCAGGTGACACCGTTATTCTGTACAGCGGCAGTAAATGGGCATGAAAGGTCCAGTGGTTAGGGCACTAGCATAGGACTTGGGAGACCTGGGCTCAGTTCTCCGTTCCGCCACAATCTGCCTATGCAACCTTGGGCAAGTCACTTAGTGTCTCTGCGCGTTCGTTCCCCCTCTGTTCAATGGGGGATAACGGCCCTGCCTCACAGGGGTGTGTGAGGATAAATGCACTGAAGATTGTGTGGCGCCCAGAGACTACGGTGATGGGGCCATACTAATACCAGAAATAGACAAATAGAGATACAAATCCCCATTGCGTCACAATGTGAGCTTGTCTGACCATTCACAGTGTTACGGTGCCACAGAAATAAATGTGTCTTCTGATTCTGCCTCCTTTAGCCCTGATCCAAGCCAAACGAACGATGTATCGGTCAGAGATTGGTGATTCTGCAGAAGCTGTGTCACCTCAACATTTGGTTTCCAAAATCCAGTCAACCTCTCCCTGGCCTTGTGATTCCTAGTCTCTCAGTATAGGAGTCTTATGAACACTGTCACGCTGTCTGGAGTGGTTCACAACCGTGAGTGCCAACCTCAGGGCAGAGACCCCAAAGGTGTTGTATGTTCTACAATTAGATTTCACCAACCCAGTAACAAATGTGAACTCCTGAAGCACGTATAAGTCTTACCATGGAGTCGCAGACAGTCCCCTCGGGCATTCCAGTCTATCTGGCCACCCAGGCAAGCTGGTGGAAATGTAGCTGATTACTTTACACCAAAGGTCACAAAAGATTCAGGCTACTTCTAAGCCTAGGAGACCAGTCACTTATCCTAGGCCAATCTCTACCTCCGATCTCACACCAAAGACAATGCTTGTTAGCCTATCCTATAGTAAACTAACTAAGGTTCATTAACTAGGAAAAAGAAATGAGTTATGTATAGATTAAAGCAGGCAACATCTGTACACAAATGAGTTACACTCTATAGTTCCAAATGGTGACAGAGTTGCTGTAATCTGTCAGCACTGAATGCCTTTTAGGGCTAACCCAGGTTGACCCTGGGGATCTCTGCTTCTGTTTCATAGCTCCAGCTCTGTGAGAGTCCAAACAATCAAAAAGATGGAAAATGTTCATATCAGATATCTTTATTTCCTGCTTCCAGAATTCAAGCTGATGGGATGAGCCTTTTGCCCGTAGCTTGTGCAGGGGCTGTTAGCAAAATCTTTGTATTGTAATGGCCCACAATGGCCCACTTTGTTTTGATAGTCCTTCCTGATGGGCAAGAGGTAATACCTTTCACAGGGATTTAGCATTTTATACTAGGTGAAGTTTTTTTCCCCTTGGTTGGGGAGTTACATAGTTCAAAACAAACATTTTACAGCTATAGCACAAACACTTAAGCGTTACCTTATGGCCTGGGAACTAGATATTATCAATAGGATTAGTACACCTTGCAATTTACAAACATTACCTAAAGTCTAAGCACAGTCCCACAGGTGAGCTGGATTGGTTTCCAGCAATGCATTTGTCAGTGCTCAGCTGAGGCCTTGGCAAGAACTGGCACCTGGTCTGCCAGCGTCACAAACACCACGTCTTACTCTTGGCTCCATCCACAAGAAAGGGCTGGGGCTCGGTATGTCACTCTCTGGAGCAGCAGCTGGTGGGGTTAAAGTGGGCTATGTGTCTGGAGGTTGAGGGAATTCTTAAAATGTTCCCCAAATCAGCTCCCTGGATGTGTTTAGACTCATCTGGGCTCACTCTGGAGGGAAAAATAAGATTTTGCCGTCTGTGACCCCTATTAACCCAACTCTGCGGGAGGGAGCTGGAGTCTATCCTGGCTCACACCTCAACAGAAAGAATAACCAAGTTCAGTGGAGCGGCCGGATTGTGTCCTCAATGCTCCCGAAGGCAATGGACTTGCATAGGAGTCAAGTGGTGATACTTGAGAAAGAAGGGACCCAGCATGACTCTCAGATCCCCGGCTGAGCTTGCAGAGGAAGCAGTTAGAAAAACACATCTGTTTATATGTAAATTGAGCACATTTGATGTAGAGACACTGAGAGACTGCAAACACTGAGCCCTACAGTGCCGTTTTTCCGGGGCTGAGTCGCGCTTGACAGGCCCTCAGAGGCCATGGGGAAGAGCAGGGCATAAATTCCTAGATGGATGAAAAGGAGGAACTGCCTTTTCCAGACAGTGCTGGTGCTCTCCCAGTCGGAAGTCCTGTTCACTCATCGGGTAGGAGAATGACTCTGATGCAGGGGAGGAGGATACATTGGGGTATTATTTTGCAAACTTACACTGGAGAGCTTTCTTGGCAGCTTTTAGAACTGATTGGATCCTTTATGCATCTCCCAGTGGTTTTACTCTAATCTGGAGGGGCACCTGAACCATATCTGAACTCTGGCAGCCACCATAAATTCTCCTACCGTGCAGACATCTCTCGGGACATTTAAGTGGGCAAGCAGTGATGTATTTTCCTCCTTAATTCCCAGGTGTTTGATAAATCATGGGATGTTTTGCGAGGGCCCAGGGCTATCGGCATGTTCTCTTCTGCGTTCGTGTGGAATGCAACTGGATCTTCAACGTTGTGGCATGGGGGTGAGCTGCAGCTCGGAGACATTGACTGCTATAGTCCATGGGTGGTGCGCAGAATAGTTTTGGAATCGGTGTGGGATTTCCCCACCAGATAGGGGCTGAATTTCACAACCAGATGCAGTTTGTTGCTTTAAAACAACACAGTTACCTTTTAATGTGTGCACCACACCACTTTCCACTGGGAAAGCTTGCAAACGTTTTCTGGGATGAGCCTGTCTCAAATCCGCTTGAGAACCAGTCAGTTCCAGGAACCTTCTGAATCCCTGTGAAGTTTGTTCCGTAAAAACCTCGGCTTGCCCATATGGCAGAGCGGTGGGCAATATTTCCTGCTGGCATAGCTAGGTAAAAATCCTTTTATGTCAGGGGAGCCAATGAACAGGCTTAACGCCAGCCCGGAATCAGTCCCAAAATCCTGGTAACCTCCACCAGAGGGCAGCATTGGCTCACAGGAGCGGGGACTGCTTTGCCATTAACTTTAGTGCCACATACAGCCTGAATCCGCAGGCCGTTTCTCTCCCTTCTGTATTAAATTACACATTGTAAAACACATAGCAGAACCTGAGAAGAGCAGGCAACAATAATGTGAACTCCCCCTGTGTGATATAACAGCGCTAGCGGATTCCACTGCTCAGTTGTCTGCTTCCCTCCAGCAAGCTTATGCAATGGTCCCGACAACCAGAGCTGCTGACGAGAGCCAGACCCCAGTCGTGTTCCTTCAGCCACTGGACAGGTGCAGCGGGGCAGTGCCAGCTGCTCAGACGTTGCCCTGCCAATGTGGCTGGGCCCTTGTGGTGCAGAGCAAACGGCTTCCTCTGGGCAGCTCAATGCATAGAGCTCTTACCGTAGCAGCTGAGTCCAGCCTGCCGGCCCACCATGGCTCACTCAGTCTTTGGCTCTGGCCATCCCCTGAGCGGGGAAGCCAATCTCCTGAGAAACTGCACACCAAGCCCTGTGCCAGCTCACTGCATACAAGTCGCTGCCAATCGAGATGGGTGATGGCTTTGCCTGGTGATGCTCTATAGATAATAGCAGTAAGAGCACTTAGATAATAAGAGGCCTTCCATCCTGGGATCCGAATGTGCTTTTCAAGTATCCGTTCTTGTGCACATCACCATCTTTGGCTCGGAGGATTACCACCCCTATTGCAGGGATGGAGCTGAGGGTCAGAGAGTTTAGCCGACATTCCTCCCCCAGCCAGCCTGGGACAGAGTCTAGAATAATAACCCAGCTCCCAGTCCTATGCTGGACTAGGGGAAAACATCATTTTCTGACAGGCTGATTGAAAAAACAAAAACAAGGCCACTGTTTGAAAGCTGCTTGAGAGTGAAATGTCCAAGGAAGACAGATGAGTAGGAAGAGAACCGGTAAAGTGATCAGAGAAGCGGTGAAATTCATGTACCCCATGTTTGGCAACTTATTACATGGCTTGGCAATGGTTATTTAACGTTTAGATCATGGCCGTGCCTACAGGAAGGGCTCAGCCAGGCTGGGGCCTCATTGGGTAGGTGCTGTACAAAGAGTAAATAAGAATTCATGCCCTGAAGAGTTTACAGCCTAAAAGTGTCGTGGATATCAGCACCACGTGTGTGCGTGTATGTTCTTTAAATGCAAAGCAGACCTCGATCTTAAAGATGACTGGCTGTGATTGGTGCCTCGTGTGTGTTTTTGACATGGGTGTCAGTACTATATGTTATATTTATATATTCATGTCATAAACGGATGTTAGCTTGCACTTTGGACTACCTCCCCTGCACTCTGCTCACCAGGCACCTCTGCCCAGGCCTATTCGAACGTTCCCAATCCAGCCAGTTGCTGCAAGCCCCCGCTTTGTTTTTAAAAACAAACTGCCAGAAATACTTTCTTCCCCCAGATATGAAACTTCCTCAAACTAAAATCAAGAACTAAATTGCACGGCTCTGAGACACTCATCTGTGGCAGGTTTAAGGCCTAATATCCCATGACACTGGAGAGCTAGACACGAAAGCTTTGTGCTGTTGGAAACGGGATGTTCCCGGCTCCCTAATGGGATGCGCAGCATGTGGAAGGTTCAGTTATCAGACTGTAACTTTGGCAGGTGTCTGAGGTGCCTTGCAGTTATCAAAAGTATTGACTGTGTTCTGTGCTCTCCCTCTGAGGGCTGTCCAGGGGAAGTCACGGTAAGAATGGGAACCTGGCTTTGTGGGTGGAGGGGTGTGAAAACCAGACTGGATAAAGGTTTTAAAACTCCACCCTTCTAAAAGAGTGTTTCTGTAACTGCTGGGCATGTCCGGCAGACGCAGTTTTGGGGGAGGCCTAAAGATGATGTTGGCATGTGTTTGGGGGGACTGAATCACTTAGTATTTATTTGTATTGCATTAGTGCCTAGAGGCCCAACCTCCATGGTGCGAGGCGCTGACACCCCTGCCCCAGAGACTCACAAAGTGAGTATAAGACCAGAGACAATGGCTAGATACAAGAGATAGCGAAGGTAACAATGAGCTGATACAGATCAGCGTTATTAACAGCAGTCACAGGGCACAAGCTGCCTCACGGTCCTCAGTTAGTTTCCTAGGTTTCTCAGCAGAGGAGAGTTTTAAGGCGGACCCTGAGGTGGCTTTATGGGATTTTACATGGAGCTTGTGTCTTTGCCAAATTTGCAGTGCTAAATGCCCCCATCCTCGTCTGCACGTGTCACCTATCTAACGGCTCTAGCCTCGTTCTCGCTCTGCAGCTCTATAAGCAGAGGGGCCATGAGACTGTGCGTTTTTGATTTTGCACCTTCTGCAGTGGTTTGGATCCATGCTCCCTTGGCTCCGAAGCCCCAGAGCACAGGGGAGGTTGGATAAAGGGTTCTGAATATGGCTCCTCTATCTTCTGGTAGCTAAATACTCCACAGATGGGAAACATTTGCTGGGCCCGCTCCCTGTCTGTAGCATGTCTGCAGGACACAATAGAGACACGTGCTGGGATTGCCAGAGGGCCTATGGGAGTTGAACACCCAGATCCCTAGAAAGAACATCCCGGTCCTCGCCTGGAAGAGAGAACAGGGAGTGGAGATGTGTGGGAGCTACTGCTGACTTCCCTCCTGCAATATCAGAACAAGGAGACACTCTAAGTCTTCTCCCCAGCGTGATGGAGAATCCAGGGTACTCTCCACTGAAGGCTATTACTGAGGGAAGCGATTTGGGAAGCTTCAGGAAGGGATTCGATATTTCCTAGCCTACAACTCACACGGCCTCCAGCGTATGCTCTGTATTTGGCTGAGGATTCTCATGTGTCCTGCCACCCAAAAGGGTCTTTTTCTTATATAGGCTCTTATTACCCCCCACCAAGGTCTGGGCGGATGCTTTGTATTTGTCAGGAGAGAACTTGACATTTGCAAATTGGCAGATCTGGGCCCGCACTCAGTTTGCCCAACATTAAAACTTGTCTTTCCTCTCTAATCTCTCCTGGAGAAAGCCACTGAAAGGGATGGGGGCGGGGGAGAGATGGTGCTAACTACGGAGCTTGTTTATCACTCTTAATTGTCGCCCGTTCCTCCCCAACCCCAATCTCGCCAGTAGTCCAGACCGGGGTGCAGCCTTTCGGCTGTTCTGCAGAATGCACCCACCAAGCAGTGAGGGGCCAACAGCCCCTTTACATGGGGTTGGACCCTATTAGAGTCCCCAGAGGCCACCTACTTCCAAACCCCTCGTGGTCCTGCAGGGCCACTTGCTGGGGCCGTTGTCCTCCACGACCCAGTGCCTGCCCCTGGGGGCAGCTGCATGAACATCCCGTGCGGAGCTGGTCCCCTAGGACTTAGCATGGTCCCTTTGCACTGAGATGGTGAGCACCCTACATGCCTTGAATCGCAGGCCTTTGCTAGCTTGCGCTCTCCCGCCCTGCTCCCAGCTCACCCTAGCCTGCTCCACCCCTGTGATGGTTCTGTGGTGGTTCTAGTCTCTCTCACGGCCACTACAGCGGTGGAGGAGGCTGAATTTCAAGTAGCTCTGATCATTATAGGGCGAGTACCCAGCCTTCTCTGGGGCTCAGCCCAGTGCAAAGGGCAGAGGCCGTGCCTAGCATGCCCCATCTCCCTGCCTGCATGCTGTGCTCTCTTCTTCCCAGCCGGCTCACTCTGCCATCAGCAGGAAGGACGTAGTAGGAAGATCTCCCTACTCATTGCCCTCTAGCTGATCACCGCGTGGGTCCCTTCACTGTGGGATTGCTTCCCACTAGCAGGCTCGTTGGCACTAGCTGGCTGGCACCACCGGCTACTGAATGGCAACGAGAGCCAAAGGAAAGTGGCAGGACATGGAGGGCATCCTGATCGCTGTTTGAAGTGGCTTCCTAGCAGGTGGTGAAAGGTCTGACTGCATCTGGCCAAGGTCTCCATGGCAATGACTGTCTGGCTAGTGGCAGGGGAGGGAGGCTCCCAAATTTCAGAGCTTCAGACCAGAGTAGCGCCCCCAAAATTCAGCCCGAGAACCAACATGAGGGGCTGAGTCCATTTTCTGAATGAGCTTTTCAGGATGAGGTGGGGGCACCGGTTCTGGTTGGTTCCTGTTTTAATCTTGCCCTTGTCCCCTCTGCCCATGGGCTCTGGATTAATAGCTCTGCAGGGATCCCACGGCAGGCCTGCCAAAAGCAGCGATGGGGTCAGACGGTCCCCCTGGGATCTCTGTGCCTCTCCCAGCCTTGCCAGGGAAAGGTGCCGATGGCGCACCCAGCGGGGCAGAACCCACTGGTGCTCCTGTCGCGGCTGGAGCCGGTCAGGTCCAAGGCGAGGGCGCCCGTTGGGTCAGAGTAGAGATGCCGGCAATGATCTGCTCTCTGACATCGCCGGTAATAAGAGAAGGGCAGAGGGGCAGCTTTTCCAGGCTCAGTGTGGGCTCAGCTACTCTCTGTCCCTGCTGCGCCGTCTTCCCTGCTGGCACATTGCAGCCTGTCTGTCCAGCTGGGCCTCGGCCGCTGGCCTTGGCTGGCGTTCACAGTGCCCAGCTGGGCTCTGTCTCCCCAGAAGTGACTGTCTCGGTCCCTGGCCATGCTGCTGAGTCAGGCTGCTGCCCTGTGTTTCCTCTTCGTGGGGGCCGGCGTCTGTCTCCAGTCTGGCGTTTGCCTCTCCAGCCAGCTGGCTGGCCCGTGATGCTGAGGGTTGTTCAGTTACGGGTGAGTGACGAGCTGACTCTACCAATCCCGTTCTCCCCCTGGAAACTCGCCCAGGTATTGCGCTGCTCGTGCCCTATGCTCAGAGCCTGTTGAAGAGGAAGGGGCGGGGCCAGCACAGCGCGCCCCCTGCTGGATGTCGTCTGCAAGTCAGCACCTCCCATTGATCCGTGCCGCGGAGACATCCATTGCTCTGCGCAAGGAGGCTGCCCAGACCCACAAGAAGAAAACCCATCCATGGGAGTGTTGCTGTGCCTGGCCAAGGAGGGTCTAGGCTGTGGGCCGGGGTCACGTGGGGCTGGGGGTTGGTCGTCACCCCCTCCCAGTGTAAGGGTGTGTGGAAACGGGGCGGGGCTTGGCAAGCTCACTGGCGCTCAGGATGGCGGGTTGACGACTTTCTCTGGAGGTGGGACTGGGGAGGTTGGGCATGAGGCTGGGCACATGAATCGAGGAGGGTGTGCATGGAGCAACGCCGCCCCTTGCTGCCCACAGTCTCACTCTGTCGCTGCTCGCTGCCACCTTCGCCACTGTTCACCTTGCTGCCCAGGAACCAGGGGGTCATGGCCCCATCACTTTTAAAAGTGGGAGGGCTATGCCCTCCTGCTTTTCACCAGCCGTAAGGGCGGGTGATGGGGCAGAGAGGAGCAAGCGGAAGGGGGCAGGGGCAGCGTGACGGCGGGGCCTTGGGGGAAAGAGCATCGTGGGGCCACGGTTCGAGCACCGGTGGCCCCTCCACTTTTAGGGAGCTTCCTCCATTCCTGCTGCTGCCGCTGTGAGGCCATGTTGGGAGGCTCCACCACCTAGCCCAGCTCTTAGGGCTCCTGCTGGGGAGTGGGGAAAGCTCGCTGCTCCTGCATCCTGGGCGTTGGCTTTCACCGCAATGCTGTCCCCACACCCTGTCTCAGGCTCAGCCCCTCGACCTGCTCATCCGCGACTTCAGGTCTCATCCTCACCAGCCAGAAACAAGGACTTTCAATTGAGTCCGATCGGCTCCATCTTTAAAAGCTGGAGAGGGGAGGGATGAACATCTACCCCCACGTAGCACGTGCTCAGTACGGTTCCGCTGCCCTTTACTACTTCGAGAGTGATAAGGTTTCATTACCCCTGCATTCAATACCAAGGTGAATTTCAACCCGAAACAGGCCAAATTGCTCATTTTGGCAAAGCAGGTCTGTGTGGTGATCACCGAGGCGGGGAGGCCTGTGGTAATACGGTCTGCTCCCGAGATCTTTCCCCCCAGTTCCTTGATAGAGGGCAGGGGAGAGTCCATTCAGACTTGCTTCTGTATTAATAGTAATGGGTTCCGGGTGCTCCAGATAGGCACCGGTTCCAGAGCCCTTCCTCCCTGGAGGGGAGCAGTCCCGGGCCGCGCGGTCACACCTGGCGTTCTGGGACAGTGTTTGAGGCACTGACCTCGCAGCATGAGGAATGGGTCCTGAGGGGGGGGTTCTAGAAACCAAGCGGTGGGGGTCTCCTGTTGGACAGCAGGTCGGGTCGCCACAGGTGGCGGGGGAGGGGAGGGCTACGAACTAATTGCTGGGGATGGTGATGTGAGGAAAGGCCCCAGAGGCGAAAACGGCGATGTGCCAACCCCGTGTGGCCTGGGGGCTGCCTGGGTCACAGCTCCTCAGAGCAGCCTGCCGGAGCCCTGCCTGCAGGTCTGCAGGCTGCAGTGGGGTGTAGAGACGGGCTAGTGCAGAACCTCAATGCTGCGCGCGCTCGGAACCGAGGTTTAGGGACACCCAGGGCATGGGGCCCTCTTGGCTAAAAGCCATTGGTGCAGCTTTGTCCTAGGAACCTAAAACACGTCTCAGAAATTCCTTCCATCCCCCGCCCTACTCCGACCTTTTTAAAAAATGTGCTACCCGTATTTCTGGGCTCCCCCCAGGTCTGTGCGAGAGGATGTGTGGGAGGGTCCAGGACTTGCTGAGCGGAAGGTATTGTAGGGCAGGACTGAGGGGCATCAGGAGAGCTGTATGGGAGGGGGGCCAGGACTGTGGCGGAAGGGATGGGTGGGCTCGGACTGAGGCCCCTTTGTGTGTGGTGATGGGGAACCAGGGCTGGAATAGTAGTGGGGTGGTGGGT
Source organism: Chrysemys picta bellii (assembly GCF_011386835.1). Classification (NCBI taxonomy): domain Eukaryota; kingdom Metazoa; phylum Chordata; order Testudines; family Emydidae; genus Chrysemys; species Chrysemys picta. The sequence goes on from NC_088798.1 coordinate 4,292,555, forward strand.
CAGGACTGAGGAGCATTGGTGGAGCTGTGTGTCAGGGGAGCGGAAGGAGGTGCAAATTGGAAATGAGGCACGTCAGCAGAGCTGTGCAGGGGAAAATCGTATACGCCCTTTTTCACCACGCCAGACCCCAAAATACCGTCCTTTCACTTAGCCTCAAATTCACTACAAAAATTAAGGGGAAAAAATTGGCAGACATGTTGCAAACTGAGGGCATGGGCAGGTCCACTTCGACCCGGGCCCTGCGCCCCAACGTGTCCACAGATGGGTGCGTGTGTGCGGGACTATCTTGTCTTTGGATTTAACCCTTTGTATCACCCTCCCCGTCTCTCCTCTAAATCCCATCGGCAGCAGCCCGGCCCCCTTTCTCCATCACATGCCCCCTGCCTCGATATTTTAAACACTGATTAGGGCAAACCTCCTATTTTGGAGATTGACGTCAGAGGGATTACGAAGGTTAAGCTAATTAGCAATAAGCAAATGAGGGCTCAGCCAGTTTTCTCCGCTGACGAGCTGTCAATGAACCAGTGACGTGGTGATGATTGTCATTAACCTGTTCAAACGAGCCAGCTAACTCGGCTTGGCAGCAGGGAAGCATTCGGGGGAGCGGGGAAGCGACCGACACACTCCGGAAGAGCCAAGACCACAGTCTCTGTTGCTATTCTGTTGGCCAATGCTGCTGCGCCGGGCGGACACCCACAAGCCAAGTCGCGCCAAAGCAGGCCACTGCTATGAGCGATCCGGCCCGGTGCTGCAAGCTCTCGTGGTTTTATCATAAGTCTCACAATACGTTGCTGGGTTTTCCCTTAGTGCCCCAGCTCCTGGAGTCATGTGGTTCCAGGAGCACCTCAGTTTTCATTTAAAAACAGGACGTTTCTAGCCCCTTTGGTGTGAAGCGAGCTCCCGCGACCGGCTGAAGAATCAGACAGCAAAGAACAAGAATTCCACATTTTTCTATTTTGAAAAAAAATCCCCTGCTTTTGGGATGAGGGGCGGCCTGAGGCATGCGGGGTTAATGCTGGGGGATGGTGATACCGCAGGCCCTGCTTGGTAAGGACCCGATTAGGGTTAAATGGCATGTAAGGGGTTGATGCTTAGTGTGTCTTTTGGTTGGCTGCCGGCAGAAAGGAGACGGGTCGAAGAGGAGTCTGGATCCCGGAACAGACAGGGCCCCAGAGGCAACGGGGAGAGGCTAGTGCTCCAAGTCAGGTGGGTTGCCAGGGCGGGTGGGCCAACGTGGGAGTCGAGAGCCCGGGCCCAGCCGCGGTGTGAGCTGGGGCTGCCAGGGTAGAGACTGAGCCAGGGAGGGGGGAGCTGGAGCAGCGACCAGCCGCGCCGATGGAGAGCCAGATCCGAGCTACACTGGAGAGCTGCGCGGCCAGAACCGGGAGAGCGGACACCCCCTCCTGTGCCACAAGTAACCTGGAGCCGAGCACGGTGAGCGGCTGGGAGAACGAGGCAGGGGCCTGGGCAGAGAGGGCCCGACACAGCGAGCCATCGCTAGACAAGACAGCTTGGAAGCCTGGACTTGTAGGGGGGACGTGACCCCCCACGGGAAGGCCTATATGGGGGAGAAGGGTCCCGCCACCTAGACCCAGAGGGGGTGTGGCTGCCACCAGAGCAGGTCTCTTCCCTGCAGTATCAGCGCAACACAGCCAGGGCCTGGGACGTGTAAGAAATAGGCTGTGAATTTACTTGAGCTCTAGATGTTCATGGTATTCCCCGGGCCCATCACCCGGTTCCTTGGTCCTTTAACCTTTCCCACTCATCCCTTATTGGTCTGCAGTTACGAACATAAGAGCGGCCACCCTGGGTCAGACCAACAGTCCATCTAGCCCAGTATCCTGTCTTCCAACGGCGGCCGGTGCCAGGTGCTTCAGAGGGCATGAACAGAAGAGGGCAATTACTGAGTGATGCATCCCCTGTCGTCCAGTCCCAGCAGCTGGCAGGCCGAGGCAGTCAGTTGCTGTTTGCTAAGGTGTAGGTGGTTTGAACTCAATGGGGTGATCGCTGGGCCAGGTTCGTGGCTGGTGAAGAGAGAGTGCCCTTGAGCGGGGACACTAGCCTCTGTCCTGAGTGACCCATGACAAGACTGGGGTTAAGCTCGCCAAGAATGCTGGGCCCCTCCTTATCGGGTTAACAAGAACTCTGCCACAGGGGAGGCGCTCTCGAGGTCAGGCAGGCATCCAGGTAACGGGAGTTGGGGAAGGGACTTGGATCCTTTCGCCATTCGATTCCAGCGGGGTAGTATCGAAGCCGGGAGAATTCCCCACGACAGCAGGCCCGTCCCCTGCCTACAAGCCCAGTGACCCTCCATTGTTTAAAGCGATCCCTTTAAAAACCACAGTGCGCCCCCCTGCCCTCCTGTCACCCGCCCCTTATGGCTTTGCCTCTGATTCTCTCCTGCTTATCCACCGGCCCGCCCTTCTGGGCTGAGGCGAGTGCCTCTGGCTAGCTCACAGAGCAGCTCCACCCCTTCTGGGACCCCAAAACCAGCACCGCAAAGTGTAAACTCTTCCTGGGGAGGCCCTGAGCGGCAGCAGTGTCCCAGTTCCTGGCCCCAGCCACTGATCTGGGCTCTCTCTCGCTTCAGGAGTTGATTGGGCAGCCCCGTGGGGTGTGTCTATCCCCCTCGCCCCCAGCTGGCCTGAGAATCAGATCCATCAGGTGGCTAGCCCCTCTGCTATACCCGCCTGCCCCGCGCCATGCGCTTGCAGACTCCGAGGGCATTTAGGAGCACACGTGTCCTCGCCGTGGCTGTGTGAATGCGACATTGAGCTCACTGCGGTGGCTGAGCAAGGCAAGTAGCCGGGCTTCGCGCTTTTCACCTTGCATAGCTTGGCCACTGACCGCTCATGAACCCCACAGGCGTGGGGGGGGGGGGGGGACTGCCCCTTTCTCTTTAATTGCGAAGCTTTGGTAACCGCTGTATAACTCCAGGCAGGAAGAGGCGGGGGTGCCAACCATCAGCGGTTAAAAATAAAAAACGGAGTTTTTTTCAAAAAATATTCACATGGCAGTAAAAATGACAACTCCGTGACCGTCACGGGCTACGGGCGCGAGGATTGGGTCTGTCTCTGCAGCATGTATCGAGCAGACATGGGGTAACGAGGGGCGCCCATTGACTGAGGTATATAAATGTTCCAGTCACGCATGTTACAGCTGATCACCCAGGGCAGCGGGATGCTGGGGATAAACACGCGATGCCGCCGAGTAGGGTTTGTTACTAACCTGTCATGGTCACCGCGACGCGCTGCCGTACAGCGTCGTTGCCTTTGGCCGCTCCTGGCGTTGCTCATCAGCCAGTCACCAAAGCGCCGTCTCGCCACCCTCAAGCGTGGGACAGTCATGAGCCCCCCGTGACATTAATACAACTTTGGGGTTCTTTGTTTTTGCTTTTTGGTTTCTGAGCCATTGGGTTACATGGGGGTCATGTCCTCCAGCCTTCCTCTGCCCCCAGAAGGGCTGGAAATTTACTAGAAAAGGAAAGGTGAGATGGTCATTGAAACTGAGTCAGCCGCTTCCTGTGTGCCGCCTTGGGTCACGCTCCAGGCCGCCTGCTTCGGTTTCTCCTCCGGGACTTTTCCAGAAACTTATAAACCACTTTTGTCCTTTCCCGTTGGGTTCTGCTTCATTAAACTAACAAACCTTCAAAATAAAATGTTCAAGTCCATCCAGAAGTCCACACCCCCAAAGGTTTCCCTTCCTCCGCCCAGGCCTTGCGGCTTTGGCAGGACTCTCAGGCCTAAACCCCAGGACGCTGCTGCAGCCGTCTTGCTCCTGGCCCCATCTAAGTGTTCCCCGCTTCATTGCAGCCTGTTACGCTCGTGAATCCAGGAGCTGGGGCTGCAAGAACCCCACTAAGCAGCAGGAGACTTGTGCTACAATCCTGAGCGTGGGCAAGGCTGTAATGGACTCGGTCCCATCCGAGCCCTAATCTAGGTGTTTACATGATGCCCATCAGTGCGGCGCCAAGGTCACCGTGCAGCCCTCTGGGGGGACATGATGGACGCACACGCACCCCGGCCGCCCTGCGACCCTTTTCCCCTGGAGGTTTGATTTTGGGAGGCACCGTGGCCCCTTCAGTGTGACGGGGTTTAGGTGCTGGCTGCTCTCAAGCTTTCCACAAGGCCTCTTGAGCTACGGGGCGAGCCAAGCACTCTCCCCTACTGGCACGCTGCCTCGTGAGGGCGTACAGCTCCGCACGCCTCAGCAGGGGATGGGGGGAGTTCTGCACTGCTCACGCCCCATCGCCTCCTTTTCAAAGATTGGCCTCTACGCCGTCCATTGCCGCCCCCCAGCTCCCTGCCTTGGCTTGGCCCTGTGGTAACAGTCGCTGGGCGGGAGGCACCACGTCTCTCTCACTGGGCTCACCGCTGGATTTTGTGGCGGGACAGTGGAAGGAGCCTAAGGTGCCCTTTTAAGAGGGAGCCCAGGGCGTCTCCTCTGAGAGCAAGCAGGGGCTGCTGTGAGACAAAAGGGCACCTAGGAACGGCTGCCCGGCAAAGCAGACACCCAAATGCTGGCACAGCCAGGAGCCCCATAAAATACGGTTGTGCCCGGTCCCCCGGTATGTGCGTGTCAAGCTGGGATTACAAGGCGGAGTGCTACGTAGCCAGGGACTGAAGTATGTAGGAATGCGGAAAACCAGCTCCTTGTGCCTGGTTCTGCCTAAGGTGGCCAACTTTCGAATCGTACAAAACCGAACACCCCTGCCCCACCCTTTCCCTGAGGCCCCGCCCCCTTCTCCGAGGCCCCGCCTCTGGTCACTCCATCCCCCCTCCCTCCGTCGCTCTACCCCACCCTCACTCACTTTCACCGGGCTGAGGCAGGGGGTTGGAGTGTGGGGGGGGGGTATGGGCTCTGGGCTGGGGGTGCAGGCTCCAGATGGGGCCAGAAACGAGGGGCTCTGGGTAGGGGAGAGGGCTCCAGGATGGAGCAGGGGGTTGAGGTGTGGGGTGTGTGTATGAGAACTCCGGCTGGGGGGGGGGGAGGGGCAGGCTCTGGGGTGGGGCCGGGGATGAATGGGTTTGGGGTGCAGGAGGGGGCTCCAGGCTGGGGCAGGGAGTTGGGGAGCGGGCGGGGGGGTGAGGGCTCTGGCTGGGGATGCAGGCTCTGGGGTGGGGCCAGGGATGAGGGGTTTGGGATGCAGGAGGGGCTCTGGGCTGGGGCAGGGGTTGGGGTGCAGGAGGGAGTTCGGGGTGCGGGGGTCCTGGCCGCGCTTACCGCGGCTCTCAGGAAGCGTCTGCCAGGTCCCTACAGCCCCTAGGCACATGGGTGGCCAGGGAGGCTCCGTACGCTGCCTTCACGCCTGCAGGCACTGCCCCCACAGCTCCCATTGGTCATGATTCCCAGCCAATGGGAGCTGCAGAGCCAGCCCTTAGGGCAGGGAGCTTTCCTGGCCTCCCATGCGTCTAGGGGCTGCAGGGACCTGGTGGCTGTTTCCGGGAGCCGTGTGGAGCGCGGGCAGGCAGGGAGCCTGCCTTACCCCCAGGCCCTACTGTGCTGCCAACCGGACTTTTAACAGCCCGGTCGATGGTGCCAACTGAAGCCGCCAGGCCCCTTTTCAACCGAGCGTTCTGGTCCAAACCCAGATGCCTGCCAACCCTAGTTCTGCCTCGTGTCTGGGGTTTCGCCAAGGGGCTCGGCCGTTCCTTGCGGAAGGGCTAGAGAGAAAAGAGCCGGTGGGGTTAACGTAACGTCACAGCTCTGTCTTAGGCGCTGTGTCTGCTGCCGACTAACGTCTACGAACCCGGCTAGAACAGAAGCGTCGCTAACTGGGCCCACCATGGACGGCTGCCCAGATCAGCAGGGCCGGGCACTTCTGTCCCCGAGGGGCTAGCGTCTGGAGCAGCGGCTCAGCTCTGGGAATGTGCATTGGCAGGGCCAGTCCTGGGGCCTGGGCCTGGGCCAAGATACGACTGGGGTCATTAAAGAGCTGGGTGGGCGATGAGGCCTGGGCCAGCAGCAGGGATGGGATCAAGATGCATTAGCAGAAGTGTGCAGGGGATGACCCAGGCCTGAAGTAGCAGAGTCTGCGGCAGAGGGGGGTTGGAGTGTGGGAGCAGAGCTGTGTGTGCGGCCCAGGGTTTGGATAGCGGGGAGGGGCTGGGAGGTGGGAGTGAGGTGCTTTGTTAGGGGTGTGGAGAGGAGCCCAGAGTTGGGCTAGTGGGGGGAGGGCGGGGGCGGGATGCAGGTCGGGATTGATGGCATTGGCAGGGTTGGGGGAGGGTGAGAGCCAAGCACTGGGCTAGCAGGGGGCTGCAGGGTTGGGATTGCATGGCACCGGCAGGGCTGGGGGCGGGGAGCCCAGGGCACGGCTAGCAGGGGCTGTGGGTCGGAATTGAGGGGCACCGGCAGGGGGCTGGGAGCCCAGGGCAGGGCTAGCAGGGGGCTGTGGGTCGGAATTGAGGGGCACCGGCAGGGGGCGGGGAGCCCAGGGCAGGGCTAGCAGGGGCTGTGGGTCGGAATTGAGGGGCACTGGCGGAGCTGGGATAGCAGGGTCTGCGGGTCAGGAGGGGCACTGGCAGGGGGCGGGGAGCCCAGGGCAGGGCTAGCAGGGGGCTGCGGGTCGGGAATGAGGGGCACTGGCAGAGCTGGGATAGCAGGGACTGCGGGTCAGGAGGGGCAGCGGCATGGCTGAGCAGGGAAAGCTCACACAGGACATCCCAGCACCATCAGCCCAGACCGTTGACCCGCAGTACATTAACTCATAAACGGGAAGGAGATTTCTTTTTACGGCAAGCTGCAGCGGCCGATCTCGCTCCCTGTTTGCAATCACATTCCAAACCAGCTCCCGGGCGTGGGATACCGGCCCTAATATCTTCTCGCCCGCCCAGGACTTAGCCCTCCAGGGTGGTAATAAAGCCCTTCAACCAGGGTACCCAGGGCTTGGACAACCGGCATGAGGGCCTTGCCGGATTCAGAAAGGAGGCTGGGCGATGGTCCAAATGAAGCCCAGCGTGCCAGGGCTGGTTAAGCCACATTGGTATCCCCTCTCTGCGCTGGGTACCTCCGTGGTGGATCAGGCACCAGCTCTGTGCTGCTGCCAAGGAGCGCTCGCATCGCTCTTCGCAGCATCAAAGCGCTTTCCATAGGTGAGGCCTAACCCCGGTGGAAAGCAGGCGTTGTGCTGGGTGCGGGGAGCCTTTGTTTTGTCTTGACGTGGGTCACCACACTAGTGACAGCCCCCAGGGCGTGGGTTTCTCACTGTCGGGGGGGCTGGGTGCCCTGCAGGCCTGACCAGCCTGTCAAGATTCCGCCCCGCCCTTTATTTTCCAAACAAACCCCCAGTTTTGGGTCCACACTCTGCTGTCCCATTACCACACAGGTCGTAGCTTGTGTAATGGGAGCTCACATTCATGCACCTGGCTCCTGGCATCCCTCCATTCCTCCCACAATCTGCCACTATCCCATCCCCCTCTCTTTCAGAAGTGAGGGTTTTTACCCACGAAAGCTTATGCCCAAATAAATCTGTTAGGCTTTACGGTGCCACCGGCCTCCTTGTTGTTTTTGTGGATACAGACTCACAGGGCGACCCCCCAATACGCTCTTTCAGAGACTCCGTACAAACCCCCCACCCCGCCCATGCCAGGGGCTCTGCATGTCTCCCCACATTCCCCTTCCAGGAGTCTAGTCCTAGCCTGGCACAAGGCAAGAGTGGGTGGCTTCCTGTGTGATCTTGTGCCAGTCCCTTAGTCTCTCTGTGCCTCAATTCCCCATCTGTACAATGGGGATAACAGCGCTGCCCTGCCTCACAGATGAGTGAGGGTAAATCCATTCAGTGTTGTGAGGTGCTGGGATCCAGCAGCGATGGAGGGCAGGTGAAGATCCGTGCTAGACTGGCTAGTTCCAGACAAACTGAGGTTGGCGTTCCTTCAAAGAGCAACTGCCCCACTTTTCCCTCTCGTAGCCAAATGGAAAGGGCACTTCCTGGGTCTTCCACTTCCAAAGTGGCGACTTCCTGTTTGTCCACGGTGGCTCGATTTAAGACACTCTTCTTTTTTTGTAGTGATTTGTTCCTCGCTGTAGTTCGATCCAGGCATGCCATCACACTGCTGTGTAGAAGCAGGTGCCTTTTCCATTCATTCATTAAAACAAAACAAAAAAGAAATCAGGCACCCGCCAAAAACGTCTCCTTGAAAGCCCTCCAGCGAGCAGCCAGAGAGGTGCATTTGTAGGGCCGGTCAGGAAAGCTGTTGCCTCCTAGGGCGACCAGACAGCAAGTGTGAAAAATCGGAATGGGGGTGGGGAGTAATAGGTGCCTATATAAGAAAAAGACCCAAAAATCGGGACTGTCCCTATAAAATCGGGACATCTGGTCACCCAATCACTCCCCCCCCCCTTGCACTCCCCTGCTATTGTCCCATAAAGAAAAATGCAGGTCTCTAGCACCCAGTGATAGTGTGGGGGTTATTTTGATTTTTGTTTTGCAGGGCAGTTCCGCCCGTCAATCTGCTGTGAGAATACAAAGTTGTGTTTATATTAACACTGAACCTTATATTAACACTTCACAAGAAACGGAGGTAATTATTGGCTACAGCCATTCCGATAGCCCCTCGCTGGTTCGCTTTGCTGTCGAGGGATGGTTGATGTTTGCCAATATGAACTTTCCCTGCCAGACCCTAAGGGTGTGTCTACACTGCAGTTAAACCCCCGCGGCTGGCCTGTATCAGGTGGCCCCGGGCTTGCGGGGCTCGGGCTACAAAATTGCGTTGGAGATGTCCGGGCGTGGGCTGGAACCACAAGCGCTGGGCCCCCGCGAGAGGGGAGGGTGCTGGTTTGTGTAGGACATTGTGCTGCTTGTAGTCTTTGTGCTTTTGGAAAGCGCTTTGCCAGGTGTTGGGTCAGGAATGAGGACCAGGGAGGGATGGAAGAAATGTCAACAGATCTCTACTGGTGAATTCTTCCCCACTGCATGTTGGCATCGCCTCGGAAGCTGTTGCCTGTTGCCCTTTTGCAGGGGTGCCCGGACTCCCGAGAGGTCCTGCTCCCTTTCATGCAGAACATCCTTGCAGGATGGGGGGGGGGGGGGCTCTATCCTGGGAAGCAGGGACTCTGAAAAAGACTTGGGGGATCGTGGTGGATAATAAGCTGAACATGAACTCCCAGTATGACCATCTTGGCTAATAGCCATTGATGGACCTATCCTCCATGACTTTATCTAGTTCTTTTTTGAACCCTGTTATAGTCTTGGCCTTCACAGCATCCTCTGGCAAGGAGTTCCACAGACCGACTGACTGTTGTGTGAAGAAATACTTGCTGTTTGCTTGTTTTAAACCTGCTGCCTATTCATTTCATTTGGTGACCCCTAGTTCTTGTGTTGTGAGAAGGAGTAAATAACACTTCCCTATTTAAGATTGGTAACCGTGTTGATTTTATAGACCTCAATCATATCCCCCCCCTTAGTCGTCTCTTTTCCACGCTGAAAAGTCCCAGTCTTATTAATCTCTCCTCATATGGAAGCTGTTCTATACCCCTAATCATTTTTATTACCTTTTCCAACTCCAATAGATCCATCTGCACACAGTATTCAAGGTGTAGATGTACCAGGGATTTCTATAGAGGCAATATGATATTTTCTGTCTCATTATCATCCCTTTCTTAATGATGCCCAACACTCTGTTAGCTTTTTTGACTGCCGCTGCACATTGAGTGGATGTTTGCAGAGAACTATCCACAATGACTCCAAGATCTTTGTTGAGTGGTAACAGCTAATTTAGACCCCATCATTGTATATGTATAGTTGGGATTATGTTTTCCAATGTGCATTACTTTGCATTTATCAACATTGAATTTCATCTGCCATTTTGTTGCCCAGTCACCCAGTTTTATGAGATCGCTTTGTAACACTTTGCAGTCTGCTTTGGACTTAACTATCTTGAGTAGTTTTGTATCATCTACAAATTTTGCCACCTCACCGTTTACCCCTTTTTCCAGATCATTTATGATATGTTGAATAGGACTAGTCCCAGTACAGACCCCTGGGGGACACCACTATTTACCTCTCTCGATTCTGAAAACTCTATTTATTCCTACACTTTGTTTCCCATTTTTGAACCAGTTACTGGTCCATGAGAGGACCTTCCCTCTTATCCCATGACAGCTTACTTTGCTTAAGAGCCTTTGGTGAGGGACTTGTCAAAGGCTCTCTGAAAATCTAAGTACACGATATCCAGTGTGTCACCCTTGTCCACATGTTTGTTGACCCCTTCAAAGAATTCTAGTAGATTGGTGAGGCATGATTTCCTTTTACAAAAACCATGTTGACTCTTCCTCAACAAATCATGTTGATATATGTGTCGGACAGACGGCTGCTGGGATACTGTGTCCAGTTCTGGTGCCCACAGTTCAAGAAGGATGGTGATCAATTGGAGAGGGTTCAGAGAATCATTTCAGAACTAGAAAACCTGCCTTCTAGCAATAGACTCAGAGAGCTCAATCAATTTTGCTTAATGAAGCAAAGGTTAAGGGGGGATTTGATTAGTCTATAAGTACCTCCATGGGGAACAAATATTTGATAACGGGCTCTTCAATCCAGCAGACAGAGGTCTGACAAAATCCGGTACCTGGAAGTTGAAGCGAGACCAATTCAGATTGAAAATAAGGTGTATATTTTTAACAGTGAAGGTAATTAAATGCTGGAACAATTTGCCAAGGGTCAATGTGGATTCTCCCTCCCTCACAGGTTTTAAATCAGGAGTGGATGTTTTTCTGAAAGATCTGCTCTGGGATTATTTGGGGGAATTTCTCAGCCCTGAGTTATGCAAAAGGTCAGACCAGACGATCATCTCCTGGCCTTGGATTCTCTGAAGCCCCATGCCGGAGTCTCGTTTTTTGTCATCCCTTGAGCACGGTTCCTAAACTCCTGAGGGCTGTGATCAGGGGCTAGGTGCCAAAATAGAAGATGACAGAGAGGTGACTTGATTACAGTATGAGCACCTCTTGTGGCCAGAGGTCCCCCTCCAGCGCACTCCCTCTGGTCTCCCTCTGCAGGGCCCCTTCTGAGCTCTACACCGTCTCTCTGATGACTGTAACCACCCCGATGAAGGTACATATAGACAGTGTAACAGGGTTTACTGGCTCTTCAGAAGACCCCGTTCCAGGAAACTGGTACAAACAAAGGAGCAGGAAATGGCATAGGAGTAGGAGAGAGAAAGCAGACCCGGGGAAAAAAACAAGGGGACATCGCCCCTTTTAGGTCCCAGGCCTGGGAGCCATGGGCAGGGGTGGGGCTCCCCTCTCTTCCAGCCAATCGAGAAGTGCTTTCTGGAGAAGGGCAGTATATATGCAGCCTTCTCCCTCAGAATAGGGGAGCTGTTGGTAAGTGAAGAAAGCTCCAGCCAGAAAGGGTTAGGGGTGGTGACCTGGTGAAGAACAGAGGCTAGCAGGAGAAGAGGTCCATGGGTGGCAGTGGAGCCAGAGATAAGTGCAATCCTTGGGTTGCAATGCAGGACTTTATTTTGGGGACATTAAAGGTGATGTGGGACTGTCTGTGGTCATTAAACCAGCCCCAAGTGGAGACCAGAGGGAGGGCACTGCAGGGTGGCCTCTGGCCACGAGGGAGGAGCTTGTTAAGGGGCAGTCCTGGTACATACTGCAATCGAGGGCTCATTAATCTAGCAGGGAATAGCAGTTAAAGCCAGACAAATTCCACTTTGCAAGAAGGCCCAAGCTTTTAACAGTGCGAGAGATGAAACAGTAGAACAAATTCCCCAGGGACGTGGTGGATTCACCATCTCTTCTTCCTTCCAATCCAGCCTGGAGGCCTTTCTGGGAGATCTGTTTCAGCCAGATACAAGGTATTGGGCTCAACACAGGGGTCACAGGGTGACGTTTTCTGGCCCATGTTATACAGGAGATCAGACTAGATGATCTAAGGGTCCTTTCTGCCTATCAACTCTATGAATAACTCCCCTCCACTCTCTCCAGCTGTCCTGGGAGCGAAAGCTACTCTCCACCCCTCCACAGACACGTCAGCCTGACGGCCCCAGCGACCAAACCCCGGGAAATACCCAGCGGGAGAACATCAAGGACTGTGACAGTGGAGCCTTGTCCCAGCTTCGTGTCCATGTGCAGGCCCCCTCTGGGGGTGACTGGGGCGTTTGGTATCCAGCCGCTCACCTGAGGCTGCCAAGGAGGGCTGGGGACCTGCTGGTAACTGGGGGTCCTTTGCGCCGGGGGTGGCAGGTCATTCCTGGCTGCTGTACTCACTGTCAGGGTTGCCATTATTGTAACACTGCCTGTGCCCCCTCTCCCATGCCCGCGGCGCTAAACACAGCCAGCATCTGGGCAGCGCCACAGGGGCTGAGCCTCGCAGGTCTCCTGGACCTCGGTTTCACCCGCTCCTCCCAGTTGGCCAGTCACGCTCCTGGCTTCGCAGCCCAAAGGGACACTGGCTATCTTTATATATCTTTGCTAGAGTGTCAAGCCACCTACGGCGCACTCACGTTAATGTCTGGGGAAGAAGGATGGTCTGGCAGAGGGGGGCGCTGGATTGATGCTTGAGGGACCTGGATTCAGGTCTTGGCTCAGACACAAATTTCCTGGACAGCCCTGGACAAATCACTTAATCTGCATTCGGGAAGGATGGCCTTGCATTAAGACAATGGACTGAGACTTGGAAGAAGTAGGTCCTGTTCCCAGCTCTGCCACAAACTTGCTATGTGACCATTGGCAAGTCACTTAGCCTCTCTGTCCCTCTGTTTCCCCATCTGTCAAAGGGACAATACCTCTGCCATGAGGCTAAAGTCATTGATGAATGTACTCAGATACTACCGTGATAGAGAGAAACTCTGTTTGCCTACATCTGTCTGTTTTACCTTTACTCTGTTTTAGGGCCTGTCTACATGTGGAGATGAGCTAAAATAACCTACTCCTCAAAGCTATGGGGACATAGTTTATTCCACAATAGCTATTCTAGTCAATTTCCTGTGTAGACAGTCTCTAAACCTTGCCTGGCTTCTGCTTAAACAGAATGTGTTTACCTTTCTTTTTGGAGGGGGTGGGTGTTACTAACTACTCTGTGATTTTGTCTTTTCCACCTCCAGCAGTGAAACACTGCTGCCACCATGGGGAGAGGGGGTGAGTTATTAAGCAAACAACCTGATCAATCATTCAGATTAAAAGAGAAAAAAACCCAACCCCAAGCCCCAACTCGTCCAGTGAGTATGTAGCCAGCAGTCCTAAGAGGGCGAAAATTTGTTGTTGTTTTTCCTTCTCCTTATTTGCTACTTTATTTTCTTTTTAATTTTTTTTTATTTTTAAAAACCCTTCAGACATGATGTTCCAAAGGAACAGGGAAGTCTTTCTCCGACTGGATTATGAAGGACTTTAGCCTGGAGGCACAGACTAATAAACAGATAATAACAAAAAACCCACGCTAGAGCTTATTTTCATAACATTCATTTACTTTTCTATAAATGTTTCATTTGTCCAAGGGGGCTGACGGTCGGGGGTGCGGTGGTGAGTAGGGGGATGGGGAAGGCTGGTTTAGACTCCTAGGTCTTGCAATGGCTGTATATACGTGGCTACCTTATTCCTATTGTCGAAGGGGACATTCCTGTTAGGGGACGGGACTCACCCCCACACCCCAGCACCGAGAGTTCAAATCCCAGGTTGCTGGGGAGGGGAGGGATTAGCTGGATGATTTCTTTGCCTCCCACTCGCAGAGATTTGGTTGTAGTTGGGTTTTTTTTGCTGCTCTGCGATTCTCTTTCATAAGAAAGAGAGAGGCTCCCGCGCTAGACTGCCCGGCCTGTGCAGCTCTTCAAAGGCAGGGCTGTCCTGGCGGGAAAGGCCGGCTGCGGCTCTAGGGAAGAGCCTTGTTTTAAAGGCAGCTGGGGCGTTGGGGGTGGGGGATCGGGAGTCCCTGTTGACTCACGCTGCCAGGAGCACCCCGGGTGCCGTCTAGCTGAAAGGGCCTGGGAATGGATTGATCGGTGGGGGAAGTCGTCGGCCGCAGAGAGAGACGCTCTCGGTGCATGGAGCAGGGACAGCGGTGCCAGCGGCCGCCCTGTGCCACGCGCAGGTCTCGGGCCATGCCTGGCTGGCCGACAAGACGGCCTGGGTTCTGCAGCCCCTTCAGCTTTTCTGCTGAGACACTTGACGATGGGGTCCCACTGCTGGGGGGGCAGGAGGGGAGCCATTCCTACCCAGGAATCCCTCCCCAGTGCCCCACAGGCAAAGCGGCAATGTCCCCTGCAATGTCGAATTAGGCCAATAGGTACCAGCTGCCAGGCGTGGCTTCCTCGCCACTGGGACTGGGCGCCTGGTTTAGCATATGCTGCCAAGGGTGTGTCAGACGGGGACGGCTCTCTGCCAGCGAGCTGGCTGGCTTTGAGCTGGTGAGCTAGGGGCGAAAGGTCTCCCATTACCAGCCGCCCGAGCCAGCCGGTCCCTGTTGCAACACACAGACGGGGAGGCCATGCTTACAAGCCCAGCCTAAGCCAATGCTGCTTCCCACGGAGGTGGGGTCGAAATCTTCTGCCCCCTGACTTCACTCCCAACAGGCAGGTTCGCTCGTTGCAACGTCTGGTTGATCCGGATCCAAGAGGTTGGTGTTTTCCATTAGGGGCACGGAGCCTCAGCTGGGGAGAAGAGACGAACCAGCCAGAACGGTCCCTGACGTGGAAACGGAGCCGGAGCATCCTACTGGAATGAAAAACTGGCTTAGCTCTTTGAGATGAGCTCACTTCCTGCGTGGGCTTCGAATGGCCAGCGTCAAGCGGGCATTGGAAGACGCCCCGGAGAAACTGCTCCGATGGTTTCTTTGATCCACCCCAGGAACCTGCCCTGGAATCTCCCTCTCCAGCCTCCTCTTGCGAGGTTCCCCTTCTGGGTACATGCGGCTCGGAAGCCAAGGCCTGGATCTGGACATCGCCAAATGTTGGAGGGGGAAACGGCCACTGCCCAGCCATTCCCATGCTGTGGACACTCCTCTTCTCATCACACTCTGCGCCTAGAGGGAGTGGGTTGGTGTCTGGCTAGGAGCAGGCAGCCTGTGGCTGAGTCGTACTACACACCGGCTAAACCTCTCCACCAGGCACCCTGGTTCCTTCGTCCCTTTCCCGGCTCGAATTTCCCCTGCGTGGCATTGCTGGCGCAGAAGGGCTGTTGGGCTCCAGCCCAGAGGGGGCTGCATTTCAGCGCGGGGTGAGCAACTCCCGCTCATGGCATCCCAAGTGCTTTGGACGCTGCCAGGCCCTGCAGGAAGGGAAAGCTGCTGCTAGACTGGAACGCCGCTTCCCCTCTTTACAAGACACCGGCAGGCAGAGAGGACGCTGGAACTGCTCGGGACATGTGGAATGAGCAGCTCTCTCTCCTCCTCTTTGCACTGCTCTAGCCTGCTCGTAAAAGCAGACAGTATTTCCTCCAATTTGTGCGGCTCATTTCCCCAGACACGGTGCATCTGGCTTCCAGTGAGGTTCTCGCTTTGCAGCCGACTTGCTTGAGGCAGAAAGAGGATTTGCTTGAAAGCCAGCGAGTGAGTCAGTGGCTTAGAATCCAGGCTTGTGCCCAGCCTCTTGCACTAACCTTTGCACCGCTCCCCTGGTGTGCAGCCCTCGGTGTTCAGAGCGAAGCTGCCAGCCCGGAAACCAATTTGTCTGTAGAGACACCCAGGAAAGTGCTCACGCCACGAGGCAGGTCGCTGTGCAGATGCCGCTTCAGAAACATGCTGCCCAAAGCCGTGCCCAGCGAGGATTTCACGGCTGACGCCATGCTGCGTACCTCGAACACTCGCTGGGGCAAGCAGCCCTTGCAGCCCCTCGCTCTGAAAGCACAGGCCCCCCTGCCCATTTCAGCGACAGGAGACTCATTCGCCTCCAGCCGTCAAAGCAGTATGGAGCCTGTGTCACACAGTGGAGCCGTTCTGATCCCACCCAGTAGAGGGCAGTGCTGCACAGACACACCAGCCGCTCGTTACGGTATTCAGCTCGGTGTATGGATGTGCTAGAAATGACAGCTCTAGGACCCAAATAAATGGCCTCGTTCCCAAAACCCGACGCTTGGGCTGCCACGCCTCTCCAAATCTACCGCCCTCTCGAAAGGCCCCTTGCCTCCCTATCTTGCCTTTCCACCCAGAGCTCCCTCCTCCTCCTTGTGCCCCAATCACAAGCCCTCCTCTTCCGGATCCCTCAGTCCTCCAGCTACGCCTTGCCGCCTACGCCCAACCAGCCACCCCGTAGAAAGGGAGAGAGGGAAATACCCCAACCCCTGCCCAGGCTGGATCGTCAGCCTTCGCTGCGCCTGGCAGCTTGTAGCGTGTGGGATTGGTCTGTACCCTTCTCAGGCCAGGGCCTTGTGGTCGGCCTGTGTGCAAGGCTACACGTGCTGTCTGTGCTCAGTCCGCTCTGACCCACGGCGCAGCAGCTAAGCTGCGCCCTGAACCCTCTGGAAGGTCCCATCCGATGCCCCGGGGGAGGGTTATGGCGCCTGCCTAGGTGCCGCTCCGATCCCTTGGAAGGCGGCATGCTGCCTCGGGGTTTCCTCGTAAGGTGGCAAACCCCAGGGAGTCTCCTTACAGTTGGGAAAGGTCATTTTCCAGTGCAAAGGGGATATCGAACGGCCTGGTCCTTTACAACCTGGCCCCAGCCCGTCTGTGACCAAAGCCACATCGACATCAAAGATGTGTACGGCACGACGGAGCCAGGCTGGCTCCTGACCGGACGCCCCCCCGCCCCCCCAGCCTCTTGGGTGCTCCTCTTTTGGGCCATGCAAGGACCACCCGGCCTGGCCTGTCTCACTGGCTCATTTCACACCTGGCAAGGCAGGGCAC
Organism: Chrysemys picta bellii; assembly: GCF_011386835.1. Taxonomy (NCBI): domain Eukaryota; kingdom Metazoa; phylum Chordata; order Testudines; family Emydidae; genus Chrysemys; species Chrysemys picta. The sequence goes on from NC_088798.1 coordinate 4,309,329, forward strand.
CTGAGGAGTGCTCAGCTCCCCTAGGGTCATACCACGAGCGTCTGGCGGCTCTCAATTGGTTCCTCTCATGGCGGTGGGGGGGTGTTGGTGCCATCTGGCCTGCAGCGTGTCTGCTGGTTGTGACTGGGTGGGAAGCAGCAGCCTGTGGGCAGACAGGCCTCAGGGGGAGAGCAGGGACAGGAACGTCTCAGAGCAGATCTCCGGGCTGTCAAGAAACGCAGTGAAAAGGTAACAGAGGTGGAACATCCCGATCAGGTCTTGTCTCCCTCCTGCCTGGGTGTTCCCCAGCGTTACGCCCCCCAGGGCTCCCTCTGGTCTTATTTTAAATGTGTCCCACCACCGCCCGTGAGAGACGTGCAGAACCCAAATTACTGCTCCCCGGGAGGCGGAAGCCTTCCCCGCAGCTCCCTTTGCCGAATTCCAGCCTGCTTATTTCTAGGTGTGCGCGGGGGAATGGTCCCGCTAGTGTGGGGAACTTTCCTGGCTTATACGCTCCCCCAGTGGAATTGGCTGGTGAAAGGATCCGAATCCTCGTTCCCACTCCCTTTACCCAGAGCCCTGCCTGACCTCGCGGGCTCCCCTTCCACTCTCCCGTGTGGCAGAGTCCTCGTAACCCCAACAAGGCTGGGCCCAGGATTCCTGCAGGGCTCCACCCCCAACCTTGTCGTGGTCACTTAGGGCAGGGGTGAGGGTATCCCCACTCCGGGGGGCTCTCTCGGCACTGGACACTTCCCTGAGCCACTGATCATTATATGCAGTTCAAAGCAAATACAATTTATTAAACAGTAACTAATTTTAAAAAATAAATTAAAAATGGGGAAGGTGAAAGGAAAACCCGTCACCTCGCTCTGTGGCACAGGGACGTCACAGGAACATAAGAGAAGTTCCTCACACGTCCCAGGCCCCTGCCCCGGCCCTGGCTGTGTTGCAGGGACGCTGCGGGTCAGACACGTGCTCTGGCGGTGGCCACACACCCTCAGGCTGTAGGTGGCAGGACCCTTCTTCCCGGCGTCGCCCCTGCCCCGTCGGGGTTACGATGCTCCTCCCAGTGCGGCCTGCAGGGCCTCTTGGCAGGGGGCATCTCCCTGCGCTGGGCCCGCTGCCAGGGTCCCCCTCACTCTGCCCGGCTGCTCACCGCACCCGGCTCTGGACTGATCCAGCCCCAGCTCCGGCTCCAGCTCTCTGGGCTGCTTTTCTGACCCCTCGGGCTCGGGTTGCTGCAGTTCTCCTCCCAGCACTGACCTGCTCCCTGGGCTGCGTCTCTGGCTGGCCCAGCTCTGCTCCCCAGCTCAGCTGGGTCGCCTGCCCTCTCCTTAGCTCGGCCCCACTCTATCTCTGACCCAGGCCATTCCAGCTACAGGGAGAACGGGACCCCGCCTGGCCTCCTGACTCCCTCATTAGCCTGTCAATCAGGCTGGCCTGGAGCATTGGCCTCTCCCCATTGCCCCTGGGGACTGTCAGTCACAAGCTAGCAACCCGAACACCCCCCCTGAGTGTTAATACGGGGCCAACAGCCCCCGTACACAGGGATGCCCCTAAATATCCCCCCGCTGAGCCCTGGCAGATGTTTGCCACCCATCCCATTGCTCAGCTGGCGCTTAGCTCGCTCTCCTGCCCACCCCGGCCCTCCCTCCACTGCAGCCCCGTGTGAGCAGACGGCGAAGCGCTGTCCCGGCCTCGCTGGCTGGAGCGTTCAGAAACCTGCTAGGCGGCGGCTGAGAGGAAGCACAGAAGGAGCCCCCAGCCTCCCCTCTTAGAAGGGGAGTTAACCAGTCAGTGCTGGCCCCCACCGTGGCCCAGTTCTCTCCCTTGGCACTGCCGGGGACCACCCCGCTTCCCTGTTACTCTGGAGAGTGAGGCTACCCAAGGGCTGCTGGTTCATGGTGCAACCATGCCCCAGCTGTGTGCCATTCACTGTCCTCTTGGGGGAGCAAGAGAGCCCAGGGTTTCTGGGTCCCCAGGGCTCTGCTCCTGGAAGGCCAAGGATGCAGCTTCCGGGCAAACCAGACCTTAGGTAGCTTAGATACTTAACAGCAAGGCCCCCTGGGTCCCATTCATCTCAGTGCCCGGCCTCACACCTGCTTTCTTGGCCCAGGCAGTGGCTTCTGCAGAACCCAGCTTTATCCGGGGAATGACGTACTTTCTGGCCATCCTTCCATAGGTGTGGGGAGTAAGGGAGAGAGGACGGGAGGGGAAGAGAGCTAGGTCTGTTTTTCTTTTCTGATTTTCCCCCATTCCAGGCCATGGTCTCTCTAACCACCTCCTCCTCCTCCACAAGGTGATGTCCCTGATCCGTGCCCTTCCCTCCAGTCACCGAGGCAGCGAAAGTGAGTTTTGTCCCCGGGGTCGGCCGTTTGCACTCCCCCGCAGAGCACCGGTGACGCTGGGCCTGCCACCACGCCCCTTCCACTTCTGGCCAATTGAGCTTGACAGTTCTGGGTCTAAAAATAAGCAAACGTCAGGGCTAATTGGGGACCTAAATATATGGTTTCTTTAATTAGTGCCAAGCGACTGACTCGCAGTCACGTCCATGTGTCTGTTAATCCAATGGGAACACGCCGGCTAAGATGCTTTAGCTTTGAAGGGATATCCCGGAACATCCTGAACCATATACCGCTGCTTTATCCCCACGACAATATAGTGGCACAGCTGCCTATAGGCTACTTATTATGCTGCAGGTAACCAATCAGATTGCTCAAATTATGGAGGAAGGCCATGGCCAGTGGATGCCCAAGCAGAGCTGGAGGTAAATATCCCCTCCTGCTGCACTGTGGTCAAACGCTCAGGCGTGTTCAGGAGCCAGGGGGCCAATAGGAGATTTCTCAAGGTATGGGTAAGGGGGCATGGGCTGCATAGGTGCTGGAAGTTGGGGTGCGGGGGGGGGGCTGCAGCACCCCCTGGCTTGAAGTGGATTCCATTATAGGCAGGCTTTACCGTTTGGTTCAATGGCTCTCAGCTCCCCCACTATACAAACTGTTCCTGTGCCCCGATGGGCTGAATGCAGGAGCTGTCTAGCAGGTGGCCTGTCCTTCAGAGCTGGGCAGGACTGTCATTTCCAAGCACGGAACTCAGCCCAATGCACTTGGTGATATCGTGTTGAGTCCCCATTCACGGAAGGTTTGCGGGTGTGTTGAGGGATCCCAGCGTGGCAGGGACCAGCTGTCCTGAGGCATGCCCTATCTTTGGCCAGGTAACCTCCAAAGAGCGAGGCTGAAGCATTTGAGAAGATATAAAGGTCTGTTCTGCAGGGGACCAAGCGGTATGAGACCAGCGTGCCCCTTTGCAGGGTGAGTGGAACATTGTGGGACGTGGCCTGTGACAGAGAAGTTGTGCCTGACATTTCTGCTCTACAGCGGTCCCTCAAATGTCGGAGGCCGCATCACCCCAACGTCTGTGGCGAGCCCAGGCCCAAATGGTCCAAACTGAGTTTCTCAGGCGACTCCTGCAGGTCTGACTGACCCGCCCATCGAGTTTGGAGGGGTTTTTGACCCCAAAACACAAAGGGTGTGAACAGAAACCGAGGGCAACCTCCCCAAGCCTGGGAGCTGAATGGGCTGGGTCTCTCCCACCTCTTCTCTCCATGACAACCGGCCCCTGTCTTTTCGATGGATGTGGCTTCTCATCCCTGGGAAGCAGCTGCTTCTCAGCTGTGGGAGGGGCTGGGACCGAGTCTGTGACAGAGATGTGTTAAATGGAGGCCTGCTCCAGCACTAACCTGGCCTAGGGTCACCTGGAGGACCCACCTGAGACCAGGGACCCATTAAATAGACACCTAGAGAGACCTGGTCCCTGCCCCGAAGCACTCCCAATTGAAATAGCCCAGACAGACCAGCTTTAAACAAGGAATCATTGAATCAGCCTAGGTGGGGAAGATGGGGGGCAGAATGTGTGGCCTCTGCCTCCACCTTGGCTAGACATTGGGGCAGTGATCGGGGGAAAGGCGCTCCCTCAAGCTATAACGGCGAAGGGCCGTTTGCAAACCTGCTAGACAGTGCATGTGATGCTACTGGGACCCACCCAGGCACAGCTACCACCAGCTGTCACACTCAGTCTCAAATACGGACCTTGGAGGAGACCGGGGCTCGATTTCTGTTTCTGCCACTGACGTGGTCGGTGACCTTGGGCAAGTCACCCAACCCGCCTGTGCCTGTGTTTTCCCCGCCCACCCTTTGTCTGCTTTGTCTATCCAAAAGGAAGCTCTTTGGGGATTGCCTTGTGCGGTGGGGCCGGGATCGCAGTTGGATTCTGCTGCTACTAATACAGCCTGTGCCAGCGCGAGTCTGCCCCTCTCTGGCAGTGACAGCTCTGTGCCTTCCCCTCCAGGCAGAGCGCCGCTTGGAAACTCACAGCGCTGCCTGCCGGCTGGGCATCTGGAACCATTCTCGTCCTCTGGAGTGTGGAGCAACGTCCGTCCGCTGTGAGCTGCCGATCACAAGCTGCAGTCCTGCCCCACGCAGCCACCATGCTCACTTCTGCCAGGCCACTTCGGTCCCCACCTACAACCCTCCGGCTGTGCTAGTCCCCCTGCTGTTCCTACAGGGCTGCCGGTGCATTTCACTCCTCGTCTGCAATACTCCCAGCTGGTCAGACCCCTTGCCATGCTCTCTCTGAGCCGTGCTGAACGTGGCCATTTCCAGTGCTTTTGTGCTATGGACGAGACGTCCAAGCTGAGGCGATGCAAATCAATGCATGCGTGGCCCCAGCCGAACTGCGCCTTACAAAGATGGGGTTAAATGAAGCTTCCAGGGAGAATTCCAGGAGAGAGGCTCTACATGAAAATCTGAAATCTATGAACATCTTTATCGTCTCTCTGGTGGAGCAATTAGTCATCTCCCAGCAGGTGATTTATCATTATAAACATGACAGCGGAAAATTGGCTCGCGGTGAGTCAGAGCTGTGCAATCATTCCGGCGCTCGGCCATGAACTCACCCATCACACCGATGATGTCACCCGGCTGGCAGAACCCAGCCTCGGGTAATCCCGCTATCTGTCTAGCAGGGCCTTGCGGTCCAGAAGCTGGGAGACGGGGCTAGACCCCCTGGTTCTATTCCCATCTCTGCACCTGTTTCTCCTCCCACCTCGTGTCTATTGCACGGCGAGGTCTTTGAGGCAGGGACTGTCTCTTACTATACTATGTGTCTGTGCAGCCTCTGTGTCCTACTGCTTAACAAAGTAATAACTCCTGGTCCCCTACCAACCCTGTTTCTTATTGCGTTAAGAGCTGCTCCAGACCAGAGCCAGCAGGGTCGTCTCCGTGGGTGGCTGGAGGCCTGGGTTTTCTGGCAGCCTGCCTCCGCCTCTCACACCTGAGGCGTGCAATTGCGGGACAACAATGCCTCCTTGTTGGGCCACGGTGGCCCCCGTGTTAATAATTAGTTGATTTGGTTGCGCAGAGCCGTGTGAGGACACTCAGGAGCAGGAAAGTGAGGCTCCGGCCTAGTGTTGTTTGGCCATCAGGACGGAAGGTGTCAGTCAATGTTTAACTCGCAGCAGTTCATTTGGGAAGCTAATTTCCCTAACCGTTAAATTGGAAACGCGGTGGGGGGAGGAGTCCAAGGGCTGTGCTGTTCCGCAGCGTTATCTTTAGCAGTGGTAGGCCATCTGCAGCCAGACGGGGAGCTTGCCACGGCACTGTTTGGTTTTGGTTTTTATGAAAGCAAATTTGCTGTCGGAGGGAGAAGTACCAGATTCACAGCCCTGGAGGCCAAAAACATCTCTCTCCTTGGGGTTGCGTTTTGAAGGGTTCGGCACCCGCAGCTGGGATCAGATTTTCAACTCAGGCCCCTAAATAAAGTCCCAGGTCTGTTCCTACCACAATCTATCATGGGGTGCGACACCGTTCCCAGCGGAGGTGCAGCTGGCCTGTGAGAGACCTAACCAGACCCCTTGCTTGTCTAGATTACTTTCCCCTGGGCATGTTGGATCATTATAAAATCAACTCCAGCCCTCCCCCCGTTGAATCTCCCGCAGGCAGCTTGCTGGTCGAAAGGAGGGCAAATGTCCGCAGAGCTGGACTCACTGGGACTAAATGAGGATTTTGCTCCAGCAAACCTAGTTAATCATTGATATTAAGGTCGCTGGGAAAAGCTTCCCCTCTCGGGTCGCCAGTGAGCAGAGGGTTACGTCCTCCATTAAAAAGAGCCCCGCTCATTACATTTAATCTCTAAGCCTGAGCCGACTCTCTGACTCCGAGCCAAATGTTTAACCCTTAGCATGCTCAGCTGTCCCCGAGTTGGCCCATTTGGACAGTGACTGTCTCTCGGGGAGGGTTTTCTGAGTAGCCACCTGCGTCTACCTGCTTCTAGGACAGGCTCTTCCATGGGGCACCCAGCCTTGTCCCAGATCCGGCATGCCAGGCCGTAGAGCCTGAGTCTAGGGCGCTCAGCAGGACACCTGGGTTCTAGTCCTGGCTCTGCTACTGGCAGGCTGGGTTGGGCAAGTCACATCCCCTCCCCGTGCCTCAGTTTCCCCCTGTCTTGTCTATATAGATTGTAAGGCTGCCATCGAGGCCAGCACCAAGGACCTCCAGCGCTAATAGCGCAAGCCTCTATAGCGTGAGCTAAAGAACCAGGCTCTGTAACAGACTCTCAGTCCCGTGGGTCAGACGCATAACACACACTGACCAGTGGGACACCTACACTCTTGAGAACAAGGACTGGCTCATGCTATGTGGCTGGGCGGTGAGCTGCGAGGTGCTACTGTGACCCAAGTGATAAAGCTTCATGTGGTGGGCAGTTAAGGTTCAGACAGATGGGGGGAGTTTGCTAAGGGCCCCAGCAGGACTCCTGCTCCCCAACTGGGCTCATCCCCATGGCAGAGGGAAGGAGGAAGGAGAGGCCCTGGAATCATTCAGCCACTATGCGGCTGGAGGGCGCTGTAGCCCAGTGGAAGGGATGGGGACAGGGAGCTAACAAGCACAGGAGAAAGCCAGCTGAATCCAGAGAGCAGATGGGAGCTGGAGACAGTGTGTCTGGCTTAGTTTTCCTTCCAGAGCATGAATAAACAGCCCTGTGATTATGGAGGAAGCTGTTCTCTGGGGCGATGGACCCTCCAGCCCTGGCTCACCCATTGGCTTGTGCGCCTGCCGTTTGGGGGTTGGAATTAGACCTGCTCAGGTGTTTGCCTGAAAAGAAGCTAAAAGCTCTACTACTGCTGACAGCGAATGGAGTTTCCTTGGGCACCAGTGAAAGAAGCCTGAGTTCTGGTGCAGCACGGCCACCCACTCCTGGTGCCAACTTCCACCTCCCTAGCCCCTGCTTGACAGCTGTAATGGGGGGATGCTGCGCAGTGACTCAGCCCACAGAATCTCAGCAATTGTCAGCCTCTAGCCCGAGAGAGGACTGCGCAGAATCGCCCCCACGCCCCTGTCCCTGGATGTCATCCATAGCCTTCCTTCACTGGTGAGCTCACCATTGAGCAATGTGACATGGGAGGCAGTGTGGCTGAGTGGCTAGAGTGCTGGCCTCTGACTTAGGAGGTCTGGGTTCTAGTCCCACCTCTACCACAGGCCTACTGGGTGATGTTGGCCCAAGTGGCTTCCCCTCTCAGTTTCCCTATCTGTAAAATGAGGATAAGGACCCTGACCTCCTTTGTAAAGTGCTTGGTGATCTGCTGATAGGAATTGGGGAATATTTTTCCCCCCTTCCCAAGTTTGCACTATTCCACAGCTCTCCTGTTCTCTGCCTGAAGGTATCAAGAGAGTGGGACTTAGACATCGACAGAGGGATCTTAACTAGGAGTAAAGAGGTTATTTTATCTCTTTAGAGGGCGGGAGGGATAGCTCAGTGGTTTGAGCATTGGCCTGCTAAACCCAGGGTTATGAGTTCAATCCTTGAGGGGACCACTTAGGGATTTGGGGCAAAACCAGTACTTGGTCCTGCTAGTGAAGGCAGGGGGCTGGACTCAATGACCTTTCAAGGTCCCTTCCAGTTCTAGGAGATGGGATATCTCCATTAATTTAATTTACAAATTTATCTCTGAATTTGGCAACTGGTGCGACCAGTCCTGGAACACTGGGTCCAGTTCTGGTGCCCACCTTTCAAGAAGGATGTTGATAAACTGGAGAGGGTTCATGAGAATGATTAAAGGATTAGAAAACCTGCCTTCTAGCGATGGACTCAAAGAGCTCCATCTGTTTAGCTTAAGCAAGATTAAGGGGTGACTTGATGGGGTGATAGATGGGGACCAAATATTTGATATGGGCTCTTCGATCTAGCAGAGAAAGGTCTAACATTCGATCTTCCTGCTACGCTCAGCTGCTCTGTACCATTTGATGTAGCTGAGTCACATAGACCCAGCTCCCAAAGGTGTCCTGGTGCCCAGCTGATTTCAATGGGAGGGCAGTGCCTAAATCCCTTTGGAGGATCTGGACCTTACAGAGCACCTAACCCATAAAAAGGTGATGTAGGGAAAGGGGGCCTCCTGGCTTTTCTCACACTTCGATCTCCTCTCGGTCAAAGCCGTGACTATGCTGGGGCTGGTGACGTGCACTGTATTTTCTATCACCAGTGTCTCCGTAACAGCCACAGGTTGGGTTGCCCCCATGGCAGTGAGGGGAAAGAGAGGACTGACTCACCCATGGGACAGGAAATCCGTCTTCTCCTCCTGCTCTTACCGAGGGCTCCCTGTGTGAGCTGGGGCAGTCACATAACCTCTTGGTTTCCCTGTCTCTCTCCCGCACGCGCCTCTCAGCCTCACCAGATCCCTTCCGCCATGAGTGTGATCCCCACTGACTTCCGTGGAGTTCATCTGCCTGATGCCCCTGTGAGTGGCTGAGAGGATCGGGCCCACAGATTTAAAATCACTGCAGTGGCCCAAGAGAGAAGGACAAGGGTCGCCGGAGCTTGGCCAAGCAATACCTGCCTCGTAACTGGATTGTGATTGACAGAGCGTCTAGGGTGGGTGTAAGGACACAGGCTGAGTTCCCCTCAAAAAGGGGGCATGGGTGAAAGCCCTGAGGGGAGATAGCCCTGCCCTGAGTCAGAAGTTAAAAGGTTAACGCTGAGGCATTTGGTTCCTGCATGGGGCAGCCCTTGGCCAAGGTAGGTTCTGGAGCGAATTCTAGTCTCTGCAAGGGAATGCAAGATAATGGCATTGCAAATGACCCTGGCGAGGAATGTGAACCGCTGGCCTGGGCCAGTCGCTGAGGATTTCTGCTCTCCCTCCCTGGCCCTCCTCCCAGGAGCAGCGCCTCTGGATTCGCTGTCGCAGTAGCTCAGCCTTGCCTGCAAGCACGGCCTCTCTCATGCCTTCAGCTCCCACTCCCAGCAGGAGCCAAATTCTTCTCAGTTGCCGTAGGACTTAAGCAGCTCCATACTGTGATCGTTATCCCTCTGAACTGCCTGTCCCAGACCGAGGGGGGGAATTTGCCGATTACATGGGGCAGCTTTGGGAACCTTTCTACGCTTCTGTTGCACTCTATTTCCAAACGGCAGAGTGAGGAGATGTCCCGGTTGCTTTCTGGGCCTGGGAGAGCAGTGACTTCATTATATGAGGGCTGGTAGCGTAATTCTTAGCCCTAGACCTCTCTCGCTCTCCCACAGTAATATCAAACTGAGGCAGCCGAGCCTTGCTCTGAAGGGCCTTTTGCTGGAGCGAAAGGATGGTAACTCTGCAGGGAGCACCAGAGAACTTGTCTGTCTTTTCATATGCTCGGAGCCACAGGGGCCAGTTGAACTGTGATTCAGGACATGACAACAGGGCAGGGGCAGGTTAGAGGTGGAACCACAGCGAGGATGCTGTGTTTTTTTTTAAATGGCCACATTATTTTATTGTCACACCTAGGAGACATGGAGCAGGAGCCCACTGTGCCAGGTGCTGTACAAACAAGGATGGTCCCTGCCGCAGAGCTTACAACCTAAATATACTGTGGACGCAACTTTCCAAAGCTACAAGTGATGGATAGATATATTTTTGGGGTGTCCAACCTAACCTTCAAGAGGCCTGATTTTCAGAAAGTATCAAGCGCTTTCCCTCTGCCTACCAGGCCTCCTAAAGGCGTCTCAAGTGGAGCGTGCCAAAAAAAATCACAGCTCTGTCAGTCACGAGTCACACTGGAAAATCTTGGCCTTTAATTGGTCCCATCTCACTTCAGAAATCTCCGTGATCGGTCACTTGTCCGTCGACGCAAATGGCACGAGGTCAAGTTGGAGGGAATGTGTCCTGATGACAAGACCTGAAACTGGCGGTCCCAAACTCCTGGTGCCTATTGCAAGAGTCAGGGTGTAAGACACTCAAACCCAGTTCCTCAAAGGCAGCTCATTCCCATTAAAATAAGTGGCAGTTGGGTGTCCAAATACTTTAGAGTTAGGCAACATGGTGATGAAGCTGGTGTGAATGCCTCCAGAGAAAACACTGATTGCCTCTGATAAGGGCAATTTCTAGGGCTTGGTAATTCCATTCTACCTTGCTGAATTCCCCCTGTAGTTTCTACTGGAGACAATATTTCTTTCCTTTCTCCTCTCAACTATTGGGCGGCATTGCTGTGGGATGTTAACCAGTGACCATGTTCCACCCCAGAGGTGGCTGTACTTACATGGTGGGGCAACATGATTCCTCTCTCTCCCTATAATTTCTGAACGATATATATGATATTAGATGTAGTGTAGTAAGAATATTCAATTCTTTATTCCAATTCATGTATGGACCTTAACTTATGACTAAATGCCAGGTATTTTATTCACAGCTGATGGATATGTGAGTGCAAACAATGACCCGGAGCCAACTGCCATGGAAGCCAATGGGAGTTTGCCATGGAAATTCAGTGGGAGCCTGGTAAGGCCCAGTGTTTGTGTGATTATCTGTTTTATGGTAGCAACTGGTGGCAACCAAGATCAGGGCCCCACCCCCACTGTGCTAGACCTAGAGTAACAGACAGCTGCTGTATGGGTCAATGAGCTGGCTTGTGGATAGAATTGAAACTGCTCAGTGGTGTGTCATAGATGCTATACTGCAAAGAGCAGAGGAGATTCTCCTGTAGCTTAAGTAGTCAGCGCTTTTGCAGCAGGAAGCTCTGGGCTCTGTTCCCCCTACCTACCCAAACTTCTGCATGGCTGTGGTGTGCAGCACAAGGACAGACCTGGAGCCTGAGGTAGCTGTGGACTTATTACAGTATTACTGGTGTGAAAGTGAGTCACCGAGATCCCTGGTTTGAGCTAGGTCATCTTCAAATCTCTTCCCACATCATTCTGCTAATACCCCCTGCTCCTGCCCAGACCCCTGTTGTCCTGTGCTCAGACTGCCGCTCCACTGGGCTGGATGGCCCTGCCATGCAGGGTTGAAAAGGCTATAGAATGCATTAACCCACTGCCGCTGGCCCAGACCTGGCCCGCACAGGAACCTCTGCAGGAATTCGCTTGCAATCCAGCCTTGTTCCAAGTGCCAGCATTTTAAACTATTTCCATGAACGGTTTAGCAGAAAAACCACAGCGGGGTTTTCGGTGTGGCCATTAAAACATTTTTCGCAGGCCTCTGGCCCAGCTGCGAGGAGGGGCTGGCTCCCACAGGATGCAGCGAGCCCCAAATCACTTTGGAAGAGGGGAGCATTTTCACTGGGCAGAGCCCTCAACTGCTCTGCAAATGTTTCCCTCCGAATGCACAAGGACCTCCTGAGAAAAGGGGCTGTTTTTTATTGTACGTCTTCAGGACCTATTATGTATTTGATTTCCTTTGGAGCCTGGAAGGAGGAGAGATGCCCAGAGCTGCTATTACAGAGTGAGGAGTGGACTGGACCATGTTCAAAAAAAGGATTGCGAGATCGCAGCGGATTTAGTCCCTTGGCTCTGTTTCTCCTCCTCCTCCCCCCATTTACGGTACTTGCTTTGTTGCCTTCCTGTAAAATCAGATTCCAGTATCAGACCTTCTTAAAATCCAGCCAGCTGGAGCGAGACGTGACCAAAATGATTTCCCTCTCGCTGACCTTTCTGACAAGCGGAATCTGTCTCTCTGCAGCTCTCTTGGCATCAGCAGTTTATAATTTAGCAAAGCACTACTCCTGTTTCGCTCCCTCCTGCCCCACATGCCGCTGCCTCTTTCACTTTCTGTTTAGGCCCCTTCCTTCAGTGCCAAATGCTGCACCGGAACAACCTCTCCAGGGCACTCTGCTAGGGCTCGTTAGCCTCGTTTCATCAAGAGATGCATGCTGGGTTTTTGAAGTTTTCCATAATGAGTTTTCCCAGCCATAGATATCGACCAGGATCTAAGGTGACCAGATGTCCCGATTTTATAGGGAGAGTCCAGATATTTGGGGCTTTGTCTGATATAGGCCTCTATTACCCCTGCCCCCGTCCCGATTTTTCACCCTTGCTGTCTGATCACCCTGCCAGGATCAGGACTGATCTGTTAGCGGCAATGGCAATGACCAACAGGCAGCATAGCGTCACACACAGGGACAGCTGAGATTTAATGAGCCTGGGTTCTGCAGCCACAACGGGGGCAGAGGTCTCAAAAGAGTTCTGCTCCCGTTCAGGTCCCAGAGGAAGTGGCCAGATTTTCCACTCACACTGGGGTGTGGAAGGTTTCTGACACTCTGATTGCCGTGGATAGGAATAGGGTAATAGTCCTTCACGCTGCTCAGGAACCCGCCGCTCTAGGTTGTACAGGCCGCTAGAACAGCAGCGCGTGTAGCCTTTGGCTGGGCTGGGGTTCGTTTCCCGTCTCCGGGGCCTTAAAACCCCCCAACTCCCATAGGAAGTAGCAGGAGACCCAGCGTTCAGTCGCTGAGGATTTTCAGCCGGGATTGCCCGGGGGCAACCTCCCCACCTTCAAGTCCCCAAAGGAAATGAATTGAATTAAATAACTTTATAAAATCTTACGATAAAAGAAACAAATAATCGAATTTTTACAGCAGGCCCTGGCTATTCTATACTCCACAGACATTACCTTCAATTATACAAAACGTCAATGAAGAAAACGAATTACAATCTGAATCGTTCGGTCCTCGCAGACGCAGAGTGAGAAGAAACGGAGCGTTCCCAAAAGCTTCGGTTTTGTTCACCTAAGTCTCAGTCAGAGTCTTTGATCACCAAATCTAGACAGTTTGAGTCTAAAACAACATCTCCCCTCCCCTGGCTTGTCGGGATCTTCAGCCGGAATCCACCCAGTCTCTTCCCCTGCTGAACTCACTGCTAGCCAGTCAGCTGACTGATTTACCAACCCACCACGCAGTTCAGTGCACAGATTTAAAGAAAACCCTGCTGCAAAATGCTTCAGGGTTAGGGACACCAGCCTGCTTCCTGCTCCCAACTCACCCAGGGCACATGGCCCCCTACAAAGCAGCTGCCCCGACTGCTCCCCTCATGGGATCTGACCCGAGCAACGGGGAACCTATTGGAACAGACCCAAAACTACCACCCCCAATTCCAGAAGCTTCTGGCTATGGAGTGCTAAATCCACCTAGCAACAATGACCAGACACAGCTCACTCCTACCTCCCGCCAATGGGGCTCTTAAAGAGATATCTCCCTGTTAGGCACATGGGCTACATGTGTGCATGTAGGTAGGTTGTGCAAGTTGTATATTACATTGTTAGTAAACTCGGTGATTTGGACCCCTCCTATGTGGTTCCTTCCTATTATATAAAGAGCAAAAGAAACAACTGGTGACGCGGATGGTGACACAATGACCTAGGAATGCAGTGACACCGAAAGCGACTGCCGATGCCTAGTGAAACTGACCAAGGAAACGGAGTGAACTGCTCCTTTGGAGAAGGGGGAGTTCTAAGTGCATGACTAGCACTGACTATACACGGCAGTTGATTGGTAAAGGAGAGAGCTGTGCATCATAGCTGTTGGGCTGTGGTGCATGATGGGAGATCAAGTCCAGCTAGGAAGCCTGGCCCATCGAGGGGAATGGAAGCATGAGGCATACAACTCCCATGAATCACTGCAGTGGCATTTCCAAAATGGAAATATTTTGCTTTTCAGCTGTAAATCAATTTCCCGCCCGCCCTGCCCTACCTCCCCCCTGGAAAGCAGGTGCTTTCACCAAAAATTGAGCTTTGTCAAAAACCCAATTTTCCATCAAAGCTGCTCGATGGAAAATGTTTGACTTGCACTACCTCTGCGGCACAATGGAGCGGCTTTGAGTCCATCCAGCAGAAGGGACTGGCAGACAGACATGCCACAATAGACAGAAACAAACCAATCATTGCAGACCAGGGCGTCATCCTGTTCCTTTTGAAACCAGTGGCAAAACACCGGTTGCCTTCCATGAGAGCAAGATCAGACTCAGGGTGTCTACTGCTTGTGGACTATCATTTCTGGTGATACAGAGGTACTGCAGTGCCGCAGTCTTGCTAAAAGAGCGAGGTACCAGAACTCCAACCGTCTGAGCAAACCAGCTTGGGCAGACACTTATGGACCTGCTCTCGGTTTGAACTATTGTGCATAATATTGGGCAGAGCCTTGATTGCTAATGCAAAGAAGAGGGGGTCGTAAGGACGCTCTTCTCTGACTCCTGCTGGGCTCTAGACACAATCTGAATTCAAGCTGCTAATCCAGGCTGGGGAGGAAGGGGTTGGAACGTAGGGCTGAATCCCAGAACCCCATGCGCGGCAGCACTCATCAGTCTCACCTGGCAAAGGCGTTCTCTGCATCCACTGATGGGCCACCCGCAGAGTCTGTGGTTTGGAGGAATAAAATTAGAACCTTTCTTATTTAATCCTAATAGGTTACCTCTAATTGCAGCATCCAGAAGCCCCCCATCAATATTAGAGACTCATTTTTCTAGACACTATGCAGATGAAGAGGTTATTAGCTGAATTTTGTCTATAGGGAGGTACCGGTTAGTTCATTAGTAGCGTCAGGAAATTAGTGATGATTGGTATGAGGATTTTATTGCCCATCTCCTAGGGAGATGGAACTGTATGAGGCACTTTGGATAATGCTCTTGCCTTCCCTTGGGCTTCCTTTCCTAAGTGGACTGGTCAACACTTGTTTCGAGGAAAGCTTTTCCAGCCGAAACATGTCGTCTCATTGAAACCATCATTTTTCATGGGGAAAACGTTGGCCGATAGAAAAACGTCAGTTTTCCCCTAGGAAAGTTAAAAAGAACACTTTTTTGGTTTTGAATCCACATTTCCAAACAAAATGAAAACATTTATTTCGTTTTGACTTTAAAATGGCACTTTGTTTCAGGGTGGTTTTTTTTTTAAACCGGAAAACCAAATGAGGGTTAAGCTGAAATGAAAACGGTCACTTCGAATCCATCCCAAACTTCCTGTGGGAAAACTGGGAGTGTTTGTTCGAACCGTCTCGCAGTACGAATGGGGCTTTTCCCATTGGCTCCAGTACCTACGGAATGGGAATGTGGCGTGTGAAACTGAGGTTGCAAACAGTACAGCATTTCTGTAGGGGAACAGGCCAAGAGGTCTGCTCGAAAGCCCCCAGCGAGAATCCTCCAGGCAAGGTGGCTCTTTGACTCCTTTAAATGAACTGTTTCTTTAACTTCTTCTCTTTGTTTTTTGGCTTCCACAGACTGTTTGGGTCCCTTCTCTCACTTCTCATTCCTTGGAGCCCCAGTGCCCTAGGGGCAGAACTTTGGTACCGAGAGGCCACGTTCTAATATAAAATTGAAGGGTCTGATTCTGTGCCACGCCCCCCCCGGCGGCGTCATGCCCCTTCTGTGCCCTCTGGATTCCGAGCTCCTGCAAGGAATAAAATGACCCGGGGTATAAATTAGGCAGCCCTGGGCTGTGACACTGCCCCAGATCTCCATGTGCCATTCCACGGCATCCCACCTACCCCCGGGCTCGTGATGGGGGAGTGCTTCCCTCGGTCGTTGTGGCTCCTGTATGACCCGCATGTGCTGCCGTAGCAGCATATGGGGGGAAGTGGAGGGGAGGGGAGGACAGACTCTGTCCCTTTATTGGAAACCTTGAGGCGCTCCTAATTTAGCTTCTGTCACATACACACACTCTGAGCGGCGAGATGCTCCTGAAGTGCTGTGTAAAAGGCTGCTAGGCTCATGAGAGAAAGGAAGGGGGTGCGTGGGGGGGTAGATTACAAGCCCCCTGTGTGTGAGAGACAGAGGATGTTTACAGCTTCCTCTGGGCCTGTCTGAACAGAATTATTCTCATAATTGAAAAATCTAGCTCAAGCCGTTCGCCACGGGCTGCGTAAAGAAAGCTGATAAAAGCAAACACTTTCCCCCTGGCAGTGTAAATTAGATTGTGGAACTTGTAGGGCTTGTCTACACTCGAAATGCTACAGCTGTCATGCTTCAGTGTAGACGCGACCTACGCCGCCGGGAAGGGTCCTCCCAGAGACATAGGTAATCCACTTCCCTGAGAGGCGGGAGCTTGGTTGATGGAAGAATTCTTCTGCTGGCCTAGCACCATCTACCCAGGGACTTAGGTTGGCTTAATTACGTTGCTCAAGGAAGGATGTGGATTTGTCACACCCCTGAGAAATGTAGGTGGGTTGATCTAGTTTTCTAGTGTAGACCAGCCCATAGATTTATGGAGTTTAAGATCAGCTAGTCTGACCTCCTGCATAACACAGGCCAGAGAATTTCATGCAGTCACTCCTGCACTGAGCCCAATAACTTATGTATGAGTTTGGCGAAAGCAGATTTGCCAGAAGGGCATCCAGTCCTGATTTTCAGACCTCGAGATGAAAAATCCACCATTTCCCTTGGTCGTTTGTTCCAGTGGTTAATCGTCCTTGCAGTTAAAAATGTGTACCTTATTTCTACTGTGAATTTGTCTGGCTTTGATTTCCAGCCATTGGTTCTTGTTTGCCCTTTTTCTGCTAGATGAAAGAGTCTGTTAATGACCAGTATTTTCTCCCCATGCAGGTACACGTGCACTGTAATTAAGTCACCTCTCAATCTTCTTTCTGAGAAGCTAAACCGATTGAGCTCGGTCAGTCTCGCTGTCGGGCATTTTCTCCAGCCCTTGATTCGAATAATCGTTGTGGCTCTTCTCTGCATCCTCTCCAATTTTTCCATCTCCGTCTTAAAATACGGCACCAGAACTGGACGCAGTATTCCAGTATTGGTCTCACCGATGCCACATACAGAGGTAAAAATGACCTTCCTACTCACTACTTCCCTGTTTATACCTCCAAGGATCCTATTAGCCCTTTTTGTCACACCCCGCTTTTCCCTTCTGCCCCCCCATGTCAGGGTCGCCTAATCACCCGCATCCATACCAGCAGCTCCGTGTGCCCCCCCTTCCACTATTTCCTCATTCTGTCTGGGAGAAAAATCATTCAGGGTGTCAACATGTTAATCTCTATTGGGGGGAAGGGCAGAGATAAAATTGGGAACCTTGTGATGCTGGAAGATGTTAATCGGAGCCACCAACGAGTTTTTGTCTATAGACAGCTGCAGAGGTGGCTGAAGTTGTAGCTCTACTAAAAAGATGACCGGAGCCCTGATGGCTAGATTGTCGGGCTCAACGGGTAGTGATCAACGGCTCAGTGCCCCAGGGGTCGGTCCTGGGGCTGGTTTTGTTCAACATCTTCATTAATGATCTGGATGATGGGATGGATTGCACCCACAGCAAGTTCGTAGATGACACTAAGCTGGGGGGGAGGTAGATACGCTGGAGTGAAGGGATAGGGTCCAGAGTGACCTAGACAAATTGGAGGATTGGGCCAAAAGAAATCTGGTGAGATTCAACAAAGATAAGTGCAGAGTCCTGCACTTAGGATGGAAGAATTCCATGCACCGCTACAGGCTGGGGACCGACTGACTGAGCGGCAGTTCTGCAGAAAAGGACCTGGGGATTACAGTGGATTAGAAGTTAGATATGAGTCAACAGTGTGCCCTTGTTGCCAAAAAGGCTAATGGCATATTGGGCTGTGCATTATTAGGAGCATTGCCAGCAGATCGAGGGAAGTGATTATTCCTCTCTATTCCGCACTGGTGAAGCCACATCTGGAGTATTGCGTCCAGTTTTGGGCCCCCCACTATAGAAAGGATGTGGACAAATTGGAGAGAGTCCAGCGGAGGGCAACGAAAATGATCAGGGGGCTGGGGCACATGACTGACAAGGAGAGGCTGAGGGAACTGGGATTATTTAGTCTGCAGAAGAGAAGAATGAGGGGGGATTTGATAACAGCCTTCAACTACCTGAAGGGGGGTTCCAAAGAGGATGGAGCTCGGCAGTTCTCAGTGGTGGCAGATGACAGAACAAGGAGCAGTGGTCTCAAGTTGCAGTGGGGGAGGTCTAGGTTGGATATTAGGAAACACTTTTTCACTAGGAGGGTGGTGAAGCACTGGAATGGGTTACCTAGGGAGGCGGTGGAATCTCCATCCTTAGAGGTTTTTAAGGTCCAGCTTGACAAAGCCCTGGCTGGGATGATTTAGTTGGTGTTGGTCCTGCTTTGAGCAGGGGGTTGGACTAGATGACCTCCTGAGGTCTCTTCCAACCCTAATCTTCTATGATTCTATGTTCACAAGTTCTCGCTGTCTGTAACGTGACATGTCACGAAGTTGAGTACAAGGCCTTCCCAACCTAGATGAGGCTGTGAATGGTTCCACCTGAATTTTAAACTTTTAACCCACTTCTCCCTAAAGATCAGTTTGACAACAGCTTGGAGTGTTTGCCTGGAGGGAGAATTACAGGGTGTATTCATAGTTAATGGTTCCTTCAAGAGCCCAACCCCTTTTTCCTTTGTCGTTCTTTACAGGGGGAGAAGGTGTGGCTGGGTTTTCCAGAGTGATTAGTAATCTTGGAGTAGCTCATTTTTTTGGGGGTGCCTAACCGGAGACATCTTAAAGGGGGCCTCTCTCTCTTTCAGAAAAGGCTGAGAATCCGCTCTCCGGCAAACACTCCCCTTTTAAGGCGCCTTGAGCTCAGTACCCCCAATCACACTTTTTACCCTTGGAGAAAGTTGATGTCTCTTCTTGTAACCCTTTCTAGCTCCTATGAGGAAGGGGTGGGTGGGAAATGTTTTGCAAATAGCGGTGACCTCAAAGCGTCCCAGGCACAAGACATGAGTTAGGATTTTGCAGATTTCAGCATTTCTTTTCCAACACAAAAGGAGGAGAAACGGGTCTCTCCTCTGCCCTGGAGACAGTGATGTTTCAGGAGTTCATTAACAAAAACTGCAGCTCCCCATTGTCCCCAAGTGAGACCACTTCTTTCCCCATCCTGTGGAATTTGATGTGACTGGTTCTATTTGTAGCACAACTGCCTCCAGCCCTAGCCTGGCAGAGGGGAGTGCAATCTGGGACAATTAAGTAAAACTCCACTAAAAAAACACTACAAATTGGACACACACATTTTTTTCTCGTTGCCAGGACAGAATTCCTAATCTCTTTAAGCATTTTCCTTGGGGCTGACCATCTGTCCCAATGCTAAAACCATAAGGGCACAGAGACGGACTATTTAAAGCCAAGATGAGTGCCAGAAGAGAGAGGCATTTTTGGCTGGAATGATCTGGATTCTTCACTCCCTTCTGGCAAGAGCCCTTCTCCTCAGCAGGGTCATGCAATAATATTATTCCATACGCATTTATCCAGCGTAGGTTTATAGTCCTCACCGCAGCGATTCTCAAGCTGCGCTCCCCGGTCACATGACACTATCTTCTCCACCTTTACAGCTGTTCTGATAGATTCCATGGACTTGAGGCCAGAAGGGACCGTTATGAGCATCTAGTTTGACCTGCATAAGCCAGGCCAGAAAATTTCAAGCGGTGATTCGTGCAGCTGTTCCGTAATTTGTCTCGGCGAGAGCAGATCTTAGGGACAGATGCCCAGTCTTGATTGAAAGACTCCACCGGATGGAGAAGCTACCCCATCGCTAGCTCAGGGTTCCAGTGGCTAATTACCCTAACTATAAAAAAAATTGCACCAGTGGGAGAGTAAATGTGGGTGGGAGGTAGGAACACACAGACATGCAACTGTTGAGGGCTTGCTCCTTCTCTTGACATCCTCCCCCCGAGGTCATTGCAACTATAAGAGAAAGGAGGAAAAGGAACTTAAAGGTGCCACTGGGGGCAAAGTCAGGAGCTTCCTCTGTAGCCAGTGGATAGGAGGTTCCGAGGAGCAGCACAAGGCTGAGAAGACCCAACTGTCAGATGGAGAAGAGCTGGGAAGGTGGGAGCGAGCGTGTGATATTGGAAAGGTGCACTGAGAAAGGGAAGGAATTTGACTTTCATGTCACTAATTGCACATGTGCAATTAAGCCCCCAAATAGAGCAGTTTGCGTGGCAGTAGTGGCTGGCAAAGGACGTGACTATGACACCGTCTCTCTCTTCTGGGGTGGGAAGGTTTTGAGAACTCTTCCACTAACAGTATCCCCCTCCCATCACGTCATGAGGCAGGACTAGCTCACGTCCTGCACTAACGACCTTCTGGCTGGGCGGTCGTCTCTGTTGCATTTGCTGGCGTTCGCACCCTCGAGTGGACTCGATGAGTTGGCAGAGTCCCACGCCCACCGGTAGCTGGATTCTGCCAGGTGCACACAAGATTCAAACCAGGATCGAGGTGCTCTGTAGTCAGTACCTCCCCTAGGGTGAGACACGGTGCACCCTGCTTCCCGGCCAGTCCCGTGCTCTGATCTCATCCAGAAGTGTCTGCGTATTTTTCCCATAGTGGAGAGAGGACTGGGAGAGTCTAGTGAAGAAACAATCAGTTGGACTATCCAGGGGTTGCCAGGTTTAGGGAGAGCATCTGACCTCCTCAACCATCATCCTGTTTCCATACCGGCCTCTCGAAGGTCTTAGTGCATTGAAGACTATAGGGGCTCAGTACGAATCACCAGGACCAGCTGATATTGTGTGAGAAGACTGGAAAGATTCAGTGACTTCCAGGCCAGAAGGAACGATTTGATGATCTAGTCTGACTTCCTGCTAACACAAACCAGAGAATCTGCCCCAAGAACAGCTGCAGAAAGTCCATAATTTCTGTTGGAGCTAGCTCACCTAGGGAGAGCCTGTCTTGATTGAAAGACTTCTGGGGATGGAGAACCCACTGGGCCACTAGGTCAGTTGCTCCACTGGTTAATTCCTCTCGCTGTTACAAATTTGCCCCGTATTTCTAGCCTGAATTTGCCCAACTTCAGCTTTTGTTTAAACACCGATAATGTCATTTGGGTGAGAGGCCAGTGGGGAAGTGTGAAGGGATTAAAATAAGCAAATCTCACCTCTCTGGCTACTCTCTCTGGTACCAGTGGCATAGCTAGGACAGGAAAACTGGGTGGCCCCGGCTTGTGGGTGGGCGGGTGGGGGGGGGAGCCAGCAGGGATGGGGGACCCGCCTCCCCCTACCCCCTCCAGGTGGCCCTTACTGCTCAGCAGGCATCTGAAGATGAGGTTGCCCGGGGCGCACAGGCTGTGGGGTGTGCCCGTGGGGCAGAGGGGGGAGCTCCACCCACCCCTCCCAACCCCAGCTTGGTATCTATCCACCTGGCCACGTCCCGCTCCTGTACTGCTGCCCCGGTCTCCAGCCCCAGCGCTAGCCCCGCCCATGATGCCCCCCCCCCCCCCGCCTGGGATGACTTACCCCCCCGCTGGCAGGACGGGGACATGGCCAGGGCGGATGGACACTGATCCAGGGTCGGGAGTCCCAGCCTGTGGATTCAGGGGCTCCGGCCCCAATTTGGGTGGCCCTGGGTGCTAAGTGGGTGGGCCCATGGTCCACCCTGGCCCACCTGTGGCTATACCTCTCTCTTGTACTGGTTGGTGCATTGTGGGAGTTTGGCGTGGGCTCCCAGCACACGAGTGTGTGAAATGAAAGTGATGCTAAGAGCGGCCGTGTTTGTAAGACTTGCTACCGAGGACACTATCTCCTGGAGACCAGCCTGCTCCAGCCACTAACAGTGTGGCTGGGGTGAAATGCCCTTCTATTCCACCCTGCCTCAAGGGACTATACTTGTCCCTTTGAGTGTCAGCTGCGGTAACGTACAGGCTGCCCTGTGCGGGCAGCCATGACTGGATGGGGAGCTCTGACCATTGTAAGCCGGCTCCAGCCGGGGCCTGGCCACCCGCTGGCAGACCCACCAGCAGTCAGAGTGGCCTCCATTGTAATTTTGCTGGTGGTTGTTAGAAGTGTCTTCCTGACATTGGATGTCCTTAAAAAAAAAAAAAAATACCCATGAACAAGCCTGATATTATTTGCCTCTGGTTTTTGTCAGCCTACAGATTGTAGCCATGTTTCTGGTTGCGAACCGTTTTCCTTCAGCCATGCTCATGCTCACAAGCTCCAAGGCAAACCCAGGTTGCTGCAAGAAGAGATGCTGGTGAATCCGGAGGTGGCTCTCCACAGAGTCATTACCGAGCTCAGTGCCCCAGCTGGATGCTAGAGGACGCTTTGCTGCTTGATGAGACATTAAAACCCACAGCCTTGTGCAGGAATTAAAGATCCCGTGGCCTTTTCACAAGAGTGGGGGTGTTTCATCTCAAGGCTTCTGGCCAAAATTCCAACTCAGCCAATTAGCCAGCAGAGGTACATTCTCCGTTCACCCCCTGAGCTGTTACAGGCCTGCCGTGTTCCACTCCAGAGCTGGCTGCAGGTCAGTGGTGGATTCATTTGTAAAGTGCTTTGGGATAGAAGATGCCTCAGGGTACGGGTGTTGGATACTAAAGTCCTTTGTTATTTGTATCGTTTTATTCCTGTTGCTCCAAAGGACTCCACTCGGGAATCAGGGTTCCGTTGTACCAGCCACTGCGCAAACAAATAACATGAAGATGATACTTTCCCCAGAGACGTCACGAGCGAAGCGGCCAGTAGCCCGTCTACCTGTGTGACAGGGACACTAGCTGCTTTCCCCGGGCTACAACCTCTCCCTGCTGACAAGAAGAAGCTTTGAACATATTTCCAATACTTGTTCATAGGAATGAAAGTTACCCCTTTCCTCTAGCCTGGGTCCACCCCTGTGACTGAGCCGAGAGCCCAAACTAGAACGTTCAAATGCCTGGGAGGGCCTTGCGTCTGGGCCCCGTCTTGGAACTGGGCCAAGCCGCAATGCCAGCGACACCCTGCCTCCGGGGAAGGGTCTTTCCTGACTCCAAACCTGGCTGCTCTCCACAAAGGGACCCGAGTGCTAGAACGAGGCGTTTAGCCCAGCGCCGAAGAATTTGTTTTTTTTTTTTTTAATACAAATACTGTGGGAGCTTTGCTGCTACTGCTTCCCACCACCACCACCTCTGCTCCCTACAGCTGAACACTGCGGGTCTGTTTCCTATAAGGATGTTTGAACAGTTTAAATGAGACCTCAAGGAAAAAAAAAATCAAATGAAAAGAAGGCAGGGCTTTCTGCAACCGTCACCGCATTCAAAACCCGTTGCCTGGAAATTCTCTTCCTGTCTTTCCGTGGAATCCAAAGGCTGCTTTAATGGCTCCGACAATATGTTTAAAAACCCTAAAACATCCTTTAATGTTTTCCAGTTCCTTGCAGCTGGTTTGTCACTCTGCCACTGTTCATTAACCTGAGAGCCTCGGCCGTTCCCCTTCCTACGCTCCTGGCCTTTGGAAGCAAAGCAGCGACCTCGCCCCCCATCAACCTGGTTCTTTTTGACTCTCTCCTTTTCTGACGCTCCAAACGATGATATTTTTGTTGGACCCGCCTCGTTAATTTTGGAGCTGTAATTAATTAGGCTCCGTTGCTCTTTAACCTCTGCCGCCCCCTTGGGCCGTCCCCTAGCCTTGCTGTTCAAACGCTTTGCATGTTCAGCGCATTCCAGTCAAAGCCGGGGGGCCTGCAGCCAGGGCTTCCGGAGGAGGGAACTCGGCCTGGCCATGAGACTCTGCCGTTCCCTACCGGCCCCCTGGGCTAAATCGCACTTTCAAGAGCTGCCCAATTGAGATATTAAAAGAGAGAGAAAAGGCCCTCCCCCACCAGCCCTCGCGCACACGGATTTCCATGCCTTGACTTTCACAATAAAACGTTTTGGGTTTGGAGGAATTTTTCGTCTTCCACAGCTTCCAGCCGGATGGGAGAAAGGCCAGCGCGCGACCCGCAGCGCCTTTTCTGCTCTCCCGAAAAGAAAGACGTCAAAGGATCTACGCTCGGCTCCACCCCCCACCCCCATCCCGCAGCAAAACTGAAGTTCTTTATATAAATAAACAAACCTGGAAACTCCCCTCCCAGTCACACCGCACCAGCTCACCGCCGGGTCGGGGCCTTCTGGTTTGTCTGTCAGCTGTTTGCCAACTGCGGGAAAAGTTCTGGGTTTCTCTCCCCTATCCCACATGACAGCCCACCATGACCTACCGGCATTGCCAACTTTTGTGACTGTTACTATGAGCATCAAGGGACTTGGCGTCTTTTCTTAAAACCCCAGTGGCTGGGGGCAGGGGATTAACAGGCGGCTGGTTTGCTGAGACCACTGCCCATCGTGCTGGGTGTATAGGCTCATGGACTGTCTGCCTAGTTAACCTGGGTGATAAGCAGCATCCCAATGTGAGCCCCTAGGTTAGCCTAGCCCAGGGGTGTGAGCATTCCCACAGTGAAGCCCTAGAGCAGTGGTCCCCAAACTTTTTACTTCACCCCCCCTTACTCCTGTCTGTACCCCCCGCCGGGAGCCAGGGCCGGGAGTGGGGCTGCGGCTCCGGGAGTGGGGATGCGGACAGGGATAAGGGGGCTGAGGCTGGGGCCTCAGCCAGGGACCAGGGCTTGGGATGTGGGGCTGGCAGTCGGAGCCGGCAGCTGGGACTGGAACCAGGAGCAGAGCTGGGTGGCGCTCCCTCCCCGCCCCCTTTGGGGGCTGGCCCAAGCCCCAGCTGTGCCCCCCCCCAAACATTCCACCGTGGCCCCCTCCAGAGACGTGCCCCACAGTTTGGGGACCTCTGCCCTAGACTCTCTGTTCTGTTAGCATTTCCACCCCTTCCAGCACTGCTGGAGCAGTGGCCGCACTAGGCAGGGGTCAGCAACCTTTCAGAAGTGGTGCGCCGAGTCTTCATTTATTCACTCTAATTTCGCGTGCCAGTAATACATTTTAACGTTTTTAGAAGATCTTTCTCTAAGTCTATAATATAGAACTAAACTATTGTATGTAAAGTAAATAAGGTTTTTAAAATGTTTAAGAAGCTTCATTTAAAATTAAATTAAAATGCAGAGCCCCCCGGACCGGTGGCCTGGACCCGGGCAGTGTGAGTGCCACTGAAAATCAGCTCGCGTGCCGCCTTCGGCACACGTGCCATCAGTTGCCTATCCCTGTGTTAGGGGAACACCGCGAGACCGTTGCTACGTCCTCACTGGTTCTGCGTTTGTGTGGGGCTGGGGCCAGATTTCGAGGCTCTCCGGGCGGCCGGGCTGTAAGATTCTTTCCCAATCAATTGTGAGCGTCCTGCAGAGGGAGTTGGGAGCACGCAGCGGAGGGCTATCGCCTCAGGTAGTTTAGCCTGTATCCTCCCTGGTTCCAGCCTGAGTGAAAGCAGAACCTGGGAGCTAGCGCACCCCCACCAGCCTGGCTGAAAGCGCCTCTGAGCCCGGGCAGAGGATTGTATATGTAGATGGTAGACTGGCTTTAGGCTCAACCCAGGGTCAGAGTCAGGGCTAACTGTACAGTGTAGACATAAACAATGGGTTTTGCTTAGATTTGCAAGCTCTTTGGGGGCGGGACCATCTTTTTGTTTTGTCCGTACAGCTCCTAGGATCAAGGGGTCCTGGTGCAGGACTGTGGCTTCTAGGCGTGACAGTGATACAAAGAACAATACTAAGAATCTCAGCTTTGCACCGTGGGTGGAATTAGCTTGAAAACGTGACCCCCCCCACGGCCCCCTTGGAAAAGCTCCAGCAGCAGACAGCCAATAGACATAATGAACAATGTATTCAAATGTATTTAAAAACCTGATGTTTTTTTTTAACACGTGGTGCTGACGATGCTGCGTTCCTCTCCACCAGGGGGTGTCCAGGGTCCGAGCCAGGTAGATGTTCTCACGCTGTCGCTGCTGGAAGATGTGGAAATGTGACTGTGGCAGGGCGAAGGCATCTTTACCTCTGCCATCTGATCTGTCTCAGATCATGGTTGTAAGGCCTGCAGCCTCCCAACATTTGAGAGGGGCACCTTTTTGGTACAGCTGTTCCCCAGAGCCCAGCCCATAAAACACCTGCTCCCCACCTGAGCGGAGAGAGGAGGGCGGTGTTTCCTGAGCTCTTTGTTCAGTGCGTAGATGCCAAGGTGGTTGGTGCCTTGGCCAGAGAGATGAGATTCCAGACTAAAGCCATGTCTCTCTTAGGAAATTTCACTGGTTAAAACCCGTCTCTTAGCACTTGGCTCAGCTGACTACAACCCCGGGACCAGTGAAGACAAAATTACGTCATGTCCACTGGTCAGAGGTAAACTCCACTTTCACGGAGTTCAAGGCCAGCAGGGGCTATTAGCTCATCTAGTCTGACCTCTTGTACAGCGCAGGCCTGTCTCCAGTCATGGATAATCACTGAAGTCCCCAAGCCCCTGAAATCCCAGAATGCACCTGGCCAATTCTGCAGGGGAGACGGAAATCCTTCCTGACCCTTGCAGGTCACCTGCTGAAGCCCTGAAGCATGAGACTTGAGCAGGCTGAGGTGAGGCGGAGTGGAAACCTTGCTCCCATTTATTATTTGTATAACAGTAGCACCTAGAGGCCTCAACTGAGGTCAGGTCCCTATTGGGCTGGGTGCTGTACAGACACCTAGTGAAAGACAGTTCTAGCCCCAAACATACAATCTATGCAGACAAAGGGTGAGAGGGGAATCTGAGGCACAGAGAAGGACAATGACTTGCCCAAGGTCACCTAGCAGGTCAGTGGCAAAGCCAAGGCTAGAACCAGATGTCCTGAGTCCAAGTACTGGTCTTGCCCATGTGGCAATGTCTCTCTCCTTGGTTGTCTATATGAGACTTCATTGCCTAAGTTAACAGCACTCCGCAGTGTATTGATCTGGATGGAGCCCGCTATCCTTTATCTGAGTCATGTTTAACCGAAGCAAATGATAACCTAAGCACGAGAAAGTTATTTAAATACAGCCTCAGGTTATGGATCTAACACGCTGGGTCAAACCCTCCTGTGGGGTAACTCTGCTGGGCTCACCGAAGTCAATGGAATTACTTGATTTTCAACAATTCCTGACTTTACGAAAAAACACGTAGACGTAATATTGCTTCTCCAATGCCTCCCATCCAGGGATCTCCAAGTGCTTTTATGCTAGCAAAAATGTTGGGAGGGGATATGAAGCCATGTTTCAGAGATTAAGCTAATCTCTATCTACGAGGGGCTAGAAGGTGTCGAGCAGTGACTTACCCAAGGTCACCCAGCAGGTCAGTGGCAGAGTCAGGATTAGAACTCTGCTCTCCTGACTCCCAGCCACATAACAGACCTGCAGCTCCTTCCGCTGAGTCCTGTGCTGCAGACCCTGAGCCAGCCAGCTGTAATGCGTTATGTTTTCATTAACGTTTCCACAGAGCACCCAGGAAAAAACCAGTCTCTTTTTTATGGAAAAGTCACATTTCATCCAGGCCGCTCAGGCTCTTGGTGGCAGGACGAGCAGGGGTTCGGAAGGAGAGGGAGCTTGCCAGGGGAAGGAAATGGTATTAAATTGATCAAGAGACCAAGAGTGAATTTTTTTGGGGTCTTTTGGGTTTGGCAGCTGGAGCTGGCGTAACATAGACATCTGAGCTGGGCGCGCGTTTCTTTTTTCCAGTGGTCTGTCAGCTTGTGAGAGCTGTCTGCTTCACCATCCGCAGCTCAGACAAGCCCGTTCTGCTCTGCCGTGCAGAGCGAAGCTGGGCCACGCTGAGCTGCCAGCAGGATCGCTTCCCACAGGGAAAGCGTTTTGCGCAGGAGGAGGAGCTGGTGGGTGCTCCCACGTACGGACAACACTTTGGCTCCCGCAGTACAGGGTCTGCAGAAATGACCCACGCTCGGCCTGATCCTCAACTAGGTCACATGTTTGCTCATCTCATTATACTATACATATCCTATATTAGACTCTGATACGGCGTCTTTGCATTTACACTGCCAGAGCAGAGCCCGAGAGTATGTCTACATTGCAACTGGGGTGTGTGCGCGTGCGTGACGTTAGCAGGGAATCCATGGTCACATGGGCTATCAGTCTGGGTCGTTACCCAGGATTTTGGGTGGGCTCGATGCCCGGGCTGCTGCAGCTTCCCTGCCATTGGATGTATCTCGGTGTGTGGACGGACCCTCCAAGTAAATGACAATCGGGCCCATTCTCTCTCAGTCCGCACTCTCCGACACTGGTGTCACGCCACTGATCTCGCTCTGGTTACTGCTGATTCACACTGGGGTAAATAAAAGGCCTCGTGTTTCTTTGATTGTTTATTTTTTTAAAGCCACTGCGGTGTTTTGGCTAAAGCTTTCTGCCCCAGCTGGGTCCAGTCTCTTACTGACACCCCTTGGCATTCCCCTCAGCGGTCACACTTCTCTCTCCATCCACATTAGGAGCCTGCTTCTGATCTCAGGTGGCTTTTCCCCTGGTGGAACACGGACTTCCCTGGGTGTGCTTGGCACGGCAGGAAATCAGGCCTCAGCCACCAGCCATCTGAAGCCCCTCAGCGTCCAAGGCTGCTCTTGAAAATGTTGCATTCAGTGTCTCGCTCGAGGTCATGAGGCTGACGGAGCTGGGATGAGAACCCAGTGCCCTGGCATGAGCCACTAGACCATAACCCGCCCCCTGAAAAGGGGCTGGAAGAAGAGATGGTGATTTGAGAGAGGACTAAGGCTAGACCTGTAAGAGGCCACATTCCTCGCCCCAGACCTTGGTGATTTGTTCCACCTGTAGCAGTGGAGGACCAGAGGTGGTGTTCGGGAAGGGAGGGGTTTGCACTCAGGGTTAGGAGCTGTAACTGGAATGTGGTGGATTCCTCCCCTCCCCGCCCCCCGGCTTTGAGGAGGCTGCTGCCTTCATTTCTTTCTATATGCATCCGAAGAAGTGGGCTGTAGTCCACGAAAGCTTATGCTCTAATAAATTTGTTAGTCTCTAAGGTGCCACAAGTCCTCCTGTTCTTCTTTTTGCGGATACAGACTAACACGGCTGCTACTCTGTTGCACTAAGTTATTTTTCCATTTCCAGGGCCAAACGAAGGCAGGCCTGGAGAAGAGAGGATTGCTCATGGGAAAGCAAAGAGCATGTTAGCCCATTGAGCGGGTTTCAGCAACCTTCCTGCTGCCTCCAGTAACTCCCTCACTGCTGGGCTGATTAATGTGCTGTATGTACCTATGGAGAATGTTAAAGCAGTGCCCAGACTTGGAAGGAAGGGTGAGAACTTGGCACAAAGGAGGGGTTAAGGGATAATTTTTATTGGTTTTAGGGAGCTGTACGGGCATATAGCAAGAGGCTCAACAGACAAAGCAGCGCTACCATCCCCATTTTATGGGTGGGGAACTGACGTACAGACAAAGTGACTTGCCCAAGGCCACTCAGGGAGTCGGTGGCAGAGCCAGGAATCAAACCCACGTCTCCTGGATCTGCAGCCAGTGTCTCAGCCACAAAAACAAACTTCCTCTGCTACTCATTGCCCAGTGGCTGGGATGGCACCCGGTTGCGTTAAAGTGCTTTGGGAGATCGGGCTACTCCTTACTGCAGTACCAGCATCGTAGGCAGCTAGGTTGGGAGGAGCCTGCTATGATTGATGCAGGATGTGGGGCCCTAGGAAGTCATGTAGCACGATAGGAGGGAGGAAAGTAGGCTGGGGGGCAGAGTTGCTGGGGTGCAGGGTGGGTGGTTGATCAGAGCATGTTTCATTGAAGGGTCACAGCAGGCATGATGGGAGCCTGTAGGTGTAGGCTGGGAGGAGGTTGCTAGATGAATGAAGGTCTCAGAAGTACGGGGTCCATTCTGGCCATAGGCATTGTACGTGCCTCAGGCTGGCTCTGAGCACAGGAGATCCTGCTCCGTTCTCTGCATGGCTCAGGGTCAGCAAATTTCCCCGGGTTGTCCGGGGCCTGAAGAGATCCCACCAAGGCTCCCAGCTATTCGAGTGTCCGTCTGTGGCACTAATGGAGTTCAACACAGAGAGCAGATGTTGTCGCCGTCTGGTTACCCACCCAGGCGGCAGTCCTGCGTTGTTTTTATTTCTCGTAACAGTCGGAGCTGAGGAAGGGGAGGGCTCCAAGGCAGAGCTGAGGAAGGGGAGGGCTCCAAGGCGGAGCTGAGGATTGGTGAAGGTGCACTGCGAGAGATGGCTGGAAGGCACAGCTGCAGAGGAGCTCAGAAGGAGCCCTGGGAAATGGCCCTATGTAGTTTCTCAGCCTGGTAGTCTTGAGTGCTGTTGTAATAGGAATCCTTGTTGGCATGTAGATAGGACCTTTCATTTACATGTCTCAGCATTCAGGGACCTGGGCCAGCATTATTATCCCCATTCTACAGATAGAGAAGTTGAGGCCAGAAAGTTTAAGTGACTTGTCCAAGGTTACTCAGCAAGTCAGTGGAAGAGCAAGGAATCAGGTCCCCCAAATCCCAGTGCCAGGTTCTTATTACCCAACCACCAGCTCTACCCTCCCCCTACACACTTTCCCCATGTCTGCCTCCTATCCAGAGGGGCCCGTCCCTGTTTGCCTTCCTCCCCCAACAGTATGCTTTCCAGCCCAAGCTGCTGCGGGTGGATTGGGTTGGGACATTTAGCATGGTCTTGTAGTTATTAAGGCCCTGAACAGAGACTTGGGAGATCTAGGTCCCACCTCTGACACCAACTTTCCGTGTGACCTTGGCCAAATCGTTTAATCTTTCTGGGCCTCAGTCTGCCATTTGCAAAATTGGGTTAATAACACTAGTTTGTCCTTTTAGATTATAAGCTCTTTGGGGCAGGGGCTGCCTCTGACCAGCCCACGGGGGCCATGATCTCAGTCAGGACCTCTATTCGCTATTGTCACATAAATAACAAAGGCGAGCTTCCGTCCAAACCCTTCCACTGGGTCCCTGCCTCAGGCCGGAAGCCTCTGCTGGGAATGTCTCTCTTCAGACAGTAGGAGGCCAGGAATATCCGGGGAAGGGTGCTCAAGTTACCCGAAACCATAACAAAACTGCCACAAGGCGGATGAGCAGAGCTGTCTGCCCGAGGACATTTCAGCAAGGCTGTTTGCTGAACAAGCTAAACAAGACGTTCAAACACTACCGACAAGATGAACAGGTCCATCTCCAGCACCCCTCTTTCTGAGGCACCCCAGGGTTCCCCTTGTCATCGTCCTTGTTACGGAGACAATGACTAGAGAGGAAGAGACAGGATCTGATTGGTGAAGGCAGCAGACTCGGGTTCTCTCTGAATTGAGGAACAGGGGTGAATAAAACCCGGCCATACTAACCTGTCCTACTGGGGTAGCTGGCTGCCTGGGGATGGAGGAGGGTTCAGTACGTGCTGTTGTCATTTGGCACCATACCGCTCTGCCCAGTCAAATAAATGTTTCTCCAGCTCTCGCTTCATTACAGAAAAACAGGTCTGCCCTGTTAAAAGCGGCCAGGAGGGGAGGAACGGGACGCCGTTGGAGATGGAAGCAGCATTCGGAACCTTTCATGTACCAGCTTGCTGGTTTGACTCCCGCCCAGGTCAATCGTGACCCAACCTGATACTGTCTGATGTGGGTTTGGTGGACCTTGTCCTGTTCCCCGGAAGAGTTTTCATAAGCGCTCGGCACCGGCCCGCTGCCATCCCTATCCTGGATGGTTTACTAATGACTTCAGCGGGAGCAGAGAGAGGCCAGTGCTGCGCGCTGGTCAGAATCCCACATCCACAGCAGGGAGAACGCCATCCAACCAGCTGGTCCCTGCTTGGGGCGCTTTGGCAGTGGGACCCAGGCGGTAGCTGACTGTTTGAGCCTAGGGCGTGACTTCTCCACGTTTGGCTCCATGCAGAGACTGAAACCAAAGGCCTCCTGGGACTGACCTGGGCATAAGCTGAAGCTCTCAGTTCAGGTGCCGGGGTTGACCCGTTTGCCTTGGCGCATTATGGACGCCAGCACGTTCCACCCGCATTGCATTCGCTGAGACCGTGTATGGCCAAGGCAGCGTCGTCGACTTGTTCTTTCCTGTGACGTTGCTGCTGAAGAGGAGGTTGGGGCGTTCTCAGGAGTGCCGAATTGTGCTCCCCGGTAAAGTATTGCCCACTACTCAGTAAGCGGGGTTGAGGAGCATCCAGAAGGCAGGATTCCCTGGCGTGGCTGTGTCCTGCCCTGGAGTCAGAAGAGGCAGTAAGGATGGACACATTGATCTGGATGAAGTAGGTACCATCCTTATAGGTGCCTAGAGCCTGACATCTCATGTGCTGGGGCTGGAAATATGGCAGCAGAGCATTCTCGTGGTGACAACCTGTTCTTGGGATGGGCCTGTGCCCACAAGCCATCTGCACACCGAGCTCCAGCCGGACTCCGTGGGAGCCTTGCCCAGAGAGGGTGGCCAGGCCTGAGAGGCTGCGCTGAGCAGACCAAGCAGCACCTCTGAACCCTTTTGAAGTAACACCGTGTAAATGCCTAGACACTGAGTTCAGGTTGAAGCAGATGCTGCTTGTGCAGGACTCCATATTGATCTCCCGCCAAGGCTGCTTGGGATGGGAAGTGCAAGTCAAAGAGCAGAAAGATAGTCTTGCCTTCTCGGACTCAGGCAGGTAAGAGACTCCTCTCTGGATGTCCACTGTCAGTACAGCCAGTTATAACGTACGTTTATTTCTGAGAAGATGCCAGCCGCCTCCCGGAACGGAGGGAAGATTAGAGCCCTGCAAATCCAG
Organism: Chrysemys picta bellii; assembly: GCF_011386835.1. Classification (NCBI taxonomy): domain Eukaryota; kingdom Metazoa; phylum Chordata; order Testudines; family Emydidae; genus Chrysemys; species Chrysemys picta. Next base: position 4,341,934 of record NC_088798.1, read on the forward strand.
ATCTGCACTTTATATCTGCGGATGCGGTTGTACCGTTTACCATCTTTGCGGATCGGGTGTGGAGCCAAATGTCTGTATCCGTGCAGGGCTCTAACCGTGCGACAGGGTGCTGGTTGGGTGCAGATGCGCATACGTCTAAAAGGTGGAGTGCAGCACACAGGTCGGATACAAGTTAATGATCTCGGATGCGGATCCAAATGTTTGTATCTGCGCAGGGCTCTCGGGATAGGATGTGACAGCTGAACAATACCAAGAGGGCTTGATGGGGATTCATGCGCTAACCTTTCACCTCCAGAGATTAGGCAGGAGGATTTCATTCGGATGATGCAGCACCTGGTGCTGAGTGAAGTTTTTGCTCTTCACTCGTGGTTCAGCAGGGGATTCTAACGCACGAGGAAGTGAATCGCTTGCCCAAGGTGTCAGACTGTGTTACTCTACACTCGACCACAGGATACGCCTGCTCAAGCACGGCGGGGACGGGATTATTTTTATGAGCATTCAAGTTTGCAGCTGTACGTGGGCTGGACACGGGAGAAGAACGACCAGCAAGAAAAGCATGGTAGAAGAGGACAGCAACAAAGGATGAGGATATGATGGAAAGACTCTGTCAAGAGGTTTGATGAGAAAAGACCTCCAAACCTGTGTCACGGACCAGGAGTGGCAAAGCATTGGGGACACCTCCCACCCCGTGTAAACGGGAAAAGGAGTTGAGAAGTGAAGTGATATTTACAGCTATACAAGCCAAGCCAATAACCAATCCAGCCCCATAAGCGGAGGGGAAAAGCAATGTTTGCTCAGTGCTCAGGCCTGGCTAAGGACGTGCTGGCTTGGGATTTGCTAATCCCTGTTCTCTGAAGCCCCAGGCACTGGCCGACCCCACACGTTTTGGAGCACTGCTCTGCTCTATGCTCCTGCTTCGCCACCGCCACCAGACAACAGCCTCTGTCCTGTTCACGTTTGCCCACAAGCAGCCAAGAGTCTGGTGGTCTCACCCCCAGCCCATGTGGATGTTCAGCCACATTAAAAGGACACCCCTCCCCCCCCCCCCCGGTGCTGTTTGGCAGGGCTGGGAGTCTCTGCTCATGTCAACAATCCCTTAGCCGTGAGCTGTTGCTCCCCGAGATCTGTGCCCAAGGCAGGACTGTGTCCACATGGAGCCCACTCCGGAGGGGGCTGCCCAGCCTGTGGCCGTTCCCCCTCCCAGCACCGCTGTCGAGGGAGCCGTAAGGCTACCCTCCGTGTGCCGCACGCAGACGCAGGCGGGACCGAGCGGGCCGCGATGGAGCATTCAGAAACGGAGCTTCTTCATGGGGCAGCGGGAACAGTGGGTCTGGGTTGGGCTCGGGTGGGGTAGTCACGCCTGCACCCGGAGGCAGAGTCAGGCCTGCACGGCCCCCCGAACGTATGAGATCCAGCCCCGGCTTGAATGCGGCAGGTGCACCTGAGCCGCACCCAGCTTGGCTCCGGCCACGGGGCGCGAGAGTGCCCGGCGGCCAGCTGGAAAGCAAAGTGCTTGCGCCATCAATCTGCCCTGGGGAAAAGGCCGCAGTTTAACTAAACAGCAGAGGGGTTTTTGGCAGCGGTTGACAAGCTCTCCCTCCCTGCACGCAGCCCAGAGATTAATTCCAGATGTCCCCACATACGCATGTCCGGGTACGCTCTCCTCCTCGCCTTTCAGGGCCGGCTCCCTTTCTTTTCGGCAGCTGCAGCACGAGCGCGTCCCCATCCAAAGCCAACGTCCGTCAGAAGGCAGCGGGGTGCAGGACGTCACCATTTAACCCCCTGGGCTGGCAGTTCACGGGACAGTAGTTCTATAGGAGGTCAAAAGACGAGCCTGGGAGCTTAGATTCATAACTGCTCGACGCTAAAAATCATGGACTGAATCGACACACGGGATGTCCGGCTTATTACAACAGCCTGTGACCTCCTACACCCGCCCCTACTCCCCACACACACCATGACGGGAGAGGTGTTAACGGGCCACTTCGCTTTGAATGGGCCCTTGAAATATGTGCAACTACGTATGCTAAACAACCTGTTCCACCTTGTCTGTAGGTGTGACACTCGGAGTGTGTCTACATGGCGATTAAACAGCCCCCGAGCCCTGAGCGGACGCAGGTTTTAATTGCTCAGTGTAGACATACCCTCGGAGTACGGGTCCCAGCCCTGAAGGCGAGCTCAGTGCGGTTCGAAAGCTTGTCTCTCTCACCAACAGAAGTTGGTCCAATAAAAGTTATTACCTCCCCCAGCCTGTCTCTCTAATATCCAACCACGCTGCCTGCTAGAATAGGTCTGACTTTCTCTCCCCGCTCCTCCCTTTCAGCCCCTTCTTCTGATGCTGGCATAAGAACAAGTCTAATGCCCTGCCTGGCTGAGTGATTTCAGCCAGAAATATTCAGGACACAGACAGAGCTCAGGAGTAGCTTTTACTGCCATGCCCTGCTGAGGTGCTCCCCACAGCCCCCCGCCACATGGCTGCCTATATCCAGACGCGGAGTGTTTCCAGCAAGTGGCCAAGCGCCGTGGGGAAAGGGAAATGCCAGATCTTCCTTCCTCAGGGGAGAGAGGAGCTGGGAGCCAGGGGACAAGGGATGGGTTTGATGTAGGGTGACCAGATGTCCTGATTTTATAGGGACAGACCCGATTTTTGGGTCTTTTTCTTATATAGGCTCCTATTACCCCCCACCCCCGTCCTGATTTTTCACACTTGCTGTCTGGTCACCCTAGTTTGACGTGGCTCAAGGAGGGGAAATCCGGATGCTCCCTGGGCATGGTATCCCGTCTGTGAGTGGGATGGGTGTGTGTGCTTTGATAATTATTGATAGTGGATCTGGATCTGTCACTAGCTGGGTGTTTCTGCAGCGGGGCAGGGGGAGGAGCAGTTGGGACATGGGGACAGAGTCCCTGCGCCCAGCTCTAAGAGTGGAGGACTCATGAGATTCCCCCCTTAGACAGGTGAGGGCAAAAGGCCAAACTGCAGAGCCTGCCGAGCTCTGGAGGGACCAGAAAGAGGGCAATGGTGCGGCATCGTCACTGGCCGGGGTGGAGAGGGAAGCAAAGTCACTGTGTTCCCGAAGGGGAAGGGATTGAAAGGAAGGTTCCTGTGTCTGTCCAAAGGGCCGTTTGGCTCCATTCTGCTTTGGAGGTTTGGACGGTTGTACTTCCCGTACTTCGGGCTGGATTCTGTGCTCCTGAGGGGGCTCGTGCTGGTTGCAAGGATTGAAAAAACAACAACAACCCATAATCAAAGGTTTGGAAGGGATTTGAACCCTCCTGCTTCAGGGCATAAGCCAACCTCTACCTGATGGGGTCAGGAGGAAAGGTTCCCATCATTGCCCGCAGCTGGGCTTCATGCACCTTCCTCTGACGTAGCTGGAGCTGTGTCCTGGACAGGATGCACTGGGGTTCTGATTCCATCTGGCACGGCCAGGCTAACCCGCCAGAGGGCTTATCGTTTGCAGCTGCCCGGCTGAGGCAAACCAGGTGACGGCTGTGTGAGAGGGGGCTGGCAGGGAGATTTTGGGGTGTAGGCTCCACTGCCCTTTACTGAATGGGATCAGAATTGCTCAGAGGCAGGGTGACTGTCGCCCTCTTGTGGCAGAAGCCTGCAGAGGACGCTGGCCCTAGCACTTCTGTGGCTAGCGGGGCTTCTCTTCGGCTACGTCTGCACTATAAGATAGGGCGTGATTCCCAGCTCGTGCATACATCCTCGCCCCGCTAGCTCAGTGAGCGTGACCATGGGCATCAGTAGGAGTGGAGCCGTGGTAGCATGGGCGGGGGCCAGGATGAGGACTTACTCACAGCCCCGGCTTGCCGCGTTAACAGAGGCCGTGTTTACGGAGCTCGGCGCTGCGTCTCCAGTCCCACTCCCAGGGCGGGTATTCGGCTGCTCTGCCTGTTGTCCGGGGGCTGCAGCCAGATTTGTGATACCCGGTGCTGTGGAGGTGAGCAGCGCCTGGTAGCCCAGGGGTTGGTAGCAGCCGACCTTGGAGCAACAGGTATCTGGTGGGAGGGGGCTCATTCCCTGGGGGGAAATGTCTACGCACAAGGACAAGACCCGATGCTGGCTTTCTAAGTGCTGCTCTGGGGAGCCGGAGATGGTGCTGGAACCAATCCCTTTCGTTGTTGTTACTCCTGGGATGGCTTCACCACTGTCCATGGCAGAACAACTTGGGGTCTTGAACGGACAGCGCTGCCCCCGGGAGCAGTGACCAGCCAGCAGGGCCTTGGTGAAGAGACAAGCTGGGTCCGCCCCTACCTCGGCATTTCCCTGCCTGGCCGGAGTCCTTGTGGGCCTGGGGAAGGTTATGTGCATTGCCATGGGCTTGCCCGGGAGATGGCTGGTCTCCCAGCACCCTGGTCTGCCTCACGCTGCTGGCCCTTCTCCTACCCAGTCATGGCTGCAGTTCCCCTTCCAGATCGAGACCCCCCTGCTGTTTCCTCATGGTCTTGGGCCCAGGCCCTGCTGCCCTCAGGGGTGCCAGGAGCATCGCTGACTGCCAGCTTGGCTAACCCGTTCTCTGGGACACTGGGAGTGCATGCGCCCGCCACCCCCATCAGCTCCACCCGGCACCTCTCTATGGCCACCGGCGATAGGAATCAGAGCGATGGGGGCCGAGGAGGTAGCCGGCTGCTTTGGGGGTGGGCTGGTTCTTGCTCCCGCTGCTGGGTACCCGAATACTAGAGATGCTCCCTAGGCCAATAAACGGGAGCCCTCCATGCGTAGGGTGGGTGGGAGCAGGGGAACTCCCTCTGACTGCCTAGGGGCTGCACACCCCGGCCTCCCGCCATTACATTGCATGGGCCATGTCCTGGCCGTTGCACACCGCAGCCTCTGCAGAGCCCTGATGCTAAGAGGTCCCTGAAAGCTACCCGGCCCCCCATGCGCCATCTCCCAGGGGAGGAATCCCATTCCCACTGCACGTTGCCAGGCATCGGGCCGGCCAGTGGCAAGCGCTCCCTTACGCCATGCTGGTGTTACCTAAAGCTGAGCCGAGGAAAATTGATCTCCCCAGCGAGTGGGCGAGCCCAGCCAGGGAATTGAGGCAGAAAACCCCACAACGGGTCCCAGACTAAGTGACAAGTTTGACTCAGACGTTCCTGACCAATGCGCCCGCTGCCTCGGCTAACGGAGCATTGATTCCAAATGCAACGGCCTGGCCTGGCTGAATTCCCCAGGGAGGGGCTGGGATTACTGGGGGGCTGGGGGCAGCTTGATTTGAAGCCATGTTCCCTCCCTCCCGCCGCCCACCAGCGCTGCTCTCCCAAGAAGCCAGCCAGACCTCTGGACTGTCAGGGTCTCTCTCTCACACCCCCGCGCTGCCCCTTCATTCCTTGGCAAGCGACATGGGTTTCTGGCTGCACATCCCTGATGCTGGCACGTGGGGGCCTGCGCTCTCCTCCCAGTGGCCTGTTCCCCTCCCCCAGGCAGGCGGCAACGCAGACAGCAATGCTCCAGGACATCCGGCTGTGAGGCGCTGCTCCTGGCTGCTGTGTGGCTCTGCTGTGCAAAGACCGTGCTCAGCCCTTCTGGTCCGACCTGGCCCGCTTTGTGGGGTGTGGGACTGGCCCGCGCTGCCCTGATCCGCTCTCCCTGCGGTGAGCCGAGCTCCAGCACCTGTTTCCCTGCATGCCTCTCTGCAGCCCGCAGCCCAGTTCTAAGGCCATGGGAAATCCGGTCCCATTACCGCCATTCAAGCACAGCCCATCCTATAGCCAAGCTGTGTTGGGAGGCTCCAGGAGCAGCGTTTGCTGCAAGGGTTAGGCTGGAAGGCAAGCTATTAAACTTGCAGCTCTGTGAATCCATTGGCTGGAAACCCCACATCAGGCACAGGGAGGAGTCACAGCGGGGCTGCAGCCCCATGGCCTGCCCGTGGGTTGGGATGTGTCCCCATGGAGTTCTGTGCCTGAAGCCAGAGTAGTCAGGCCACGAAAGGGAGGGTTTATTCCCCCCTCCAGTCCATTTCATCCCGAAGGATCGCCTGTATAAAGCAATGGCGCCCCACATTGCAGCTGGCTCTGGGGTGGAACGCAGCAGTGGTTTTAACAGCCCACTGCAATGCTGCGCAAAAAAATGGAGACAGAACATAGAACCTGGGCCCTGCTCTTCTTTCTTACCCTGGGGTGAGTCCTGAGTGGGTGGGATTCCATGAGAACCCAGAATCCCTGGCGCTAACATCTGCACTGATGCTCGCTCGCTTCTGATCTTCTGGAAGAGGAGGGCCAAGAAATTCCTTCCATATATATATATATTTTAAATATGCCAAGGGGGAAGAAATGGGGAAGGAAGAAAAGAAAAATCTTGTGGCCAGGATCAAAGCAACCTGCAGTTTGGAAGCTGTTTGACGAAAATATGGCAAGGTTTATTTGTCTAACTGGCTGCAGTGAAAGGCCCTTTTGTTTCCAGCTCTGCCATCCGCGTGCTCTCTCTCTCTCTCTTTGGAATTATGCAGTTCGGCATGCCCGAGAAGGAGCCTACAGTACACATCTTCTGCGCCGTGTTTTCTTACTGTGGGGCTGCGACCCAGGCTCAGGTTGTTTGGTTTGGCTGGCAGCTGGAAGCGCCTGAATGAACCCAGCGAGCTCGTGTTCCTGCTTCTCCGGGGGCGGGACTTGTCTGCTCTGCTCACTAGGAATGCTTGTATTTTTGTCAAACACAAACCGCCCCGGTGCCCCTCCCTAAGTTGCGTCACTGAGGTCAGGTGCGAAATAGCCGGGGCTTGTTATTTCAGGCTCAATGTTCTTGCAAAAGCGGCTGTGTTTTCCCCCACCCCCCAATCCCAGAGCTACCCAAACTTTCTTCTAAAGCTGCACTCTTTTAAGAGCTATTTTTGTCTTTCCGGCAAATTTCATGAAATGCACCGTTCCGCCCAGCTGGGCTCTGTACCCAAACAGCTGCCTGCTAGGTACAGCCGTCATCTCCTCTCCGGTAACCAGGACAAACTGGACTTTGATGAGATTTCCTACTGGAAAAAATAAAAATAAAATCAATCACATCCCAGCTCCTTGCCTTGTAAACTGAGGTCTGGCGTAGATGCAGGGCAGGCACCCCCCTGCTGGTGTGGACACTTTGAAATTGGTTTAAATGTGTCTTAAATTGGTTTAGTTTAAACACATTACGAACAGATTGATGATACTATTCAACTGATAAAAGAGCATCTACACTAGGGAGAGTTGTGCTGACTCAGCTAAATCAGTTTCTAAACCGACTTTAGTTAACCAGGGTTTAGTAGACTAGTGTTGCAGGGTGGGAGATGGACTCCACTCCACCTGTGACAAGTTTAGCTCCCCTCCCAGGATGAGGGATGTCAGGGGATAGGCGGGTCAGGTGGCTGAATCAGACCTAAGGTAGATACAGGACCGCCGTCAGCTTTTCTGCCGCCCTAGGCGGCGGAAGGTCCCACCCCGCAATGCTGCCCCCCACAGAGGCGGTGGAAGGTCCCGCCACCAAAATACCGCCGTGGTCTCTGCCCCCCAAATTGTATTGCCCTAGGCGACCGGTGGCGGTATAGCACAGTTCAGCAGAGGGGAACTGTGAGACTCCTCTGGTAGGAGGAGAGGACTTTGGAGACCCAGAGGAGACATCTCCACAGGCAGGAGGGAGTGGGTGGAAGAGCCTGTTTGTGTTTGAACTTTGAAAGGCACTTGAAAGAAAGGACAGATCTTCAAGGAGGAGGGTCTAGGCCCAGCTTGAAGTTGGGGTGAAGACTCTGAAGGTTTGAGTTCTGTTTTTGACCCTGTGCAGGGCTTAATAAATTGGCCTCCAGAAGGAGAAGGTTCTGAGTATCTGGACTGGGTGCCCTCTTAAAGGGGCCACGAGCAGAAGGAGAAACTGAGGCGGGGGGGGGGCACCACAGAGCCGGCCCCAAGGGGGCGCAGGCCCTGTTACACCCAAGTTCAGCAAAGGGCAGAGTATCAGAAAACAGCTTTGGTAGCCCTGTGTGTTCATCTCCAGCAGAGATCAGTACCGAAGTCAGGATTATACAGCACCTGAAAAATCCAAATGAGGTTGTGTCTCCAGCCACCAGTCTGTGTTGCAGCTCAGCCTGTAGGGGGCGCGGCGGACAATTGGCTAGCGGAGGGGGCTGTAGGTGAGGACTGGAGTGCGTTAGCAGTGAAGCGGCGGCTTCCTGGGGAGTGTAGTGTAGTCAGGATCTTTCGGGATGAAAGACACTTTATTCCCGTACGATGTTAGTGTTGCTTTTGGCAGAGCTTGCACGGCACTTGTCTATCATGGCTCTAGACGCTGCTGTCTTCTGAGCGCCAGAGACGAGTTCAGTTTTTCAAGCAATAAGAAATACATTCCCCTTGCACCTGAAAACAGGGTCTTGGGAAGAAAGCCCTCGCCAAACCTCTAAGAGCCGCTCGCCCTCGAAGGCAAGATAGAGATGGGGCCCAAAGGGCAAGGATTGCGCCTGGCTCTGCCCTGTCCTGCCGCGGGGTGTTGCTTCAGAGCCAGCTCCGTCACTGAGGCTGTTTGTGGGAAAGGAATAGGCTGGGTTCTCCAGTGCCCTGTGCCTGGCGCAGTGCTGGTGCGAGGTGGGTGTGAAATGCTAGTGAATCAGAACAGCACTGTGGTGCGCTCACCTTCCGCTGGCAGAAATGAAGGCACAGAGAACCACACCCAGGATCTTGGCTTCCTCGGTGGTTTACCTGTCCAGGTCTCATTCCTGCTGAGAAGCCTCCAAGAAAGGGCCGGTCCCATAAGGGAAGGGAAATCCCCAAACCGGTTCATTCTTCCTGGGTTTGTCCCTGAGCCCTGATTGGCTACTGCAATGCTACCACTACTCCTTGAGTCTTCATGTCATCACGGTTCGGTAACCCTGCCCAGCCAGACCCAGGGCCCCTCGGGTTAGGCCTCGTCCTGACCTGTTTGGTTGTGTTTATCGGCTAGGGTGTGATGCTCTGTCTGGTGCGCTCACTTGATGCTGCACTCGCGGGATCTGTGACTCCCCGCCCCCGAGAAGATCAGCCCAAACAAGAGGGGGCGGAGTCTGGCATTGAAAAGTGGGTGCAGAGACACCTCTGTTGTCTGTGCAGTGGGGGGGGGGAGGGGAAGGGGCATGGCTGGAACTCTCCTGTGTCATCCCAATCCTTAGCTTCAGCACCTTGGGACTGGCAGCTCTCACCAGGCACGGGCAGACCAGCCCTGCACAGGCGCTAGTGCTGTTATCGAGGGGAAATGCTGACCTCTCCCCGCCTGCCCTGCCCTTGGACGGTGCTGGCTCCGGGCCCAGCGGTCAGTTCTGCGAGCACACCTTTGGGTGGGGTGCACCTAGTGGCCATTAATCCTCTCTTTCCCGTGGCTCATCCTTCTCCAGGGAGCCATCCCTCTGGATTATTTTGGTTCACATCATAATGTGCACAGGAACCGGCGGCCGCGTCTGGAGATCACAGGCCGGATGCTTTGTGCGTTTATAAAACTTGACGGCTGGCCATGTCTTCCAGCAAACAGTGCCAGCAGCCACATTCTTCTCTCCCTTTTCGCACAGAACTTCCCATTGACTCCAACGGAAGCTCCCTGTGCAGAGCAAGGGAATATGGCCATCCAATCCCAAGCAGGGGAATACGGAGGAGGTGTGGGGGATTGGGGGCTGGTTATACAGCATTGGTGAGACCATTACAGGAAGACTGGGTCCAGTTCTGGTGTTCACGCTTGATTCAAGGTCTGGAAAACTAGCCTTATAAGAGATTCCAGAAACGGAATCTGCTGAATTTATCCAAGAACGTGGTTTACGAGTCCCGGCAATGGAAGGAGATTTCTGACAACAGAGGGCTCTTTATTCTAGCCGAAAAAGTGTACGCTGTCACTCAAACCGAAGTTAGGGGCTTGATGCCGAAACGACTGGGTGAGATTCTCTGGCTTGTGATATAGAATCATAGACCTGTCGGGCTGGAAGGACCTCGACGGGTCATCACGTCCAGCCCCCTGCGCTGAGGCAGGACCAAGTAAACCTCGACCATCCCGGACAGGTGTTTGTCCAACCTGGTCTTCGAAACCTCCCGTGACGGGGATTCCAACCTCCCTTGGTAGCCTGTTCCAGAGCGTAGCTACCCTCACAGTGAGAAAGTGTCCCTAAAATCTAACCTAAATCTCCTGCCTTCAATGGACATTTGATCACAGTCCCCTTTATAACAGCCCTTAACATCTTTGAAAACCAGTATTGGGTCCCTCCTCAGTCTGCTTTTCTCAAGGCTAAACAGGATCAGTTTTTTTTAACCTTTCCTCACAGGTCTGGTTTTCTAAACCTTTGATCCCTTTTTTGCCATGTTCTGGACTCTCTCCAATTTAGCCACATCTGTCCTCAAGTGCGGGGTGCCCAGAACTGCACTCAGCATAGGCGCTGATTCTGGGGCTGGATCACCCACGGGGGAAAAAATAGTGGGTGCTTAGCACCCACTGGCAGCCCCGCTGATCAGCTCCTCCCCGCTCCCCCCCAGCGCCTCCCACCCGCCGACGGGTCCTACCGATCAACTCCTCCCCATCCCTCCCAGCGCTTTCTGCCCACCGAGGATCAGCATTTCAGCGGCGGGTTGGAGGGGTGGGGGACGAGCGGGGGCAGGAAGAGGCAGAGCGGGGATGGGAAGAAGCGTGGAGGGGCCTTAGGGGAAGGGATGGAGTGGGGGCGGGGCCTGGGGCGGAGCAGGGGTCGAAAGTTGACGCCTCTGGGACTCAGTCCTCCAGCCGAGGCCTCGCCAGTGCTGAGTGGAACAGAACAATGACCTCCCGTGTCCTACATAGGACACTCCTGTTAAAAAACCCCAGCGTGAGAGCTACTGCATCACAGTGCCGATGTCTATTCAATTTGTGATCCTCAGAGCAGGTGGTCATCTAAGTGGTGGACCCTGGGGAGAGAACACTGTGCAGTCCTGAACTCAGCCTGGCTAACCTACACGTGGCTCTGGTCCGGTTTGGTTTGTTCTTGGAACTGGTTTGGTGACTCAATGTAGGAGACGCACTTCAGGGTCTATGTTCTTCCCTGAGTATTCACAGGGTTCTGTGGTTTCATGCCTTCTGGTTTTGTGGAGCATCAGGACACTTGAAAATAGCTCACTACAGATCAGTGCCTAGATACTAGGGTGCTGGGCCCTCTATAAATACTGTCATGGCAGGTGTCAGCAACGCCAGTCATCTGAGCCTCCTGCCCCGTCCTCCCCGGCGAAGGAGCACGGAGAGCGAGCCAGGCTGTCAGAATGGTTGGGTGGTTTTAAGCGCTGTCCTTGTCCTTTACTGACTGACGGGCAGGGGAAGCTGGAAACGGGCAGCTGGTGGCTACGTGAGCCCGTGGGCACGGCATTACTGACACACGACGGACCAATCCGCTGCCGAGCGTTCACTCAATCGGCCGGGCTGCTGACTGTGATGGAAGCGGAATAAACGGCACCGCACGTCCGCTCCCAGCAAAGCGAGCCGGGGCCTGGCTGGCGGAGGGGCTTTGTTCCTGCTTCCAGCCTGTGCAGGGTGACAAGCAGAATATTTGCCCTTGCAGCCTAGGAATTCAAGGTGCTTTGCCTTAAGTACGGTGGTGGATTGGCTAAGGTGTCTGCAGCACTGCGCTCTGCTGGATGGGAAACAGAGCTGCTCCTCCGTGTATCATTGCCCTCTCCAGCAGCTAATGGGGCTTCTCCTTTAGATCAAGTGGCCAGGGGCCTGTGGCCTGGGAGCAGGAGGATCTGAGGTCTGTCTCTGCTGTCGCAGCAATGTTCTGAGTGTCGCAGAGTCCAGCAATAGCTGGAAATCCCCTGCCATCTGGGCCTAGCAGCCAGCCAGCCTGGAGTAAGGTGGGCTGAGTTGTGCCTCTCTGTTTTGAGGAGCAGCCTGATTTCTCTCTCTCTGTGTTTTGGGGTTTCCTGTGTGTTATCCTGATATTAGGGGCTTTGTCTTGTATATACAACTCTAGCACAACAAAAAAAAAGGTGTCCTGATTTTTCACACTTGCTATCTGGTCACCCTATCCTAGGGAGACAGGCGGGCTAGGTGGGGGCTGTGGCCAGCAGAGGGACCTGGAATTTCCAGGGTCAATTAAAGCTGCCAACTATGTCACTTCCTTTTGCAAATGTCTATTTCTGCTCTTCCTGTCATTGCAGCAACGGAGCTGTTGTCACAGTCCGTACTTAACTCTCCACCTGCTAATAGAAGCCACTGGTCCGCGCGTGTTACGTGTCCCTTGCTGTATCAGACCCGCACAGGATCCGAGTCTATTACAGAGAGCTGTCGCTTTGGCTCACGCTCTCGCTCATGCTCTTAGCTCTGGAGGTCAATCCCTGGGGTCAACCAAGATAGTGGCTGTCATGGCTAACTGGCGCTAGCCTACATCCTTCTGCACTGCGAGGTGCTCTTGGGGTCAGGGTAGCTTTGGGAGATAGGATCATGGATTAAAACTATCGGAACTAACCTGAGTGACATACACGCATTGAAGCAAGCCCTAAATGCGTGGCTGTTTGGCTTCTGGACACGACCGAGCATATTCCATCACCCTTGTTTGTCCTCTGAGGTTAAAGTTTGGGCAAATAACTACAGCTGGTTGAAAAAGCCAGTTAGGTTTTGTGGGAAGTTTAGGGGGAAACCTGTTTATTCAAAACTTCCCACCCATTCTTATTTGAAATTTAAAATATGAAATGGAAGATGACAGAGAAACTTTTCAGTAAAAATATTTGTGGTTTTCTTTGATGATCAAAAGCTGAAACGCTTTACCAAAACCCCAAAATATTTACTGAAAAAAAGCTGAGTTTGGGAAAATGGACCCAAATTATTCCCCCCTCCCATTTTGTCCAAAAAGCCAATGTTAGTTGGGGAGGGGGAAAAGTATGGATGAAAACACGGAGACTGGCTCTATAAGTAACCTGAAGTTTCTCAAAAGGAAAAGCCCTGTAATGATGAGATCTGGTAGCTTCCCCCGAGGGAAGCTGGGAGCCCCATCCCTGGCGTCCTGTCAGGACTGTCTCCAGGGTTTTTGCTGCCCCAAGCGGCGAAAAAAAAAAAAAAATTACGATCGGTGGCAGCTCCGCTGGGCCGTTTTCTTCTTCGGCGGCAATTTGGGGGCAGGTCCTTCCCTCCGAGAGGGACCGAGGGACCCATCGCCGAAGAGCCCGACGTGCCGCCCCTTCCCCTTGGCTGCCCCCTGCACCATTTTCTCCCACGATTCTCTGAGAGGAGCTGTAAGTGACGATGCAACTGATAAAGACTGGGGGGGTTCGCATGGCGCAGCTGCACTCCTCATTCAAAACCAGATTCAAACCCCGTGCAACCCCATTCACTTCAGTAGGAGAACAGCCAGCATTTGGGCCCAGGCATTGTTAGAGCCACGGAGGAGACGTCAGGTTTTCCACCCCTCCCTGGGCCTGGTTTGGTATCATGCTGAACGATCCCTTTCCTGGTTTGATGCATAGCCCCTTCCTGTATTTGCCGATGGGGTGTATGGCAGCCGCCCCCTTGCGCTTAGCCCCAGTGTGTACTTGGATATTTCAATCCTCCCTCCTCTGCCCCTCTCTGGTCTCTGTCCCCGCCGTCTCTCTGACTAGGAGATGGCCAGCTAGGTGCTTGCCTAGTCTCTCTGCTGGCACAACCTCCAGACCGGTTTTCTAGAGCACAAACTTTCCCAGACTCAGGCTGCCGGGTAAGCCTGGATCCTCCTGCCTCGCTTCATCAGCTGCCATGGGAGGGGCGGAGCCGCCTATTGCTGCAATCAATGGAAGTGCGGCCACTGATTTCAATGGCGGCAGGTTCAGGTCCTCTGTGCCTCCATCTCCCCTTTGTAAAATAGGGAGATGATAATACTTCTCGCCCTCCCAGGAGCGGGGGGAGGGTTAACCCTCTCCTGCCTGCCCAGTGCTGCGAGACGACTGGCTGGCAGGTGCTGTGAGGCTGAGATACTTGATTGCTTTTGGCTCTGGCTCTAGGGTCTTCCCACTGTGTCATCCACCTCGTGTCTGTTCCCTTGTAACCCGCTCTGGCTTCGGGCCCGGCTCGGCTGCAGCGAAAGGCTTGTTTCCCCCTGTTTTCTGGCCCTGTCTCACGTTCTAGGAAGCTGGATACCCGGGACCAGGTTTTGAAGCCTTCATGTCTGCAGTGTGGTTGTGCCTGAACACATTGAAAACGTGGCCTGAGGTGTCTCCGTCCAGATGCAGCCGGCAGAGGCCCTTGGTCCGGCTGTCTCTGCAGTGCCGTTCAGTGGGTGGAGATCCTCGGATGGAAGTTACTACAGAAGCCTTATTGTCATTTCTTTTCACCAGACCCATTCCATCCCCCCGCCGCCCCTGGCACCAACTCTTAGTGCCCGGGCCTAGCAGCAGTGTGAGATTTGCCTTCTGCCTTTCTCGTCCCCCGGCAGCGCGGTGTGAGCGAGCAGATCCCTCGGTCCTGTCAATGTTTCCTGCTCCTTCGACTCATTAATGAACCCAGAGGATTTGGAGGAAGCCTTGTCACATTGCTTGGGATGGAAAAAAACCGCTGGGCTTTGCCCTTTCTCCCAGAAGACATCTGAGCTGGGTGGTGTCTCTCTTTCCATCTAGTCAGCGCAGCCGCTTGGAAGTTTCCTACCCCCGATTCTTGTCTGAAATGTTTTCATAACTAAACAACCAGCTGCTGAAGCCCTGAAAATTATTAGCCAATTAGGGACTGACCTATTTCCTGTATTTCTAACTCATTAGATTTTTTATATACATACAAACAATCCAATCCCAGGATTTGGTATGAAGATTCAGATCTAATAATCCCAAATGTCTGGGTCTTTTCCATTCTGCCAAGCGTTTCCTTCCTACTGCCCACACACCCCAACCCAGGCCGGGGGGGGGGGGAGGGGGAGGGAGGAGAGCGGGAGCCAGGCATCAGTGCTGTCCCACACAGGGCTATCCATTCAGATAGCGAGCCAGTCTCCAGTGGGACTGGCCAATGCTGGGAGAGGCGATGGGTCTGTCCCCTTCGCTCACTGGTGTCCTATGTGAGATGAATCGGGGGTTAGAGCTAGATTGGAAAAATGGGGGAGTTGGGGCAGATTTTTTTTTATTATTATTTTCAGCAGAAATTCGAACACTGAAATATTTTGGCTCAAAACCAAAAGAGGTCAATGTGGCAGTGGTGCTGCAGTGCATCATGGGAGTTGTAGTTTGGGCGCATCATGCTCTCATTCTCCCCTATATGCCAGGCTGTCTGGTCAGACTATATTTCCCATGCTGCACCATGGAAAGTGCAGTGTGGTGCATGATGGGAGATGTAGCCAGGTGGAATTGTGACATCAGATGTAGTGGTCCCTGCTCCTTACTCTTCCGTCCCATTTTACAATTCTCTTTCTCGCCCACTCTCCCGTTTTCGCTGCTACGGTAGGTCCAGCTCAGTGCTGGGCTTGTGATGCAGGTGTTAGCTCACCGCCGCCCTGTTGTTTTACTTAGTCTTCCACCTCCTCAGCTCAGTAACCTACTAAAATCTCATTTGCTGCAATGAAAGGAGTCAGCACATTTAACGTGAGCTCTAATCCTGGAGGAAGAGTCGAAGTTCAAAAGGAGCCGGCTGAACTCTGTTACCTGAAGTGAGTCAGGCCTGGGCAGGTAGAACATCGCCTGAGTGGCACACAAACACAATCCTAACCCCGAAAGGATCAGCCCTGTGTTCTCTGGGCCCAGCAGACCAGGTTTCCTGCTTGTTCAACTTCTAGCGAATTCCTCTCCTCACCGTCTCCATCGGACTGTGGCTAGAATCTTCCCGCTCTGGACTGCTCCGCTCCTCTGAGCCTTTGCTTTGTCATTAAAAGGGAAAGGAATCCTTGGTTAGTAATGCGGGCGGGCTGCAGGGCACGTCATTGTCTGGTCCTCTTCCCAGTTGGTGCTCCTGTTTCCTTCACTTTCAAAGTGCACTGAACAAACCACTGTTTGAGCTGAACAAACATTTTTGGCTGAAAAAAATTTTTTTTTTCCCGTGGTGAAAAATGTAGGTTCGGTGACCCCGAAATGTTTTGCAACCTTGTGTCGGTTTTGCCGAAACGAACCGTGTTTTTAATAAACAAAACAAAACGGAAAAAGTTGATTTGTCAGGTTGAAAAAAGACTGTTCATTTAGAAATTTCCTTCCACTGTGTTTTTTCTTGACTGCAATAAATAACTGAATTAAATTAAAAAAAATGCTTGAAATTGAAACAAAACACTTCATTCCTTTTGACCAGAGACTATTTGGTTTATGTTTCAATTTGCCGAAAATTTTGTTTTGGGCGTCAAGCCAAAATGGAGACATTTTTTTAATTTTTCAGAACTGCCGCCCATGGAAAAATCCACCATTTGCACAGCTCTGCTCTTTCGCTTCGTTGTATCAGTGTTAAAGAATAAAATCCAAACTGTTTTAGGTCCACGTTATTATTGTTACTATAGTAGCATACTACTGAGATCCAGCCCTCATTGTGTGCGGTGCTGTATGATCACTGAACAGGAGACAATTCCTGCCCTCAAAGACTTTGTAATCTAAATAGACGAAGGCGAGGAGGAGGAGGAGAGAGAAGTGACTCTCTTAAGGTCCCAGAGTGGGGTAGTGTCAGAGCCAGGAAGATAATGGTTTCCTAACACTCCGTGGAATGCCCTGCCCTAACCATTAGACCACGCTGCTTCTCAATTCAGCTGTATAAAACTCTGTGTGTGTGTGTGTGTGTTGTACAGGCATCAAATGAGGCATGGCAGACTTTGATTTGTATTTTGGTTTATATACTTTCAACAGATAATGTTGGTTTATTCTGAAGCATTCTTTTATTTTTATTTATTTACATTTTCAGAGTTGCGCAAAATTACGCGTTTTAAGCGTTTTTCTTAGATGTTTATTGATTTAAATTTTCACAGTTTGGGAGATTATAGAGGGGTCAGACATTAGGGGGGAATCAAACAATAAATATTTAATGGTAAGATTCACAAAGTTAAAGCTTTATAACCATAAAAACCCAAATTGTCAACATCATATACAAAGTAAATATCCTTCAATCAAATTTGGATAAGTTCTCAAGCAGCATTTTTCTTACTCCACCAATCTGTACATTTTGATTATTATTGATGGAAATATTTCTTCTTCACTTTGTGTGTGTACAGTGAAATCTATATGTACCAATTCAAATCTAATCCTTCCAAGCCTAGATCTACTTATGCAGGTGCTATAACATATTATAATACCTTAGATGATTATAAGGGACATCCTTGTACAAATCTAATTTACTTTCCCCCATTGATTTATGCAGTTCGTTTGCTTTTTCGGTGTCGCATGGTTCCGCTAAGTGAACTTAGATGGGTCAGTTTCACTTCTTGGTTCTCCTCTACCGGCTGATCCTGTGGGGCTTTCAATGCAACACTGGGATGCTGACATTTAAAAAGATATTTTCACAGGTGGGAGTAGGAGGAAGCCACATGAAAACATTTCCATTCATGTTAGGTCCTGTAAAAACTTTTATAAACAAAACCGAAGGCTCCAGCCCTGCCAGCACTTAGTCATATGAGTAACTTTACTCACACAAATAGTTTCATTTATGCCACTGGGGCAAATTTGGGGCCTCTCCAATATGGCCCCACATTGCCAATGGCCTCGCCCCGCTCGCTGTACTTCACCAGCTTGTGCCTGTAGGGGCTGAGATCTCCACAGCAAGTGCTTTGAGTCCTGAGTAGCATTTCTACTCAGGGTTGCTCCGAAGCACTCTGCCTGGGTCCTGCACTGTATAATAATTCCTAGCTCCTGTCGTAGATCTCAAAGCACTGTACAAAGGAAGGCCAGTATCATTATGCCCCATTTTACAGATGGGGAGACTGAGGCACAGAGCGCTGAAGTGGCTTGCCCGAGGTGGTCCAGCAGGAGCTGGGCATTGAGCCTATGTTGCCTGAATGCCAGGCCGGTGCTCTCACACTAGGCCGCGCTGCCTCCCAAACTCTTTGAGATGTCCCTTTGCAAATCTGAGCTTGGGTCTTAGATGTCCGCACCCTTCCCTGAGCAATCAGACTAGTCCCTGCCTCGAGGGAGCGGCTTAGATCACTTTTTCCTTGCTATGACACAGGGGCAAGAGACGGTTTTCACATTTGTTCTGGTGCTTCTCCTTCATTCATCGTCTGCCCTAGAAGAACCGCTCCCTTTGTGGAGACACATTACAGATAAAACAATGCGTGCAACAGGCGGGCCTTACGGGGCACGGGGGTGCTGTGATGAATGGGCACGCAGCCCGTGATGAGTCCCAGAGACAAAGAGAGCTTTGAGCAGCCCAGGCCCAGGGAGAGCGGCCGGGCAATGAACTAATGTCTAGTGCAAAGTGAGTGACAAGCTGCTGTTTGTCCTGCTGCGGAGCGGCTAACAAACCGGTTGCTTCCCAGCAGACAGCCCTGGGCGGGATGGGTCGGCTCCAACCTGCTCAGCGGGGCCGATGGCAGATCTGTCGAAAGTCTCAGCGGGGGTGGGGAAGTCGTGCTTCATTCCAAGTGATAGCAAGAGGGACCAGGAGTGCAGTGATGCTCTTGGCCCAGGTGGGTCAGGGTGCAACATGCCTTTGATTGCAGTAGCGAGAGACCCTCAGGTGGAGGTTACCCCAAACTGTGGGGTGCAACCCCTGGGGGAGGGGGGTACGTGGTGGGGCCCAGGCCAGCCCCCATGGAGGGTGGGGAGGGAGCACCACCCAGTCCGCTTTCTCCCCACCTCACCCAGCTCCGGCCCCAGCCACAGCTCTGCTCTGCCTGCATCCCAGGTCTGGCCCCAGCTCCGCTCCGCCCCCGGCTCCTCCCCCATCCCCCCTTCCACCTTCAGCCCAAGCTCTTCTGCTGAGCCAACTGGTCAGTAATGGAGGGGGGAAGGGGATGTGGACAGCTCGGATACCATGGGGATGGGCCCGGGGAAAGAGGCCAAAGAGAATGCAGGGAATTCCTGGCGGGCTGCAACCTGTCTCATTTCACACGGTCAGCACCCAGTATGGGGCAGCTGTGGAGAGCGAAACCGACCCAGGGAAAGAGCCACCCAGGCGGGCTCAGACCATATATTTGCCCCTCTCCAACTCCGGGCTGTAGACTGAGCTCCCCAGCTAAGCAGGGCCAGCTGGGAGACCTCCAAGGAAAAGCCAGGGTGCTCCAGGAAGTGGCGTGGGCGTGGGGGGGTTCAGTCGGCGATACAGTGGATCCTGGTGTTGTGGAGCGAGAAGCACATCTTCTGTAGGATGGAGGACCTGACCGTGTGCCATCAGAGATCCCACGGCTATCTTGCCCAGGGAGGATGGGGTCAGCGCTGACGTCGGGGGTCACACACCGATTCCATTCCCGTCCCAAACTTCCCCATGGAGCTTTCTTTGGCTGCGGTGTTCTTCACTGCACAGCCAAAACTGATGTGCTGGGTCGTTGTTCAATACCAACCACATCCTGCCCCAGAGGTGGCTGCATTTCCGTGCCGGGCGAGGATGAAGTTCTAGTGAGTTTCCTCGTGTTTGGGTGCGTTGCTTCGCTAGACCCGCGTTCCTTCCCCCAGGAACCACAGCTCCCCCTAGGTGTGGGGAGGGAGCTGTGCTTGTCTGGCCCTTGTCGCTTCGGCCTGGGCGTCAGGTTCCAGCTGCTGGCCCAGTCCCCGTCGCGTCTTTCCGATGTGACCCAGGAGAGGGTGGTGGCTTTTGGCTGTCGGTTTTTCCTGCCACTTTGGAAGGAATGAGGTCACCAGCCCGAGGGAGGGAAACACCCTCCATCTGTCCGCCTGGGGAGCGCCCAGCGCGATGATGCTTGACGTGTCCCTCCCTCCCAAAAAACGCATCTGGAGCCGACACCAGCTTCCCACCCATCTGCAGATGCTGTCGCTTATTAACACCCTCCGCCCTGGTACCTAATAAACAAAACTACCCCCCCTTTGCACCAAGACGCATGAAGAGACAGACACTGATCAGGGAGCTGGGGTGCTCCGGGGGATGGGGGGAAGAGCTGCTATAAATCAAAGCCACAATGGGAAGCACCCCTTGGCGGCCGGGTCTGACTCGCCCGTGCCTGGATGCTGGACCTTGGAGAGGCTGCAACGGTGCCTCCCGGATTGGTGCCGCAGCAGGAAAACGATAGCCGGCATCGCAGGCTGAAGTCCCGGAGAAGGAAGGAGCCGTTCGGGCTTACGCAGGGTGTAACGCAGAGGAGATCAGAAACAAGCACTAGGTCGCTTGGGCGGCAGTGTGGTAGTGCACCGGAGTCCTGGCTGCTTGTCCCGACGGGTGACCTTGAGCAAGTCACTGTCTGCCTCTGTGGCCCTTCCTACCCCTTGTCTGGTTAGATTGTAAGGCCCAGCACCTCAATGGTCTTTAGACCCCGAAACCCCTTTGTGTCTATGCAGCACCCAGCACACTGGAGCGCTGAGCTTGGGCGGGGGGCCGGGGTCGCTACTGATGGCACGCCTTTGTTGTTGCAGCCAGGAACGGGGGCAGGACACGGTGAGCCAAGCCAGCTTTGCTATAGGCCACACGACCTGTCTGTCCGTCTATGTAGTATTGCCACCGCACCCCTCCCCGGGGTGGCTGGGTGGCAGAACCCAGCTGCAGCGGTTCCCAAGCAGCACCGGCGCGTCAGGCTAGTTTTAATGGCTTCGCTACCTTCCCACTGGCACCACGGTATCGCTCTCAGTAGCTTCTACATGCGGAGCCCGTATTTAATCGCCCGCCTGTGCAGCTGGTCTAGGTTTTACTGGAACAGCTAAAGCTAAAAGAGCTTGAAATACAAACCGTGACGGCTGCGAAGGAGGGCTGAAATCGGTCAGTGGCAGGGAGCGCGCCACCCGCACGAAGGCCTCAGGGCCGGCTTTTTAAAGGTGTTGGCGCTTTGGAGAACCTCCCTAGGCGCCCACACACCTTGGGAAAGCCGGCCCCACAAACTGTCAGCTAGCAGAATCACGCCTTCAAGCCGAGCGCGTCAAGCAAAGCCACTGAAATCTAACCATTGGCGCCGGGTCAAGAAAGGGCCTGTTTGCGCCGCCGTTGTTTTTACGGTAGCCGGCCTGGAAGTTAGGCTCATGTCTTGCTTCAGGCCCGGCTGTTCATGGGGTTTTGGTGTTGTCTAGCTGTGCCGATAGCATGACAGCAGCTTGGCTGGAGAGGCCGACCCTGCCGTGAGCAGCACTTCAGACATGCAGCTGGGGGGTAGTTTTTATTGCCGTGACCAGGACCCCATTGTACAGAACAGAAAGGCCGGGCCCTGCCCCAGAGAACAGGACAAGGTGAGCTGAGACTAAGACAAGCTAGAGAGGCCGGGAAAGGGACAGATAGACAGAAAATATCATAATACCTTTATATAAATCCCTGGTACATCCACACCTTGAATACTGCATGTAGTTCTGGTTGACCCATCTCAAAAAAAAAATATATTAGAATTGGAAAAGGTACAGAGAAGGGCAACAAAAATGAGTAAGGGTATGGAACAGCTTCCACATGCGGAGAGATTAAAAAGACTGGGACAATTCATCTTGGAAAAGATACGGCTAAGTGGGGATATGACAGAGGTCTATAAAATCATGACTGGTGTGTAAAAGTAAATAAGGAAGTGTTATTTACCCCTTCACATAACGTAAGAACCAGGGTTCACCCAATGAAATTAATAGGCAATAGGTTTAAAACAAACAAAAGGCAGCACTTCACATAACACACAGTCAACCTGTGGAACTCATTGCCAGGGGATCTTGGGAAGGCCAAAACTATAAATAGATTCAAAAAAGAATTAGAGACATTCATGGAGGACGGGTCCAGCAGTGGCTAGTAGCCAGGATGGTCAAGGCTGCAACCCCATGCTCTGGGTGGCCCTAGCCTCTGACTGCCAGATGCTGGGACTGGGTGACGGGCTGGATCACTGGATGATTGCCTTGTTCCGGTCATCCCCTCAAGCACCTGGCACTGGCCACTGTCGGAAGACAGGAGACTGGGGTAGATGGACCATTGCTCTGACACGGGGCTGCTCAGATGTTCTGGTGAGGCACTACAGAAGTTGTGCTGCAGCATCATTTGACGTGTAGAAAAGCCCCAGGCCTCAGCACCTGTCTGGGTCTCTCTGCCAGGGAGCTACAAACACCTTCCTGTCAGGGTTTTACATACACGAGCCCTGCGGTTTAACTGCGGGTAATGCTTTCGGAACAGTGCAGATCTCTGGCCTGTGCCTCAGCCAAGCGTTACCCCGATGTGCAGGAAGAAGGGCGGCGGAACGGTCCCCCAGGAGCGCCTGTCTCCCCACGTCCCGTCACGCACCCGCCCTGCCCAGAACACACTCCTGGGGCTCAGTGGGGGCTCCTGCGGCGAGGAACACGTCAGCGCCCCAGCGCTCGGGCCGGGAGAGCCGCCGAGCGAGGCTGAGCTGTTCCGACAGCGGAGCTGAGAACAAGACAATGCTCTTAGCCAGGCAGCGCATCCCTCATCAATTTCTTAGCAAGCTCTTTAGTGTGCAGGGGCGGGAGGGGGGGGGTATTACCGCCCTGCTAGAATCCCCTGCGCTAGCGAGCGCCTGGACATTCACAGCTGCAATATGGTCCTGCCCTCCTCCCCTTCTTCTGCACACTGCAAGCACCCGGGGCTGGGGCCTCAACTGGGGCCGCGCAGGCCAGCTCCAGCCACACCTCCCACCAACGCTGCTGTTGGCCCAGGACCGGCGTGGTTCAGTAAACAGCATACGACCCACGCAGTCACTAAGCTTAACAGTGAACCCACAGCTACTGCAGGAGCGTGGCCCCAGTGGTGCTGGTCATGGCCTATTTGGTCACCTTCTCTCTTGCCTGCTGGAAACTTCCCCCTCCTCCCTGGACCAGCTCAGCCAGAACCCCACAGGATGGCACCACTGGGCGTGGTGGGGTGGGGTGCGCCATCCTCTGCTCATTGGGCTGCACTGGGGCCTGTGTCGCTGCTGACCTCCAGGCCTGGCAGCGGGAGGGAGGTGGGCACGGTCTGGGTGGGACAACAGTGACCCTCGCTGGCCGTACCGGATGTGGGTTTACCAGCTTCCCCCGGGTGTACGGGGTTCATGATATCAGGGATCTCGCTGACTCCTGCACTTGGCCACCACCTGGATTCCTGGGCACCTCGTCAGGCCCTACGTCCACCCAGGGACTGGGCCCTCTCCAACATGGCCCAGGCCCTTGTGAGCCAGGGCTGGAATGCTTCCCCCCAATGGCGCTCCAGCGAGTGCAGCTGTGGAGTAAGGCTGGTTGGTGGGAGTGAATCCCCCCGCACTGGCGGGGGTGAGAGCCGTGGCACGGATTACCGAGCCCTGAACGGCCTCCGGCCTGGCTGCCTCTGAGAGCTCAGGAACGCCCGGGCTGTCAGTGACGAGGGAGGTGCTGGGGCCAGGGCACGCCCAGGGCGGGTCCTTTACTTCTGGCACTTGCTCCCACGGGAAAGGGAGCTGAGCCACGCACAATGCCTCTTTGTTCCGGCCTTCTGCGAAGGGCAGGTGCTGTAGTCTCTGGGCTGGGCCCCGGCTGGATTCCCGAGTGCGGGCGCAGTAGCTGGGAGAGGCGTGGGAGCCTTGCCTGACTCGGGAGCTGGGAGACTAGAAGCCCCTCCCTCACTCTGGGAACATGTGGCCCTGTTGTTCTGTATTACTGCCCGGGCACTACAATGTTGGACACCTTAGAAATCTGTCTAGTTAATAGGAGACCTGCTCAGCCCTCGCTTGTTTTGGGGAACCCCATGTGTGCTCTGTGTCTGGCTCTGCTGTGCTCACGGGCTTAGCTCTGGGGAGTGTCTTGCATCTGCGATGAGCTCAAGGTTGGGTTCCAGACTGTGCACCGAAATCCTTTCCCCCCTCTCCCCGCCCGCTACTCTGAAAAAATGCAGCCACCTCTGGGGTGGAGCGTGGCAGCTGCATAGGGTGACCAGACAGCAAGTGTGAAAAATCAGGACAGGGGTGGAGGGTAATAGGAACCTATATAAGAAAAAGACCCCAAAATTGGGACTGTCCCTATAAAATCGGGACATCTGGTCACTGTACAGCTGCACGAGAGTGCACAGTCACCCTGAGCGCAGCGCTACACTGGAAACGCCGCTGTAGCGCTTCAGTGAAGATGCTTCTGTCGGCGTAGTCAATCCACCTCCGCAAGCGGTGATAGCTACAGCGGCCTTCTCGGTAACATAACGCTGTCTACGTGGGGGGGCAGGTCTGTATAATTGTGTCGCTCCGGGTGTGGCTTTTTTCACACCCCTGAGCGACGTAGTTATACCAATGTACGTTTATAGCGTAGCCCTGGCCTGAGCTGGGAGAGTTGGCATTTCGTGCCCCAAGCCGGCATTTAGCTTTAGTGAAAAATGTACCAGGGTGTTTAATGCATACAAGCGAGCAGCTCCTTGTTTCTGCATCGTGGCCTTCTCAACTCGAGGAGGTGTCCAAAGTGCCTGGACCAATTGTCCTCGGTGCTTGTTTGCTCTGGGTTTGAGCCTCGTTAGCGCCATAGCGTTCGGCGTGGCATAGGGCACAGACACAGCCATGCCGTTCCATGTGGCGGCGGGTCGGTTCTGGCGGCCAAGCCCTGTGTTGCTTCACTCTCTCTCTGGCATGTAGACGGACTGAGGAGCGTGGGGTTGGGGTCGGGGGCGGGGTGCACGGCCCACTTTCACACCCAACTGTTCCAGAGCTGCGCTTAGAAAGCAGTTTTCCAAGAACGGAGATTAGAGGGGCCCAGAGGTTTCTTCTCAGCGGGCTTGCCAGAGTGGGTTTGCAACGTCCCCGGCCAATCCAAAGGCAAGCTAGTTGCTAGGAGCTGCCGGCTAGAGGCCGAAGGGATTCCTGAGCATTCGCTGACTGGGGCCCGCGGGCCAAGAGCCCTGCAGGAGAGGTTGCTAAGCATTTTCCAGGGCCACGATGAAGCAGCACAATTTGGGCTGTGTCAGCAATTTCTCGCCTCTTCCCTCGCCTGCTCGCTTTGTGCCGGCTGGGTCTCGTTTAGCCGCTGTCTGGAGCTGGGATTCTTGGGCTGGGAGCCAGAGAATTCCCCTGGCTGGGGAATCTCACCTGTTGTTTCTGACAGAACTGGGGCAACGGAGCTGCAGGGCTGGGCTAAACAATCCCAAAGGAGTTCTCACACCGGGCTGCTGGGTGCCCCGGGCCGGGCGAAATCCCCATCCCCGCTCAGACGCATTCTTCAGCTCCACACCAGACCTGGGTGCAAAGTGGGGCGGGGGGAGGGGGGAGGCACTGAAACGTCATTTTTGTTCTGCCCAGAACGGCGCCAAATGGAGTGCATTCAGACATTGCGACAAACTGGTTTTGACATGGTTCATTTGGGGGTTTCTTTGCCCCCTTTCCCCACTGAAAATGGGGATTAAAAGAGGAGAGAAGAGGGAGGAGAGAAGGAAACTGAAAACTGACTTTTCCCCCATGTTTTGGTTTAGTCAAATAGAACTGGGCCATGCGGAAGCTTTCAAGCCATTCTGTGGGCAGTGAGTCCAGCGCGGGCAGAGTTCACAGCTCGGACACAGGATGGCCATGCAGATGCCCTGGGACTCCTGGAGGGTGATGACTGCTTACTTCAATTTTAATCCACACCTGTGCTTTAAACAGGCCCTTCTTAAAGAGACAGGCCCCCGGGCCGAGTTGGTTATGTTTGCAAGAGGGACCTAGGGCCCATGTCTTAGCAGCAGAAGTGGGTATTAAGGAGGGATTGGGAGGTGGCGTGGGGCGGGGCATGAAAAGCGGAGTGGGAGAAGGAGACAAAAGGAGCGGGGTGAGATTGGTGCAGGGGGCTGTGGCAGGGAACCCAAGCAGAGATGGGGGAGAGTGGGGAGTCAGACAGACCCTTGCTGGGGAACAGGCGGGGGCAGCTCCAGTTTGAATCAAGGGGACGCTGGAGGATAAGTACCTGGTGCTGGCTTAGCATGTCTGCTGTTTACTGGCAGGGGCAGGCTCAGATCTCAGGCTTGGGGTTTGTAGTTCGCATTCAGCTCCATATCCGTGGGTGGCCAGTATGTCCCTGCTGGGCCAGACCTAGTCCCCGGATGCAGACCCTCCTGACCCGTGGATCTGGACCTGAGCTGGCATCTGGGCCCATCTCTGCTTTGTGACCCCCGGTGACGCCTGGAGGTTGGGTGATGGACTCCCCGTGGAGCTAGGAATTCCGAGCTGAAGCCTGATGTGGGGAAGGGCCAGCTTTCATCGGAAGCTTTTCACCCCGCCCAGAGCATTTAGCCTGCAAGTCTGTTACGCAAGAGACAGTTGAGAAGACGTGCATCAACCCACGCGCTGCTGGGCCTCATCTACACACACATCGGCCTGGCCGGGACCTCCTGGGGCACTGAGTACCATCCCCTGCCGTTGCAGGCAACCCTGTTGGGGAAACGTGTTCATAAACTTATCAAGCTCCATCATCAAACTGGATCGGTTGTTTGCCCTCCCCCGCCCCCTTTCTACTGCAAGGCCTTTCTAGACCCTCCTTCTTCTTAGAGTTAGAAACATGCTAGTTTCAGCCTAACTTCTGCACGGCTGCTTTAAAGGATCAAGCCTCCCGCCTGGAAGTCGGTGATGGCTGGCATGCATGCTGGGCAATGCCCTCAGAACTGCAGCATCCGCCTCTTTAGTGGCCTAGCTAGGCATGAGGCAGCAATCTATGGAAACCCGGTGGCACTGATGCGGCTCAGTGAAGCCTCTGGAAGACTCAGTGGACCTTATCCGGCTCCTTTAGGCCCATGGACCACTCCCAGAGAGTCCGGAGGGAGCAGGAGGCAGCCCTAGGTTTAGAAACGGAGGCCTGGCTACACCTAGGGCGGCCTAGCTCCGCAGCTCAGAGCTGTGAAAAACTTTGCACCCTGAGCACCATCAGGAGGTCAACCTAAGCTCCAGTGTAGCTGCAGCTAGGTCAACGGACAGATTCTTCCCTCAACCTAGCTACCGCCTCATGCAGAGGTGGATTATCTACACTGACAGAAAAACCCTCATAGTGGCTTTTGTGCAGGCGTATCCTAACTTGGCTACACCAAAGCTGAAGGCAGACATGAATGAAGAGAACCACCAAGTCAGAGAAATCATGGAGCCACTACTTAGGATCCAGATGGCTGCAGGGGGAGTAGGGCAAATAAACGCAGGGAAATGAAGCGTCAGAAGAGCTGCTGAAGTGGGGAATTGGGAGATAGTATGAAGTAGCCCTTCACTCCAGGTTCACTTGCCGTTTCCATGGTTTGATGGCAACCTGGGTTTATGACACCAATGAACAGAGAGAGCCTGGCGCATTCAGTTAGCATGCAGCATGTGTAGGTTCATAGGGTGAAACCCTGGCCCCATTGACGTGGTGGTGGTGGGGGGTTTGCCCTAGATTTCAGTAACACTTAGCTTTCACCTATAGATTTGAAGGCACCATTCTGATCATCGAGTCTGATCTTATTACACAGGCTATAGAATTTCACGCAGGGATCCCTGCAGTAAGCCCAGCGCGGTGGGTTAAACTAGAGCACCGCTTTACTCCCAAGCTTGGTCTGAAGACGCAAGTGATGGTAGTTCTCCACAGCCCTTGGTAAATTGAGTTCTTTAACCTCAACCTTACAAATTTACCCCTTGTTTCCAGTTTGAACGTGTCAAGATTCAACTTCCAGCCATTTCATCTTCTTATGCCTCTGTCGGTGAGGTTTTATTTGATTTAGCGCGAGAGATCTGTCCAGAGCTGAAACAGGGGCAGCAGATTTCCTGGAAAAGCCCGTTTTGAAAGCCATCAAAATATTAGCATCTATTTGACTATGTGCTACTTGTTCTGATCCACTCACTGCTAGCTAAAAGCGAGGTACAAATGTTGACGACCAAAGCACGGATGAACCAAAGAGCCTCAGAAGAACAGAAAATCGTTGGAAGAAGCCCGACCGGTACCAGTTCCGTCCATCATGACTTATTGATTAGTGCTTTGAAGCTAGAAAGCACTAAGTAGTCTTATTAAATCAGCTTCAAGACGCTTGTTGAAATCCTGGTAAATAATATTTTCTTCCAGGAAAAACCGCATACGAATGCTCAGCTGAAGTAGAGAAAGGATTTTCTTTTATAAACTGTTTTGGCTCGTGGAGCTTTTTTAACAAATTCTTATGAGTTCCATCAAGAAACCGATTTTAATAGTTTCCGAGCTCAATTTTCCCTGTTTAATAAGGTACAATATGGGGCTGGACTGTGATGCCAACTAAAGAGATTGACATATAAAGTGTATTCTTCCTGCATGTCAATAAATGGCTGATTCCAAGCAGTAATTTACATATTTTGCTGGCACCGTTTCATGAGCGAATCTGAATGTTGAGAAAGGGGAAAAACAGCCTTAGCAAGTGAAATGCACAATGAGCTTCAGACGTCTGGCAGCCGGCCTCGGGATCTGGCTGTGCTCTTGTCAGCGGTTAGAAGGTAAACAGAGTAGGGGCTGGTTGGTGGTTGGATGGGGAAGCTCCAAGGAAAACTCAAGAAGTAGCAGTTGATTCAACCGGGAGCACTCTTCGCTTGGTCAGTGCTGACCCCCGTGCCGTGTGTGTGTGTGGGGGGGGCTGTAGGGATTGGGGTGGGTAGCTCAGTCTGCAGTGCTTTTCCCTCTAACTCCTGCTGACCCCAGCGTCCCGGCCGGGTGTGCGGTAAGCTCCCTCCCTGCTGTGTGTCTGCCCCAGACAGTACCCGGATGGCTGGCAATACCAGCTTTCCAAGAACTTAGTTGAATTTTTTTTTTGAGAGAGAGAGAACACGAAATCCTAGTTCTCCCGGTAGCAGCAAGCCCATGTTTCCTCTCTCTGGTCTTTAGGCTCTGATCCAAGTCCCGTGCGGGGCTGGGGAGGTGGGAGGCCTGGGGCACAGAAACGATTCAAATGGCCACCGGGAATGGATGTGCTCGCTCGTCTGGCCTTGCCGGATGAGCTCGACTTCACTGGCAGGTCGGAAACACTGCAGGGATGGGACAATCAACGGGGCACTGCGAGGCCAGGCTAGCCACTATCTGTGCAAGCCCGGTTAGCTCATGGAGGCCGGAGAGGAGCCGGCTACCTGACAGATTCAGTCCCCATTGAGTGAGCGTGTCTGAGTGGAGAGAATGCGGAAGAAGGTGTGAACGAACACCGCCCCCAGACCCCTGGCTCCAGGGTCAGAAGAGGGGTGAATGCAGATAGCTGAGCGAACCCACAAACTCCTGCAGACAGTACTAGGACCTCTACGGGGTGTAGGTGAGACCAATGGCCCCATCACTTTCTTCCCGCCTTAAGGGTGAGTGATGGGGGAAGGAGGGAGCGGAGTGGTGGGTGGGGCCTCGGGGGGAGAGGCCAAGCAGGGCGGAGCCTCTGGGTGGAGTGTAGGCGGGGCTTCGGCGGGGAAGACGGGGCGGGGGTGGAGCGTGGTCCGGGCACCGGTGGCCCCCCCACTTTTAGGGAGCTTCTGATGCTTCCGGCCTGGCTCTGCAGCTGCGCTGGAAGTGCTGCTGGCTGGCTGGGGAGATTTGTACTCTGAGGAGCTGGGGCGGAGAAGGGCAGCACCTGGGTTTGGTCTGGCAGGACATAGCAGGACCTAGGTACTTGCTCCACGTTGTGCCTAACAGGGAGGTGTTTTGTAAATGCGGGTGCGATGGCTCGGTGAGGTCTTTGACACTGTGTCATTCGCCTTCGCGACGCGAGCCACTGTAGCTTTCTGTTCCTCTGCCTAGAGGGGCCGACAAGCCCAGCCAATAAACCGGCACATGCAGGGGCTGTTACAGCATCACACTGGATCAGCCAGAGCGGAGCTAGGGGGCTGGGCGTTTCGGGGGCTCTAGGCGGTGGTATTGTTTCACCGAGGGGCTGGTGAATAAGGGGTGCGAGGTTTCAGGTGTGGGGCTGGAGTCCCGCCGCAGTGATGGCTCGGACCCTGTGCGCTGCATACCCAGAGAGGGAGGTAGAGTCACACGACACTGAAGTGGTGGAATCTAACAAGCTAACGGCTGCTCGGTGCTGGGCTTGCAGCCAGAGGGCAGGTGGGGACGTTTCACTGGCCGTTATTTATAGTACAGGCATGTTTAAGTGGCCACATCCAAACGCTGGGCCCGATTGTGCTAGGTGCTGTACAAACACAGTGTGCGAGAGTCCCTGCCCCAGAGAGTCTCACCAGACGACACAGACGGAGTGGGAGGAAGACGTGAGTTATTATCCTCCCATCACAGTGGGGGAACTGCGGCACAGAGAGACACGAGGGCTGGCCCAAGGTCATCCTGGGAATCTTTGGCAGAGCAGGGACTGGAACCCCGGGTCTCCTGAATCTCAAACCAGTGGCTAAAGCACCCCAGGCTACCTCGCCCTCCCCTGCGGGGCTGTGGGGTTTTACACTCAAACGTGCCTCACTCCCTAAGGATCTGGGCCAAAAAGCCCTTTACAGAAGTTGCTGATGAGATGGGCCCATTTCTTGCTGCTGGTCCTCCGCCACCACTGCTCTGTTTCTAGGGTGCACTGGCACCTTGCAGGGGTAGAGACCAGCCTGAGAGAGAGCCAAGGCTGAGCAGTGGTTCGCGTCCCAGTGGGCGTGCTCCGTGGCTAACATGAGTGAAGGCAGAGACGCCCGCCTGCCCCCAATGATGGGCAGAAGTCCTGCACCTCTGATTGCAAGAGAAGGTGCCCAGTTGAGCTGGCACACAGGAGCTCCTGCTCCTTTTAGTACCCAGAGCCAGTCATCTCCACAAGAGCCAGTCAAGTCCATGTGCCTCTACCTTAGCGAGGAATTCTTGTGGCAGGCCACTCCAGTCCTGGGGGCGGTAGATGTTCAAACCTTTAGCCTCTGACAGAAGCCGGTTTGCTCAGGGGCCCGAGGTCAGCACCCTTGTTTCAGGTGTGCTGGAACGGCAGCCGTGCGTGGGCTGCTAGCACTCACTGTTTACCCAACGGATTTCAAGTTTGACGCTCTCTCATTAAGCTGATTTCGACACTGTAGCGCTGGAGCAAGGTCTTAATTACTTGTGCTTTCATCTGTACACTCTAATGGAATGGAGCCGCCACTAGGAACCATCATTTGCATATGTTTATTAGCGTTAACCAAAGCTCTGTTGTCTCTGCCCATCATGTTTAGGAAATGCTAATTCAGAGTCTGCCGCTGGCTGGGCCCAGCTAACGGAACAGTGGCTCCTGCGGTTGCTATAATGTGAAGACGGTTTAGTGGCACCTCAGGTAAGGGGGGTTATAAATCCGGTCTGAATTCTCCGTGCTGCGAATTTCTGAAGAAACACCATAAAAGCCGGGTTTTGTGTGTCCGGTGGAGAAGGGAGACGTTTCTCTCATTTCAGATGCATTTTTTGTGCCTTTGTCTGTCTGAACGCAGCGGCTGGTGTAGCCCACAGACCGGCCGGTGCTGATTGCTGCCAGAATGACTTACCGCGGAGAAGCGCCGTATTGTAACTGACGTGCAGCGAGACCGCCGGGATGGAGCCACATTGTGGGCCAGCGCCTCGGCTGGTGGACCTCAGTGTGGCGCCATTTACTTGTATTTATTTGTAGCTGTCGGAGCCCCGTGGTGCTCGGTGCTCTCCAGCTGGAACGAAAAGCCGGCCCTGGCCCCAACGAGCGTCCAGTCCTTGTATACGGCAAGAAAATGGGTCTTGCGCCAGTGGGGAGTAGCCTGGTTTCAAAGCAGGATAAATTGTATCGGTGCAACCCAGCCTTGCTTCTTACATCCCTGCAGCCTGGGAGGAGCTAGTGGTGTAGTCAGGCCCTGGAATAATGTGGGGACGGTGATCAGCTTAGGGTGACCAGATGTCCCGATTTTATAGGGACAGTCCCGATTTTTGGGTCTTTTTCCTATATAGGCTCCTATTACCCCCCACCCCCGTCCCGATTTTTCACACTTGCTGTCTGGTCACCCTAGACCAGCTCAGACTGACAGGTGTCAGGCATGGCTGGGTTCTGCATCGTCTCTGAAAAGCGAGCGAAGGCCAGATTGCTGGAGACGGCGTCCCCACTGACTAGCCAGGGCTTGGCAGGCGGGCAGCAGACTGAAGCTTTAAATAACCGTTACACAATGCTTCCCAAGCCCCCTCTGTGCAAATCCTCTTGGTGATTCCTGCCACCCAACCTCCCAGGGGAAAAATTGGCAAACCGGCGCTTTCCTTCATCGCTGACTCCCCCTTCATGGGGGCAATGAAATCGGCATCAAACAATTTTCTTAACTGGGAAAAATCATCTGTCCCCAGATTTCAGTGGAGCTGTGCAGCCGTGGGGGCCCGTCGGGCTGTCGTTCCTAATCAGCGTCACCGTCAGAGCCTGCGGCCAGTGCACCTGTGCAGTGTTACAGTAACTCACACGTTGGAAGCCTGAGAAATTCCCCAGAGGCTTGACTCTAAGTACGGCTTCAAAGGTCCCGCTGAATGCGTCGCTCTTGTGACATCACACCTGGTTCGGCTCACAAGGCGACACAGATGGAGTCGGCACGCCAAGCAAGAGGAGGGACCAGAACTATTTGCTGCCTGCCTCGTCCGTGAAGCCATTTGCCTTTTGTTGGGGGTGTGTGTGTGGGGGGTGTGTGTCTATCCTGAAGCCCATCACCACAGTGTGAATTATATTGTCACTTGCAAAGTGCCGCTAGCCAATGGAGGCTGACTACGCCATGCAGGGCCAAGGTTGCATTGCAGCTCACCGTGCGAGCAAGGGGCCAGCGCAGCGTGCTCCGTGGCTCCATTAGCACGCTGTGACTTTTGCGTTTAGAAAGTTCAGCCGGCGTGTGACAGTAAAGTGGGCTCTTGGCATTTAAAATAAAAGGGACTGTGTGGCCAGCAGGTGTTCACAGACGGGAGCGGCCGTAGCCCCTGCCATTATTTCAAGGCCCTGTGGCTCAGACATGCTGCACCTCAGCCTGATGGTCACCCAGCAGGCGCTCTGCGCAGTGGGATCGCGCTGAAGCCCTGCTTGTTCGCACAAACTGAAGTGCAGCAACGTCACACGCACTTGTCCTCACTGAGGCTTACATCCATGGCAGGCTGGGCATGCTAAAAATAAGCTGACGTTGCACTACCTGGTCCTGAGCCTTCAGAAACAAGTGGCTGGAAAAAAAAGTGCACCAAGGGTAGGGGAAAAAAACCCAACCCCTTCAACGGTCAGGCTGTAAATGCAAAACTAACCCAGTGGAATTTTACCAACTACCCCTCCCCCGCTCCAACTTCACCTTTGGACTGAGAACGAAGTGAAATTGCAACCCAAACGCCAGTGAGCGCATTAAACCAGCACGCCGTGTGGTGCCAAAATAGCTTTTTTCCCCCCCCAGTTGGCCTCATCAGGGTCTGCCGCCTTGAAGCTTTTTAAGGGCACTGTATTGCTTATGCTTCAAGCCCACCCTTCAGCAGGGCAGTGCGTGCATTGCAGCCAGAGCGGTAACCGTGCACACGATTGGCCGGGGCGCTTGTCCCTTTCAACAGGAGCAGGGTGTTAACCCTGAAGCCTAATGATGACAACACAGAGTGCAGGATTGTTTACTGCGCTGCTGCTGCTTACTTTAGCACAAAGCAGGAAGGTTTCTGAGGGGTATGGTATGAGCCTGATGTCATGGGCAGGGCTGATGTGCCATCTTCCCTGCCCCTCCCCCCCAAAGCCAAAGCATGCCAGACTCACGTTGTTGCAGAAATACCTGCACAAGCATCTGAAAACGGGCTTACCATGCAAGGGCCTTGTCAGTTGCGCCGATAACCTGGTTACTGCAGGGCCGTGCCCAGCATTCCCCTGCCAGTTTACCAACAACCCCAGTCAGACAGGACGCAGCTGCTGATGACACCGTGCAAAGGGTTGGCTCACACAGAGGCTGTGGCCAGCTGCTCCTTGGCACATTACACAATGGCCCCAAAGAGATGCAAAGGCCTTGGAACACGTAGAGGAAAAAGCTGGGCTGTCTCGGGCTGTGCCTGTGAACCCTCCTCAGGCGGCCTTGGCAGGAGTTTGGGGGCACCTGGTTGACCGGAGAGTGTGGGGCAGCTAGCACCAAGGTTGGGCACATCCCAAGCCCTGCTCGCATGGGGCGCTAGCGCACAGGATGGCTCCAAGCTCTTTGGGGGCAGGGAATCACATTGGTGTTGTCATCTTTGAAGCACCCAGTGGGCTCTGAAAACACAGCGGCTGCTCAAACGCCCTTTTTGTGCCCTCTGTTCAGCGCAGCCAGGCTTGGACAGGGCAGCAGTATGCGCCTCTGTAAGTGGCAGGGCTCAAAACACTGTGGCCACCCATATGTATTGCCTACACCACTTATTGGGCATGCCACAGGCTACAGCACAGGGCCGCCACGGCAGGGGGAAGCGTAGCCCGGTGGCTACAGCAAAGCTGGAAGCGGGCTATTCCGTGGCACGCACCTGGTGCCCTGGGTGACCTGCACAGCTCTATGTTTGCAATGCTGCAGCACGGTTCCACGCAGCGCACCCTGGTGCAGGTGCAGCACGTGCCTAGGGCTTATAGGGCCTCTAATGCGCCGGCGCCCAGGGCTGCTTTGTCTGGCTGCCGGCCTCCAATGGTTCTGTCCCAGTGGAGGAGCCGTGTGGTTAAGCAGGGGAGGTTGCTAGTCCCTTAGCTTGGTCCCTGCTGGTCGCTCCCATGCTGTCTGCTGGCAGACTGCCCTTGAGGTGGTTGGTGCTGACGTGGGGGGGGGGGGGGGGGGGGAGGGGAGGGAGGGGGAGGTAGAGGAGGGGCTTAATTTTATTTAATCTGTTTTAATTTTTACTCTATTTTCTGGGGTGGGCTGGTTGGTTTGTGGCTGACTCGACTGTTTCTGGCTCACCTGTTTCCCACTCGGCTCCAGCGGTGGGAGGGCAGAGTTAAGGGTGTCAGGGCACATTCTTTAACTGGCTTTTGCCTGGCATTCCCAAGGCTTGGCTGTGCTGAACATGACCTTCACTCCGCGCTGATGAGGGGTTTTTTTTGGAGCTGTATGCTGGGCTGGACATGCCTCAGAGCTCTCCCCAAAGGGGCCTCGCCCGCTGAATGATTTTTGAGGCCAGTTGGCATCAAAGCACAGGAGAAGACATCTTTGGGCTGTTGTGCATGGCACTGGCCTAGCCATCAGGAGAGTTTTCATATCCCCAACTTCTCCACGGCCAGCCCCGGCTCCCTGTGTTGTCCTGGGCAAGACATGTGGTCTCAGATCCTTGAGGATACGGAGGCCTTGACCCTCTCAGCATGTGTAGGTGGGCTACCATCCCGTGAAATTCTCAGCCCCACCCTGGCCACGCAGGTGGCCTATGCAATGCACAGGGAGATGTGGGTGCCTAAGGAGGGATCCTCAGCAGCCAGGCAGGTGAGCAGGGGCCGCCTAACCCCCCTCCCGCCCCCCCAGACTGAAATGGCAGGTAGAAGAGAGGGGGTTAGGTGCCTCAGCAGCTGGTCTGAGGGGCCTCTCCCGCTCCTTAGATAAATGGTGTTTGCTGCTAGGGCTTGGTCTGTCTCCTGTTCCCGCTCCATCCCTCACACTCACCCTATGGTTCTGTGTCCCCACCTGCCTCCCCCCCAAGCCTATTGGTGACCACACTCTGGTCCTCCATGTGGGGGCTGGCAGGTCCTAGGACATTAGGTGTGCTCTGAGCAAACCTAAGGGATTGGGCCCACTGAAGAGATACACCTTCCCCTGCTTAGCACATGAATCCCCTTTTCAAGGCCTGCACAGCTTTGGCTCGAATGAGGGCTCCAAGCCCCTCGGTAGCTTTGCCAATGTTGACCAGCTGCTCCGGTGCAGGTAGGGGGCATCCGAACAGCAACTTTGAAATGGCCAGTGGTGTCTAAAGCCCTCTGTATCTATCTAAAATACCTTTAAGGAGCTGGGCCCTGGGTTCTCAATACCTCAGGTATCTCTATAAAATGGTGATCATAGCACCTCCTCTCTCTCCCCTTGGGTCTGTCTTTGTCTAGGTGGATGGGGGCAGGGACTGTCTCATGCCATGTGTGTACAATGGAGCCCTGACTTCACTTCACACCACTGTACCCCGCCGAACGCTAAGTGCGCTGCTCACTACTTGAAGAGTGTGAACAGCAGCTCAACCTCCTACCAGCCGCCATTATTTTTGAAAAAGCACAGAGTGCGTGTTTTAGGGCAGTGTTTAGTAAAAATACCACACAGCATGGCCTCAAGAAAATATGTTTTTAATTCTGCAAGACAGACAAGTATTATGGAGTCATGGCAATGTAGTACATGGATCTGCCTCCACGGGCCGGAGGTCAAACACAGCCAATACAAGCTATTGAAAGACTGGATGCAACTGTACCTTGTAACAATACGGCAGCATGATACCAACAAGCCAAAAGCAGATATTGAGAGAGAACTGTGAAGAGAAATACCAGGCATACTTGTCAACAGCTGTATTCGATTTAAACTCTCTCCCTGTCAGTGCTACAGGGCTCGGTGCTGATTGCAGTTACACACAGGTATTTGGAATCACTCCAGATTTATGCCAGTAGCATCCAGCATAAGGTTTCCCTTGGCTTTGGTAAATCCCACTTATATACTATTTAGAGAGAGAGAGAAAAAAATCAAGATCACTAACGTTCTTCCCACCTCCCCAGGTAATTTTAATTCTGTCATTTAGCTGGTCCAATAAAAGATATTCCCTCACCCGCCTTGTCTCTCTCCCTTAGTGTTCGATGCAGACTTAGATTCCCCTTCCCCCATGAGCAAGTTGCCAGTTATTTTTCTCATCTATAATAAAACCTCCAGTAACAAAAAGATGGGAGTTATAAAAGCCATTTACCCCAAGGTGGATATGGCAGCATCGCCAAACGTGAACACACGCAGCAAAGCGTGAGCGTCTGTCTTGGAGCTCACTGTGTAATTATTAAGTGTACACACCTGTGCAGTGGCCGCGATGGGTTAGGATGTAATCACAGCTCCCAGATTTCACTTTGCCAATTCCAGGCAAAGTGACTGTGTTAGGTGTAATGAATGTAAAGACCCAATTCTGCTCTCATTGATCGCAGTGGCAGCAGGATCTGGCCCTTACTGAGTAACCAGAGAGCCCAATTAGGATTTCAACTCTTACACTCTATATTAAAGTGAATGGAATTGGTGTGACTGGAGAATAAGGCCCTCACAAACTACTGTTTCTTCAGTGGGCAGTTTGGGTATCAGGTTTAAGATGCTCAAGCCCCATAGAGCTGAATCACTAGACTGATAGGTTTCGGAAATGATCAGGCACCCATGAACATGTCTTAGGTCTCCATGACCTATGGAAAGGAAGGAACCATAACTGAACTGAAGAAAGGAAATAGTAAAGAATAAACATGCGGTGAGTCTGATTTCATTTACACTAGTGCTATTGCTGTGTGTGTCATCTCATCTCTGAAGAGATTTTAAATTGAAGCAAATTGCTCAGTACCATAGTCTCAGGATCCATGTGAAATTGATCAAGGAATGTAGAATCGTTGTGGGATTGTATCCCCTAGCTCGCAATTGCTTTTACTCAGTTTTCAGTGAATGCCCTGTTGCTGGCCAAGTCAGGCCAGCGGTTTTGTTCCAGGCACACAAATGAAGCAGTGCTGAAGTGTGTATTTGTTTGTTAACTGGAGTTGAAATTGCTCATGATTTTGGAGACCTAGCACTATTTTGGCAACAACCAAAAACACAAACTCACTCTAGTCTTGAACTGAGCCTTAAACAAAATCCATTTTCACTGCCTCAACCAGGAGAAACAAACACAGGTAACACCACAACATGCCAACTAGGCTGCATTTCTGAATTTATTAGAAACAGCTGTCAGTACATCCTTCTAAAACATTACATGTAAATGTGCTTTATTGCAATTTTTTATTGCATTTTTTTTTTTTAAATCTAGAGCAAGTAGGCCCAGGATGTTTAGTGTCTGGGATTTAAAAGCCCGACCATCTATTAAAAAAAATACAGCAAAATCGTAACACATCTGGTGACAAGTACAATGTTGAATTACTGATCTAGA
This sequence comes from Chrysemys picta bellii, assembly GCF_011386835.1. Classification (NCBI taxonomy): domain Eukaryota; kingdom Metazoa; phylum Chordata; order Testudines; family Emydidae; genus Chrysemys; species Chrysemys picta. The sequence continues at coordinate 4,379,722 of NC_088798.1, forward strand.
AACTACAGTATGACTTGTCCAAAAACACTAACATACAATTAGTTTCCATATGAAGCAGTTTGTTTCTTTTTAAAAGTTAAACTACACAAATTCCTTTTTTTTTTTTTTAAACTACAGCATAAACGACAGAACAGGTTTTACACAAATAACAACAAGAGTACCAAAAAGTTACATGCTGGAATTCATATGGAGGAAAAAACAAAAACAAAAACACCCCCCCGCCCTCCAACAGCTTCATGAGAAGCCGGTTCTAAACAGAGGCAGTATCTCTTAGAAGAAGAAAAAAAATCAGATTAAAAAATGCAACATTAACACAAAGGTTATACAAAGGAGTGTGTGCTATCATTTCAGTCCGGACTACAAAAACCAAACATACAGTCATGGTTTGAACTGAGACCTGCCTTCATCTAACCAGTGCATTCAAAGTGATACATACCATTATCCTCCTTTGCACATTAGTTCTAGACAGGAGTTTGGTTAGATTGATTTAAAACATGCAAACATTACTGCATCTTGAAGGAAAACAAGAGTTTTTTTTTTTAAAGTAACCTTTGCTTTGAACACATTTTAATGCTCTTGTCCCAGAGTAAATAATTAAAAAAACTTCTAAACAATCCAATTAAAAAAAGAAATCATAGTCTAGACTCTCAAAAGCACATTGTCAAGATGTTCCTGATAAACCCTTTTCATTTGAAGAAAACAAACCCAACTTTGTCTAAATGTGTGTAAAAACGTGCAAATAGTGAATTTTGTTTCAGGTTTAAGGGGCAGTGCCACTTATGGCTAATGCATATAAATGTGTATGTGAATATATTTTACATAGAGCTATATACATACAGTACATATACACACACACAGATATGATGCAGACTGTTACAATCCCATGGTGCTGTAAACTGCCAAACATACAAAATTAACAGGTTTAGTCAACTGTATTCTTATACGATGTAAAAGTCACTCACAAAAACAAAACAAAAACAAAAAAACCCACCCAACAAAACAATCTACACACATTATACTTCAATGACGATCCGCAGGGCTAATTTCCCTGCTGGCATAAATGGGGCGGTAACCCCACTGAGGTGAATAGATTTATACCAGGGGGTTAATTTGGTTCCTGGCCATGGCTATGTCATTTTTAAACACAATTGTTTTTCCAAATGAAGTCAAGCCCATTCTATGATCACACCACCACCCAGCAAGCACATTTAATGGAGTGGTGGTGAATTTACAGAAAAAAAATATACACTCTCACTTGTTAAAGCCACTATTCCAGCAACATCAAATGGTAAAATCAGAGGAAATTAAAAATCAACGCCTAATTGAAAACGTTGTCTCATACTGATTGATCAGAGAGAGCCATTATTTCTATTGACCAAATAGAACAGACGCCTGTACTTCATTTGCTGCAGAAGCCTGCATGCCAAGTATTTTAAGTCAAATTCTAAACCAATGCTACGTTTGCATTAGCCACAGAATGGGGGTGGGTCTACTGCCAAAAGTGAAGAATAGGAGAGCTGCATTAAACATATGGAGCCAGCCCCAAAGACCAGTGTTTTAAGCACCATCATCTTTTAGAACAGCTCACAAAACACACGGATAATCCTCAATCTCAGTCCTGTGGAACAAATGGTAAGGCCTCTAAAAGGCTTTCAAAATTCTTCCCTCCCCTCCCGCAGAAAATATTTCTGGCCACAGAATGTAAGCTTTGCAAAAGTTTGGACAAATTTTTCTAAAGCACTGTCAAAACATACTCCTGCCATATAGAATAATTAGCTGTATTGCTTTACCAACATGTCCTGTTATTATTTGGAGGGAGGGAGGGAGGGAGGGGAAAGAGAGTGAGAGTGAGAGTGAGAGTGAGAGTGAGTGTGTGTGTGTGTGTGAGACTTTGTTCTCTCCTCTTGCCTGCCCAGATTGTGCCAAAAGGAAACTAGTGGGACCGCAATGCAAGTTCCTTCAAATACCAACAGGAGATCTTTGTAAAAATAGTTGAGTAAGTCCTTTAAGACTTTCATCACTATCCCAACTGCTTTTTAAAACACACACTTTTTAAAATGTATAACCAATTATTCCAAGGCTTTCTATGCAAACGTTGAGACTAGAATCATTTTGGCATCTAATCTTTTGTGACTAAAGACAGGAGTCCTGTTCAAGTGCATTGTCCGTTCCTGCTCAAACTACAATCAGAAGTTCAAGAAGCTGAGCCCAGATTTTCAACCCATTCTCTCACTTACTAAAGCCTCTGTGCATCTGACTTAAATTTGCCATTTGAAGCAAAAACTGGCATGAGTCTTTGTTCTTTCAGGAATATATTTTGACTCTGCTGTAAACAAAGCTGACATTAAGGTCGGAAGAAAAACAAAAGAATGTAGGATTCTAGAATATGGTTGAAAACAAAACGCCACTTCACCATAGTGCTGTTAAAACTGCATTTTGAACCTCTCTTACCCTCCCCCCACCCACAAAAAAGTACCTGTTTGATGTCTGCAAAATGCAGCACTTACAAGCCTCACTAACATTTCAGATTTTCATTCCCCGTTACAGAAAAAACAAACATTCAAACAACAGAAAAGAGATTGTTCAAGTACCAAATATAAGGGGCTTTTCCAAGTGACACACCTTTAGCAATTCTGCTGTTTTAAACAGCCATAGTATTGAGTTACTGGACGTGTTGCCATCCAAGTTGCACACACAGCAATGTTAGGGCAACCGAGATTCTCCCCAGCCCTTACAACTGCACTGAAAGCGTCACCATTCATTTCCACAGTCTCCATTATGGCTGCTTGGCTTTAAAGAGGCCAAGATTTGCTTTGATTTCTGTCCTTCTGTGACATGAGTGTAGCCTGAGATTTGGGTATCATGTAAAGTAGATGGGCTTGATTCTCCTTTCACCTACACAGCTTTTCTTCAATGGAATCGCTTGCTTACACCAGTGTAAGTGAGAAAAGAATAGGGTCATTAGTTTGATTGAGGATTTCTTTTCTACCTCTGGAAGTGTGCACGCACATGGAGAAACCATGTTTGATCTTGGTGCAGAGAGTTGTACTGCCTCAGAACCCAGTACAGACCTAGGGACATGTGGTACATGGCAGGCATCGCGCCATCACTTCCAGGAACAGTTTAGACAACTTCTCTCCCCCTTTAACTGGAAAACGCACCACCATATATGTTCATATTCTATTACACGGTGGTTCAAATACTCAATGAGACACCCTTGTTTTTAGGCTGCACCTGTGCTCGTTGGGAAAACTTTGCAGCAGCTTCAAACTGCATCTTACCAACTCATCTCAACACCCCCACTCCTCACTTGTTCACAGTAAGACGTGACTGGTAAAGGAACTAATGGGAGGAGAGTTGGAAGTTTAGGAACTTCAGCAACACAACGTTCTTGGCTGATGTGCTGTGTACAGTGGGCACAATGGCAACTGTGGAAGTAGATCTGGTTTCCCCATTTGCGAAAAAGCAAAATACTGAATCACCCCTGTTCCCTGCAAATATACTTCAAACAGATAGAAGAAACTGCATATTAGAAAGTCTCAATATCATTTCCCCCATTTAACACTGTGCAAAAAAAAGTTTTATTTAAATCTATATATATATATACTTAATACAATATGGGTCAGTGAGATCAGTACTACTCTAGCTGCAGTCAGGTAAGAAATGGCTGCTCCAATAAACTGAGCATAAGTTCCCTATCTTTTGACCCTTGAAACCAGAACGTTTCTGCACTCTAGTCACACATGAGCATATTGTCTTCTGGTTTTTGGAAAAAAAAAATTATTTTACTCCCTTTCTTTTGCCCTTATGTTCTCTCTTATGCATTTGTTTTAAGCTTGTTAACAGCTAATACTAGGGCCCAATCCTGCATATTGAGCCTAATTCCAATTTCTCTTTCAGTCATGAAAGGAGTGGCTCTGTGCGGCGTAACAGGGTTACACTGGTTTTATACCAGTGAGTGAGTAGGATCAGGCCAACTGGAGTGACTGGGAGCAGGAGCAGGCCCCCTAGTGGATTATACCTGCTATGTATTTCACTTGGTTTTATACCCATTTTTCACTTGCCACAAGTGCAAAAACTGATGCAAAAGGAGGTGTGCAATGGCATGTGTGACCATAAAATGGGTAAAACACTAGCAAGCTGTAACTCGTGTGCCTAAATCAAGTGCAAAAAGGCACATGGACAAATCAGGAGTCATCAGGGAGATAGGGATGGAGAAAGTGAGGAACTTTTAGGTTTTAATTTGAATATAGTCCTAATCTGAAATGTAGGGGGGAAAAGAATTAAAATGCTTCTAGATGGCTTTTAGCTTTCTGGATGGATGTATTGCTCATAAAAATGCAGCACCTGTGAAGGGTGAAGAAATTTGAAATGGGGGGGGGGGGGGGCAGATTCTGAGTTCATTCACAGCCCACTGTAAAGCCAAAGTCACTTCACAGAAGCCAATGGAATTACTCGGAATTTAGACAGGCATAACCAAGAGTGAAATCTGGCCTAACACATCACAAGCTCAGTGAGATTCAACTACAAGAAACCTTCAGAAGTAGTTCCACTTCCTGCACCACAGCCAGCGGTGCTGAGAAACTGAGCCAGGATTTAGTCTAATAATTGACCTTTGCTTGGTTAATATGAAAACCTATGTCACAGTTCAGATTGCAAGACACTTCACAGTTTGCAGATTCTCACCAGAGTGAGTAGAGAATGAGGAACAACTCCATTGATTCCACTAGAGTTTCCAGTGGAAGTAAGAGAAGGCTCATGATGTAATGCAGTAGATTTTCTGGGCCTTTGAAAAATCTACCCAGTCTGTGTGTAGTCTAGATTGAAACCAACAGCAGGGAGAATGCTGGAGGGGCAAGAAATAAAGCATGAGAAGGATGCTTTGCTGGCACTGGATTACCCGTAATTTAAGAGATGTGGCAAGTTGCTTTTATTTAAAAAAAAAAAAAAAAAGTCCATTTCTGACCTACAACTGGAACAGCGAATCTAGGTTTTTGCTGAATAGGACAGACATTTTACCAGCAACATAGTAGCCAAACAAGGGAAACTGGGTCATTTGGCATGGGGCCTTGTGAGAGGAGAATGAGACTAACACATGAAACATCTACCAGCTTCAGTTTGTGGGGCTTTTCAAGCCTTGACAATTCTTCATTTGAAGATCACATTCTAGCTGGTTAACCAGCAGCTGGGTTTAACCAGCGGCACATTAGTGCAAAATAAAGTGTTGCTTGGACATGCCAAGCAAGCTAAATTGCCCTTTCCACTATTATTTATCAGTGTTCAAGATCTGTCACAGCCCTACTCATGAATAAATAATGCTCTGCTTAACAGTATTTTATAGTGCCTTTGTTTGATTTCTCAGTGTAAACATTAATTAAGCCTCAACAACCTTGCCATTATTCCGTAGGGATTATAGATGGTTCAAGTTCAAACAAGAAGTCAGTGGCAGGGTCAGGAACAGACCCAAGGGCTCCTGACTTGCAGTCCTGTGTCTTAACACTAGACTGTTTCCTTGCCTGTGCAATTTACATACAGTGGGTATGAAACAAAATGCTACCACTAAAAACAGCAAAAATTTAATTCTAAGGCCACACCCGGAATAATTACTTTGCCATTTGTGCTTTGTTGCCAAACAAAGCTACTCTTAGCTCATTCAGTTTTCCATTGTAGAGACTCAGTAGGAGCAAATCAAAATACTGAGTCAAGCATATAATAGGGACAACCTACATCTCTCTTCAAGTGCAATTATTCCTGGGCTTAAGCATTTTAGGAACACAGGATTGCTGCACCAAGTCACACCCAGGGTCTGCCTACCCAGCATCTGACAGTATCAGATGCTTCAGCAGATGGCACAAGAGAACGTGTAGTTTTTAGAATAGTCTATGCCTGTCTCATAGCAGAAGATCCACTTCCTCATTTGGCTACTACTTATCTGACTGCTGTGTTTACAAATAATGCAGGTTAATTTTTTATTATTGCTCAACACTAAACATGGCCATCCATAGCGGAACTAGATTCTACTAGCATAAAATCTTGAGTACCTGACTTCAGTGGAGTAACGGAAATCAGAATCTGGTCCTTGGTGAACAAGTCAAAGGGCATTTGTACGAATGAGCATACTATTTATAATAGAAAAAATCTGAGGACTAGTCTTCATGTAATTATTTGGTATAAGAAGCCATCCAGAAGCACTGCATTGCACCTTTTCTTTATACTTACATTACAAAAAAGTTACAAGGGTTTCAAAAGAATAGTTAATCATTCAGCAACAGAACTCACAAAACATGAGTGGCCAGCTTCATTCTGGTTTACATTCCAAAGCATAGTATCTAAAAGATTTGGAAAGAAGTGTCCCAAAACAACAAACAAACAAAAAAAACCATGGAAGAGGGGAGAGGGAGGAGGAGCAAATACATCAAATCAGACAGATTAGAGTTTTCAAAACCACACAAGAAGTTTTAGCTTTTCCTTTTATTTGTTTCAAGTTTTGGTGTAGAAAGTATATGTAGATGCTAATGCAACCTTCCCCCATAAGTGCTCAATCCAGCAACGAACAAAGTTTTGGTGGGTTCAATTTGGTTATAAACAACATTTCCTTTAAGCGAAGACCTGTAGTGCGGTTGAAACCAAAACTTTGTTACTGTTGGTAAAAAATAAAGCAACTTTTCTTTATAAGGATTTTTTTCCTTTTAAATAACAACCTGAAGCTTTCCCGTAATTCCTTTGGTCTTCTCTCACCAAATTCCACGCCTCCTCAAGATAAGCCCTCATTTGGAAGTTCGGCTGAATTGCAGTGAAGCTGCTAAAATTAACAGAGAGCGCATTGCTGTATAGAGTTTCCCCCCCTAGTTTCTTGGAGTTTAAGACTGAAAGACGTTACTGATGCCTCAATAGAGGCTTCAAAATTGTCTCCACAAGAACAAGAAAAAAAATCCCAATTAGAAGTTCTGCTGAAGGTGCCTGGCCAAAAATTATCTCCACAAAATGTTTTGCTTCCAGTTTTTTTGGATGTGTTTATGTTGAGTTCATTCCCCCCAGAAGGAAACACAAAAGTATCAGTGTAAAAGCATAGCTGAGCTTTAGGTAGCACCAGGACACCTACACCCAAGTTGTCGTCTTGTTGCTGCTAGGCCTCTTTGATTCACATTCACAGAATCACTTCTTGTGCAAAACAAGCAGTCTAAGGAGAAAGAATGCCCTCAGAGTTCTAATAAAAACTGTAGAAAAGAATCCAAGATAGCCAACACTTTCCCCCTCCCCAAAATTTATCTGCAAAGGGAGGGGGGCATCTGTGCGTAGACAGGATAGGCGAGCCTGACATTTAGGGAATCGTTGTGTTGAATGAGGGATGTCTGCTGGTAATGAAGGACTAATTCCTTAAGTGTGCTGTACAGGTTATATGGTTCTGCAAACCCATAACCCCTTGGAGTGCTGTAGATCACACAGTGTTTAACTTCACCATCAGCTCTGCAAGGAAAGAAACAGGACAGTTTAACATGACAGTCTAAATGTCAACAGGCAACTAGTATAGCAAGGCTGATTTTGCATCAATAAAATAATGACAAAACTCTAGCTAGAAGATGAAGGGGATGTTATAATGGAGATTCTGGGCAGAAGATCTGCTTCTGGGAAGAGTGGTTAGACATTCTTACGAAGAGATCTTTCGAAGAGGCTTTCACATGGGGCAGCTCTTATCTCAGTACTCCAACCCCCACTGCTTACTTCTCAAACTTTCATTCCGAGGACCACTAAGAAAGGGCACTGCAGCCCAGAGACTTTGCTAACCGCTAACTTAGCTCCAGTCCAATTCTACTTTAGACTTGCTTTGTCTAGTTTCTTTCCATGGATTTTTGACAGAGGTAAGTGGACTGATTCTCAAAATGGCATTTCACCAGTAGCTTGTAGTTAGCCCAGAATGTTGGGCTACGTTTGGTAGTCGGCAAACACAGCATGGGTTCCCAAGTCAGTTCGTTATCTGAAGTTATAGTAATCAAGTCCCTAACTTGGCATTTACTGAAGCACCACAATTATTCCACAAGCCTGGGAACTATTTGCCAGAAAGATCAGATATTAGATAATCCCCATGATGGAACTTTCATAATCCAAATCACAAGTAAAAGCAGGTTACATTATGCCATTTGAGTGCTATCTTGTGGCATAATACCAATCAACAGAAAGAATATGCCTTTTCTGAAGTACTATCATTAGCTTAAACATAGCAGCCATATGGATCTGGAGTTGGCATGTCTGCAAATCAGACCAAATCTCAACGTGTGTCACTTGGAACATTTCCGAATCCAAACTTTACTAATGTTCCTCACCAGAGAGCGACGTGAATATCTGGCCATAGATTATTATGGGAGTTTCTTACTGGAATGCTGCAGAACTATAGCCTAGTGATTACATGACTGAAGATCATAAGGACCACAAGACCTGTACCTCCAAACCAACAGCTTTCTGCAACAAAGTTGTGCCATTGTAACCTAGATGCATCTGCTGCATATTGTGCTCATTTGAATGTGTGAATTTTAAGGTGACTTGAATTCTCTAAAATAATTCAAATGGCAAAGATACTTGAGATTGACAATCTAGAGGTTTCTGAGTAAGTTAAACCATAAAGAGAACAGACTTACACCACAGAACAAGCGTAACATCCTTTCTTGCTACTCTCTCGAATTAAAAATGCTCCATCAGGTTTCCCACGGAGCAAATCTTCTGCTTGGATACGGTTGAGATCCCCAACAAACCAAGTTTTCTCATCATAATGTGGCAGGTTTTCATCTTCTTCATTGACAAAGTAAGTACTAGAGAAAGAGGAGATGGAATTTGTTAGCTCAATAACCCAGTCGCAAAAGGAATAGTTATAAAGAGGAGGATTTATTCCGCAGAAAGCATTCTAAAGGAAAATAAAATGAAGAAAAAAAAATACGTCTGGGAAGAGGCAGCTCAAGCTTGAAGACCAGCCTGCTAATATATTCACTTAATGTCAACCAAGAATCCTTATTCAAAAGGTAGCCACATGCACATTAGCTGAAAACAGATGCTGGCTCACTGGACACAAAACTTTCCCTTAGGAAAAAACTCCAATCCTTTATACAGAAACTGGCATCTCATATTACTGAGCTCCTCAGTGGGAAGACCGGAGCTCTGCCACTTATCAGTGAGATTAAACGTACAAGGGCACTTACTCATCAATATTTTCATTTTTGATTCCCAGCCAGTCGTTTATTCGCTTCTGCCTCACTCCTTTGTGATTGAGCCATCTGTCGGGATGAGAAAAGAGAGAGCATTAATATGTTCCCTAGTTGTTTGCTACTGACCAAACAGAAGAGAAGCTTAGACTTCGATCCCATAAGGAGAAAGAATCTAGAGACTGAGCTTACCCACGTGCACTAAAGCCCATGAGAAAAAGACACAGACCCCAGTACACCCTTCTATAGTCTCCTTACAATGATCTCTTCAATGGGGAGGGAGCAGCAGAAGAGGCATGACCTCTAGACCCTGCAGGTCAATGGGGAAAGGAATGTACTATTGCAGCTATGCTGGGTCTTCTGATGATGGCTGCGGCTGCCTCCCTCCCCCAGAACAGCATGCATTGTCACTGGTGCTTCTGTCCATGTAACATTCTCACCTTCTCTCTGATACCAGCAAGGCTCAGAGGGAAACGTGCTTTGACCCTCCCAACCTGTGAAGTTTCAATCCTATGGATTTGGGTAGTAAAGGCTTCTGAGAGATTACACCATTCTAAGGAGCCACCACTTTGCCCTCTGCTCTTCTCAACCTAGTTCTGCATCTTCTGCTAGCGTTAGTGGAGGAAGACACATGGTCAGTCAGAGGGTATCATCCATGATGTTCTAATTCACATGAAAGCTACCTATCTTGTAGAATGTATACTGGTGTACCAGACATGCTTTGAAGTCTGACAGTTACAGTAATAAGCCATGAAGTTATTATTACAGAAGCAGTGAAAGGCTAACCAGCTACTCAATCATTTCATACCACAGGTCTAGTCTCCTGTTAGTGCACACACAACTGTGATTATAAAGAGGAGACCAGACTCCCATTAGTACAATGAATATACAGAATGATAGCAACTGTCTTTAACCAAGTTAATCACAGACATTGTTTTGAGGTGCACAGGGCTTGCCTACTTACACAAGATACTGATCTCTGATTTTGCGTAGCTGGATAAGATCGGGTTTGATGCTATTCATTTTCTTATCAATTTCCCTATTGTCCAGAGCTTGTTTCTTCAAATCCTGCTCCAGACGCATTTTACTATCATGGATCTCTCCCAGGCGTGATTTTAATTTCTCGTAATTCATCATAATTCTGTAAATAAATTTGTAATGTTTAAGAGGGAGAGAAATATACAACAAAAATCAGTCCAGACTGCTCTAGCCTTAAGAATGTTATTATTGAATGGCTTACCTCTAATACACAGTACTGGAAGACAAAGAGCCACATTTCTTTATACCACATTCCTCTTGTGTTACCATCAGTTTAGTAGTGGCTACTATTGTAAAGCGCTTTCATTTTGTTCGGAGTGCAGTTCTACCCTGAAAAGTCACTAAAAGGACGCTTCCTACTTACTCCTTGGATCTGCTCCTGTCATAAATTTTAAGATCTGTTTCTAAATGTAAGACAATTTTTTTTTTTTTTAAACTCTTGACAAAGCCAACATAGCTCTGGGAGTGAGCTAGATCGGATTCTTCCTCTATGCTCAGATTTGCTTACTCAAGTTCTAACCAGGAATACAAGCCTAGCACAGGTGTCACTGTCAACAGGATTTGGCCTGCAGCAGACACTTATTACTGGCAATGATGAGCAAGTTGGAAAGAACCCTGCTTGACTCAATTTCAGATCTCAAATTGGTGTGCAGGCCTGGCAGTTAAGAACAATCTCCCCTTCTCCCTCACATTCATTTACTTTACTTATAAACACACTGACACAACTGTTCTGGTGTCAGGGTGAAGCATGGGTGTCCCACAATGTCACTTTTACAAAGTCCCTTTTCAGAGTAGAATCACACTAAAGGTATTATTGCAATTCAGACGATGCCATGTCAGGGTCAGGTTAGCCATTGGACTTGCCCTTTTACCATAGGGCAACCTACAGCTGTGTTTATTTGCAAAAATCTTAAGAACATTTAGGACCCTGGAATGAGACTGTATTCCTTGCACATAAATGCAACTGCTTATATTAAGAGGAGGAAGTTTAATATCTACTCTGCACAAATGTTTGGAGACATTTTATTACTGTGTAACTCTATAAAATAGGCAAAGCTGCTCTGCTGTTAAGCTTTCTAGATCTGGACTATTTAGTAAAGGGATAGCATCTTACTTTGTGATGTGTTAAGCGCAGCATACATTTATAGCACACTATAAACATTTTTAACAAAGAGTAGGGGAATTTTTGGTTTATAGTAGGTAGTTGCTCAAGTCACAGTAACTTTAATTGCCTAAACTATGATAGTTTTTTACGTAAGAACTGATAAATATCAAGAGTTTTAAGAAGGGGTCACATTACTTTGTTGTGCTTAGGTATTGGCAAAGCTTGACAATAAGAACTGCACCTTGCTATTAGCAGGCAATAGAGGTTTGCGCCTCAACCATTAACTTTCGTGTGGACTTCGGCCAGATAGAAATTCAATCTGCATTACAAAAATATGGCTGGGGTTTAACATACATTAAGATCAGGTTCTAACAGAAGAGAATTTTGATGCAGTTCACATTGACTTACACTATGATCATATCCAGCTCCTCAATCAAACTGCATTAGGATACCAATAGCCATTGACAGGTAGGGGGAAAATCAGTGTGGTCTTTCACTGAAAAGCGACACTAATACTGGGATGGTGGGGTTCCAGATTTACCAAGTCTCCATTTCAAATATGTTCAGTTTACAAGTGAAGAGATGTTCGCTCTCTCTCTTAACTGCATCCCATGCAAATTCAGCTGGGGATCTGACAGTCAAGCTAGGTTATTTCCTTCTCACACATCAGTGTTAGAGATTCTGCAGCACAAATCATGCCCTCATTTGTGCAACCCAATTAAGCCCTATGCGACACATGTTCCAGTGAAAACTGATTAACCCATGTATCCGAAACTTTAAATAATTTTGTTAATGCTTGTGGAGGAACAGAATTCAGCTCTCTTGCGCGTTACTATGATTTAAAACAAAACGTTTGCTTTTGTAAGATTAAGTACATAAAACTATGAAAATATACAAGGAAAAGGTCTGCCGAGTCAGAAGTGGCCATTTTTCAGGGCAGAAATCACACTTTAGAGAGTGCCTACTACCTTCCCTACAGGTCTCCACGACTCAAAAAACCCTCATTGACAACAACAGTAATCAAAGTCAAACAAACAAAGAGGTAGTAAAAAATTATGGAAGTTTTCTGCTTTAGAAATATTAGTTTGTTCTTAATTTCAAAATGTTTAAAGAACCTTTCTAGGCACTGAATTGGGGCCAAATCCTGATCTCCGATGCACATGCAACTCTTAGCAATGTCAATGGGAGTTTCTAAATGGGCATCCAAGAGCACATTATGTGACAAGTGCTTTCAAGCTACTCATTTCCGAGATTCACTCTACACGTGAGTGTTAGAAATCAGCTAACTTTTCTTTAGCTCTCGTTTTAGCTGTAAATTAATTTCTCCCCCTCTCCAGACAGTATTGCTTGAGCTTTAAGAACATACACATCTAAACCTCACATTTTCCGGAAGAGAGCTCTTCACTATAAAAATCTAGATTCATAGAAGTTAGAGACCAGAGATCATCCAGTCTGCCTCCCAACCAATGCAGGATTGTCCTCTACAGTGCACAACTGTTTGGGATATTTGAACAAAGGAATACAAATCTTTAGTAAACATACTGAACTTTTAATCGTATAAAAGAAGGCTTAACAGAATTTTCTGTTAGCTTTACTAGTGTGTGTCTACGTAAGGAGCACACACACAAGTATGGTTTGAAATCCTACCGTTCGATTTCCTTCTCATTCCCCTCTCTGCGGAATCGTTCAATGTATTCTTTGCTGTATCGCTCTTGTGTGTGGCACTGTTCCTCAAATATTTTAATGGTTTCATTAAATGCTTCAATTGCAGTTCTCTTCATCTGAATTTCCTATACAAAGAAACCAAAACCAAAAAGCATTAGTCATTTGCATCCTGAAATAAATTACAAGCCAAGCACAAGACTCAGTTATGCTTCCTAAATTGATCGTCAGAAAGAAACCTTCAGTAAAAATCAGACATTGCAACAATTAATTAATTAAAAAAAAAAAAGCTGAAGAGGAAAAAAACCCAGCCCACTTTAGCCAAAGCCTCATAGAAAACGGACCACTTCTTCCTCCACAAGGTTTACCAAGTTAAAAAGTACTTGTAATTAGGCTTCTTTGAAAGAGAATCCCATCACAGATCTTTAAATTAAAATTTTTGGTTCTAGCTGTTTGTGTTGTTTTGCCAGAAGCATTAATATTAAAGTTATGATGAGACCTTTTATTTTACAGCAACCAGCCCGAACAATGCAGTATCAATACTGCAAAGCACAAGGTCTAATTTTGATCAAGTTATTATATAACATCACAGAACCAGGGTAGTGCCCTTCCAGATACCTCTTCTTCTAGGATTCTATCCTACTTTATGGCCCCTGTATGATGACACAGTGGCATGCAGTTCCTGGAAATCTCTCTTCGTCAGCTGAGTGAAGAGATCCGTGGTGCAGGCACTGTATAGAACAGCATCACTTCTGACTGCTCTGCTTTATGCTGGGAGCTGCTATGGTGTCTGTGATAGCTTAAAACCCTCATCTGGGCTGTGCCGTTCCTCCAGGAGTGCAGTGCCGTATCTCATACCGAAAAACTACATTCAATCACATTTCCTTTATTAACTTTGTAATTGTCATCCCCACACCAAAAAAGCCCCAAACTGAAATCAAGGAAAAGAAATATGCTACCTATTGCTTACGTTTTGTTAAAAAAAAAAAAAAAAAAAAAAAAAAAAAAATTTTTTTTTAATTTGTTTCACTGTCTTACTAGGGATAGAAGTTCAGCTTTTCAGACAGCTGCTGTAATGATCAACAAAAGATTATTTTGAAAACTGACCTGTGATGTTCTGGTGTATTCTTCATATAGTCTGTCATACTCTTTACTCTTGTCCTGATACTGAGAGTGGTATTCCTGAAGCTTTTTACCTACGGCATCTATGTTATCTTCTTTCACCAACTGATCCTGTGTATATCAGGAAAGAAAGAAGGTAATTCTTTAGGCAAAGTAGTTTCTCCAAGCACTGTTCCTTGTCAACCTAGTAAGTGTGCATATTTCTGTGATCAATTATGCAGCAATTTTTACATCAGGCTTCTACAAGTACAGAAGAGAGATCTAGTCGGACAAAGCAAAAAATAAGTTTCACAGTCTATAAAGAAAGCAACTAGGAATACGGAACTCAGAACTAAACCAAAAATTGTAATAAAACCCCAACAAAGGCAACATAAGGTCAGTAGATGCCTAGATTCCCCCTTAGAGAAAGAGGGAATAATGCAGGCAGGAAAGATCAAATGTTTGTTTTAAAAACAAGAGTTCACAGAACTTGTGGAAAACTGCAGCAACTTTGGGAGACATTTTGCTCAGCATTAAAAGACTGTTGCATAGCATGGAGGAGAAGGAGTAGGTGTCAGCCTAAAACCCCAGGATTTAGAGAACTGAGCACAGGGCAAGGAGCCAGGTGCCACTCTCATTTTTGCCAGTGACTGATTTTAACATATTTTGTACATAAACAGTTGCTTTGCATCCTAGACCACAGAGCCCTGCATGTAATTCACTAAATCTCTCAGCCTCAGCTTCTCCACTTGTAAAATACAGGCAATGACAATTACCTACATCATAAGGATGCAGTGAAGCAGAATTTAATGTTTACGTAGCTGGAGAATTATAAAGACTGTCAGTGTGAGTACTCAAAGTAGAGGTCAGGACCTCCTTCTCCCAACTTTGTGGTTATTGTTTTAGACCACATGCACTCTTGGAACCACTACTTCGTCCTTGAAAATGTGAAGTTGAATTTTCAAGCATAAAAGGGCTTTGAGTTTTCACATGATTCATGTGAAAAATCCAGACTCTAGATAGAAAAGCCTAAGTTTTATGGCAAGGAAAAAAACTACAAAACACATCTGCTAACAGTTAGTGGGCTCTCTGGAAACCTCACCTGTTGATACCTGGATACTGGATACATCAGCTTCACGTCAAGCTTAGGATTGTACTGGGCAAGAGATTCATGGCGGTAGTGGTTAATCAGCTCCACAACAGAATTAAATGTCAATGGATCAGAAAAACCGTATTTTCCATCCCGATGATAAATCTTTATCAGTTTATTGTTGCCACCCTTCCTGTAAGGCAATACACTAGCTTAGAGGTTTTGTTGTGTGCATGGGTAGCGCGCGTGCGCAGACACACACACAAGCCGCCACATATACAGTATGAATAGCCATGCTAAGTTTTTCATAAGGCAACACACAAGAATAATTGTAGCTAGTCAGACAATCTAATATGTACCTTTGTAACTAAATTATCTAATATTTATTAATATGTAAAAGGATAAAAGTAAATAAATAGAAAAGGTTTCCTCAAGTTTTATTTGAGCAGCAGAAAAGCCCAAAGTAAATCTCTTCCTGTGTTCACTCTGGGACTAGTTTATTGTATTTAAGACCTGAGTTTAACCAGAAATTCTCCAAGGGAATGCTCAGGATTCTTTAAGGCAGCCACGCAAAAAACCCCGAGGTGAGCAACTAGGCATATGAAACTCAGTACTAACCCAAAAAATTATAATAAAAAAAACAAAGAACACATAAGGTCAGGAGATGCCTAGATCCCTCTTAGAGAAAGAGGGAATAATGAGGGACATACAGGCAGGAAAGATCAAAGTATTATACAAATGAAAATGTACTTGCAAACCGATTATCAAACAATCTCAAGTGTTGGATGCTAACACTGGATACTCAAACTTAAATAAATCCTTGGAAGGATTTATAACAGGGTAATTAATCCAGGACTTTACATTATCCAGGTTTGTGTTTGCTGGCAATTTCTAGAAGTGCTTGCTTATTTTTCCCCCTACTACCAAAAAATTTAAACAGTGCTATGTCCTTTATCTGCTTTCTTAATTTATGGCTCCTGCAGATACATGTCTATATGGTTAAAAATTCAGACCACCATTAATTAGACTTTAAGGCAAAATCCTGAATGGATAGAAAAATTATCCTCAGTAACTTCAGTGTGGTTGTGCAATGTGCAAGTCAGAGCAGAATTTGGCCACAAGAGTACATTTTTAAACTCACAAAAGGAAGCAGATTTTGAACTCCAAGACAACATGGCAACTCTGAAGAAAGCTGATCCTACTATTTTGTGAACATACTGGACCAGATTCTGCACTGAGTTACACTGCAGAATCGGTGTCATTAAATGCGGTGTCCCAGCTTAGCGGAACCTCCTTAAATCAAAGTACTGAGACACAGAGAGATACAGAACTAGGACCTTTACTGATTATGTCTGCATCACAGAGATATCCAAATAATACTGTCCCAGTATGCACCGGGCTCAGCATAAGAAGTGGGATGGAATTGCTAGGAGCTGGTCATTTGTTTCCTTATTCCAAACTCCTCATCAGCAATCTCTGGAGAAATGTTCCCAAGACAATGGAGACTACAACTGAGGGCATTTCATGTAAATACTAATGTGGTATCTACTGACATTGGTGAGACTACTAAAAGCAAGGTAAGACGAGAGAGTGAAAATACCCAACACTTACCGCAATGTCAGAGTGTAGTCTCCCTGCATCTTGGTTGATGCATCGCGCACCAGAAATGTTCCATCTGGCATGTCTCGTAATTTGTCATTTACCTCCTCCCTGGAGGAATGAAAGATTGGAAGAAGGATAAACGAGAAGTGTTAGATAGTCGATTTGCTTTAAAATAGACACATTCAAAGAGAGGCCATCAGTGTCAGGGTGTGTAAGGAATTAGGTTTCCTTTCTGTTTTCCCTTCAAAATCAACTGCAATCTAAGGATTGAATGTTTGCTTTTCAAATTCTCTTATTTCAGATTTAGGATACGCATAGGGATAATATTTCTGTTTAGCCTTTAAGGTTATCTAAGGCCTGGTCTACACTAACCCCCCAATTCGAACTAAGGTACGCAACTTCAGCTACGTGAATAACGTAGCTGAAGTCGACGTACCTTAGTTCAAACTTACCGCGGTCCAGACGCGGCAGGCAGGCTCCCCAGTCGACTCTGCGTACTCCTCGCGCCGAGCAGGATTACCTGAGTCAACGGGGAGCACTTCTGGGTTCAATTTATCGCGTCCAGACAAGACGCAATAAATCGAACCCAGAAGTTTGATTGTCTGCCGCCGAACCAGCGCGTAAGTATAGACACGCTCTTAGACCGGTTTGAACTGGTTTACCTTTTAGCAAAAGCCAGCAGCTGCACTAAACTGCTGTTTAAGAAGAAGGTTATGTATAACAACAGTAGCAGCTGTGTCTCAGAGAAATCACGAAGTTCAAAACCTTTCACTGGAATCTGCTCACATTTAAATCCAAACTGGAAAAAGGTGACTTTTGTGAAGGCACTTCTGGTCCTTTAAGAAACTGGCACTAATACGGTCATTCACAGAAGTTGTGTCAGAAAAGTATCCACACTATAGCACAGTTCTAGTCTCAAGGTCAATTAGGTGTTTGATTCAGGTATTTCTTTTACAGCAGTTTTAGAACTACTGTAATGCCACTAATTCCAGTGGAATTACTCCTAATTTTCAACTGTTGCGAGAGAAGAAATTTAGGGTTTATTCTTTTAATTAAACGGAAGAAGCTTTTATGGAATGGGTAAGACCCATAAGCATTTCAAATGAAATGCTTGAGCTAAGAGTGTTCGTTAAACTTTCAGGAAACGCATTCCACCCAAAATTACATACCACGCTTTACTTACAAAACTAATACCTTGTCCTTTATAGCATCTGTCACACAAGGATCTCAGAGGCAAGTTACAAACATACACTTTATCTATTTGATTGAGAGCAACTCTCCTGTACCCTCACCACCACTCATGAGATGCAAGCAATATACCTACATTTTAAAAGGAATCATAATGGATGTTTTAATTCAGATATTGCTGTAAGATCTTATTTTCATTCTCTACAAGTTTTCTTAGTTGGCATTTAACTATCCTGGATGGAGAATCTCTTTCAAAAGAACAATTTCCATTACAGATATGAATGTTATCTGAGAAAAGGGGAAATTGTTGCCACAGAACCCTTTATGGCTTGGGCCTTACACATCTCAGAGATGGCCTCTCCATGTCTCCAACAGTTGAGAATGGCTAGGATGCTTGAGCTTTCATTCGCTAGTAATGCCCAGGGAGCTGGAGTTCATTGTGGAAGATCCCTAACTTATTCTCCAGTCCTCAGTCCAATAGAGTAAATGTCTGCTGGCTTTTAGGGCGCAATGAAAAGCTCATCTGTTGCCCATGGTGGCTGGATTGACAACTGATGAAATATATTTGTGGGTTGTATTTTGTAAAAGAAAATGAAATGAACTGATAAAGTACATATAAAGCTATTCCTGCAAAACTGTGGTCTCATCCGGAGATCATTTATTCTGGTAAATCAGGAGCAATGCCTTTAGGTCAGCACAGTAATACTACTGTAAAAGTGATTTAAGATAACAGAATCAAGCCCACTGGGTTTTGTGATCAGGTTTTGCCATTGTTCATTAAGGGCTTGAATTGTGCTATCCCCTCACACTGATCTAAATGGGGTTACTTGAGTAAGGTACTAAAATGTAAGGGTGGCACAATCCGGATCTTTTTTCCTTCTGTTAAAGCTTTAAGAAGCTAGTGGGGCTAATGAAATCTTTTGCTAGACAATTCAGCCACGAAGCAAACAGCAATCCAAAACAGCACCTCACATTCTTGTTTTATTCTCAGCTCTAGCATATTTAATTTATTGGTTTTATTCTTTTCATAAGAGACACACACTTACTGAAAGTTTCATGAATTGCTCATTCCCAAATGCTATGTTTAATACATCTAATAACTGAAGCCAGTACATTCAGAACTGCTTTGTTTCACAACCAGAAAGGCTAGAAAGGGTTTTTTTTTTTTTTTTTTAAATCTTAAGATTTTGTAGAAAGAATCATTAATTCAAGAAAACAATTGTGGCCACAAGATTGGGAACTACTGTTCTAGAACAATAACCATAGCAGAACACATTAAACACACTCAGTTCCCAATTCAGCAGAATACTTAAACATACACTTCAGGAACTGCATTCAGGCCCAGATTTTGCAGAGCACTTGAAGTGAGATGTTGTCTGAGCATATTCAGGCTCAAAGGGAGCACAGCTTAAAAAGGTTTCAGAGTAGCAGCCGCGTTGGTCTGTATCTGCAAAAAGAACAGGGGTACTTGTGGCACCTTAGAGACTAACACATTTATTTGAGCAAGAAGTGGGCTGTAGCCCACAAAAGCTTATGCTCAAATAAATGTGTTAGTCTCTAAGGTGCCACAAGTACTCCTAGCTTAAAAAGGCTCATTCTAGTCCAGCAGTAAACATTCTTTACCTTGAAATATCCCCCCAGTACCACTCTGCATCCTGCAAGGAGAAACTGGAATTGTCTTTTATTCCATTTGTGTTGACCGGAGTCATCGGTTTTGGGGGCTTTGGAGGAAGAGCTGAAAAACAAAACACAGATTTTTTTCCATTTAATTTTCTGGCTTCTATCACTAAAACTTCAAGAAGTTAACAGTCAAGATATTTTAGTTAACAAAAGCCAGAAGTGAAACATACATAAGGCAAGGCAAAGGAAATGTTATAGAAACCCATCAGTGACTAATGGGAGAGAACAGGCAGCTTGAGTATGGATGTGTTTTTCTCTCCAAAATGTATGGAATTCGTAAGTTATTAAAGCCCATTATACTAGTACAGCATATGCCAAAAAGAAGGGAGCTGGGCTCCAAAATAACTATCCAGTCTCGAAATGGAACAAGTGGGAAATTCACAGGAAGTGGCAGTTCTTGGTAAGAGGAGTTAAGACAACAATCACAATAACTAGGATAATTTAACTGTTCACCGCTCCAAGCAAAATACTGAGGGCTTGACTGTGGCTTAGGTCACAACCTAGAAAGTGAGTGAGTGACTGTGTGTAGCTGTGTAACATCTACAGTTCTCAGAGGGCCTATGGCCATTGCCATCGCTTTTGAAGAGTAAATGTGCCCTCCTCCTCCTAGGACAGATCAACTTTGCTGACTGGTGAAAAGAGGAGGGTACTAGTCTGAACCTCAGCTAGACTTCACTCCGCATTAGCAACACAAGGACTGCAACCATTGCCCCATGCTTAGGTATACAATAGGGAATGAGGAGCGAGGAAAGGAGCAAGGGAGTAAACTGGTGCTGGGCTAGTCACAGTCTAGCCCTAAATTGTCAAGCTTCCCCTTTGAACTGTAAGGAGTAGAGGCCATGTCACAAGGGAGCACAACTCTCCATGGATACAACTACATTGCAGCACAAAAGGGACACCACACCCATGGCATCAAGTCTCAGACCCCTAGTCAACTGACTCAGGCTCCTGGTACAGAGCTAAAAATAGTAGGCTAGACATTCCTGTTTGAACTCTGAAACCTGGTGAGGGGGCTGGATCTCAGAGCCTGAGCAGGAACATCTACACCAGTGCTTCTCAAAGCTGGTCTGCCACTTGTTCAGGGAAAGCCCCTGGCGGTCCGGGCTGGTTTGTTTACCTGCCGCATCCACAGGTTTCCGCAGCCCGCATTGGCCTGGAGCGGCGAACCATGGCCAGTGGGAGCCGCAATCGGCCGAACCTGCGGACGTGGCAGGTAAACAAACCAGCCCAGACCGCCAGAGGCTTTCCCTGAACAAGTGGCGGCCCGACTTTGAGAAGCACTGATCTACACTGCTATTTTTAGCCCCTTAGCGCAAGCCCAAGTCAGTTGACCCAGGCTCTGAGACTCACTGCTCTGGGTTTATTGTTACAGTGTAGACACACCACATGCTCCCACGCCTAGATTACACAGCCTCCAGAAGGTGTGCTTCACAAAGTACTGAATATAGTAATGCAAGACTGCATGCAGTTGCATTAAGAATTGCAATCTGGTGCCAGGCAGGAATGCAATTATGATCTCTAGATAAAAAAAAATTTCATCTCTAGTTCAAGTGCAGAGTGACTTGACATTGAGAGAGATGAATGGCTCTAAGCAATGCATCTGTTCCCCTCTGAACCACACCTCCCACATTGAAAAAACAACAACTGTACTCTAACTGCAGTTTCAAATGCCATTTCATGTTGAGGATCCAACACACAGTAGCTTCACTGTTCTTGGACAAACCAGCAAGTACTCAACCAAGCCAATCTAAACGAACCTGAACCTTGACCCAGACATTCACACTCTGGAGTTACTGACCAAGCACCTGATTCCGATAGTAGCATTCATTCTGTGGGACTGAATGTTAAAGCTGCAGCATACAGGTTCTTTTTGTGGTTCAGCTGGGAATGTCCAGGTGTTCATGAGTCTAGAGGACCAATATCTGTATAAGGAGGGTGCAATTCCATTGGAATAACTGAAGTTATTTGCTTCTACTAGATTTAAATGTGGCCCCCTGATTGATAACCATGGTAGTTAAGGTTGTGCGGCCCTTTAAGATGGTATACAGGTACTACTGAGAATGAATTAAGTTCTTGCCTTAGTCTACCTCCTTGCTTGAAGCAGCCTCTAGGACAGAGGTCCCCAAACTGTGGGGCATGCCCCTCCAGGGGGATGCTGAGGAACATTTTGGGGAGCGTGGCTGGGGCCCGGGCCAGTCTCCACAGGGGCCAGGGAGGGAGCGCCACCCAGCTCTGCTCCTGGCTACCAGCTCCAGGCCCCTGACTCCGCTCCTGGCCCAGTCCCAGCTGTGGCCTCAGGCTTGGCTCCCTTACCCCTGTCTGGACCCACCCCTCTCCCCCAGAGCTGCGGCCCTGCTCCCGGCCCCAGTTTGGGGGCGCGGACAGGGGTATGGAGGGGCGTGAGATAAAAGGTTTGGGGTCCATTGCTCTAGGAGCTAAATTCTGATTTCAGTTACAGCAATGTAAATCCAGAGTATCACTGAAACCCTATGATTCTGCTTGGTTTTCTGACTACTAAAGTTGAACTGGCTGTTATTTTATCCACAAAGTCTCTGTTCAGTCATATTTCTGGATTACCAAAAAAAAGGTACAGTGACAGTTTCTTTCTAAACTCACATTTGGATATTTCTGCCACGCATGCTCTAAATGAATTACAAAGAAGTGTAGACAATGCTTAGAATTCAGTCACTAACATCGGCCTTCAATACTAGGTCAAAATAAAAGATTCAAAAACTGCTACTCTAGATCTGTTCCAGAACTTTCCATATAGTTTTAACAATCCTATACCAACTAAGCAAGCACAGGAGGCTCTAGCTCTTTGCACTGCAGTGTTTAAAAAACACAAGTAAAAAGAACCCTGTAATCATGCCAGGTAGGTATGATTTCATGGGACCTCACAAGCCCTCGCAAGAACATTGCAATGCTGGTGGTAATCTTTCCTCAGTCTGTCTTATACCACAGACAAAATAGGATGTTGGGGGTTACCATTCTGGCAGAGCTGATTTTCACACATGAAGATCATGTCCATTCTTAGCTTTAGCTTAAGATTCTCCACCACTGCATTAGTGCAGCTCCATCGTTCGAAGCTGTAGTGTAGAGAAACCAGTGTAGGTGGGTTTTTTTTAAGTCACTGTATCTGAACTTCCTGTGGGAATGAACCAGACCTGTCCAGACAGAGCAGGAGTCCTTCCTACTCAGCAGGAAGGGAACAGAATTTGCCCCAAATTTGTTTCTTCATATCTACTGATCCCTGATCTACACATCAGTAGGCTTAAATTGGGAAGTTATATAAACAGAAATAAATACAATTGACACTGTATCATTTCTGTGTCTTAAAATTTCATGAAAGTGCATTGTTTTTCTACATAGCATTGATTACTTCAGATGTTACAGATACTGTACTGCTACATCAAAGGGAAAAAAACTGCCATGGGAGGAAGTTTGTGCATGACAAAGGGCTTCTTCTTAGGGTTCCTCTAAAAGAGGATTTAGTTTGTGGCAAGCTGGGGTGAGGATCTACCTCGCACTAGCTTGCCATGCACTACTTGTCCATAAGCACCCTGCTGACATGCACTAACAGTTTGCTAGTGTGCTTTAATCTAGTCCTGTTTCAAAGCGGGATAGACATTTAGTGTGTGGCAAGCAAGTGTCGGGTAGGTTCACACCCCAGCTTGTCACAAACTAAATCTTCATATAGACAGCCCTTTAGAATATGATCCTCTGCACATGGATGGTTTGCAGGATCAGATCCTAATCTTTGCAGGCTGCTAGGTATGTTGCTTGTTTGCGCACTATGGAGCTATTTTGCAGTTTTGTTTTGTCCAGAGCAATGGTTCTCAGCGAGGGATACGTGTACTTTGGGGGTACACAAAGGTCTAGATGGGTACTCACTCCCTGGCAGATCAGTGTTTCTCAATCTGAAGGTTGTAGCTCCCAGGTGGGGGTGGGGTCACAGGACAGGTTTAGGGGGATTGCAAATACATGGCCAGCATTAGGGGGTGGCAAGCAGGGCGACTGCCTGGGGCCCCATGAAGTTAAGTTACATGCTTCAGCCCTGCCACCTGAGGCTCGAGCTTCAGACAAGGCTCACAAGTAAAAAACAGGCTCAAGTATCACACTGAAATACAAGTACAATATTTATATTCCAATTGATTTTATAATTGAATGATAAAAATGAGAAAGTCAGCAAGTTTTCAGTAATAGTGTGCTGTGACACTTCTGTATTTTTATGTCTGATTTTGTAAGCAAGTAGTTTTTAAGTGAGATGAAACTTGGGGTACAGTAGTCTGGAAAAGTTGAGAACCAGTGCTTCAGAGCACTGGGATCTTTAACAAAGAGCTGCACTCCAGGGGAGCAAAAGAGCTCTGCACAATTGTAAAGATGTTGCACTAGTCTCCCTGCTATGATTTGGGCTTCCCGTTCTTCCCATCACAAGCTTGCCTGCTTGGTGATGTTATTCTACAGTCAGCAAAACTTGAGTGAAATATGTAACATAGGAAAAAACGGATAGGCAACAGACTTTGGGCATAACCCTGTAAACCCTTACTCATGTGAGTAGCCTTTTTTCAGGAGTGTCATCTCATTGAAGTGAAGCAGGTAGTTCTATTGTAGAAGTGTTTGCAGGACTGGGCGTATTGTTTCGAGAGAATCTGGGACCTAACCCTGTAACTCAGTCCCACAAAGGATTTGACTGAAGTTAGTTGGAGCCTGGTCCTGCAACCCCTACTCAAGTGAATAGTCCCACTCTCAGTTTACCCAGAACATGTAATATGGTTAAATGCCAAAATCCTTTAATATTTCTTGCTTGACTTTTTCAGCCTGACAGTACTGTAATCTACTGGAAGCTACCTGAACCAAGTGCTGAATGTAAAAATATTTTAGGCTCTGCAACCTAGAACTATGAGCAATGGGATAGAAGTACTTGTGGCACCTTAGAGACTAACAAATTTATTAGAGCATAAGCTTTCGTGGGCTACAGCCCACTTCTTACCAACTCCCACCTGTTCATGCTGTGTGTGTGTGTGTGTGTATACACACACACACACACACAGTATATAGTACTCCTGTTCTTTTTGCAGATACAGACTAACATGGCTGCTACTCTGTCATTATGCAATGGGATAGATGCTTTTAATTTACGGGTTTAGCAAGTGCCTTTTATTCCAAATGTATTGGAGTAGTGAAGCAGCTACCACACACTGATGCTTTTACAGCATTTGTACAGTGAAATTACAGAATTACATAAGTGATCTTAAAATAGTGGTGTGTGGATACTGATGAAAACTAACAGCAGTATAACTAGAGGAAGTTCTGTGGTAGATCTGTGTGTGAAAAGAAATAAAAAATAAGGCTTTAGCCTTCAATACCAATTTGTGGAGGACCTTAAAGTCTAGTTTCATAAAACTATACCTGACAAACAAAGTACTGAGTTAAAAGCCTACAATAAAGTGAGGATAAAAAGGAAATGAAAACTGTGGAGTGTAGGGTGTTCAGAATACAAAACTTCCTTGAATATGGAGCAGTCTCTCTTTCCACAGTCTATTCCCGGGGAACAAATCTGATCTCACACTGGTGAGAGAGAAGAGTAAATCCACTACGTCAACTGAGTTATGCTGCAGTAAGATCAGAATCAGGGCCACAAACTATTTTTTTCCTGAGACATGAAAGCAGTCAGCTCTCAAATGACAGTGCTTTGTTTCTATTTCTCTTATTAAAGCATGAAAATGTTTAGCACCAGGGAAACAAAACACACACAAATTCTTCAGAACAGCTTCAACTAACACCTCATTTCCAAAATCCAATGCTGCAACTGAACAAGACATTTCTTCCCCTGCATCAGTGAGTTACTGAGATTAGATCCAGACTTCAGTGACTGCCTGGCATGCATCGTAGGGTGGGAAAGGCAATATCTTTTATTGGACCAGCTTCTGTTGGTGAGAGAGAAGCTTTCGAGCCGCACAAAGCTTTTCTTCAGGCTCTTACTCATGCATGGGCAAGAGCTATTTTTTAATACTAGCATGGTTTTGCTAAAGCTTGCTTGTTAACAACCCTAAGCTCCTTCACAACCTGCTTTCTAAACTCAACCCCAATCCCAAACCAGAGTCCGTTGGAAAATCTAATTTCTGAATGGAGACAGCACTTCAGCCAATGGCAGCAAAGTACTGGGATCGTATGTTGCATGACGTCAACTCACAGAATGTAGCTGTGCAATTTCCAGCAGGTAGTTTGGGCTGAGCTGTTCTGCAGAAGTGAAATACAATTTCTTCTCCTGAAATGCAGGCACAGAGATTAGACTCCAGCAAAGTTCTAGTTCTGATGCTTTTTCTTGAATGCATAGGGATTTTTTTAGATGTTACTCAAAATGCAATACAAATAGAAACCTTTAAGTCAAATCTTGTTCAAAGCCAGCCCAAGGAACTAAGCATGCTGGCAAATTATTGAGTTTTAAACATTTCCTAATCCTCCTCTCTCTTTACAAGGGAATTTAAATCTTTCAAGTCAATGGGCCGTATTCATCCCTGAAGTAACTAGCGATATACATACTTCACTGAAGTTACAGCCAGTATCAATTTAGTCCAATTGTCCCTTTTCATGAAAAACTGTTAAAAAAGGGTAGTTTTTTTAATTAAAGAAAACTACACAACACAAAACAATTATAAATCTAGAGAACCAAAATGTGGACTTTTTTAGCCAGAACTAATTCAGGAGTTATGGTCTGTGGTAAAAGTGGCTTCCTCCAAGAAAAAGCAAGTGCGTTGATTTTCGTAATGCTAGATCATGAAGTGGCATCTAGTTCTATGACATACTCAATTGATTCTCTGGCTGCAGTATTAGCCTGTTAGAGAAAAGCAACAGAGGGTCCTGTGGCACTTTTAAGACTAACAGAAGTATTGGAGCATAAGCTTTCGTGGGTGAATGTCCACTTCATCAGACGCAAGACTTGCCTTGCGTCTGATGAAATGGGCATTCACCCACGAAAGCTTATGCTCCAATACTTCTGTTAGTCTTAAAAGTGCCACAGGACCCTCTGTTGCTTTTTTACAGATTCAGACTAACACGGCTACCTCTCTGATGTTAGAGAAAAGTCTGCAGTTAATTAAACTTTAATTTAAGCTTCTGAGACAGATGCCAATTAGACTAAGAAGGTCTGCATTACTGAACCTTTCTTCTAGTATTTTCCTAGGGACACAGGATTTACAATGGGAAGTACAGAAAAGCACTCAACTGCAAGACTAACTTGCAGAACCATGGCTCCCAATCAGTAGGCTGGAGTCAATTGTGGGCCACAGCACTTTTGTGAAGTCATCTGAGGGTTTTTGTTTTTAAAACGATCCTCTTTTTTTTGTAACCCCCAAATACGAATGCTGCTATGTCCCACCCTCCACCCCCCCACCCAAACACATTTTAGGGCAAGTGGATCACAACAGATCAATGGCTCCCTAGCTGAGTTCTAGGTTTGAGACAATTGATTAATATTCTCGGAGTCATAATGCAATGTTGTATAAGGTAGTGCCATTATTGTGCTGTCATTATTTTTAGCAGTTATTCATGGCATAATTTAAAGCTTACGTGCTGTGATATGCAAGCGAGAAAAACTGGGGGGGGGGGGAAGGGAAGGAGGAAACCTTGTTCATCAGGAGCTAACTTTTGTTAGAAATTTGTAACCTGTAACAGAAGGGTTCTTGTGCACCTGCTGACACAAGGGTTCATGCACAGCTACTGACAGAAAATATTCTCTCAGCCACTGTGATTCTATCCAACACAGATTCTATCCAATCCGTTGCCAAGTCCCCATCCCCAATTCAGTATTAGGAAGTGTATACACAAGACTTCATTGTGAAGCAGGGATGTTAACCTCCCACCCCAAAATACAGCTCCACAAAAGCAAGGTAACGAGTAGGAAAGCCATTCAATAGTAGATACCCTCTACTTCTCCATCCACCTTACCACAGACCACGCACGACAACCTTAACTTTGCCCATCTAGAGATGCCAGTCTTCCATGAAACCTTTTACAAAATTATTCTTTTCCAACACAGCCAACTTCTAGGCCAAGCATTCAGAACTATTACTATTGGGAGAAAAAACAACATGGTGAAGATGTGTATGCAGAACGGTAAAAGGCAGACAAGAGTTAAGATGTATGGTGGGCAGAGGAACAAAAATTATGGAGGGTGGCTCAACTTTGTTTTCTTGCTTTTATGGGTTTGTCAGGCATGTTGTGTATAACAAGTCGAACTGCTTCACAACAAAGTTTTTTGTTGGATATGTTCAGATTCTTATGCTATGTCCATCACCACAGCATTCAACTTTCAAAGTTAACAACTGTAATATGACTGTCATCATTAAACCAGGGTAAAGTTTCCTCCACCCCACTGAAACCCCTCCGGTGAGCAAATGGTGAAAATTGTTTTCATATGTACCTTGGCAAAGCACTAAAGGTGTTTACTATGCAAAAGAAACCAAGTCCTCATTCTTCTTTCATTTACACTGGTATAAATCCAACTGAAACTGGAGGGCTAGATTTTCAGCTACCCCCCAATTCACTCATATGCAGCTCCTTGACCCTCAGCTAATCCCTGCTGCAGGAGTTTAGAGCAGCCTCAGGGATCTCAGCTAAGGATATGACTGGAGTGCTGCAGCCACACCTCTTTCTACCTCCACTGAAGGCCAGGTGGGAGGATAGTGCAGAGCAAAGTTGTCCTGGGTGGCACAAAGGCATCATGATTGTCTCCCTATAGAACATCACAGCCACTTGAATCTTCACATTTGAAGCAGGAAGATTTAAATACATTTCCAAAGTACAGGACCATAGCATACCATTTTACTAAAAGAATCTTCATCCGCAATATAGTGCCAGTGTACATAAACTATTCTGATTCCATCCTGTAGAGATCAGGGATACACATACTGTACACAAAATAGTCAGTTCATTACAACAGACCAAATTTACCGCTGCAGTAATTCCACTAACTCTAGCAAAGCTACCAAGAATGAACGTGTTTATTTAACATATTACTTTCCTTGGATATTTTATAATTGCTTGAATCTAGAAGGTTATAAAGCTAAATTAATTAGATTGAATAGTGCAACTTTTTTCCAACAACAAACATTCTTATTAGCACTTCAACAATCTGTTTCATGTCTGCTGAGACCAAGTAAAACAGCAGATATAAACTACATTACCTTATTACCAGACTTGGAAGGATTAGGATTATTGGTAAACGTCAATTGCATTGTACATACACAAATTGACAAAAAATATTTTCATAGATAAATCAAAATTTACAGACAGGCAAATAAGAAAAATGCTGTTTGAGAACTTAGAGTTTAATTTAAGGCTATTTACTTTGTATATGTTGACAATTTATGTTTTAATAATTACAAGGCTAACTTTTTGAAACTCAACATCTGCCATTCAGTAATTACAGTCTGACTCCCCCACCCTCCAATTTCCCACAACTGTGAACATTTAAATTGATAAAAAACACAAAAACGTTCTAAAATAAAAATCTATCAAAGTTAAGAATACAGGAACATAAGAATGGCCATACTGGATCAGACCTAGGATAGTATCCTGTCTTTCAACAGTGGCCAATGCCAGGTGCTTCAAAGGGAATGAATAGAACAGGTAATTTTCAAGTGATCCATCCCATCACCTATTCCTAGCTTCTGGCAAATGGAGTGTAGGGACATCTCTGCCCATCCCGGCTAATAGCCACTGATGGACCTATCCTCCATGAATTTATCTAGTTCTTTATTTAAACCTTGTTAAAGCCTTCACAACATCTGCTGGCAAAGAGTTCCACAGGTTGACTGTGCATTGTGTGAAGAAATACTTTCATTTGTTTTAAACCTGCTGCCTATTAATTTAATTTGGTAATTTCATAGAATCACAGAATATCAGGATTGGAAGGGACCTCAGGAGGTCATCTGGTCCAACCCCCTGCTCAAAGCAGGGCCAATCCAACTAAATCATCCCAGCCAGGGCTTTGTCAAGCCTGACCTTAAAACCTCTAATGAAGGAGATTTCACCACCTCGCTAGGTAACCCATTCCAGTGCTTCACCACCCTCCTAGTGAAAAAGTTTGTCTTAATATCCAACCTAAGCCTCCCCCACTGCAACTTGAGACCATTACTCCTCGTTCTGTCATCTAGTCTTATTAATCTCTCTGCATATGGAAGCTGTTCCATACCCCTACTCATTTTCATTGCCCTTTTCTGTACCTTTTCCAATTCACCTTTTTTAAGACGGGGCAATCACATCGGCATGCAATATTCAAGATGTGGGCATACCATGGATTTATATAGATGCAATATATTAAAAAAAAATAATAATAATCTAATTCTGCCAAGCGAATTTATGACAATGTATTCTTCTATAGATTTGCAGAACATCCAAGGAAAGTTAATTTTCTACAGGTACACTTCATTAGCCCGAACTGTTAGTACAACGATTATTAACTTTCTCTGCACTAACCAACTTCAGATCAGGAGGATTGTTCCAGGATGGTGGATACACAATGCAGAAAAGATTACAAGTTAGTCACCAAAAAGGATAAGGATTCCAAAATACAACTCCTGATCTATCTTGCTAAATAGGCAGATGCCACAACACTTCTTTCATCCCTCTTAAGTCACAAAATCTCAGATGAGTGAGTGTGTGTGTGTGTGTGTGTGTGTGTGTGTGTGTGTGTGTGTGTGTGTGTGTGTGTGTGTGTGTGTGTGTGTGTGTGAGAGAGAGAGAGAGAGAGAGAGGATTAAGTGCAATTTTAGGAATTCAAATTTCTCTGAGAAGGAAAGCAGTGAGTCTGTAGGGAAAGGTAACTATTTTGTTCATTCTCCTAGCTGTAGACACCCACCAAGAAAGTCACTTTCAGTGGACAAGGAGGATGGTGGGGAAAGAAGACTATTTTCCCTAGAGGGTCAAGAAGTGTAGTAACTGCACACACCAGGCATGAACTCCGAGGAGGGACTACTGACCATGGAAGTCACCCACCGGAAAACTGTCACAGGTGAGAACCGACTGGTTGACTCAGAATCCTACCTCCTGAAATCCAGAGGGTATCTGAAGCAAAGCTTTTTGCAACTTTCCTGCAAGAAATAATGGCAGATTGAAAAGCCTCTAGACAGTCAAACATCCCTATTTTCATACAATTAGATAAATATCCCTCAAATGCAGTAAATGTTCTTGGCATCTTCTGAATTTACATAGAACAAAATACAGGTCAAGAGACACTAACACTATCCAAAACTTCTGATACTAGTCTGTTAACTTTAGACCAAGATGAAAAGCTAGCCCTGGGTGAACAAGTCTGGAATTTAAGGGAAGCATGAAGTCTGAGAACCACCCAGGACAAGAATGGGGTTCCATGTGAAGGAGATAAGGTTTCTATTTTTAGAGTGCTTGCCTTTGACAGCGACTGCAATACAAAGGGACACTGTATTTTCTCTTAGGACCAAAAGGAACAAGTTCAGCTAACCCCATCTGGCGACTCAAGTTGAACATCTATTGTCTGAGTCCATTCTCCTGGTACTACTGTGACTCTTCTTAGGCATGTTCTCCTCACTCTAGCGTGTGTTGCTCTGCAACAGATTTTATTATATCTCCTCCTATAACAGCAGCGAACGGCTTATTCCATATGGGGTTCCATTCATGTCTCATTCCCCCATTGCTTGTCTATTGGTAAGACTATATGATAAACAACTGAACAGAGGATAAGAAGGCCTGAAGAGCTCATCTCAGTGATTTGAGCTCCACTCTGTTGAAGTTGGGGATGGAGAATTGATCCTAGAGAGAAGTTGAGATGCCAAAAAGAGTCTGAAGAACACTAATTGGCCACAGCTGCTGGTCAGAAGAAATGCAACCTCGATTGCTAGATACTAACTGTGTTCTGCTTTCTTTGAACTAGACACATTTTGTATGTGCTGAAAATTTCGGTTGGCATTTTGACTTCTCAGATACAGTAAAGTTATTTCTTCTTCTACTGCACTTTTGGTAGATATGAATATATTCCAATGCATTATTCTTAAGATTAGAACCCCCCATCCCAAAAATATCACACACTTCCCCATTGCTTTTTGGGCATGGTAGTAAAGTACATCAAGATTAAGGCTTTAGAAGAGATGACCCCCTTATTCCCTCCCCCAAACCAGCCCAAGAATGAGCCATTAAAAATGCAGCATATCATAAGATGGTCCTTGGTTACATAGCAATGGTGCAAATCTTAATTTGGCATCTCGATATTTTGATGATGAGCCCATTAGATAGAAGATAAAAGCAGCCAAAAGATTCAATGCCACCTATGAAAATATTATATAAATGACTTTTCAGACAGAGATGATAAAATCTGCTCTTCGAAGAAACATAAGTAGTATTTATAAAATTGATGAACAGGGACTTCTCAAATAATCAAATGGATATACACCTTTTGGTTAAATTCTGGCCTCTTTTAACAACAACCTGCTTCAACATAGCACACACATCCAGCTCTTGTCTTATACACTTTTTATATCAAGAAAAACCTAAACCTCAAACAGTAACGCATAGAGAGAAACACCAATGAAGTTATTATTCATGCCACTGTCCAACAACGCTAAAGGAAGAAAAAGAGAAATGACTCACTGAAACAATCAACATGAGATAATGTAAGGCACCCTGCTGCTTTAGTAATGGGTGCCAATATACATTTCTAAAACGAATGCCTAACTATTCCAACCAATATACATTAATAGCAAGAATACTGCATTCACCAGCTGCAACCTGAGCAGCGTCAAACAACTATTTCACAGAATCTGTTGGTCTGTTTAACAATAAAATAAAAAAGTAATGAAAGTGTTGCACAGACGCATGCATCACTATAGGCTGAAGATCGAGTCTTTATGTAGACAAGATTTCTGTTGTCTTCAATGAGAGTTTGCCTCAGGATATTGCTCATTAGGAGAAAGAAAATGTGACTTGAGCATAGGAATTCTGGTCAGTTAAGTTATCAGCTACACCATCACATCAGATTTCTTCCTACTTGCAATTCTAGTTCACTTTGAAGTTTTGTTTTAATTCTGCAACTCTTTAATGCTTTTATTTTTCTCTCTGAAAGATTTCATGGTGAGGAATGTATACATTTCAGTACCCTTTTAATTTCTAATATTTTACAGAAAGGGGAATCATATTTCAGTTTTAAGGGTTCACTGATATTTAAAAACTGAAACGCACCTCAGATATATAGAAGTTAGTTAAGGAAGAGAAAAAGAATTCCACATCTTGTCGCACAACAATTGTTTTTAAAAACAGGAAAATGGTGTTTTTCCATCATGCAGATTCATTATGTGCATTGTCAGAAGTTCAATACTTCATCTAGCATTAATAAATCTCAAAAAAATAAAGCAGGTATCCAAGATCATCCGGAGAGAAATGCTCATGAAACTGAAATTCTTTAAACACCAAATAGCAGCTGGTCAGCAAGAGCTTAAGCAAGACCTAGTAGGTATGGAAGTACAACATAAATTATCTTACACGTAGCCTATATTTTAACTTTATAGCTTAAAACAGGGGCAGACAATAGGCAGACCGCAGGCCAAATCCAGACCACCAGATGCTTCTGAACAGACCGCAAAAATCTTACTTCCTACTTATTATCATAATTGTTATTGCGGTATGAACAATGTTTCTCTGGAGTCTGGGCCTTGACCATACCTTGGCCAAGAAATTTGGACCTTGGGGGGGGAGAGGAGAAAGGGACTACCCCGGCTTAAAACGTCAGCTTAAAAAAATCCCACTCGCCCAAGAAGTGAAGAGTGGTCCATTATACAGAGTCCACTTCGGAAGAATTTAAGCTTATTTTTGAGACAGTCCCTGAGTCTCACGGTGGCGAAGATAAGACACAATACTGGTTTGCATTTGGCAGGCTCTCTCCATGAGCCTGCAGCCAGTGCCTCTGTTGTTGCTCAGCATCCACAAGCGGTGGGCACAAAGTTAAATTAACAGAGCTGGCCAATTTCACTACTCCTACTCAGGACCTCTGGGCAACAGCGAAACTGACAAGGCTCTGACTCTGCAGCTAGTGCTTGGGATAATGATGTTCAGCAGCAAAAGAAACTCCAAGAGAAGGCTCCTTTGAAGCAGAAAAGGTAGAAGGTAGTTGGGCACCTACTAGTCAGAGGCGGATATGCAAGATGAAGCCTTGCAGAGGGTTCCAGGGATCGCATTCAAAAACAAATAAAACAAACCCCATATCTAGCAGACAGGTGGGGGGCAAGGCCTCTCATTAGGGCATTTCTCCACATTTTATACCAACCCCAGGCTTGCAGGAGTCTCACATTTTTCGAGCCCTGTGCTCCAGAGCAAAATGTAATCTAATTTTGTAGCAATAAGGAAACTTCTCCTAGCCTGCAAAATAAGTCTGAATGAATGCACTTCATTGACAGATGAAGAGTGACATTCCCTAATATTTAGGGCCACCAAAAATGAGAACTAAGAAGAGGTGGAATGCAAAAGTCAGTCATGCAATGATTTAAAAAAAGGCAAGGAACTCATTATAGCAGTCATTAAGTCAAAACTGGTGGAAGTAGTCTAGGTATAGCGAAGCCCCCCAGATATCTCACAACCCCCCCCCCAAACAGTTTAAAGATAAATAGCTTGAATCCAAATCTCTTATTTCATAAAAAGTTAAATATACAAGTCATCTATTGAATCCTATTCACTCTATGTACTACGTAAAAGTAGTGATTTGTGCAAGCTCTACTTTCTTTACGGAGGAGGAAAAACAAAGTCTTGTTTGTTTTAAGTTTCTTTTCTCTGCAATTTTAAACGTACACAAATAATTTTGATCCAAAAAATCTGTTCTTCAGGGGATTTATTCCACACATATAGAAGTGAAATGAAATCAATGGTTTTAATTCACTTTTGCAAGGGTATAAGAGCAGAATCGGTCCAGTAATAATAAAAATGTCTGTAATCAACTTAGATATAAGAAAATTAAGAATAGCAGAGTACTGAGAATTTATTAACAACCTGTATCTGTCCTATTCCTGGTAACCACAAAAAACAAATTCTATCTAGGTTCTTCTGCCATGTCATTCACCAGCATCCGGCTGCCAATGAACAACCACCAAGTTTGAGGAGCCACTTTCAATTGTAATTCTAAATTTTATCTACTACATGTAGAGTCGGACACTGCACTAATTCAAATCAGAGGGAATTTTGCCCTTAACCTCAAAAGGAACAGGTCTACAGTTTTCAGTGTACATATGTTAAGCGGTCAGGAAGCTAATATTTTTCAGATTAATCGCAACCACCACTTAAAAGGGCACTGTCATCCGAAAACTAGTCAGAACTCAAATATATGTTCCCTTCTGGATTATCTGTCCTCTTCATCATGTGAACATACTGCTTATTATTGTACAGTTTGTTGAGCCTTTTTAAACCACTGATTTTTTAAAGTGTAGGCTTGATCTACACAGACTTAACTATGTCACTCGGGGTGTTGATTTTCCAAACCCGAGGAATGCAGTTATACCAACCAAACTCCTGGTGTAGACAGCGCTATGTTGACAGGAGGGCTTCTCCACTGACAAAGCTACCACCTCTCAGACTTCTTCCGTTGGTGTAGGTAGCGTCTTCACTAAGCACTACAGCAGCACAGCTCCTTTGGTGCAGCTGTGCCATTGCAATGCTGTATGTGTAGACAAGCTTGTAGTGTTACCGACTTTGCAAACAGACACGCAAAAAGAAAATGGGGGTGGGGGAGGGGGGGAGAGTCAGTCAAATTTGGGCCTACCAGCCTTTAAGCATCCCTTTAATATTGCATTAGGAGAATGAGTTACTATTAGAAGCTAGATCAGCAGATAGATCCAGTTGCACATCAGCAAAACTTCTTTAAACTTGTGGTTTTGTAGTTTTGTTTCTAATGCACACAAAAGAAGCTGACTTCTCTAATTTGTAAATAAACCAAGGATCTCTGCCAACATCTATATTTCATAGCCAAATATTATATTTTTATTGATTTTCATTGCACTGTGACAGAATAAATTCTCCTCTCAGAACTTTACAGATCAGATAAATTGGTGGTAAAATAAAAGAGGACAACACATGCTGGACAAAAACCAAAAGGGGTGGATGGGTGAGGAAATAGTTCTAAGTCCTACTAACTAGAAGCGATGGGGCACCTAAGCAGGTAATCAAGATTTAATGTTCTACAGTTCCAAGTTGCACTCAGATGACCTCTGAAAGCAAGCCAAGATCCCCTGTTAAAAAAACCCCTTACATTACAGCCAGAAGGTCATTGTTGCAAACCTGGACAACTATGTGGTTAAATACAGCTATGTTAAATGCAGTAACATTTGTGAGAGTCACTGTCTTTTCAGGTGACAAGTCTCAGAACTGTGGTCAAGTTATGGTTATCAGAATTTTAGTGACAGATTAATTCAAACATTGTTAATTAGACTTATTCTAATATTAGAATATTGTGATGCAAGCATCTGTCTATGTTAATCCTGATTAGAAAAAAATAGTAGTGCATGAACTACAGATTGTTTGTTTTCATTATTACATGCAATTGAAGGTTAGTTTTGTTTTCACAACCACTGAAGATGTTCTAGTCTTCCACCTGCTAATACAATTCACAGAGCCACAAACCACATACAAATACTACAGCCACATTATGCCAGAATATTTAATAAAATGGATTAATCATGCCAAGAAAAAGCAAGGAGAGGGAAAAGGTGTTTTGAGAAAGAAGAAGTCACTTTCCTGCTACAACTTTAATTACAATGCTAGCTCTATAGAATTATGTTAAAACATGTTTTAAAGAGGATGTATTAGAACTATGGACTGAATTTACCATAATCTATGTAAGAACAGACCATCCCACTCCAGTGTTTAGGTAATAAAGGACAAAAATTTAAACAAGTTAGCATATGCTTATAATCCTGATGCTGCTTCCATTGAAAATCAACAAATAAAGCTCCATGGTTTTCAGCAGGAACAGGATCAGCTTTTCTCTTTGTAACTTTTATTTGAGCCTTGACACTGTAGCATATTTAGAAGACAGAAAACCAGTTCTCTGCTCTGAGAAATTTAGGTCTACCTAAAGTGCCATATACATCTATATACAGGCAACTGCATACATACAAACCTAATGAGGCCCCTGCAATAACTATGTAAAATTGCATGAGTTTGAGGTTAAAGGTGACACTGCACATTAGATTCTCCTTGCTTTTATTTGTATCTGAACTAGAGACACTAGACTGTAATCAAGAGTCTGCTCCTAGACTGAAGTCACTGGGGGTCTACTGTCAATAAATGTCAATATTCTAGTCTAAGGTGTGAAGGCCAACATTGTTTCCAGAACTGCGTGAGGAGAGCCAATAGACTTACCACCTCCTTTAGAGGCTTTATGATTTCCCATGTATCTTGTTAGTCTGTAGGCTATTCAGACAATAGCTCAACTACTCACAAATATGGATTGCTGGGCAGACACAAATTTTGCACTAAAAAGCATTATCAACTTTTTACTGGCAATGGGTCAAATTCAGTTCTCGTGTAAATGAGGGCAATTCCAGTCACTTTGGCCCAAAATGTCTAGATTACATAATTTAACAAGGGGATTTAAACAACTACTCCTGGAAAATGAAAAATTCCAGCCCCTTAAATGAACTGTATCATACTGTGGAGAAAGAAAACCTCTTGAACCAACATCATCATCTTCCCCCTCCCTGAACTCTTAGCTACAAATTTTATACATACCCACATAAGCCAGCTTACACATTCTTAGTTGGACAATAAGAGCTGGTCCTCTAAGATGTTGAGTGTAACCTTCCAAGAGGTTCTCAGCGCCTTACAGTATTGAGCCCTTAATACTTAAATTTCATCCCAGAATTAAAAATGTATATAAAAAGAGTTAGAACCCCTGAAAATAAAGCTTCGTAATAGAAATACTGACAACCTTAACTACAGAAGCACTGCTTTAAAAAAAGAAAAAAAAAATTCTACTCTGCACAGATTTCATAGCTTGGTTGCATGGCAATATTTATGGAGTGGCTATTAAAAAGCTATTTTCTGACCAATTCAGCTAGATAGGCCTACATACTTCAGAAATTAACATTTTCCTTTCATATGCTAGCAGCCTCCACACACTGAGCTGTTCCAAGGGCCATCTGAAAATGTAATACCAACGCTAAAAGATTTGGGGTCATCTAAGTTCCTTTTTATTACAGATGAGCACGTATTAGCTGTTAACATGAGACATTAGGATATATTTACTGAAATTATGATTTCCTACTTAGTAATGAAGGAACAACTGAAAGGCAAATTGAAGCAGATTTCATTGAACTTTGTTAAACTTTCAAGAGTGACATTTAGGAATATGTCAACTATGCAAGAATTTAAATGAGTGGTGGTCAGCACTCAAAAAAAAATCTATCAAATCTATTTTGGATAAAGTGTCAAAATTACATGAGAAGATGGCTAAGGCCAAAAATATTAAGAAAAACTTTAAATCTAATTAGCCACATACCTAAAGAAACAGAACAGTCCATTCTACTGTAACAGACTATATTATAAAGTCACATGCAAGTATATACTTTGAGTACAGACTCTTCCAAAATTCTCTTTTAGACCTCTCCAACAATATGCGAGTGCACATATGCTTTTATACAATAAAGGAAGTCTCCTCTGCCCATTTATTCTGCATACCATAGACCTTGAAATTTACATCCTGAGCTAAACAAAAATAGAGGCATGAAGTCTCCCTGCTTATTAAGGCTGCTCTCATACAGTTATAAAAAGCATTAAGATTACAGAACTCTGACAGTTTAATAATCAAACTATGAATTCTAGTAAGTTTAATGAAAAATGTAACCAACTTTCTTCTCCTCTGATTTATCAGCCCTCTCCCCCACTTCCCACTCACTCCTCCCTAACAGACACAAAAGAAAAGCCCTCTACCCCAGGCAAACTTGGGACAATACATTTTCGAGACACCATTCCTAGAAAAAGTTACATTTAAACCTTCCCTACAATAACCTTATTAAACCGAACTAAAGTAACTAGGAGTTTTCTCCCAGAGATTGCATTTAAAAAAAAAATGCAGTGCAGGTCTAGGATGAGAGAGAATAAAATCTGCCAGATCCTAGAAACTATTAAACTGAAATTTAATTAAAAATATTTAAAAACAAAAGAATGTTAAAGGATTACAGGCTCCACACAGGACACGCAGGTAAAGATACTTTTAAAAAATAAAAGGAGCATTGCAGGGGAATTGACCAGCAAATGCATCATCTCCAACAATGAACATGGAGAGGAAAAGGGGGGGACGGTCTCTCCTCTGCCCCCCCCCCCCGCGGTTTTCTACCACCCGCTAAAGGGCATGTCGCTCTGGACGCTTCCCGGAAAAGAAGCCGTTAAACCCGCTCTGCCCCCCAGACAATGGGGCAGAGTCGCTGGGAAGTTTCCCGGCCCGGCCGAGCCGCCCCCCGGCTTGCCCAGCCCGGCGCGGGAGCCCGGGGGGAGGGAAAGCGATAGGGATCAGCCCGTTAGCCGGCGCGGAGGGCGGCCTGCTCCCCCTACCTGGAGGGTCCATCTCGATATAGAAGATCAGCTCAGTGGAATAGGGCATCATCACCTCCCGCCAGTCCGGGTCCTCGCCGTCCATCTCCCACACCGTGTTGTACATCGCGACGGGAGCGAGCGATAGTCAGGGGCGGGGGGGGGGGGGGTACGAGTCCGGCAATCACCCCCCCGAGAATATTTTAATTACAAAAATAAAGAGGGGGCGGGGGGAAGCAGAAGCCCCCCTCCCCCCCGGGCAGGGGCCAGTCTCGGGCTCGAGAGACTATCGCGACAGCGCTGCTGTCGGGACCGCTCGCCACAGGAGTCACCGCCCCGCTGCGGCTCGCGAGGGCTTTTCCTGAGGCAGCCGGGGTCCCAGATCACAAGCCGCCTGGGGGGGGGGGGGGTACGGACAAACCGAGGGTCCCCGCCCCCGCGGCGGGCTCCGCACGCCTCTGCCCCTAGCCCGGGCTCGGCCAGCGCTCCTGCCCGGCAGTGCCTCTGGGAGCAGCCCCGCGCTCGGCTCAGGGCAGCCCCCGGTGCCGCGCTCCGTGGCCGGCTCGCCGCCCCGCGCGCAGGGCAGAGCAGGCGGTTCCCAGTCCCTCGCGCAGTGCCCGGCTCCCAGCCCCGCTAGGTTTCATTTTAAGAGGCTCTGAGGGGCCCATCCCAACCGTCGCCAACCGCCTCTTGCTGAGGACTAAACCACTCCCCCCGCGAGGAGGGAGCTGGGCGGTACCCTCCCCCTTAACCCTTGGCGCGCTCCCGCTTGCTCAGGCAAGAGAACTGGGGAGGTGGTAGCGTCCATCGAAGCGGGGGAGGGGGAGTGTGTGACGCCACAGCGGGCGTAGGGACCCTGCGGCGGGACGGACGCGTGGGAGATGCCCGCGGGAGACAGAGGCAGCGGGTGACGTCTTCCAAGAGCCAGGGGCAGAGTCTGAATCTCGTGCGGCCACCCCCCTCGCTGTAGAGAGAGCTGGTACGCTCCGGAGCTGGCCGGCCCGCCAGGGGCTGCTGCCGTGGAGCTCGCGAGCCGAGGGGGAGGGGCAGATTAGTTTAACCCAGTTGCCAGAGCGGCAGTCTTTGTCTGGGAGAGAAGCGAGCTCCAGGATTGGTGGAGGGCGCTCGGCCAACCAACTAGCCAATCAGCTGGCTCTGAAGCCGGCCGGCTAGCTGGGGATTGGTTGCAGGCCCCAGTTACTAAGCGGGTAAGAAGTGGGGGGGATAAAGAGGGACGGAAAGGCTCGAGCTGCCCCTCCCTTTTCTCCCAGGAGTGGGGGAAGCTCCACCCACTGGGGGAAGGGACGGGGCTGCTAATGTGCACCCCCTCGCTGCCGTGGGGGAGGGGCGCTGCTCCCCGCTGGTCGGGGGGGGGGGACGCGGCTCACAGCGCCCCGCCATTGACTCAGTGCCTGAGGGGGGCTAGTGGACTTCCCCCCCCCACAGGGCTGTCAGGGGGCTCCCAGTGCCCCCCCAACTGACCCAGTGCCTGAGGGGGGCTAGTGGACTTCGCCCCCACAGGGCTGTCAGGGGGCTCACAGTGCCCCCCCCGACTCAGTGCCTGAGGGGGGCTAGTGGAGTCCCCCCCACAGGGCTGCCAAAGGGGCTCAGTGCCCCCCAACTGACTCAGTGCCTGAGGGGGGCTAGTAGACTCCTCTCCCTCCCCCCCCCTCCCAGGGCTGCCAACGTCCCCTGTTAGAGGGGCATCCTCGTGCCTGTCCTGTTATCCCGTCTTTCAGTGCTGGCCCAGGCGGAGACGGGACTCGGGCCCCCAGAGGCTCAAGTGAAGCTAGGGGACATGGGAGGTTTGGCCCATCTTTTTGAAATGCTGCCTTGGCAACCCTCATCGCCTTGAGGGACTGGCTGGGGGTGGGCAGGGAGGGGTCTCTGACCTGCCCACCACAGGCTGACTCAAAGGTGGGTCATGGTGTCCCTGGTTGTCCAACTGCCCACATGGACTTGTCGGGGACTGGAAGTATCCTAAAGTTAATGACTGCAGGGTGGGTGTCGTGGGGTGGCAGTTCCCTCATCTGAGAGTGCTGGTGCCCCACAGCTGAGTGAAGGGAGTGGGGTGGCTGGCTGTACACCCTTCTCCCCACTGACTGACAAATGGGGACCATCACCTCTGGCTGGGGCAGGAGAGTAGTGAGTGGCCAAAAGTCACTGATGAGTAGGGAAGGGGAGCTGCCCAGATTGTCTGATGCCTATAAGGCAATTATCTGGATACCTTTACCTCACAGCTCTGGTTACTTCCTCAAAAGCTAGAAAATAAACCATCTTCACTAGAGGAGCTCCCCTTAGGACCCTTCCTTTGCTGAACCAGTCTGAGCCATCAGCCCCTCTTCATGCTCCCCAGAATTCAACAGCTTTGCCTATGGAGCTGAACACACGCCACCCCAGGAACAAAAAGTACGTGTATTCAAAGCGAAAATCCTTCCTTCTTGCCTTTTCAATCTCTTCAGCCTCAGAGACATTCTGAAATATTCAAAAGCTCCAATAATATAAGGCCTTACTTAGTGAGTTGTGAGTGTACCCAATTCCCCCTGAAGTCCAGGGGGACTCAGAGAACTCAGCTCCTCAAAACAGGTGCTCGGCCCTACATGATCAGTCCCTAATGTAAGAAATCATTAAGCAGAATATACTTAAACTCAGAGAGAGAAGAAAAGTTTGTGGTTCGATTTCAGTGTTGTAAGAATTTTACCTCAAAGATTCAAGTGTAAACTGTCCT
This sequence comes from Chrysemys picta bellii, assembly GCF_011386835.1. NCBI lineage: Eukaryota > Metazoa > Chordata > Testudines > Emydidae > Chrysemys > Chrysemys picta. Next base: position 4,421,649 of record NC_088798.1, read on the forward strand.
TTAAAATTCATATACTGTTTGATTCATATACTGTCCTTTAAAAATTATATGGATTTATAATTTTCTCAAGTGTGAACAGGACCAAGCCCTTAAAGTCACTGAGAGGTTTGCCTTTGACTTCAATGGGTGCAGGATTGGGCTCTTTTTACATACTTTGTTCCACTGTGAGTTTGAATTGATATTCCTGAATGAAAGATAATGCTGTATTAACCTATGTAAAATGTTACACATTTTATGTTTTAGGATTGTGATCTGCAATATGAATATGGTTATTCAACTGACTATTGTTACCATGAAAACATTGTTCTCTTTAAAATGAATAGTAACACTATTGAATAATCACTTTGAATTTTACACCTCAATTTATATTTTGGTAGTGTTATAAAATGAAACAGACAAAGGATCTACCTGCCGATGTCTGACTTCATCCCTGTGGTGTCTGAAAATAAGATAATGCCTGTTGTAATATTACAGTAATAATCCTTTATACTTTTACAACACTCCATCCAAGGGTTTCAAAGCACTTCACAAACATTAATGATTTAGTGCCTGATCCTCTAAGATGTTGAGCCCCCCAACCTATTCACGTAGTGAGGTGGGAAAAACCAAAAAACTCTAGAAAAGCACAAACACTGAAAGGCAGTTTTTAACTTCGAAAGAACTTTTGAATGATAAAGACCAAACATTTATACTTTATGAAAGAAAATTTGTGATATATTCAGATACTGATGGACTAACACCAAGAGAGAATAATATTCAGATACTGATGGACTGACTACAAACTAGGACAGTGGCTCTCAACCTTTCCAGACTACTCTACTCTACCCCTGTCTTGCGTACCCCCCGTTTCACCTCACTTAAAAACTACTTGCTTACAAAATCAGACATAAAACTACAAAAGTGTTGCAGCACACTATTACTGAAAACTGCTTGCTTTCTCATTTTTACCATATAATTATAAAATCAATTGGAATATAAATATTGTACTTACAATTCAGTGCATTGTCTAGCAGTATAAACAGGCCATTGTATGACATGTTAGTTTGTACTGACTTTGCTAGTGCTTTTTATGTAGCCTGTTGTAAAACTAGGCAATGTCTAGATGAGTTGATGTACCCCATGGAAGACCTCTGTGTACCCCCAGTGGTCCACGTACCCCTGGTTGAGAATCACTGCACTAGGAGAGACAGAAACTTGGCCTGTTCAACTCAGTGAAACTCAGCTTTAAAGAAGAAACCAAAACAACTGTTCAAATACAGAGAAAGCCCCTTCCAGAGACTACAAGCCAGTATCAAGAACCATGGAAGTACAACTTCAATTTGCTAGAGAGATCTATGCACTGTCAAGCACTGGTCAAGGAATAGTTTAATTTGCTTATTTTAGCCACACGTAAAGTATAGTTTATTGAAATGAAGAATAAATCATTAATAATTTCTCCTGTCTTAGGCCAAGATAGAAAGCTGATAATCTTGTAGAGGAAACATACTCCATTCTTAGGTGAAACAGAATGTGACTGCAATATCTAAGGAGTTGAATAACTGAAAGCCTCCGCCCACTTTAAGAGAATGTGGGAAGGACTAGACTCACAGAGATTCTGAAGTTTGCTGATATATCTCAAATAACTTCCACGGCAAGTAATTGAAAGAAAGCGCTGTTCCAGTAACAGAACTCCTGGAGGGATAGCCAGCTGCATAAAAGCATAAGACTTTGATTCAAATAACTCGCTGTAGATAAATTAATTTTATATTCACATCCACAAACTCACTGATTAATCCATGATAACCAGATATTATTCATGTTTCTAATTTTTAAATTAAATTTCTTGGGCTAATACAGTCTTCCTGCTCCAGCTTGCTCAGAGAAGATTGCCCTGTATTGAAACTGTAAAACGAATATACTGATGCAAATTTAACTTGGTGCAGAGGGATCGTGCGAAGCTGTCACTTAAACCTTGTGGTGGGTATACATGGGTAGAAATTGCAAAGCAACTGAACAGGGATTCTGTGTGCTGGCTGCACGTGGGTCAACATGGAGGGTGTGGATGTGGTGAAGGCAATGGGATATATCATTTTGCAGACCCTGACACCCCATCAAGTGGCATGAAAAGGCTACAATCACTATTGCAGCTACAGGGAGAAGGAGGCCCTGGCCGTGGCCCTGGGTTGGACTTAACCAGATCTTGGGGTGGGGGAGGGGGGTGATTTGGGCTTTATGCTGGCGAAGTAGATTTCATTCTGATTGTTTACATGATGGATGCTCTATTTTGATGGCATTGACGGTTACACCTTAGAGGCATTTTCATTTTAGTGGAATAAATTTAGTTATTAACGTTTGTTTTTATCCTTGCTGCTTTAATCAAAGATGTAATTTAATGCTAAGGAATTTATGTAATGGTAAACAATAGGACCATTCCTTGACATAAGTCATGAAAGAAAAAAAAGTTTATTAATTTGTCACAACTGTGCTTAAAAAGTTGTATAGAATTACTTGGCTGCAAACACACTCATCCATGTGACACTCCCTTTCCGACCTTCACTGATGGCTTTTCACGTTAAAAGTCTGTGAAGGGACATGCGATGCCTCAGTATCTCTCGCACAGAAATTTTCTTGCTCATGCTTCCCCCGCCATTAGTCTCTCTCTTTTATATATACACACACACTGATAAAACTTGATGTAACATAAGAATGGCCGTACTGGGTCAGACCAAAGGTCCATCCAGCCCAGTATCCTGTCTACTGACAGTGGCCAATGCCAGGTGCCCCAGAGGGAGTGAACCTAACAGGTAATGATCAAGTGATCTCTCTCCTGCCATCCATCTCCACCCTCTGACAAACAGAGGCTAGGGACACCATCCCTTACCCATCCTGGCTAATAGCCATTAATGGACTTAACCTCCATGAATGTATACAGTTCTCTTTAAACCCTGTTATAGTCGTAGCCTTCACAACCTCCTCAGGCAAGGAGTTCCACAAGTTGACTGTGCGCTGTGTGAAGAAGAACTTCCTTTTATTTGTTTTAAACCTGCTGCCCATTAATTTCATTTGGTGGCCCCTAGTTCTTATATTATGGGAACAAGTAAATAACTTTTCCTTATTCACTTTCTCCACATGTAAAGGATACAATAAGCTAAAAAGATACAAAAGATAGAGAGCTCTAAATTCAGAGATGTGCAGCCTACTATGCACATTAGTGCTTAAAATAACCCCAGATCAGAAAATCAAGATACAAATAAAGAAAATACAATACTTGAAGTAAAGGGGCCACTGGGTTGAGAAAACCCCATTTCCTAGTGGGGCTAACCTTGCCTAGGTGAAGTTCTATGGCTGTCTTCTTTAAGATGGAGGGGTTGTCCAATGAGCAATGACATGGTCCCAGCATAGCATGCTCAGTCTTGATCCAAGCAGCCTGTTCTGCTAAGCAAAATAAAGAGTGACAGCTCTTATAACGACACAGTCCTCACTGTCTGATTTGTGCTACTAAATAATAATAAAAGTCTAGAAATCAGCACAGTGTCTGCTGTTTCTGTGATGCACATTAGGTTCCAGTGTCAACTGCCATAAGCGCTTTCTCATTTCCTTGAATCTGACAATTTGCACTTCAAGGCAATATTAAATATTGAAGTTTTGAGTGCTTCCATGTGTTTTGGAAAAAGTCAAATGATCTTGCAGTGGAACATGCTGAACATAGAAAAGCCATTTGAGCCAAATTGCTCAGTTTCCTCTTTGCACAGACATGATAATGTGATATCTGACAATCTAATGTGGGCCACAATATGCTTATATAACTTGAGGGGTGGATGGGAAATGGGGGTCAAAGCACTACGGGTGAAATACAGTAAAATGAGGTGAGGTATCTGGGCAGCTCATATGCTTTCTGATGTTACCGTGATCCAAATATTGGGCTCATCATCAGCAAAAACCCAGGGCCTGAGTCCTGACAAAGGGAATTTCTAGAAGAAGATGGTGATAAAATGTTCACTTACATAGTAGGGAAAAATAATTCCTTCCACTGCATTAAGTGCTGGCTGAAATTCTTTGCTCTGCATTACATAGTGAGTCTGAATAGATGACCATAGTGGGCCCTTCAATTCTTTTAATTTATAAAATTATCAGTTCTAATTAATTGCCAGTTTCCCAGATGTGGTCTCATTCAGCCAATTCTTGGAGTGATCAGCATTAGGTAAAACAACAGTCAATAACACTTTGGTTTAGTTTACATTAAGTGTGGTATTGCCTGTTTTCCATCTAAATAGGATTAAAAGAGAAGGTAGGACAGAGAGGAAGGCCATTTACCAAAGGAGCTTTTACTTGGACAAGGTTTCTTACTGGGTAATGCCATAATAATATATCTGCAGAAATACCATCTCAGACTGTCACGAGCTAAACAGGGACTATGCCTAGCCAGGACTGGCATAAGAAGCCACTAAGGAAAATGCAGGTATTACAGGAAGTGTCGTTTGTAATTTTGTAGGTTTCTTTCTATTCTCTTAGTCAGTACTTACCAATGCCACAGCAGGGTATAAAGGGGCAGTGGGACCCTGGAAGTGCCATCTTCCACATAAGATGTAAAACTTGAATCCTGAGCATGTCGTGGAAGACCACGTGGCATTTTTCATAAGACTAAGGGTATTAACTATTTTGCTTCCCTAATTTCCTCACGCACTTTTAAGTGGAGCTGGTATTACTATTTGTTCTGGGTGAAATTCTGGCCCAATTGAAGTCAATGGGAAGTTTGCCATTAAGATCAATGGGACTAGGTTTCTACCTTCTCTGTTTTAAGCCATTGTTTAATGTTATTATGCACTGCTAAACAGCTGCCGGTGTAGCTGTTGCCACAGTGAGGAAAAGATTCTGGTGAGAGTACCTATGTAGTATCGAAGACTGTATATTACACAGAAAAAAAAAACGATAGTAAAAGACTGTTGGATTGCAAACTCAAACACTAAAAAGTTAGGAAATGCCTTATCTATTTATGGTTGCCTGTGCAACCTTAATTCTGCCCCCTTGTGTGTCCATACTATGCACTGAATGAGGCAGAGATCCCGTGGAGAAAAATAGTATGTGATCATGTAATGAAAGCCTATATCATAATGCATATGTACAAGGGAGAAGACTGAAGGTTGCACAGAGAATCATACCTAAAGCATTTCCTAACTTCACAGTGTTTAGCTTTGCAACCTACACAATATTCTTCTAACAGCTTTTTAGATGTCATTTCCTGAGTCTTTTTTTAAAGGTAAAAAATTCTGTTACGTACAGAGGTAATAACCCACCCATACATCCATAATCGTCAGAGTTTGAACGCAAAACGCTTTCAGCTCTGCAGCACAGCCTTCTATCCGCTAAGCAACAGGACTAATGGCCGAGTGCTGCAGCTTGGATGGCGGTGTGGGCTTGGCTCTTTGGAGTGTTCCTGTTCAGTTACTATTTTGACAGATTGCCAAAATTTTCCCGAGGAACACAGGCGACAGAAGGGAAATGGCAGTTTTACAACCCAACCAAATAGGTTGATTGGCCATATTCCTGGCGGTTTTGTCACATGACACAATCTTTTAATGAAAGATCAATTTTTAATTCCTGGAGACTCCAGGACCATCCTGGAGGGTTGACATCCCTACAACCACACCAGGATGGGATTTCATGCAGAAAGTGAAAGTTACGTCTCTAGCTCGCAGGCTTTGTCCCTGCCAGATTTCAAAGGCCTGCTGCAAACAATGGACGTGACAGAACTTCTCAAAAAAAGGACGAGATAATATTTTATAATGGAAAGTGTTAGGCAACCTACATCTAGGGGTCATTACCAGTTCCCCCTATAATAGAAATAACATATGATATGGAAGTTAAAGAAAATGAAATGACCTTGATACAAAACAGAAGGTTTCAAGCCTAACTGGAAGGTTAGATATTTGTCCCTTGTTGGGACAGTTACCTTGGCCCAAATCCTGAGCCCAATCTGCAGCTAAATGGGCAGGTTATGCTTTAGGGTTCTCTACTGAGGTGTGTATGGAAAGGTATTCTTCCCCAACAACTCTGATCCATGGACCCTAGTGCCATTTACTCCTACTGCCTCTCCCTCCATAAGTCCAGCTATGTATTGTGAGTAAAAAGGACCCTACAAACTAGATTCTGCTGTTCCTGCTGCATCTTAAGGCCTTTGTGGACATGGAGCAAGACTTACTAGGTGCCACTTAGCAGGTAACTTCCAAGTACACTAATAACTGTTAATACTTTACCGATGACAAACAGCAGCTAAAAGTCACACCGTTAAACAGAGCAATATAGCAAAGAAGAACCCTGACATACCAATTGTTTGGGTCCTCATCTGATCCCCATTTACACTGGGTAAAAAATGAGTTTTAAACAGTTGCAGTTACAAAATTATCATCCCACACTCACTTCCGCTCTTGTGCTCTGCACCAGTGTCATTTTTCAAAACCTCCTTTTATTTCATTACTCGGAGAGTGTGGGACACTTGTAACGAACTCAGAAAAATTAGACAGCAAGAGAAAAAGAGAGGGGTTTCCCCCCCCCATCATCCTGAAACCAGAACATTTTTGAAATGTAACACTAGGAATTTAAAATATTTCTCACTTCCTCTATTCATTACTTTAATGCATTGGAACTACTTCTAGCTCATATTTTTTCCAAGGAAGGCACAATAACCACTCTGTAAATGCCACAGGTCTGACTTTAAAAGTAGCTGTATAATTTTATTCATTGAAGAAAGAAATAATCCTAATATCTTCCAGTAATAACTATTTTCCCAACATCTTGCTACATGGCTTATTCACTATCAGTACAATTATGAGCATGTCAGTAGAAGGAGATATACAGCAGAGGAAATCTTGGGTCTGTTCCCTGCTCTGACACGGTCTCGCTGTACAGCCTTGGGCAAGTCAGTTAAGGCTAAATTTCCCAAATTCCCACTAATTTGTGAGTGCCTAAATGTTTGGGTGTCCAACTTGAGGCATATTTGGAAGCCAAAATCAGTGGCCACTTCTGAAAAGGTTGGCCTTAACTTCTCTACGGCTTTGTCTTCATTGTTCAAAAAGGCATGTTTTTACTCTGGAATAACTAATGCACATGAGCTATCCAACAGTACAATCCTGGTGGAGCCCAGGCACTATACTAGGCAGTAGCTAGGCCAGGTCAGGTTACCATTGCATGTGATTGACCTCGCCCTATTTACCTTGTGATAAAAGCTACAGTGTCTTGTCTCCAGTAGGATTTTACAGTGGCACAGCTGGCACTGTTAATGATCAGTGTTAGCTATGCTTCAGCATTAGTAAAGAACCCACCTTTAGTATAGTGCTTGCATAGCCTGTGCCTCACTGACCCCTGCTATAAAATTTACCCACCCAAGTGCTTTGAGATATATCTTCAGTGCAGCTGCACTAGCTCATGCCAGGACTGAATTGAATCTGACCCTATTATACAATCAAAATGAACAGGCTTCACACTGCCATGTGGGAGACTTGGGTTTGGCTCAGAGTCCTGGCTTCTCTCTGCCTGAACGAGGAATGCTGCTGAGGCAGTTCTCTTATCCCCGGGGTTGGGGGAATGGAGGAGTGCACTTTGCATTGACAGAGCTAGAGTCTAATTCTCAGCAGCAATAATGGTGACTGTGACCTGAGGCTTTGGGTGGGGGTGGAAGGCACAGAGAAAGGTGGGGAGTTCTCAGGGGTATGAGAAAGTCATATCATTTCTTAAGAATAGGCTGGGCCAAACATTCAAATACAGGATGGGTTGGATGGGACTATTTTCTCTGCACACATGCAATTCATGCCTTTGAAAATGACCCATTTATCAAAATGCATTGTTGCTTAGCTACATGCATTTTCCCCGTACGTTTTCCCAGATGGAAATATGCTTATATTTACTTTGGAGATTCTGTTTTCCCTGACTTTCCTCAGCTAACAGAAGCAAGTGTGAGAAGAACAAATCTCTGATTATTGAGCAAAAATAGACTATCGTCTAAAGTTGTATTTTACTATTATTTTGAAAAGAAAACACACCAAAGTGATACCTTCATTGCAAAGCTAAGGCACTGGAAAGAAAAGGGTTAGAGAAAGAAATAACTGCAGATCAGATCCTTAAAGACCTATGTTGTTAGTTTGTCTTTTGCATTAAAATTCCTCCTTTTCTATTGGGGAATTCCTAATCCACAGTGTAAATTCTATTGAGTAGCACTAGGCTCTTGTGAAAAAGGTATCTATTTCCTGCAAGACAGGTGGAAATTGAAGGCACTGAGAATTCACTCTGTGTCATATCTGTCTGCCTGTTTTCCTAATGTACTCATTACCGTGGAATCTAGAAGCATGCAGTCACATACAGTCAGCTGGAAGGGGAAAGACCTGCTTTTCACAATTTATTAACTCACAAAATACAGTCTTAGGCCGTGTCTACACTACGGGTGCTACAGCGGCAGAGCTTCGGCGCCATTGCTATGCTGTTGCTAAGTTTTAAGTGTAGAGCAGGCCTTAGTTATATTGTCCTTTCTGATACTGTCCCTCCCTGCTGCTCTGGGTAGCTGTGAAGAGAAACTATCTCCCATGAAAGGCAACCAATTCTTCATATAGGAGGGAGGCTGTGACTTCCTGCCCCGGTTTGCCCTACGGCACCACAGCAAGAGAAGAGAGAATCCTGGATGACGGTCTTTTCCCACAGCCCCTTGCAGCTGTGACTCTATGGCATTTTCAAAGGAGCAGGATGAAGTGGGTGCCATTTTGGGGGAGGGTTTCTGAAAATTATTTTGAAAATGCATCAGACCGTTGACTAATCCAGCATACCAAATCCTAACCCCTATTGTGGCTTTTTAAAAACATCCTTTCTGTTTAGCTGAAACACCCCCTGAAATTGCTGACCCCATCCATCCTGCTTCTAAGAAGAGCCAGGGTAGCACAGCAGAGCAGAGAGCTTTCTGGAGCAGGCATCTCCCACAATGCAAAGCAGTCTTGCTCACCCCAGTTGTTTAGTTTCCTCATGGCACTGCACCCATGTACACATATAGTATCTCTATTCCTAGCCTATCGACCAGCCATCTATCTGACACTCAGCCTCTACCCACCGGTGCGTTTATTATCTCTAGTATCAAGCCTCTTGAAAGGATTGTGAAACATTGAAGGGTTAGCGTTCGCCCTACATTATGCTGACAAAGCATAAAATGTTTATTGTCTCAAAAAAAAAAAAAAAAAAAAAAGAGAGAGAGAGAAAGAGAGACAAGGTAAATAGCGTGGTACTGATTAATGGGCCAACATACCGGTGTAAGGTTTAATACAACAGTTTCCAGGCCAAGAACCTGTCATAAAATGAAAACCTGTATTGTATCTATGCAAATCACAGTGACTTGGTTAACACATTACCCGGCTCCTAAACACTAAGCGCTCTGTAAAAGCTGCCAACATCTGAAGAAGCAATCTTTATTGGGCTGGCGTTTTGAAACTCTTATCTTGGTCCAAGCAAACGTATACAATGCAACTTTGTTTTGCGTAGCATCTATTAGACAAACTGCCTTGCAAAACGCTCTCAAGAGTTAAAAATCAAATAATAGCGGGAGGGAGAAATTAAGAAGTACAGACGAGGGAAATAAAACCAATGATTATTAACAAAAAAATTGGAACCACTGTGTTAGTCTCTCAGCTCACCATATAACTATGCTGGTTCCAATGGGGCTGCTGAAGGAGTAAAGTGAGGGTGGCAGAATCTGGCTCGTTGTCTTCATCCTTGTCCTGCTCTTTCTCAGTCTCTTTCCTGTATTGTTTCTTTCTTTTATTCTTGTCTTAACGATGGACAAGATTCTGCAATCCACAAGTTAACCCTATTGAAATCAACCTGAGCAAAGGTGACACAATCTGGTCTAAACAGACTTGAGGCTTCTCTGGCCAGAGACTCCATCTTGATTTGTTCTGGTGTCACGCACACCAGTGCCACGGCATGAACAACAACATTCAGTGAGAAATAATGGGATTGTGACCGGACATGGTGATGAGTTAGCTGATGGTGAGGTGGAGAGAGAACCAGGAGACCGTTCTAGATGCTAGCAGAAGCAGAGGAGAAAGATTGTTCGACAGGACACCGAAGGGCGTGGTATTTTGGTGTGGAGCAGAGACAAGGTCCATGAAATAGGGTGGAGTAAGCCCATGGAGAGTTTTATAAGAAAGGATAGTAATTTTTACATGGATCCTGCTGTTAATGAAAAGCAAATGTTTACTGCACAAAACCTAGTATGAGGCTAGCGAGATGGCAGTGTCATGCTGACCTGTCAGTCTTTCACAAGACTACAGCATGACAGCAAAACAAGAAGCAACCCCTTGCAGTCTGCCTCGAGGGCCATGAGCAACTGGGCATGGACCCCTGAAATCGACGCCACCGTTGCCTTTGCTACTAAGCCACTGGAAGGGATTTCAGGGCCGATATTTCCCTGCAACCTCTGATTTGCAAGAGGTAATTAATCCCACCCCGAAGAAGAAGAATGAAGAAAGAAAGTTTTCACATTGGTCTACTCATGGAATTGGGCTTCTGCAGGATCCTCTGACACAACACTAAAATGTGGAACAACGGCAATGAGCATCCACAGACGTCAGAGTTTTCTTAAGACCCAGAAGCTATACACACCACTGAAAAGAAGTTCAGACAAGAAGTTTTTTTCCTTCTCTCTTTATGATTCAGGACACCTTCCCACAGTCTATCCTGTCAAATCCATCTCGCTTGCCCCCACCCCATGGTACTGTAAACATTTTTTGTGGTTGACAGATGCTAGCTGGTAACAGTGGTACCGTTTTAGGTTGATCTTTTGAAATCACCTGACCACAAAAAAAACAACAACAATCTGTCCAGTAATTGCCAGTTTTCACTCCGACTTAACAACGCTTCTCCTCACATGATAGTATTTAGAAAAGCAGAAGGGGCAACCGAAGCCTGCGAACGGTCTACACACTGACGAGTCAAAAAGAGATGTGAAAATAAATATGCATTGGGTGTCCAACTTACAGTGTAACGTGAGATAGAGGTAAAATGGTCGAGCTGGGAACGGTTTGTAGGTCACTGGAAGGCAAAAAGACACTAAGCACTAAGTTCTGCTTTCTTTATGCCATTGGAATTTTTGCAGAATTAACCACAAGACATGGTCTAAGGGCGGATTCTTTTGCAATGATGGGGCTGATCTTGCAGCTCTTACTCATGTTAATGATGCCATTGAAATCGATGGGACTAAGGGCTGCAGGGTCAGACTCTATATTAATTACACTGTGAGAAAGAAGAGGAAGTCCTGCCATTCCTGTTATGCAGCTACAGGATCAAGGATGCTACTAACAGAAGATTCACTTCTGCCCTGTTAGAGAAGGTCATTGTCTGCCTTTTGCTGTGTAAGAATGAGGCTTTCATTGGCTTCCTTGGGATGCCAGAGCATGCATCTTGAAACCCATTGTTGTCTTGCTTGGTATCTGGGCTCAACCTGAGCAGTGTTGGGGGTCCTTGCGTAGGCTATTTTCAACTTACAATGGTCCCTTCTGGCTTTATAATCTATGAGCCTATTGCTAGAGAGGCAGCACTCCATTTTATAACACCATCACCTCGCACCTCCATAGCACCTTTCATCTGAGGAGCTCCATGCGCCTTACAAACATGAGTTAATTCTCCGCCTGCCCCACCAAGCCAATATTTGACTCATTTTACAGATGGATAAATTAAGGCATCAAATTATTAAGTAACTCGCCAGAGGTCACAGCAAATCCATAAAGTCCATGACCATTAGGCTGGGGACAAAGTGAGAGATGGTCCCTGCCCCAAAGAGTTTAAGGTCTAAGCGAACAAGACTGAAGGGTTGGAGGGGAAACAGAGAGGTGACATTACTTGCCCAAGGTCACACAGCTGGAGGAGAAAGGTGTTATTTAAGTTAAGCGCCAATGTGGACACAAGAACAAATGGATATAAACTGGCCATCAACAAGTTTAGGCTCGAAATTAGACGAAGGTTTCTAACCGTCAGAGGAGTGAAGTTCCAGAACAGTCTTCCAAGGGGAGCAGTGGGGGCAAAAAACCTAACTGGCTTCAAGACTGAGCTGGATATGTTGATGGAGGAGATGGTATAATGGGACTGCCTACGATGGCATGGAGCCCATCAGTGACTGTCAGGAACTAAAATCCCCAACGGCTGAAGACGGGACATTAGATGGGGAGGGCTCTGAGTTACTACAGAGAATTCTTTCCCAGGTGTCTGCCTGGTGGGTCTTGTCCGCATGCTCAGGGTCTAACTGATCGCCATGTTTGGGGTCTGGAAGGAATTTTCCTCTGGGTCAGATTGGCAGAGACTCTGGGTTTTTTTCACCTTCCTCTGCAGCATGGGGCACAAGTCACTGCTGCTTTAAACTGGAGTAAATGGTGGAATCTCCGTAATTTTGAAATCTTTAAACCATGATTTGAGGACTTCATTAACTCACCCTTGTCTATGACAGGAATGGGTGGGTGAGGTGCAGTGCAGGAGGTCAGACTAGATGATCACGACGGTCCCTTCTGACCTTAATGTCTATGAGTCTATGACCTGGTCAGAGGCCAAGCCAAGAACAGAACCCAGGCTGACTCAGAGCCCCGTGTCCTGTCGACTAGAACACTCGGTTTTCAAAGCATGTGCTTAAGTGCATTACTGAATAGGGACAGAATTCCTCATGTGCTCAGAGTTACAAGCATGTTTGCTTAGCTGAATTGGGGGCCCTAATCACTAGGCCATATTTTCTTCATAATGGTGGCTCTAATGCTGCTCAGCCATAAAATGTGCGTGACAGGAAAATATGCAATCGTTAACTGGATTAATTTTTGGCAACTCCAACATTAATCCCGCTAATGATTGTGTTAATCACCAGCTCTAATGCTAGAGTTAATTTTTCTTGAGGAACTCAGATCAAAGTTATTCTTTTGGTGCTCATAAGGAAAAGGACGGCCGTGAAGTTAAAGCACAGAACTGGTAGTCAGGATATTTGGCTTCTCTTCCAGGCTCTTCTACAGGTTTTCCCATGTGACCTTGGGATAGTCGCTTAATTCCTCTATGCCTCAGTGTCCCCAGTAAAATGGGGATACCACTATGTCCCTACCTTAAAGGGGTGGTGGCATATTTAATTCAGAAAGTAATTTGGTATCCTGGGGCTGCAGACTTACAGTTAGTTCTTTGTAGGTGGAGTCCAGGCTACACCTCAGATCTTCTTGTGCCACCATTCCTAACCTCATGCTGTTCCCCTCCTCCCATTCCCACTTCTTGTCTTCTGCTGTCTCTGGAATGCCCAGTCCCTCTCTAAAAAGACTGCCTATCATGTTGTTCAATATTGTCTCATTGGTTCCTTGGACTCTCCCATCTGTCTGTATCCATTTATTGTCTCAAGTCTTATAGTTACATGGTAAGCTCCTGGGGGCATGGACCATCTCTTTGTTCTGGGTTTGTACAGGTCCATGACTAGGGCTCCTAGGTGCTATTATAATACAAATAAATAATAATCACAACTAGCATGACTGGAAAACCCCAGTTTGACCCACTTTCTCCCCTTCTATTTGTTTGCAAAGTCACTTTCGTTTTTCTTTAAACAAGTGAACGCAAATATGGCACTGCCTGGCTTTGAGGGCAATACTTATAAAGTGTAGATCCTGGGTGTGGCATTGTATGCACACCCTGGCCTGACAAGATGGGTGCCAGGGGGTACGCAGACACTGCTGTTGAGTCCGCTTGTCTGTCTCTGACCTCACCACCCCGGGGTCTAAGGACCAGCATAAAGTTAATAGCCCTGGTGCCCAGGGCAGAGTGGCCTAGCTGTAGAGTTAATAATGCTGCCCTTCTATACGGGGCAGCGTGGCCTAGTGGCCAGAGTCAATAGCATGACCCTTTGGTGCAGGGCAGCATGGCCTAGTAGCCAGCAGCCAACGGGCCACCAGGGTGGCTGGCAGCCCAGGTAGGGGGGTCCGGGTCCACCCGACTCCACCGGGCCCCAATCCAGGGCCCTGGCAGTGGTGGAGCAGTCTGTCACTGGCTCAGCAGAGAATCCCACTGAAACACGCTGAGCTTACCTGGGTGGGAGATACCACTCTGTCACCCTCCCTCCCACCCACTCTTGTCTCTGGTGCGGCAATCCATAAGGTTTCGGGGTCTCCAGGCTCCGCAGCATCAGTCATTTCCTGGGGCTCCGTTGGTCGCAGGGGTCCAAGCTGACCCTTGGGGACTCCCATCCCCGCAGACCAGGGACTGTAGCCAGTCCTCAGCGGGATCGCCCAACACAGGTCCTTCCCCTCCGGCATCCAGCCTCAAATGATCTGGGCTTCCTCCCTTTATACTGCTGCAGCATCTGGAGCATGCCCAGTCCAGCCTAGGGGGCGGGACTTCCGCTGTCCATAATGTGGGTTTAACCCCGTCTTGGCTAGTGCAGGGTATGCGCACCCCGTCACACTGGGATAGAAATAAATGACTGAAATTGGGATTAGAATGCCTGACCCACCCTATCTCGCTCTAGAGGGAAGGCGTCAGGGAGATTATCCACTGCTGCCGCAACCGTAACCTATCCAGTCAGCCTCCGGGCTGGTATGGGGCTTACAAGGGAATCCTCAGGGATATTTCTACTCACCTACAAGAACTAATACAATACCTTATTTCAAATAGATCCATCTGCATTAAACCGCTACTAGCTTCAAGGTACAGACTGATAGGATACCCAGATCCATGCTCCCTAGTGAAACGGATGTCTTAATGGGTAAATAGTATGTACTCACTTTTTAAAGGAAATATGTAATTACAAGATAGACCATAATGGCAAAGGGGCCATTACACTCAGATAAATAATATACTTGGATAAATTGGTTTAAATGCATGTTGACGTGCTAGATCATAACTAAAAGGAAAGTTATGTCAGGACAACTATTCAATGCTTTTCACAATATTACTATTAATTAGCACTTGCATTTTATCCCTACAGATCAAAGCACTTTACAAAAGTGGGTAAATATAATAGTTCCCATTTTGCAGATGGGACAACAGAGGCACAGAAAATGTAAGTAAGTGACTTGCCCAAAGTCACACAGCAGGTCAGCAGCAGAACAGCAATGGGAATCCATGTGTCTTGGTCCCCAGACTACTTCCTAGCCACTGCACCAGGCTTCCTCAGTAGATAGATGCTCTCTCTTTTTTTTTTTAAATGTATTTCCCTTCCCTTCCTCCCCTGCCAAAAAAAAAATCAAGTTCCCAAAAGAAAGGATATGAAACATCAAGAATATAGTCCAATACTCAAAGAGGCATGATATTCATTATGGTCAAACATCTATCTCTGTCTCATGGTGTTCTACCTGGGGATTTCTGAGCCCTAAGACCAGTATGTGGTTAACCTTACTTATAATTCTGTACAAAAAACTACATACACAAAAAGTTAAAGATGCAAGATTAAGCAATCAAAAGTCAGGAAATGCAATAAGTAAGGCTGTATAGCATACACAACCTTAACTCTGCCCTCTTCTGCACATGCCTTACATTATAGTCTTTAATGACACAAATGATCACTTACCATTGCTCAATACCATATCTACATCCTTAGATACTTGTAATATTTTAAAAATCCTTGTATACATTATTCTGCTAACCCTTTAATGGTCATACTGGTCGAGTCTTAGTGACAGGTTCTGATCTCAGTGACAGCGGTATATAACTCACTGCTTCAGAGGAGTTAGCCTGGATTTACACCAGTGTTAGAATGAGAACAGAATCAGACCGATGCACTGTTTATGATATATTCTCTTCTCTCTAAGGTATGGAACGGTCAAAGGAGACTAACAGTGTCAGCGTTGGGTATCTGTTGCCCAAATCTCATGTGTTGTTAACACCCAAGTACTTTAGCTTTTCTTTTCAACAAGATTCACAGCCTTTGTGAGGTGCATAACAGGGGCTAAGACAGTTAACTCCAGAGGTAACTTAGCTGCAAACTTAGGTGGCCTATATATCACAGTCAATTTTTACTGTTATTCTGTGTTGAATAATTGATACACACTATGCTGTGTACATACCGTTTACTGTGTACTTTTCAGCTAAATGATTCTCCTTGGGTTCCTCTGGCATCCACAAAGCAGTGTGGTGTAGTACAACTGTTATACGTATAGACTGAATGGGAGGATAGGATAGTATATTACAATTTTTTGAGACAGGTAGTGGTCATGTCCTTGAAAAGTGTATTTTGGCATATTACCCACAAGGGGCCAGAGTGAAATCTGCATGTGCAATCCCATTTTGGGCATTTCCTGACTGTGTAATTAAGATTCTCTGAGTGCCGTTTTTGAATGGAATTTCCCAATGTCTTTTGTGTACATAAAAAAAAAATGGAAATAATTGAAAGATGTAGTTTCACTCTCTAGCTGCTCACCAGTTCCCTGGCTTGTAAAACTTTGGCAATGATGTGTGTAAATCCCACAATCTAGAATAATACGGCGATAAACCACTGAAATGTCCTGCACTGTGCACTTAGTACAGCGGGCCTGGAGGAGAGAGGCCTTCTTCTGTACACCGAGAGAAATGCAGCATCCACTCCCCTCCCCAAAGATGCATCAGAGTGGGAGTCCCTCTTGCAAACCTCACAAGCATGGAGCATCCCTCCGTAACCCGGGTCCTTTCATTGCATTTTACACTATGCACACGCATTCAGGCGCAAAGCAGCCCCCTTCGCGTCACACTTTCAGAGCTTGGTGAATGCTGTGCTAAATGTAACGCACGTGATTTTCAGAGGGTCATAACTTGGTCAGATCAAAACCAAACGTCGATGGCACATTTGAAGGCACCTCGCCTCAACTGTCAATCCTGAGCCATTTGGGCTGCAGAGCTGTTCATAAAAGGCAAGATTTTTTTTTTTTTTATAATAGGAAATTTCCACTCTCCTCTTCAATCAAAAAACTTCAGAACCATTTTTGCTCAGGGACAAAAGCCTGGATCATTTCAGTTCCAAAGGAGAAAACATTAGAGAGTTACAGTGACTGAAAACAGCAGGTAAAACAGAAACCATTATGTCACCATTATACAGTGGCTGCTTTCATGTATACTGTAATCATACACACTGCAATACATGGGCACAACAGGCTGGGTTGAAGGGCCAGGTTGGAATTTCCAACTTTTAATGCATGGGGAGTATGTTCTGGTTTGTCTGATTCCGTATCAGTCAGTGTCCGACACCAATCTAGCAACAGGGGCGGCTCCAGGCACCAGCGCACCAAGCGCGTGCCTGGGGCGGCAAGCCGCGGGGGGTGGCCTGCTGGGTGCCGTGAGGGCGGCAGTCAGACTGCCATCGGCTACATGCCTGCGGGAGGTCCGCCGGTCCCGCGGTTTCGGCGGCAATTCGGCGGCGGGTACGCCGAAGGCGTGGGACCGGCGGACCTCCCGCAGGCATGCCGCCAAAAGCCGCCAAAAGCCGCCTGACTGCCATGCTTGGGGCGGCAAAATACATAGAGCCGGCCCTGTCTAGCAAGGCACTTAAGCACATGTCCAACTTTAAACAAGCGAGTTTCCCCATTGACTTCAATGACACTACTCATTAAAATTAGGCATGTGCTTGAATATCTTTCTGAATTGGGGCCAAAGCCCTTTTTGCTACCAATGTAGGCCTTGCTGACACAAAAGTTGTACTGAATTAACTAGATCGATTTAGTTAAATCAATGCAACCGCATTGTGTGGACACACTTAAATCAGTGCCTTATATCAAGAAGGAATTGACTTCCGCTAAATCAATATAAGACATCCTGAAACCAATTTAAAAGGGTCCACACAAAAGGGTTTGCACTAGTTTAACTAAATCCGTGTCTCAACTTTTACCAGCAAAATTTCGGTTTCTGGTTTTCATCCGAAAACCAGAAAATTTGGCCAAAATGAAATTTGTGTGTGAAAAGTTTCCTTTTGAATGAAACCCCCCCTTTTTTTTGTCCAAAAAATGTTTCAGTGAAAAACTTTGACCAGCTCTGTGTATAATAACAGAAAGGCAAATTGTTCTCCAGCCCAGGTGTTCTAGAAGCGAGAGGGGCAGCTGTAGCGCTGTCGGTTTCAAACAAAAATAAATAAATGAATAAAAAGGAGCCTGTCAGACAATTTTGAACGTTAGATTGAAAGGCCTGGATAGACATGCCATTTAGGTTTAAACTTAAGAGATCAATAGTGGTGGGGAAAAGAGCTGAGATACATGCTTGAATCTCCATCTTACGTTAGGAAGAGAAAAGCTTGATGCCAACGGGCCAAATTAATCACCCGTGTGACTCCACTGATTTTGACAAGGTTAAGTCAGTTATGAATTTGGCCAACAGAGTTTAGTCAGCAGTGTGTTCTGATATGACAAGATGACATATTTGAAAGAGATTTGTGACCTCAACTTCATCACACACACACACACACACACACACACACACACACACACACACACACATACACGCGCGACAACCTCAGAACGGAAGCTCTTTTACTCAGGGTAAAAGTCACAGCAAAATGTGAAATTAAATTATTTTGTATGGGACCAAGCAACGGTATTTTGTAATCCTGTTGACGGCAAATCTCTGCTCCCTGAGCGCTAGTCATGGGATCCGACAGAACAATGATTACGACGACTACAGCCTTCAGAATACAACTCACACAATGTTTGCAGCTAGTTTTTGAAAAATACTGAAAAGTGCAGCCACCAAAACTAAGGCAAACTTCAGCCCTTAGGGCTTATCTACATGGGGAAAAAGCCCGCAGTAGCTGGTGTGCGCTAGGTACTCCACACAAACTCCCAACACGGACACTCTTACTGTGCACTGAGAACCTGGCTTAATGCACTCTGGAAGTGTACTAATCTTAACCTCTGAGTGACGTAGTTTTACTGACCACAGCCCCTTGTGTAGACAGCGCTGTGTCGGCTGGAGAGCTTCTCCTGTCGGCATAGCTACCGCCTCTCACAGAGGTGGAGTTATTAAACTGACAGGAGAACTCTCTCCCATCGGCTTAGAGCGTCTTCACCAGAAACTCTACCATGGTGCACCTTTACCGATACAAGTTTCTAGTGTAGACCTAAGATCCCTGTAAGCTGTGCAGCCATGTGGCCGCGCAGCAGCCTATTTACTGCTGCGCAGGTGCTCAGGGAACCCTCCCGGCTGCCCGAACAGCGGAGGGGCAGCCTACAGCCCCGTCTGGACCTGCCGCGGTGGCCGGGGAGGGGTGGCCCGAACGGAGCCCTGGCCAGACCTGCTGCGGTGGCTGGAGGAGGGGCGGCCGAAACCCAGTCCTGTCCCGGACCTGCCACGGCCAAGGGAGGGGCGCCTATGCCACGACCCCAACCAAGGCCCAGCCCAGACCTGCCACGGCCAAGGGAGGGGCGCCTATCCTGCGGCCCCCAACCCAGCTCCGGCCTGGACCTGCCACAGTTGGGGGAGGGGCACTTCTTTCCCCCCCCAGCCCAGGTGCTGCGCCCTGGAGCACCCTCCTGCACCCCAAATCCTCATCCTCAGCCCCACCCCGGAACCTGCACTCCCAGCCGGAGCCCTCACCCCCTGCACTCCAACCCTTTGCCCCAGCCCTGAGCCCCCTGCCACACTCCGAATCCCTTGGCCCCACCCCCACCAGTGTTCCCTCTAATTTTCCCCACTCATGTGCAGAATGAATTTTGTTATGTGCACCAATATACAGGGGATGTGTCACACAGGGTCATGTCACACATTACCTCCATATTGGTGCACATAACAAAATTCATTCCGCACATGTGTGGGAAAAATTAGAGGGAACACTGGTGTAGACCTAACCCACCCTTAGTGCGCGGTAAGAGCATCCACATGGGGAGTTAGTGTGGAGTCGCTAGTGTGCTTTACTAACTTTCCCATGTAGACAAACCATTAGGTTCACCTTATGTCTCTAAGAACATAAGAATGACTGTACTGGGTCAGACCAAAGGTCCATCTAGCCCAGTATCCTGTCTACTGACAGTGGCCAATGCCAGGTGCCCCAGAGGGAGTGAAGCCAATAGGCAATGATCAAGTGATCTCTCTCCTGCCATCCATCTCCTCCCTCTGACAAACAGAGGCTAGGGACACCCTTCCTTACCCATCCTGGCTAATATCCATTAACGGACTTAACCACCATGAATTTATCCAGTTCTCTTTGAAACGTTGTTATAGTCGTAGCCTTCACAACCTCCTCAGGTAAGGAGTTCCACAAGTTGACTGTGCATTGTGTGAAGAAGAACTTCCTTTTATTTGTTTTAAACCTGCTGCCCATTAATTTCATTTGGCAGCCCCTAGTTCTTGTATTATGGGAACAAGTAAATAACTTTTCCTTATTTACTTTCTCTACATCACTCATGATTTTATAGACCTCTATCATATCCCCCCTTAGTCTCCTCTTTTCCAAGCTGAAAAGTCCTAGCCTCTTTAATCTCTCCTCATATGGGACCCTCTCCAAACCCCTAATCATTTTAATTGCCCTTCTCTGAACCTTTTCTAATGCCACCTCTCTTGGGTGTCCCTTGCTCACTTCCTGTGCACAACTCTCCTTCACGTGAAGGGGTGTTCTGTCCCCAGAACAAGTGCACCATATCCATGGGACTTTGCACATTCTTGCTGATATGTATGTGTGTGGTGAACCCCCTCTCCTCCCAAAATGGTTAATGAGCTCCCAGACTCTGCTAGGCGATCTTGCCCTCAGGAGTTTGTTCTGATGGGAGAATAATGCGTCTGTCTTGAGTTCATTCTGTTGGCTGTGTTATCATTCAGTATCCTGCTAGGGGAGTCTGGATTCAGACTGAGCTGAATCTCTCCTGAGTGCATAGCTGAAGTTCTCGCTCAGTAAAAAGCAGTTGTTGGTTCTTCCCAGTTTGTTTCCAGACTCTTCAGTACAGTTATTCCAAACACATCATATTCTCCACTCAACAAGTCCATGTAACCTTCACATTGTTGCCAGCTCTTATGATTTCATGGCAAGTCTCGTGCTATTTGATATTTTTCTTTAAACTCCACCTCCCAGAGTCATGGGATTATATACAAATCTCAGCTTTCATACATTTTTTTTAAGAAGTAAGTTTCTAGCTTTTGTAGTTGTGGAGAAAAGCTTGAAACGATCACCCCAAGGCCCCATACTGGAAGGCAAACGAAAAGAACCAATCAATGATTCTTTTTCAAAATCTCACGATCTTTAAGTAAATCTCGTGATTTCTGAATATTTGGGGTTAGCGATATTGTCTTCTTTAGTATTAAGGGTGAAATTCACCTCACCCCATCTACTGGGCAAGCACAGAACCTATGGATCACTTCAGCACTCTGAAGAGGGGTACATAGGTTTGATGCTGGATCGCTGAATTTCATCGTAAAGTGCATTCATCAAGGGGCGAAGAAAATGCCCCTCGATGGAGCATGCGGTTAACTACAGCTGTGCTCCACTTCCTGGGAAAGACAGCCATGGCCCTGCCCCATTTTGGAAACTACTTGCATTGCTGGGTCAAGGATCGTGGTTGGGATTGGGTCCAGCACAGGCATGCACCCAGCTATGATCTGGCCCTATATTTTAAAGTCAACGATGATGGTGATGGATTCCTTTTAAAAACACATATCAGCTGGTGTAAATTGGCATTGACCGGAGCTAATCTGATTTACTCCAGCAGCGGATCTGGGCCGTACCATCAACTGCACAGCGACGACACTGCATACAGTGGTTGCCGCTAACATCTTGACCAGTGTTTCTCAAACTGGGGTCGCCGCTTGTGCAGGGAAAGCCCCGGGCGGGCTGGGCCGGTTTGTTTACCTGCCCGGTCCGCAGGTCCGGCCGATCGCAGCTCCCAGTGGCCGCGGTTCACTGCTCCGGGCCAATGGGAGCTGCTGGAAGCGGCGCGGGCCGAAGGACATACTGGCCGCTGCTTTCAGCAGCTCCCATTGGCCTGCAGCGGTGAACTGTGGCCAGTGGAAGCCGCGATCGGCCGGACCTGCGGACGGGGCAGCTAAACAAACCGGCCCGGCCCGCCAGGGGCTTTCCCTACACAAGCAGCGACCCCAGTTTGAGAAACACTGATCTTGACAATGTTGCTTTTGTCTAATTGACCTGACAGCTGTATTTGCAGTTCTCATTTCGCTTCATCTGGCAAACTGCAGCAATCTCACCTTAAAGGGAATAATTTTCAGGGGCCACTGTAACGAGTTTAATGGCGACTGCTGCATCTGACCCCAAATATTTTTCAAAGTCAACTGATATTTCACTGAGAAAGGGATCAGGGACAGATACATTTATAGGATCTCACAATCAGTAATCTAGGGCCTGAGCCCAAACCCACTGATGTTATGGGGAAGATAAAAGCCATAGAATATAATGTAAAAGAAGCCTGCCTGGACTCTGGTATGGCAGAGGGCAAAGGGTAAAGAACACCAGTCTGCAGGGAACGTGAGAGAGCACAGGGGGCATGGCAGACGCAGGAAGGATTTGATTGTTCCAGTAGGATACAGCTAGTTTTATGCATCCAGTACTTCAAACGCTGTGCCCAAAACAAGTTACTCAGATTTACTGTAAACGGCAGCTGTGCCATCTATGGTTTTGCGGCTAACATACAAATACTTGTCCTGTCTTAACAATGAGCCGAGTGAGTCATGCTGGCCCTGCTCCCAGCCTGTACGGGGGAGAATGAAGAAATGGGGCAACCAGGTTCCCTCACCCTCCTTGACCCATCTCTGAAGCCCCAGTAAAAGAACAAAAAAGTATTTTAATTAGCTGAGATTTGGCAAGCGACTTCTTTTATAAACACTGGCAGGGCGTGCAGGGTTAGTGGCTCATTTCAAATGTGAAAAGAAAAGATTGTGAAAGAGACGAAGGCTCCATTTGGAATGCGCACCATAATGAGAAAAAATAAAATAAATCCTGCCACAAAAATAGCCCTGCAGCTGTTTTATGCTCGTCGGTGTCGGTGCAGCAGGTCTGTGCTGAGCGCTGACTGGAATAAGCCTACGCCGGGGCAGTTTGGGAGACGCTCCGGCAGACCCGTTCGCTTCGCATTTCATTTCCAGCAGAGCCCCAGCTGCTCCAGATCTCCGCAGCCACAGATGTCAGAAACAGGCTGCGTGCCACACAAAGGAGCTGATCGCTGACCTTCCGAGTAACCGGGCTGCATGCTGCACAGATGTGCTGGGGCCCAAGGATGGGGTGGGGGTTATTCCCACTGCTGTGCAAGCAGCGTCGCCACTCTGCACCCGCTACCACACACTCACAGGTCCAGCAGCCTCTGCAAAGGTGGGTCCATGCAGAAGGGAGCCCATCGATCCCACCCACCTGGCAGGGATGCACGCAGGGAGCCCTGATGAAGCTTCAGTTGCATCTCACAAAGAGTCACCCCCTTCCTACATGAGTTCTGGAAATCGCCCCATTTTTAGGCCTGTGGGGATTGTGATGACCTCTAAAAATACCTGTTTCTTCTACCTCCTTCTCCTTTTAGTACCACACACAACCACTGACTCACTCCTTAAATGCCGAACGCTTAGGGTCAAATCAACCTTGCGCAGGTGCTCATGGCCTGCAAGGAACGTGTAGCTGCAGCGTTTGGGTGTCCCTAGGGTTTGGAGTGAGGAGGATTCCATTCCTCCCACCCCTATGGACACCCCCTGCATGACACCTAGCTGCGCAGGGCACCTGGATCTGGCCCCTGCAATGAAAGGCCCAAATTCTACCTTTATTTGCACATGCAAGGCTCCCATTGGGTAACTCCCCTACGCACCCCATGGTTGCATTTGGCATGAGGCATGAATGTAATTGAATTTCTGCAGAGAGGAACATAACTTAAAAAAGGACTGACCTCCCCAGGCCATTGAGGGAGGGAGAGGGCAGGACAAAGCACTATGGGAAGAGTGAGATGTATTTGCTACAGGGAGCATGGCAGGCATTAAACACAACGCTAAAGTGCATTAAACAATGTGTTTACGTATCTTGCTCTGAGAAAGGCGCTCCAGACGCAGCACTTAAGTGACCGGGGATTTCCCCCTCCCCCTCCCTGCTAGCCTGCACATACCACGGCAACCTGTTTCGGAGTGAGTTTAGAGAATAGACATTGGACGTTGCTGTCGATATTTTGTTTTTTTTCATGAGGAAGTTCCAATCAACTACATCTTCTCTGTAAGGGGCATTAAGGAAGGAGGCTCCTGGGAAATAAGGCAGATAATTAGAATCAGCGCTTTTAATGCACTGAGAAAGATACTTGCACTGATCAAATCGATACACCCTTCTAACTTGCCGAAGAGTATTTGCTGTGAAGAGATGGCACAGTGTGGGCCTTTCACATGGAGAGAGCACGTGCTTTGCATAGTGCCCAAGATCAAAGCAACAGAAACACAGAAATGGAAGGCGGAAAGGGCTGATCCTCATCCCTACTGAAATGGCAGGAAACTGACATGGGGAACTGCACTGACCGTAGCCAAGTAATCACCTAAATCACAGCTCAGCGCTCCAGGGGAAGGTGAAAAACACCCTCTCCCAAAGGTCTCTGTTGATACGGACTGGGAGGTTGGGAGCTGGTTTTATAAATGTTGTAACCCTTCAAAGGCTGGGATTTTTCAGACTGCCTGCCAAAGGGAAGCACAAGCGGTGAGAAGAGGAGCACGTATCAATCAAAGACAGACCATGTTTGCTGAGGGTCAGCACTGGGCCAGAGCAAAAGGCATTAGTATCGACGCTGATGGGATAATTAATAATACAACGTACATAATAACAGTTAATAAATCCTTCCATTTATGCATTAAGTGCAAAACTCAATTCAACCTTAACTATGGAGCTCCAACCAGGGCCTTCATACCTGCCTCCATACACAGCGACTTTCATCCAAAAGACCTAAACTCTACAGATGCTTAAGAGGTCAGGATCAAGTCCCCCCGGTCCCCTCGGTGCTGGAAGTGGTGCATGTTTAGCGGCAGCAGCAGTAATTTAGCTGTCAATGGTCTCAATGTGGGGACGGGGGCAGAGAAAGGCAAGGTTCCCTCTCCACCATCTCCAGTCCATTCACTGGCTCTAAACACGCAAAATCTCACATGCCTCAGGAATGTTGAGTTCTGTTCCTTCTCACCCTCTATGCCTCTCTCCCGTCAGCAGACGCATTTTTCTTCCTTCTCTGTGTGCTGAGCAATGAAGTCCCGACTCTGTTTTTACTTAGCTCAGGCAAGACTCCCCCTTTCTTGCCACCATCGAGACTGGCCGCTTGGATCCAGACAGGGCATTGCACGCTGGGACTTGGACTTGCAGGCCGCAGTTCTGTTTTATTAAAAGTGCACGCAGCCGCTCTGCTCCGATCTGTGCAAAACAGGACCAGCCCCGGGGGCCTGGCCAGTTGCCACATGGTTTGGTAAACCTTGGGAACCCCCTGCTCTGCTAGATGACCCAATTAGTCATCTTCCCAGAGATCATGGGAGAGGCCAAGGTCTTAGATAAGGGATTGATTGTACACTCACACAAGCAGCTCATCATAACGGAATCACAGTGCTGTAGATGTCCCTAACAGACACCAAATTCAAGAGCAGAGCAAGAAAGGGTTCCCAGGTGGTTTCTACTAGACAGGAAGGCTTCAAGGATTTTGTTCCCCACCTCCTTTTCAAAAGTTCATTGGAGATCTCTCCATTGGTTTTGGAGGGGATGGGGGGCTTGAACAGGTCAGTTTTAATGGCTAGAAGTCCTATAGATACAATACAGGGATGTCTTGACTCTGGATCCAGCCGTCAAAAAGGTTCCAGAAGAGAAGACACAGGGATGGTTTAGTTACACAGTGTACCAACTCCCCTCTCTTCCATTTCCCCCCACCATCTAACGACAGCATATATCCCTGCCCTGTTTCTATGAGAAATTCTTGAAGAGACTAGGGTGCAGGATTGCTGGCGTTGGAGTGGCTAGCGTGCAGCCCGAGATGCCGCTAGCCCAGGGGTTGGCAACCTTCAGAAGCGGTGCGCCGAGTCTTCATTGATTCACTCTGATTTAAGGTTTCGCGTGCCAGTCATACATTTTAACGTTTTTAGAAGGTCTCCGTCTATAAGGCTTTAATATATAACTAAACTATTGTTGTATGTCAAGTAAATAAGGTTTTTAAAATGTTTAAGAAGCTTCATTTAAAATTAAATTAAAATGCAGAGCCCCCCCGGGGACTGGTGGCAGTGTGAGTGCCACTGAAAATCAGCTTGTGTGCTGCCTTTGGCACGCGTGCCATAGGTTGCCTATCCCTGCGCTAGCCTATGCAAAGGGAATGACCTGGGTTTCTTGACGGGCAGAGAGAACCTGCCTGAGTTCACACAAATGGGACTTACTGATACAGGAAACAACCACTGGGTGGGATTTTTAGCATTTAAAACTCACAAATAAGTGGTTAGCAAGGTGTGGTGAAGAAGGTCAGGCCTTTTATTGAGCCGATAAGGAAACAGTTTCGGAGGACACCTGGATGAGACACCTTTATGACCCACAAGCTTTTGTCTCTTTAAATCATTGCACTTTTTTCTCAAGGAACAATATGGCTACAAATATTATCGAGAGACTTCAAGGATTTCACGGGTGTCGCTTTGCCACACGCTTGTGGCTGCTTGGAAGTTCACAGAGACTGCCGAGGTAGATCACGCATCCTACTGCTCCACAAACACAGGCCCACCTCCACTCGTGTGAAGGGAGAATCCCAGCTACTGACAGTATAGGGCCTGTGACACACAGTGCAGCAGCTCCAGTTCCATCCAGAAGAGGTCAGTGGTGTAAATGCACACTAGCCACTTCCTTACAAACCTTCTACCGTTCCTAGTAGCTGGAAGCCCGTGCTGTTGCATGGTACAATTTGTAAAGTCATGTGCAAAAAAGCTGAAAATGGCTGAGAACTTAAAAACTGACTGGCCCTGGTGATCTGCTACACAGAAAAAGTTCTCAACCAGGCCTGCAGCTGCTTCCATCACTTCAGGCATTCTAGGCTTCAGCGTGCCGTTCGGGGTGACTGTGCGTGCTCGTTGTGTCGTGTGTGAGTTGTGTTGTGCTGAGTGAGCTGTGTGGATTTGTGCGGGTGGCGAATGAGGGGTATGTGGCGGTGAGTGGCTATGGGGTTATTGGGTGTGCTAGTTGTGTTGTTGTGGGTGGCAGTGTTGATTTGTGTCAGTGGCAGTTGGGCTAAGTAATCTACCATCTGTGCCATCCCTCATACAACCAATGAAATTGCTGCATGCAAATTTAGCTGTAGAATAAGGGTGGTGATTGGTTGAGTTATTTCTGATCATAGAATCATAGACTATCAGGGTTGGAAGGGACCTCAGGAGGTCATCTAGTCCAACCCCCTGCTCAAAGCAGGACCAATCCTCAACTAAATCATCCCAGCCAGGGCTTTGTCAAGCCTGACCTTAAAAACCTCTAAGGAAGGAGATTCCACCACCTCCCTAGGTAACCCATTCCAGTGCTTCACCATCCTCCTAGTGAAATAGTGTTTCCTAATATCCAACCTAAACCTCCCCCACTGCAACTTGAGACCATTACTCCTTGTTCTGTCACAATGGTCTAGACTCTTGGCCTGGCACGATCATAACCTGCGTTACTGTAGCTGGACACTGCACGGGTGTCATTCGTAAAGTCAAAACAGCTGAGAACTTATAAATTGGATGGTAACTGACCATGAAACCCAGTGATGATTCAACCTGGTGATATCCGGCATAGCAAGAGCTCTCAGCCACGCACTAAGCCTCACAACACTGCCACGAGCAAGTCATTATTACATCTCCCTTAGAGAGAAGTAAACCGAGGCCCAGATTTTTAAAGGTATTTAGGCGCTGCTAAGATGAGTTGCAATGCCTAACTGATTTAGGTGCCTAAATCCCATTGGCTGTCATTTTAGGGCATAGTAACTGGAGTCATCCATAATAACATCGTAATTTTTCCTTAGGGGAGCAGAGAGGTTATCTCAGTATCTGCACTATTCCCTGGACTTCCCTATGCTTGCTAAAGGGAGCATTACAAGCGCTGGAGTGAAGCTATCCCGTTATCTAAGGCTCCTGACAAGTTTTTAAAGGGTGAAGCACTGCAACTATGCGGGACGAATGGAAAATCTGTACCAATCCACCCGGTTAGTTAAAGAGAAGGCACATTAATCTCTTTGCATCCACAGTTGAATTCAGGACAGCACGCAATTAGGATCTCAGACTGCGTGGCAACAGCCCCAGTCAAGCTCTCTGGAGCTGCGTGCATCAGTTGATACTGAGAAGCATTGTTTGCTTGGAAGCATTTGCACTGAGCTGAATTTCCTGCCATTGTTTTAGGAGGTGAATACAATGAGGCCTGTGACGGCAGCGGATCAGCTGAGTTACATATTAGCCGCATTCAGCCCATTTGGTTGATGTTTAGCTGAAGGACTACAAGCTCTCTCTCCAAAGGGCTCTGTGTAATTAAATGATTTCGTGTTACACTGCACAGGGCTTTTAGTGCCTGCCATGAGAGTCACAAAGGGAAGGGTTCTGATTCCAGTGTCTGACTTACATACATTTATTTATTTATTTTATTGCCTGACCACGGGCTCTGTCTCTCACATACACACATGCAGAGCCTGCCAAGTATAACAGCCTCTGTTTTACTTGGTACATATGAAGACTGCTGGAACAACCAATCCCAATCGAGAAGCCCCCAGGGGTAAATCACAGACATCATGATTCATCAGAAAAGCCCGAGATGGCAGAGACCTACTGCCTTGGGTCCTCCGGTCTCTGCCCTCGTTCCCTATAGGACGTCCTCCTCCGCTCGACCCCAAGAGAGAGGGGTCGAACACTGCCTTTGCAAGACAAGCCCAATGTTTTCTATTCCTTAGCGATGGGCCCGACTTCCAAAGCCTAGTGCCAGTTGTGGGGGAGGAGGGCCTTGTTCTGGTCTGGAGTTGGGTTCTGGTGCATTTCTGATTGTGCTCACAAGGCCGATCCGGCACCCACTCCGTGCATGGAGCGCCCTACTGCTCTGGATGCACTCACGCAGGACCGAGTGGGCGTTCTTTCGCGTGGGACCTCCCCCTGCTCCTGGGTGCCTGATCAGGTGCCCCTAGGCTTACCCCTAGCTGGTGTCTCCAGGCCCCGTCTCTTCTGGAGGGTCCTTTCTCCAATCCTCACTTATTTTCAACCTTGAGAACCCACCCATCTTGCCCCTCCCCTCCCCCACGCCCAGCTGCTGCTCCTTGCCTGCCTCTCAAGGAAGATGACGCCAGGGCACGGCTATACTATTTCTCCAGCCTCGTTTCCGAGAATGCCGTCTTCGCTTTGCTGATGAGGATCGAACCATTCATTCTTTTCAGAAGAGCAGGTTACAGCGAATAGGCAGCCGCTCCATTAGCTCCCATATCCCGGAGGGGTGCGGGGGGAGGGATAAGCAGCCGATCTCCCTCAACCTGATTGCTGGAGATGGAAAGTGCTACCCTGACTGCTGGCAGCTCAATGATGTCATCCCTAGCTGCAATGCGACCCCCACCCTCTACAAAATTCCCTTAATGAGGCATCCTCGCTCCCGGCTATCTGAGTATTGACAGCCAGGAAAGCAAAGTGCGAGCTGTGCAAATACATCTTTGCATGCACACATCTCTCTTTATCTCTGCATCCTGACCCAAATTGCCTCTCGCCTTCCCAGACGGAGACGGCTGGAAATTCAAGCAGAACAATTTGTCCTTAACGAAACACAAATCCTACCTAATACCCCTTCCCCTGCTCCCAACTCCACTCCTGAGCCCCTCAGGTTCTTCTGAGTCCCTTCCAGCATGAAGCAAAAATTGCGGGCCCTGAACTTATAAGAATGAGATAAAACTGGCATCTCCCCTTGCACTCGCTGAATACCATCTCTTTAGGCTTTGAGTAGCAGATAGGGGTACGCATACAGCACTGAGCCCCTTAAAAGCTACAGCAGTGTTTCCAAACAAGAGGAGCACACTGATATTTACATGCTGCCGGTATCTGTGGCTAGCTTCCATCCCACACATAGAGTCTTAGGGTATGTCTACACTGCACACTAAGTCCGGGCTCTGACTCAGGTTTGAGCCCAAGCCCTTCTTCTGTCCACACACAAATCAGCCTGACTCAGGTCAGCAAGCGCTCAGGACCGGGTCCTAGGACCCTGCTGGGTTTGCTCAGAGCCCGAGTCCCGCTGAGACTCGGGTCCAGGCCCTGTCATTTTGCAGCGTGGATGCAACTCAAGCCGAAGGTCTGTGTAGTGCAGTGTGGACGTGTTAGCACGGCTGGAAGACCCAGATCCAGTAATTGTAAGCCCAGGTTACAGTGCAGTGTGGATGCTCCAGTGAACTGGAGCGTGGCAGGTAAACAAACTAGCCCGGCCCACCAGGGGCTTTCCCTGAACAAGCAGCGGCCCTAGTTTGAGAAGCACTGCTCTAGATCATCTAGTCTGACATCATATATCACAGGCCACCAACACCACCCAGCGCTCGCACACCAAAGCCAACAACCGAAATGAGACAGCCAACTCTTATGTGTCCCCGGCAGTGAGATACCCAGATTCACACCTGGCGAGTGACCCATTATTCCATAACCAACACCGCTGCCATATTAGGGGACAGTCTGGTGCTGCAGGGAGGAAGGAGAAGTCAGGACAGCCGGATGCTACTCCTGGCTCTGCCATTGTGAGTAAACCGGTTGATCTTTCCGTGCCCCAGTTTCCCCATCAGCCCAACTTTGTTAAAGGGCTTTGAGCTGCCACATGCCGGCTGCTCGTTCTGTATTAGCAGAAGTCCGATGAGGGGGACAAGATGAAAATAAATGCTCTTCGATGCCATGGCTACAGCTGTCCCCCGAGCCCCACCTGGTCGCTGGGCGTACTCGCTCTCCCTGCGTGTAGGATGTTACTCGGATTTCCCCCTCACTGCCCACCACTCCCACTGCCCTACCCTCTCCGGCTCACGGGGCAGCTCAGCGCTCCCTTCCTGAATGCCCCCTCTGATTTCCAGTTGTGTGCGGATTTGACGGCAACGCCAGACAAAGAGAGGCACAAAGACTGGGGCTGCAGAGGGGGACGTGGCTTCTGGAGTTCATCTGGGCAAGAGGCTTTGGAAACCCTCGAATGCCAAGCAATGGCTATCAGCGAGGGTCGCTTCTTGCGGACCGACGGATGCTTCCTGCCCGGGCGGCAGCACCTCTGCAGCTCCCGTGCTCAACGGGGCCCCATTTGACAGCCAGCGAACTAGAAGGGCTGGTAGCTTTGAGGGGAAAAGTCTTAGCAAGCACAGGGCCCGATCCTGCAAACGCTACTCCCTCGAGTAAGGATTACTCGCGTGAGCCAGGGTTTCGGGATCAGGCTTTTAAAGGGGCTGGTTGGTATCCGAGCTAGCTGGGCAATAGGAACTGTATGTTATTTTCTCTAAATACACACACTTGTTCTCTCTCTCTCATTCTATAATCCATAAGCGACACAGCCGCAAAGCTCATGAGAACAAGCGAGGGAGGAGACCTCCGGCTGTCTGGGAAGAGACAGAAATAAACCCTCGCCATTGTTCAGTTTGCATAAACGATTATCATGCAAGCTAAATTGATGTGGCCTCTTTAGGACATAATCCAGAGCAGAGATGAGCTAAGCACACCGTCCTTACCGCTCGGTGTAATCAATGCAGGGCACTACGTTCATTATTTTTGCCGTTAGCATTAATATTCTTTTATAATGAAAGAGCTCCTGAGTTGTCAGTCTGTTCTTCCTGTTCCCTGGCCCTAGATCTTGCTGATTATTTCAAAGTGACTCTAGTGATGTTCTCTGGCTATCTGCCCATCGAATGGTTTTAATTTTAACTCCACGATCGCAGTGTCTGTGGTTTCAGTCGAGTCCTCCCAGGAAGTACGCGTTTGGAAAGGGAATGGCATATTGAACTTGGGGGGGTCCGAGCTGTTTAACTGTGTGTCATGGGCCCTATACTCTTTACACCAAAAGATGATTTACCGTTAGTGTGGGGGTCAGCGCCTATGCCTTGGGAGAGGGAGAAGTATTTTTCTTCCTGTGGTTTCTCTGTGAACCGTCAAGCGGCTAGGATGTCCAGCTAAATTCTCCCCAAGAAAGTTCTAGAAGAGCACTGCTACATTCATACTGGGTGCAGATTGTGAGCGGACATGGATCAAATACAACAGCCATGGGGTTTTACCTTGGTTTTTCCCTTGAATTGTGTCTCTAATGAGAAACGCTGTTTTAAATCCATTGCCTTTTGCTCCCAGAAGGAAAAACACAGCCCCCTGGGAGTCCGCGGGGACTCTCCTGATGTCACCTGAACCACTTTCACGCTTGATTTGAATCCGTTTCCGTCAGCACCATGTTTAAACTGAGGTTAGAACCAAGAGACTGAACATGGCGGGGGGGTCACCCTTGCGCTGACCTCGATTCTAATGCAAGCCGCCTAAAAAGACCATTGAATGCAATGCAGAAGCATCTGAGAAGAGTGAAGGAAAGAACCACCTTGAGGGGCTCACTATGAATGCAATCTCCCCGCCCCCGATCCCAGGTCACCTCGGCACGAAGGGGGGCAAATCATTGCAGATTATTTAAAAAGACTCTGATAAATCGATGGCCAGCTCGGGCTTCATGGTTGTCACTATACCATCCTCCAAACCCACTCAGCGCTTCACTGGGACAACAACCTGAGAACCGAAGCCTCCGGGTCTGAAAGGACAGGCTAGAGGAGAATCATTGGTTCCCAGCAGCCGTACAGGGCTCTGTGACACACAGTCAAGCAGCAGTGAGTCGATCTAGTAGAGGGCAGTGCTACACAGACTCTAGTCATGTCAATTACCAAACTTCATCGGCTGATACGGCTGAGAGGGGCTGTTCTTTAGTCATGCAAAGCTACGGGCATTAGGGCTCCAACTGCCCCCTCGGTAAATGACTTTTCGGGATTTATGATTTGGTTACAGCTGTAGCTACAGGCCTCGGATTCCAATCTCGATAGCTTTCCCTGCGCCTGCACTACCGCGATTACCAGGAAGTTAATAGGGTGCTTTGTTAACCACTTCAGGGTACATTATGTTCATCCTGATGCACAGCGGAGCTGAGCACATGAGCTTTAATTGGCGTGAAGCGATTCTGCACGTGCCTCTCCACTGCGTGACCAAACCCCTCAATAGAGCATTCACTCCCAAGTGGAGGACTTCAACAGTACGTGGCCGTTCTGGGGAAAGCATTTCGCTTCATTACTGGGAAACCCACTTCTGCGAATTGCCACTGAATGAATAAAAGGTGGGGAATCAATTGCCTGTGTCCCAGATGATTTTAGTGTCACTCAATGGGAACCGCGGCTGGGAGCGGAATCTGCCAGCCTTTTAGCACTTCTTCTTGGCACTGTGTCCAAGATCAAGCCCAGTATCATTTGAATAGCAGATGCCCTACGAAGGGGGACTGTATCCTACGTTGGCAGGGGAGAGGAGCTGATGATCCGGCTGGTCCCTTTCTTCTCTAGTGTCTCGCGATCACAGAATGTTTCACCATCTCGCACGCACTGGATTGTTTGAAAGTCTTGTCCCCTGCAGCCCCCAAAACACCTGCCCAGGAAAGACGGAGCATCCAATGATCTGTGCACGTCTCAGGGGAGGGAAGGAAGGCGGCACCAGGAAGGGAAGAGAGGTGATATGGTTAGCTGGTGTAAATGGGGGTAGACAACTGCTCAGAAGAGTCTGAGCTCCAGGGTGAAATGCACCTCTGTGCAACGGGCCAGCACCATGCCTAGGGTGACCAGATCTCCCCATTTTATAGGGACAGGCCCGATATTCAGGGCTTTGTCTTATATGGCTGCCTATTGCTCCCCACTCACTGTCCCGATTTTTCACACTTGCTGTCTGGTCACCCTAATCATGCCTGTGCATCACTTGCGTCTCACTTGGGATCCTGGGTGAAATTCATCTCTGCCCAGCATACAGTCAAAGGGGGTCAGTGTCTTTCCACCAACCCAGTGCCAGGGGTCAGGTGCACAGCTGGCCCCAGCCTGGCCATAGGCAATCCAGTAAGCTCAGCTGGGCCCAAGGAGCCTTCTCCAAGTGGTGACGCTTCTTGGCTGGGCGGGGCGGGCGGCCAACAGCCTGCTCCCTGATGCTGCAGCAACACAGTGGCTGCTCGATGCGTTCTGCACTTGCCCTGCTCTCGTCGATGCTCCAGGCCTTGCCTCCTTGCCCTGATTCTGACTCCGGCTCCGACCTTTGACTTGGCTTCCCCCTCGGACCAGTACTTGGCTCCTGGGTCTACAGATACAGGCATCTGGAGCCTACCCTGTGTGGGTTGGTCTGCTGATTTGTGGAGGGGACAATGCTACGGGGAAGGATCCTCTGTCCCCAGCCACACTCATCCTGACCCTGGCCCCTCAAGATCCGCAGAGGTGGAGCCGCATGGAGCACTTTCAGACAGGCTTTGGGTGGAAGAGACCGGGGTACAGGCCCCTGGGATCTGGAGATTTGCCCACCTCTCCATTCACAGAAGCCTCCCCTTTGTTTACATGGAGGCTAGCAAACCCCTGTGTGTGTGGTGAGAATGGAACGGCCCATCCTAGAACCCGTCTGGGATCGTTACCAGGGTGAGGTTGCAGCGATGGGGGATGAGGACTGGCTTTGCCCGCTTGCTGGGGAATGGAAATCTCGTTATCTGGGGGAGGAGGGAATGATTTATAATGCCCTCCTGGGTAACTGTCTCTCCCAAGCACACCTGCCTTGCTTGGGTACCAGCCGATGACACATCTGGGTGAGTTCTAGACATTTTCACAACAGTAGTGGTTTTCCGCTGCATGCAAGATTAACCTAAGAGGGCACCATGGTTTTGTCTGACTGAGCTTATAACAAGAACTCTTCTGTGCAGGCGGCGGGATCATTCGCAGGTGTCACTGCCGTCTCCCTGACCACTATATCAGGCAACTATCTACTGCAGCCTCTTTCTCTCTCCCTGTCTGTACCAACGGTCCTCCAGCTGCCCTGCCTGGGACAAGCACGGCCATATCAAATACCCACGTCTCCTCAGGGGGTGCTTCTTGCTGCTAGTTCCCTCTCCGCCCCGCATCTGTCATCAGCGCAATGCGGTTCATAGGGGGTTGCTCGCTTTGATTCAATAAGTGAAAGATGAATGGAGCATATAGGCAAGAGGCTGCCTGAGAGGCATCATCCTAGCAAGGCAGAGCCTGATATCGTGCAGCATTGGAAATGATCCATTACGAGTGCTCGGCACCTCTCTGTAGCAGCCCCACCGTGTATCTTGGGGTGAGAATGTTACACGACTGCTGTAACTTAGAGTGAGCTCGTGAGGACAGGGCCCACCTCCTCTCCTGTGGCCACCATGGACAACGGGGCCTTTGCA
The DNA here is from genome assembly GCF_011386835.1 of Chrysemys picta bellii. Taxonomy (NCBI): domain Eukaryota; kingdom Metazoa; phylum Chordata; order Testudines; family Emydidae; genus Chrysemys; species Chrysemys picta. The sequence continues at coordinate 4,456,912 of NC_088798.1, forward strand.
TGTGGCCTCCATAATATATATGGAGATATACCTATCTCATAGAACTGGAAGGGACCTCGAAAGGTCATCGAGTCCAGCCCCCTGCCTTCACTAGCAGGACCAAGTACTGATTTTTGCCCCAGATCCCTAAGTGGCCCCCTCAAGGATTGAACTCCCAACCCTGGGTTTAGCAGGCCAATGCTCAAACCACTGAGCTATCCCTCCCCCCACCTCTTGCACTCCTCTTGCACTCAGTTCTTCCCTCAGCACACCTCTTGCACTCAGTTCTTCCTGCAGGGAATGTTACCACCGGTATTAAAGGACAGGGTCACATCACAACGTGCTTTGCACGCACCCGGCACTTTACATACACATCAACAGTGCACACACCTAGCAGCCACTTCGCGGGAAAGAGCAACGCTTGGGAAATGCCAGCGATGTTGCCCGGGCACTGCCAGGCGTGGGACTACGCAAATAAAACGGGCGGGGGGGGGAACCAATGGAAGTCGGCGGGCCAACTCCCAAGCCAGCGCAGGACATAAAAACTCCCAACCACGGCCCGATTTCAGTCCCTCCTCTTCGGGGCGGCGTGTTATTGCTCCACATCTAAACAGTTCAATGCAGATCAAATAGATGAAGCAGGTTCTGTCCCCTGAACTTAAAATGAGCTCCTCATTGGCCCTTTATGGAAGGAGCAGGTGACTTGCAGGTTATCACCTGATCCCTGGCCTCAGGTCCATCTCCTGAGTGACAGCTAATTAGTCACAGGTGAGAAGGCTCAGCCCAGCTCCCGGAGAGGGTCACCCTGCCCTGTGAAACCGAGATATAGCTAAAGCCCATGCCTGCATTACTATAGTTTCCTGGGTTTATTACCGCTGAAAACAATTTTAAAACCCGCCATCTCTGCTGTTGGTTTCCCTTGTGCGCTGGCAATGAAAACGCCCTCTCCGTTTTGTGTCTAGCCAGCGTCGCGTCTCCCTGCTCACGCTCGAGCTGGAAATGCTCCCACATCTGGAGGGAATGTTTCAATCTGATCCCAAACCAGGTTTAACTAAAATCGTAATTAAAAAACCCCAACAACCCAGGGCGACATTTCGATGAATGCTCTGGCATCTCAAGCGCTTTTCTTTTCCCTCCAGTGGCCTGATCCAAAGACCAGTTGATCAGGTCTCAGAAGGACAGGCCATGCGGGCTTCTCTGAGATTCTGCACCTCCGTGGGCCCTGAAACAATACACTCGTCTACCCTCGACTCAAATGTGAGGAGACAGTTCTTTCCTTAGCACCATAAGAACTTGTGCTCCGTCAGTCAGAAACGGCTTTGCTGAATGCTCCAGATACAGGCGCCTGGAGCCTACCCTGGGTATTGGCACTTGGCGGCATCAGGAGTGGTACTTGAAGTGTAATTGCACTTGTCAATCATTCAAGCAACTAAACGCTTTGATTCAGCAATAAGAAGCTAGGGGTCATCTGTGAAGCATGTCACACTCTCCCGGGCTGATAATACGGTACTCAGACTTTGCCGCCATATTGCCAACCGGCTGCTGGCCCCACAGAGAGATTTCCTATGTGCTACCAGCTGCCTTTATTTCACTAACAAAGTAAAACCTGTGGAGACTGCAGTTCCCTGCATGCAATGCTCCTCTGGGCTCCAACAGCCCTTCCACTTGGCTCAGAAAGGAAGATTGCATGATTGCATCATAATCTCGGTGGGATGCACTTGGCAAACGTAGCCAGGCTTCGGTCGCCTGTGGCTTGTAATGCTGGTGTGAAGACTGCAATACGCTGCTAATTGAAAATACATCCGGACGGTTTGCTGACCAGAATCTTGCTGAGTGATTTATTAAAGTGTTGTTCTACGTTGAAAAGCGAGTATGTAAAACCGACATCTGTCTTTCTCCTCGCTCAGATCTGCTCCTCGTGTGCATTCAGGGTCAGACCTGCTGACGTTAGTGGCAAAAGACATGTTATTATGTGTACTTTTCACTCCGGTGGGGGCTCTGGGAGAATGAGCTGGATTCGACACTGGCTCGTGCATCATCAACAGAACTGTTAACTAAGTTCCAAATGCAGGCCTGGATTCTGCACTCGATTACCCCTGGACAATCTCTTCGGAGACAATGGCTTTGCTATGCTGTGAAGACCACAACCTGATCCGATGAAGACATGAAATGAGGACAATGATGACAATTTGAGCCAATGTTTCCCACCCTCCTGATGGCAAATACAGGCCAATGAGACAGAAACAAAACAGTGGCCCTCACTGTAGACAAAGTGCTGTCAAAGGCACAAGCAAACACCCTGGAAACAAAGAGAGAGAGAGAGAAATACATGTTCTCGTGTTAGTCACCATCCTCTAAAGGGCTGTGTAATTTTCAGATGGAAACGTGACTTCCAAGTTTACAGTTTCCCTTTAAAGACACAGCTGACTGGGCTCACCCAGAGAGTCAATCCACACTTTGGGTCAGTGCACTATGGGGCACGCTGCACCGCCAGGAAGGCCGAGGGCACCTAAGTTCCATTGATTTCAATGGGACTTAGGTGCCCAGGGCCAGCTCCAGGCACCAGCCCAGCAAGCAGGTGCTTGGGGCAGCCAAGGGGAAAGGGGCGGCATGTCGGGCTCTTCGGCGGCAGGTCCCTCGGTCCCTCTCGGAGGGAAGGGCCTGCCGCCGAATTGCCACTGAAGAAGAAATCGGCGCGGTGGAGCTGTCACCCATCGCGATCGCGGCTTTTTTTTTTTTTCCTGCCGCTTGGGGCGGCAAAAACCCTGGAGCCGGTCCTGTAGGTGCCTAAATACCTTTGAGGGTCTGGGTCTTAATATACGGTTTGAGGGCTGTCCGGCAGAGGAAAATTCAACCCCTGTCAGGGAAGGCAAACGATACGCATGGAGGGCAGACCGAATGGCTGGGAGATACTCATGTAGCTCTCCACCTATATCCTAGCCCAGGCGAGGAGACACGGATACATATTTTGTAGCAAAGCAGGTTTAGCTTGGAGCCTGTTCATTGATCACTCAACTTTCTAGGCTCGGAGAGTCTCGTTTTGTTGCCAGCCTTTGCTTTTGCTGCTTCTCATCCTCCCACACCGAGGCAGCTACTGGCCCTGCGGAGCCGGGACGGCTTCATTAGCACTTTGCAGTTCTCCACTGCGAGAATCAGGAGAGACGGGCAGTTTGAAGCTACATTGTTGCCTGCGGAACAGGCAAATCCTACAGGAAACTGGCAAGAAAAGTAAACACTTTCCCTGAGCCAACCGGGCTAGCTGCGTCACGGTGATGTCTTCTCCCACCGAAAAGGGACGTAGGAGCGGCCTTAGATACATAGGTCATTGGTCCATCTAATCCAGTATTCTACCTCTTGCAGTGACCCATCTTGGAAGCTACTGTGGAAGGCAGCACCTGTCGTGGGTTGATGAGTTGTGAAATGCTGCGTCCTTTGGTGTGTGAAAGGCGCAGAAGGGGCAGCTTCCCTCTTGCCTTGAGTCCAGCAGAAGCATCTGATTTCCCTGCCCGCCTCCTGATTCCTCACTTCCTCCTGTTGGCCGGGTGATTGGGGGGAAGGGAGATCATGGGGCCGGTGAGCAGGAAGTGAAACATAAATGAAGCTCAGCCACTCCCATGCTCATTTTACATCTCCTGTTCCCCTCACAAGGTCAGCGGAGCAGGAATGCCCGGAGCCTTCACTGACTGGAGCTTCTAGCACTAAACCCTTAATGCTCAGGAAACAAACCGTGCAGTGGCACTGGGCCCCCAATGACAGGGGGCCCCCAAAATGCAGGACAAATCTCATCTGACAACCTGCCCCCGAGTCCCGGCACAGCAGGGCTCAGGCCTTATATGCTTCAAGAGCTGCGGCTGGAAGCTGCTCTAGAAAGTCAGTCATTTGTTAGCTGTCGGATATGTGTCTCTTTTTTTATTTTTTGAGGACCGGGCGTGCCAGAAATCTCTGCAATCTCATTTAGAAACCGAAATGCCAGTGGGTTCAGTACAACCCAGAGTCCTCCCATGGAGGCAGAGCTAACTTGTACCGGAGCAGGGGCTGACCTGTGGAAGGCGGAGCCATGACCCACCTGCCGGGCCTGACTGCATCCTGTGATTGAACTGGAGTTTATTTTAGGCTGAGGAAATAAAATAACTGCCAAGACTTTACAAAGTGTGTGTGTGTGTGTGTGTGTTATTCCACCAGGCATGCACATATCCACAGAGCCACACACGCATGCTGACATGGATCAAGCAGAACACACAACAAGCCTTTGCACTGTATATTCATAGCTTCATATGGGCCATAATGGGCCCTTGTGATCATCTGGTCCGACCCCCCCGTATAACACAGACCAGAGACCTTCCCCCAAATAACTCCTAGAGCAGATCTATCTGAGAAACATCCAATCTTAATTTAAAAATGGTCAGTGATGGAGAATCCACCACGACTCTTAGTCAATTGTTCCAATGGCTAATTACTCTCACAGTTAAAAATGTACACCTTATCTCCAGGCTGAATTTGTCTAGCTTCAAATTCCAGCCATTGGAGTGTGTCAGATCTTTCTCTGCTAGATTAAAGAGCACATTATGAAATGTTTGTTCCCCCTGTAAGTACTTGCAGACTGTAATCTCTTTGTTAACTTTCTCTTTGTTAAGCTAAATAGATTGCGCTCCTTCAATTTATCACTAGAAGGCAGGTTTTCTAATCCTTTGATCATTCTCCGGGATCTTCTCTGAACCCCTCTCCAGTTTATCAACATCCTTCTTGACTGGTGGGCACCAGAACTGGACCCAGTGTTCCAGCAGTGATCTCACCAGTGCCAAATACAGAGGTAAAATAACTTCTCTGTTCCTACTGGAGATTCCTCTGTTTATGCATCCCAGGATCTCATTAGCTCTTTTCATAGAATAGAATCTCAGGGTTGGAAGGGACCTCAGGAGTCATCTAGTCACAGTGTCACACTGGCAGATCATGTTCAGTTGATGGACGACTTAGACACAACAAATCCTGCATCTTGGCAGGGGGTTAGACTCAATGACCCTTGTGGTCCCTTCGAACTCTATGATTCTAAGATTATCTGCCATGACCCCCAAATCTTTTTCAGATATTACACTCCATACGGTTAGAGCACCTCCCATTTGACGATCTTTAGCAATGTAAGTGAATGTAGCAACACAACACCCCCAGTGGGGGAGGGGAGGATCATCCTCCCCACTTACAAATGGGGAAACTGAGGCACAGGGTGGCCCAGATTTCCCAAAGTCACTGAGAGAGCCCGAACTAGACCCTTGCTCTCCTGACTCCGGTTCCACCTGAGCTAGGTTCCTCTGTGTAACTGGGACAATACCCCCACACTCCCGATCATAGCTCTATAGATTGGTTGGAAAGCCGCCGGAGAGCGCCCCATTGTCCGCTCCCACTGGCATCAGTGGAGTTAGGTGAGGAGAGATTCAAAGCCAGAGGTTCCCATCCACGCATACAGATGAATGCTGGCCTAGCTCCCAAATGCCACCAATTAAATCACTGGAAAGCTCGTGTCCCCGGGGGGCTGGCACTCGCCGCTGGAGCACTTGTGCAACTTCAGCCTTTGCAAACCTCCCCCACAGTGCGGAGCTGAAGACAGGTGCAAACATCTGGAAGGTTTCACCCTCTCTGCCCTACACACCAACTGGTGCTAGCCCTGTCCTTCCTCAGCCAGCTGTTAATGGGTCTGAGTATGGGCATCTCTGAGGTGTTGGAAGTGCCGGGGGGAGCCGGACCCACACGCATGCACCAGGGACCTGTTCGCTGGAGTTTGCTTTTTAATCCTCTCCCTTGCAAGCACCGGAAAAAGGCCCCTGCAATGTATAACCCCATTAACTGGCTCCTGCTCTGACGATGATGGGGAGCTTTCCAGGTCCCCTAATTGAATGACATACTTCCACTGCACACGCCTCGCCCTGGGAGCTCTGCAGGGTGGAGCTGTGTCCTGGGTTACTGAGAGTTCCTTAAACCACCGCACTGAGACACGACATTGCTGTACTTCACCCAGCCGCAGGGCACTGCCGAAAATCCCCAAGTCCAGAAGCCCCAGCTTTCCCTAGGCTCTGTGCAAAATCTGGGAGGGGTTCTCCAGAGGAAGCCTCTTCTTTGGTTGTTCCAAAATCCTGGGCAGAGATCTGGAGAGGGAGCCAACAGGACTCTGGCTGCTACCAAAGGATCCAGCCCAGGCCCCCACCATTACACGTAGGTTCCCATACAGCCAACACCCAAGTGGCACTGTCCTTTAGATCACTAGCCATCAGGCTCTGTGATATTACCTACATATATAACAGTCGCTCCCACAAAGAACCAGGGCCCCACAAAGACAGCCCCTGTCTCAGCGAGTTTACACTCTATCTACGACAATACACAAGGAGGCGTAACAAAGAGGCAGAGGGAACGGGGCAGGGAATATGATGCTAGGAATCCACCACTGTACAGGCTAGCGCTGCGCATAGCTGGATGGCTTGAATCATTCCAACTTCCTTCCTCAATGATATGAATAAACAACAATGAGATCCCAGGAACTCCTGCCTACCCGCTGCCTCCGGAAGAAGAGCTGCACGAGTGATTCATAGCCTGGAAGGCCAGAAGAGCTTGACCTCATGCGTAACACGAGCCAGGGACTCCACGCAGGGATTCCTATAATAATTCCAATGATTTGTTGTTGAAGCAGAGCATAAGAAAGCGTGTGCTTCTGATAAGCCAGAAGGCTAATATCATCCTTCTTTCCATGTGGCAGTCCTCCCCGGGCTCCATCTAGCAAGGGTACTCTGGATCCATGCCTACATGAATGTTAACCTATGGAATTCCTGGCTGCAGGACGGTCTCCAAGTCAAATGGTGTGGCTGAATTTGCTTTAAAGGGCTGGATAATGTTATCGCCAGTAACTTCAGCTGCCCATGCTAAATTTGACTGGTGTGGAGAAAGTGAATAAGGAGGTGTTATTTACCCCTTCACATAACGCAAGAACCAGGGGTCAACCGATGTAATTAATAGGCAGCAGGTTTAAAACAAACAAAAGGAAATACTCCAACCTGTGGAACTCATTGCCGGGGATGGTGAGAAGGCCAAAGGCATAACTGGATTAAAAAAAGAACTAGGGAAGTTCATGGAGCAATGGCTATTAGCAACGGTCCATCGATGGCTATTAGCCAAGATGCTCAGGGATACAACCCTATGCTGCGGGTGTCCCTGGCCTCTGATTGCCAGAAGTTGGGAATGGGCGACCGGGGATGGATCACTTGATGATTCCCTGTTCTGTTCATTCCCTCTGGGGCACCTGGCCACTGTTGGAAGACAGGAGACAGGCCTCGCTGGACCATTGGTCTGACCCCCTATGGCCGATCTTCTATTCTTAAGCTCAGGGGACTCAGCTCTCCCGTTCAGCACGTATGCAATCAGCACAGAGGGTTGGGAGCAACCAATTCTTCCACAAGTGGTGTCGTACTATTGGCTAGGGGGAGAGATTTGCCCCCATGTGAATGATCATTGCTGGCTGGGAGACCGGAATTGAAGGGCTCGCACCTGGACGCAGCGCAGTGAATCCTATGCTCCTAAGGGCGCATTCATTGCCCTGGGAACGAAACCCCGCAGCCTCCCATCGCCCTGCAGACCCCATAATCCGCCCAGAAGGTACATCCCTTTAAATGCAACACATTGGATTAATTTGCTACGTAAGTGGCTGGAGCTTTCTGAGGGCTGAGCGCCTCCCACCCCCGGCTCCCCAGAGCGTTCATTACAGCATGGCTGGAGGCAGGACATGGGGGGGGGTCACTGCTCCACCCACAGCGTGCTCGCTGCGGGATCCCCGAGCGCCTTCGTTAAGGACGGTCATTTAAATGCAGAGCGTACAACCCTGCTACGGAGACACAGCCCCATGTGGGAGGGCTGGCTTTTGCACACCTGGCCTCGGGAAGGGGTGAGCTTGGGAGAGGGAGCCCAGGAGAACGGCGAGCGCCCGAAAGCGCGAGCCAGGGCCAGATATACTAGCATAGCTCAGAAGGCAGTAGAAGTGCCCGGCGCTGGGACAGGGTCCATCTACACGCAGGGCTGCGCTGGTTTACTGACGATACCATTTAAAACGGATGTCGTTAAACCAGTGCAGAAGGCCACACAGACGCACGTCATTCAGTTGATCAGGAAGAGGTTTCAGGTAAACCAGAATTAGCCCTTCTTAGAGCTAGTCTGCAAGGGGAAATAACCAGCATTAGTAAACCAGGACCCAGTTATACTTATACTGACAGAACTTCCCATGTGGACACTCTTATTTGGAATTACAATGGCCTTTTTCAGCTTAGCTCCGTCCGGAACAAGAGGGTCCACACAGGGAGTTGTACCGGTGCAGCTACAGCAGTGTAACTATACCCTGATAGCATTGCCGGCATTTTTTCCCCATGTAGACATAATCCGCAATCAGAGCGTCCACATGTGTTTGCATCATTTCGCTAGATGGGGCCGGGTTTGTGTGTAGACAAGGCCCAAATTACCCCACTCCAGTCCACTGGCACCAACTCACTGTTGTGCTGCACTGATGTGCTGTTTACTCCCCCTTTGAATTTGGCTCACAGCGTAAATCCACAACCGTGGCCCTGGGCCAGACTTGCATCTCCTCCCCGCACAGGGGAGTCCAGCAGGGCCCTTCCCCCATGTCCAATACAGCACAACCAGCTGGGGTCAGCACTGTTTCTTCCCCCGACCCCTTTGTAGCATGGCAGCATGCCGCTAAGGTGTTCGTACAGCTCCTAGCACACTCATGTCCTGCCCCATGATGGGGGCTCCTCGGTGCCACAATACAAATAACAAATAGCGATACAATCACAACCCCTCCTGATAGACCCAGGCTCAACCTCATCCCTCTGGGCTGATCCCAGGCCCCACAAGCCCATCGCTGACATGAATCCTTTCGTTCTCTGCCTTCCTCCTGTCTTAGAAACAGGCATACTGCTGCGTGGTCGTAAGAGATGCTGTAGTCCTATGGGCCGGGTTCTATGGTTTCACCTCCGCCACTGCCACGCTGGGTGACCCGAGACGAGTCATTTCTCTGTGTCTGATTCTCTTCTTGTTAGACTGTAAACTGTCTAGGTCAGGGGCTGTCTCTTGATACGTACCTGCGTGCAGCACCTGGCACAATGGGACCTGATCTCCATGGATGCCTCAGTTGCTACAGTAATAGAAGTGATTCACCCTAACTTTGGGCAGGTTTGAGTCAATCCATTTGTTTCTTGGTCTATCCTGGGCTCTGGACTATTTCTATTATTTCGGAGAGTACAGAGCCGCTCCCTGGAGCTTTGCAGTCCCAGCCCTTTCTGAAAGGTGGCTGCGCGTTGTTGTTATGGAGCCAACGGGGAAACAGAGAGCGGAGTTGAATTGTCTGAGGTCTCACCGAGCCTCGACAGCAGCGGTGGGAAGAGCACCCAGGAGGCTGGAGTCCCACTTTCCTTGGTTTCACTCCTCCGCAGCCAGGGCTGGCCCACAACGTTTTGGCACCTGAGGCGGGGAGCTCAAATGATGCCCCTATACCCCCTCGCTTGGGCCAAAACTTTGAAAGGTCTCAATTCTGCCTTCTTCCTGTTCTACTCCTCTCATGGTACAAAGGAGAACTAACAACTTAAAATGCCTTGTTCAAAAACTTTAAGTAACGCTTAACTTTCAAACTCCTGAACAGCAAATGTACTTTTCTTGTCTGCATAGTAAACACTGGCATTTTTATCTGTTTGAATAACCAAAGTGGTGCTTTCCGTGCCTTCTTGGTTGCAAAGATTTGAACTGCTTCCTGAAGGTCCACAGCCTGGGCCAGCTCATGCTCTATTGAGATGGTTGCAAGGCCGACCAGCCTCTCCTGTGTCATTGTGGAGCGTAGATGAGTTTTTATTAACTTCAGCTTGGAGAAGCTGCGTTCTCCACTGGCAACTGTTACAGGAAGTGTTAGAAGTATGCGTCTTAAGGGCCTAACTGGCTCCTACTACTTCAGTTGACTGCCTGTTCTCCTCAAGTGGGTTCAGGGAAGCAGCAGGAAACAGGAAGCTTCCTGAGAAACTGGTGTGAATCAGTCCAGAGAGGTACATAAGAGGCTCCTCCTCCTCTCTCTCCATGCAGCTCCTGCTGCTTTCTGTTATTCCCTCTCACCTTTTCTCCTGCCTGCCTGTTATGTCTCTTGTGCCCTCCTTCCTCCCTCAGCACTCCACCATCGCTGTGCATCTAGAGCAGAGAGAATACATATGCACCAGCAGCAGACACAATTTTCTACACTCTGGGTCACGGGTCCCCAACGCGGTGCCCGCGGGTGCCACGGCGCCCGCCGGGGCATCTAAGTGTGCCCACGTACTGGCCGGCGGATGAGCATCCGCAGAAATGCCGCTGAGAAGCAGCGTCATCCAGAGGCGTCGCCGCTGAAATACCGCTGATTTTCGGTGGCATTTCGGCGGCGACACCTATTGACGTTGCCGCTTGTTGGCGGCATTTCAGTGGATGCTCGTCCGCCGCCATGGTCCTCCGTGGCTCGTCCGTCTGGCGCCCACCAGACGAAAAAGGTTGGGGACCACTGCTCTGGGTCCTAGTGGCGCTCCCCCGCCCCCACTGTCTGGCACCTGAGGTGGCCGCCTCAGTTTGCCTCAGGTAAGACCAGCCCTGTCCGTAGCCCCGCTGCGATGGCCAAGGGGGCAAAAGGAAGAGCCGGATGACAGATGACATCGTTCTGTTGGCTTCCCCAGAGCTATGTCACTGGACTCCAGATGAGGATCCGGCCCACAGACTCGGCAGTTGGGTTACCAGAGGCCACAAGAACCTTCTTTTGGCTCCACGGCTTCGTATGCCCAAAGTTCAGTTTGAGTGAACCCCCCCAACTCCCTTGGTGAAACGCCACAGAAACGACAGCCTTTGGCCTCGTTTCGGGTTGATACTAACACCAGGCCCCAAGCGGCAGAGCTCAGCTCAGGCCCTGAGCCCGGGGGTCCCTGGGACCTTGCTAGGTGGGCACCAGCCATGCAGTTTGGATCTGGGATGGACTCCCAAGTCCCACTCGGGTTCAGGAGTGCTAGGACAGGGGCCTTGGCTTCGGCTCATCGCTAAGTGAAGCCATACGAACCTACTGGGTTTAGTACATGTAGTCGCCACCTGCCACCAGGAGCCAGCCCCGGCTGAGGGAGTGAACCCAGATCTCCTGACTCCCAGCCACATTAGCCACGAACCCACGTGGCCTCTCCAAAAGCCAAGCGCTGCACAGCTGGGAAGCCGCAACTGGGTTCTGCTTTGAGCCTTTAGGTTTGGATCGGGCCCATTGCAGAGACTGGAGTGGTCACAGTTCGGAGCAACTGCACCCCTATTTCCCCTGTGTGGTCCACCCAAGCCCCTCCTCCAAGGCTCCCGGCACCCAGACGTCACCTCTGGTGGGCGGAGACCCATGTCTCTCTCCTCCTGACCGGGGTTCTTCCAGCTATCAGCCTACACTGGGATACTCCCAGCAGGCCAGCGTCTGCCCTGTACTTTCTCTTTGCAGCCTTACGAACAGCGTAACTGCCGGCAGTTATGAGTTCCCACGCAGCTCTTTCTAAGCAAGCCCATTTATTCTTAAGGTAAAAGCATTACAGAGAAAACATACAAAAGCTCCTACGTGCATGCTAACCGCTCACCAGAGGTCACCCATCAGTCTTACGGGGCCTCAGTAGGCCGAAGTCCTTCCCACCCTTCCCAGGAAGGACTGGGGTCTCCGGAGGCGTTATCACCTGAGTGAATTTGCCTAATCACTCCCACACTGTTCTTAGTCCCTGGGGGAGCCCTGGTCACCCTCCCCCCATGGAATGACATACAGTACATGGCCCACAATGATACACAAACCTGATATACTCCGATCACCCCTGGATACAGCAGGAAATTGCCCTGTCAATGGCAGGAGTCAGTTGGGAAATTTGCATGCAGAGTTGGCACCTGCCGAGAGCTGGGGCTCCGGAGATTTCGTTCCTTTCAGGTCTGGAATCAGGGATAGATCCTGACCTCATGCCCACCTCCAAAAGGGGGAAGAGCTTTGGCTGCGGGGTTCCCATTCCAACCCGGCATCGGCTCGAACCCGGCGGCCTTCCAGCGCCAAGGCTTCCCGGAGCAGAGGGCATTTCGCGGCTCGCCTCGCGCTCCGTTCTCAGAGCAGCCCCCCGGGACAGCCCTTATTTTGGGGCCCCTCTGTGTAATTAGGATTTGTTATTTCCAGAGCGTTTGAAACTGTGTTTATTTTATCTGCTGCTGGATTCCCGTGGCTTTCGGCTCATCGCTAGCTGCCGAAGATGAGTGACGGATCCCGCTAATTACAGCTAATGATGGCCTTAAAAGAGCTTTTGTGTTCGTGTGCACCAAGGGCCATCTATAATTTACGGTGGGGGAAGGATGGCGCATAGACTGTAGGCAGAATAATTACAGCAAACGGGCTCTGTCAGGAGACAGCAGTGACCGTGACAGCGAGAGGAGTTTTATCCTAGAGAACTGGAAGGATTTGCTTTCTCTCAGCGATGGAAACTTTCACCGAGCTGTGATTTTCCTGTGTCCAAGCCAAACGCTGTGCTCACAGCCCCTCGATTAACAGGCCCGGGGATTAAGAGCCGGTAGTTCCCAGCCTCCTGGGGGGAAACCTACTCTTCCAAATCCGCACAGTCCCCGCTGCAGGGCTGAGGAGGAGGGAGACGACGATTTGAAAAACTGCTACACTTCCCTGCCTGATCTCAAATCCGATCTGGCAACGGAGCCCTCCAGCTAATGCCAACCTGCCGGCTCCCCGGGGCGTGAGCCGGGGGACCCCCGGAGCCCAGATTTAAGCTAGAGGGAAACAAGCAGGAGTGGACAAGACAGTGCCTGAAGTGTCCAATGCCACGACTGTCCCCCACAGCACCCACCGGTTCCCCTCTTTGCACAACTCCCCCGTCCCGCGCATGCCACTCCCCCATTGCCATGACCCCATACGCACCCCTTCCTTGCCACAACGCCCGCCCCCCCAGCACCCTGGGCCGGCCCAGCGGCGGGGCAGACCCTGACCGGCCTGTGGGTGGCTAGCTGTGCAATTGGAAACTCCCCCCTCTTGAGACCCTTCTGACAGGGTCCCAGAGGGGAGTCTAGCCCTTGTGCCCTGCTTGGGTGGGTGCCAGCTGCCTGAAAGGGGGCAGGACCCAGGGTCGAGCCAAGACCCCAGTCCTCCTGCTCCAACCCCCTGGGCAGACAGGAGGGAGAACGCTGGACCCTCTTCAAGCGCCGTGCCCTGACCCCCAGCCCTGCCTTCCCCTAAGGGCATCCAGGACAGTGCCCTAGGGCTCTACTCCAGGCTCTCCCTGGCATAGCTGTACCCCAAGGGGGAACACAGGCTGAGTCCTGCGCGCAGGGCAACATGTGGGGGACTTGGGTTTGCCTGGCAGCAGGGGCCATGCCGCACACAGCCAGCGCATCTACCAGAGAGGGCCAGGAGCGAGTGGGGTGAGCCACCCCGGGCAGCTGCAGGGTAGAGCCCACAGCTCTGCTCTCCAGGCAGGTCTCCCAGCCGGCCCGTCGGCCTCTGGATCACGCTTGCCTGACAGGCGCCCATCTATGGCAGGCTGGCTCTCCAGCCCGGGGAGCCGCAGAGGGCGTTTTGATCTTCCAAGCAGAACTGACGACTCCCAGGGATGCCTCGTTAGGCTTCCCCATCCAGCGCCCCCAGCGAGGGGTTAGCAGATCTGTTGCTACAAGGAGCCCCCCACCTGCCGGTGCCAGCATACAGCCTGCAGCCCCTGCCTGCCAGCACCCCGGGGAGGGCCAGGCAGAACTCTCCCACGCCAGGGTTAACGAGGCTGATCCTTTCTGTCCCCTCCTGTGTCTAACTCCCAGCCCTGTTTGGCAGCGGGAACCCGGGGGCGGGGGGAGAATGGGGGAAGGAAGCGGTCATTTCCATCACCAGGCAGCCCCAACTGGACTATTAAACCACCGTCTCTTTAACCTCCCCCCCGCGCCGGCTGTAATGAAGGTCTGATGGGCGCTCTCAGATACGTCTCCCCTGCCACGTCCCCTTCCTAAAGGCCCAAGAGGGCTGGATGCCTCATTCAGACTGGGGGCGCCTGTCCCAGTCCAGGTGAAAGATATCAATATATTGTGCCAGGCCAGCCAGGAGCACATGAATTAGATACAGGGCCGGGCAATGGGCTTTGACTTTGGAAGGGGGGGTCTGATTTCCCCTGGAGGGGCAGGGTGCGAGAAGGAAGAACTCCAGTGGGAAGAACTCCCTGTCCGTGGAGAGGAGAACATTCCCCCCAACGAAGGAATGGAGGAGCGGTGGAGGAATCCACCACAGCCCTATCTCAACTTTTCCCAGTGGTGGGCTGCTCTCCCTCTGAATGCCTTATTTCCAGCTGGACTTTGTCCCGCTTCAGCCTCCTGCCACGGGGTCTCTTTGTCCTCTCAGGCTAGAGAGTCTCGAACCCAGATAAAATCCACATCCCGTCCCCCTGGGTCTTTCCTGTACGGAACTCAGAGCCGCCTTTGACGGGAGAGCGAGATCCATTTGCTCTGGAAGCCGGATGGAAGGACTGGACTTTGGGTGTGACGTACGCACAGCAGGGACATGCCCTTTGTCTGGGATACTGGAGTCAGCAGAGAACTTGCGGCCAGGTCGGCACTAGGACAGTCGTGTTGGTGAGGGCTATGATTTTTCGTGACACTTCTATACTGGCAAAAGTCCTGGTCCAGGCCGTTATACCAGCAACAAAGGGCTCATTCCGTCTGGGGAACTGGTAGGAGCCAGGCCATCTCTCTCTTGCAGGTCTGCACTGTCTCTGCTGGGAGGGTGGCTGGTAGAGTTACCCTGGTAAGCCCGCCTCAGCGCAGGCAAGGACTAAGAAGCAGAAGGAGACTTACGACGCCCCGTTGTATTTTCCCTGCAAATCAGGGACGGGTGTTCTTTTTGGTATTTAATCAGGACTGGAGCCCCAATGCGTGGGTGCAGGACAACCCGGTCAAAGTCATCCCCTGCCCCGGAGAGCTTGCGGCATAACGAGACTTGGTTTTTAAATCCGGACTTTCTTTCGAGCCCAGCTCCGAAGAGTGAGTGGAGCTCGGTGGGAAGCTCTTGGGATGGGAGAGGTCAGGCCCAGCGGGCTAGAAATCCAATCAGAAAAGCACCCCGCGTCACGTGGTCCCTTCCAGATGGAAAAGCAAATTCTTATTCTTGTACCGCACGCTCTTCAGGGCAGGGAACAACCCCGACATGTTTGTACGGTGCCCGGCGCTACGAGCTGGATTAAATCTAAACAATAACAGTCTTCCCAAGTTTCTTGGTTTCTCTCACTTTGAGCCCTCCATCCGGCACCTTCCGAGCTTTCACAATGGGTCTAAGAGGCCCAGATGGGAGTTAGTGCCACTGCCTAACTATCTTTCAAGACCTGAGCCCAAATGACATGAACATCATGGAGGGGGCCCGGCACGTTGCCAGGAGCCCATAGCACCTCGGAGGGTCCTGGGGGTGCAAGTGTGCATGGAGCGTCACTTCTTGGGCGGCCGCAGCTCGGGCTTGAGAGTAATCTGTGGAATCCCTCTCCACCCTTCCGAGAGCTAGACAGGCTGGGGAGAGCGAAGTCGGAGCCTTGCTCCTGGACCTCGGCTGGATTCGAACCAGACCGGTCCCATCGTCTCCAGGCTGCCCCCCCCCCCCCCCCCCACGTTCTGACCACAAGCAGAAACCCACGCAAAGGGCTGCACTGCGGCTGCCGCTGCCGCTTTAAATCACCAGCAGCACCCGGCTTCCCCCGCACCAGGCTGCTTCGGCCCCTGTGTCCTACTTTGACTCCTCAGAGGCATTAGGCACGGCGCCAGCATGTGATCCACCTCTCCCAGGGATTAAGCGCCCTCTGCAAACTTGCATTTACCTTATTTACAATGAGCCGGACTCAACTCGCCAAGCCACAGCTAGAAAAAACTAATCGACTCAGAGCTAGTCACGTAGTGAACGTCCCAAGCGGAGCTACGTAACCAAACAGCTGGAGACGGTGGGTATTGAGGACACTCACCAGAGCAGAGACAGGTTCAAAGAGTCCTGTTCCTTTAATCTGCAAACGGATCCAGCCACCCCCCATTAACCTCTTGACCACCGCCCCCTTGTCTTGATATTTACATGCACCTACCTGGGCCCAACCTTTGTATGGACATAGCTTTCCCCCCCACCCAACAAAGCACATAGACCTGCTAGCCAGAGCAGTGCAAATGTTGACAAGCCGCAGGATGGCCTTGGCGGGAGTGGATCGCACCTGACGAGAAGTTTCTCAGCTCAGTGTTTGTCCATTTCCTGGGTGATACAGAGGTCATTGTTCTGCTGCTCCAGGGCAGAGATTGGAAAGGAAGATTCTGCCTTTGGAGGCTGCAGATCCCTTTCACGTTAGGGGATGTTGAGTGAAATGACAGGGCCAAATCATGGTTGCCCTAGGGCCCGAGCTGAGGGGCTTATGAGCTGGAGGGGCTTGGCTCTCCCAGTGTCGGGGCGCGTATTCTCTGCAGAGAAGGATGCTCTCAGACTGAAGTCAATAGGAACTGGGTGCACATGTCTTAGAGAGTTGCCAGCCCTCCAGGACTGTCCTGGAGTCACCAGGAATGAAAGACTAATAGTTAATTAAAGATGACGTCACGCGACCAAACCTCCAGGACTACGGCCAACCAAAACTGGCCACCCTACATGTGTCGCCGGCGGGGGGAGGATGCTCCGGCGATTAAAGCACAGGAGAATTGGCTTCAATCCCTGGCCAAACCTGACACTGGCTCCGTGACCTTGAGCAAGTCTTGCCCTTCTGAGCAAGAGCGTGAGGCCGGGGGAACTCCAGGTTGGGGCCCAGCCGAGCCCCGAGACTGTCAGCATGGTTGGGCTCAGAGCTTCAGGAGGCAGGCCTGCCGGAGGCTCTGCTGTTCTTTGGCCCTGATGGGGAAGCCGTCAGCCAGCACTAGTGATGGGGGTGGGTGAGTGATGGCCCCTGCTGTACAGTGATCCTCACAGCTGGCCGGATCCTGCGCGCCTCATCCACTGCTGCAGGTAATCCCATCACGGCCACCTCGGGGGCTAGCTTTCGGCACTGGAGGCTGACGGGCCTGGCCCGAGGGATTTGCTCACGCAGGAGCGGGCGGACAGAGCTGGAGATAGAGAGTGTCATCCGCAGAACCCGCCCTGCCCTCAGTGTGCGGACCTGCCTGTCTCACCCGAACGACTCCCTCGCTGAACCAGTCACTACGAGCAGCACTGTTAACAATCCACCAGCCTCTCAACAGCAAAGGAAATCTCCGGCAACAGGGCAGCCGGGCCGCTCTAACATACCAATATGCTCCCGAAAAAGTCTCGGCTGTTGCTTGAACGGCAGCTCCGTTTCCTGGATTTTACCGAGTTCTCCCTTCTCCAGGGAGCGTGAGGATTAGCAGGCGGATTAAGCTTCCCTTTGTTAGGAGGAGATTGCAGAAAAAGCAATAGCCGTGTTCCAGGCGGCGGCCATCGACCCCCTATACGCTCACGAGTGTACGCTAGGTAATTCACACACACACACGCATGAGTATACACTAGGTAATTCACACACACACACACACACACACACACACACACACACACACACACACACTAGGTAATTCAGACATACGCACACGCACACGCTCACGAGTGTACGCTAGGTAATTCACACACACACACGCATGAGTATACACTAGGTAATTCACACACACACAGACACACGCATGCACATACACTAAGTAATTCACACACACTCTCCATATGCCCAGAGTGCATGAGGTCGCTCTGTTCGCACAGAAGCAGGGCACTGTGGCTCAGACACAGGCTGTCCACGTTCCAGTCCAAGCTCTGCTCCAAACTTCCCTTGCGACCTCGTGTGAGAGCCGTCCCCGGAGTTACCCCAACGCACGCTGGCGGAGGATTGGGGCAGGCAATAGTTACTGACACTAGTTGGGAATCTGGCCCCCTGGTCTGAACAGCCCTAAACTTTGGGATGTTCAAAACCTGGCTCAAAATTGAGCAGCTTGGCCTGTTGCTGGCTGCTGTGGGTAGGAAGGAGCGAGGGGACCCATGGCCAGGCTTCCCTACCCCATAACGAGAGTATTCCCGAGGGGCTCTGATGCCACGTCCTAGGATGGGGTGACCAATGGAATCCAAGCCTTCACCCAGCTCCGAATCACCGGCCTCCAGCGGCTTTCAGTTGAATGCTCCATATTTCTCTAACTCAATTGGAAGAGCAGAACGTGGTGAGGTGATCCTTCACGAGCGCCCATGCAACATGCCTTCACCAGGAAGCGGCTCTGGGAAGTCTCCTCGCTCGGGGTCGTTCTAACGATCTCTCTCAATGCAGAGGGGGGAGATCAGGGCAGGGCACAGCATCATAGTCATTCTAGCTGTGGAAACGGCAGTGGCTGGATTCCTAGCCCTCCTGGGCTAGCGGCACTGCTGGGAGGGTGGCCAGTTCAGAGGAAGACTCAGTGGATCTCCCAGCAGCCACGTCTTGTCCTGAGTTGGAACGAGGAGGATCCAAGGAAGCGGCTTCTCTTAACAAAAAGCAAACATTTGCCTTTAGGCTTATGCTCTCAGATAAGGGGCCAGAATTCATCCCCGGTGTAATCAGGCCTCCGGGCTGCAGTGTAGACACACCCTAAGCTGCATCTCTGCCTTGAAGTCAGCCTGAAAAAAACATCCTCTCTAGGGTCAGAGGTAGTGAAAGGCGAACCCATCATGTCCCTGAAACAGTTGGTTACTTGGGGTTCCCTGGTAATTGTCAATGGGGTTTGAGAGCTGCCCAGACAGATAGCTAGCCGCTACTGTCACTAATGCACGAGGCCAGATCTCTCAATGGTAGCTCTGATTTCAGGTCGGTCTGCTGGACATTGCAAAACACAGTGCAGGCTTGGGCTGTATGAACAAGGTGCTCCGAGGGTCCATCCTGCCAAACAACGCGCACCTCCTGCTACGTCCAATGGGGACCAAGGATGCAGGCTCCAAATATGGCAACTCGCTGCTGACCCAGATTGGAAATGCTGGTCATCACAGGCTTTCAACGCTAAACTCCTCTCCGTCCTCCTGCAGAGGACCAGCATAGGCTGAAGGCTTCTCACGCACTTCAGACGCTGGCTCTGCTGTTGGGAGGCGCTTTGCTAACCCTTCCCTGGGAAGGAGTTGTATTAACTTGCTCAGCAGGGCATTGCAAAACACCCTGATATTTTTCTGCACCCAGGAGAACACATGCTCCTGGCTTTGGATTTGGGCTGGCTTTCTGCCATCCTCAGTGATTATGTGCTGGTGGACCCCAAGTGCTTGTCAGGTCCCTCGTTCCATGCTGCAGTCTTTGCTTCAGTGGCTGAGCAAGACCTGCCTAGCTGAAGATCCCCAGCTCTAGCCTCACCAAGGAAGGGCTGGGAAGGAGTTCTCCTTTGGGGGAAAGATCTCGCCGAGATGTCTTCGTTCCAGGGCAGTGAGTGGGACACATTCATAATGACCATATGGAGATCTCCTTCGTGGTCACTTCACCGCGGTTGTCAGAGGGATTAAGACAATTTGGCCTCTGGAGATCCTTCCACCCTCTTATTTTCTACATCAGTGTTTCAATCACTGAGGGGATTTGTGTGATCTCCGAGAGTGGGGAGGGAATTTGGCTTCCAAGTGCCGTCTCCTAGGCCAGGGCAGGTGATGGCTTTAGAAGCAAATGGCTACGCTCTTGAGGAGATGAAAGGCAGGGAGCCAGGTAGCACCTAATGATAGCAGAGGATGCTGAGTCCAAGGACCACGGTGACTCAGAGGAGCTCCACAGATGAGCCCGTCTGCGCTATTGTATTTGCAGAGGAGGCGAAAGGCCATCCTGAACAACTCACCCCTTTCCCTCTCTGGCTCTCGCCAGGGGAAAGAAGAGGTGAAGATGTAACTGTATTTCCCCTCCGTTCCCTAACTCCGAAATTCCCTGTCATTCGCTTCCTAGTGGAGTCACTCTGGGCAGGTCAACACTGCTTTGTGAACCAGGCTTGGGGACTCAGTGTTTCCACACCTGTGCTTGAGCGTCCGCACTGGGCTTACAGTCGCTGGATCCGGCGCTCGCAGCCGGGCTAACACGTCCACACTGCACTACACAGACCTTCTGACTTGGGTCGGCGGCTTGAGTTGCATCCACGCTGCAAAATGTCAGGATTTGGACCCAAGTCACGGCAGGACTCAGGCTCTGACCCACGCCCTAGCAGGGTCCTATGCACTTGCTGACCCAAGTCAGACTGATTTGTGTGTGGACAGCAGCGGTGCTTCACCCTGCAGAAGATGAAAGCACCATGGTGCCTAGCTGGGCTCCCAGCCTGGCGTTGTGGGATTTCACGGCACGGACTCCGTCTTAGAGAGGCAGCGCGGTCCAGTGGAAAGAGCAGCAGTCTAGGAGACTGGAGGGCTAATCTCAACCTGCCCACTAACCTTTAGTTTGACACTGGCCAGTTTTTCTCATGAACCTTTTAATGGGCGGCACCGAAACGTGTCATGAATTCGCGTTGGTTTTGGCAAATTGTTCGTTTTGAAAACACCAAGAAATCCGCCCCCCCTTCCTCCCCAAAAATCAGAACATTCAGTTTTGGTTTGAACCAACTTTTCATTTCAAAAATTCCCTTCCTTTTTTTTACAACGTTCAAAAATGGCCAACAGCGAAATGAAACAAACGTTTCCCTCGACCCAACCTGATTCTCTTTTTACTTTTCCATGCGCCAAACATTTGGACAATTTTCATTTCCAGCTTGACCCAAAACTGTCCCCCTCCCCTCGACTTTTCAAATCCACAATTGGCCCAGCTCTTGCCACGTGGCCAGCGGGCCCCACCCAACCTCGGATTCGACTGGAAGCTCGTTGGGGCAGAGACTGTCTCTCGCTAAGTACAATGATTTTGGGGTCTCTATGTGCTACTGAAACATCAACAAAAATGGAGATGGCGGCTCTAAATATATACAAACGTCATGCTGTGTGTGTGTGTGTGTGGGTACAACAATGTCTTTAGTTAGACTATATTAAAATTATATATTTTATCTTGAAAAAAAATCTTCAGGGAAGACCAAGAAACCCTCAGAGCAGGAACAGTGGGCTACAGCTGAGAAACATACGGCTAGATCCCAGTTAGTAATATTAACCCTTTCCGTTCATTGGCCCTGACCCACATTGGCTTCAATGGGCTTTGGATAAGAACCATGCAGAACCTTTTCTCTGAGGAGCTTTAATGATTTAAGCCAGCGGTTCTCAAACTGGGGTCCATGGACCCCTGGGGGTCTGCGAGGGTACTCCAGGGGGTCGGCGGACCCCACTGATCAGTTCCTCCCCCACCCTGCCAGTGCCTCCTGCACGCCGCGGAACAGCTGTGTGAAGGAGGCACTGGCGAGGGGGAGAAGTGCAGGGGGCGTGCTGGGGGAGGGGGCGTAAAGAGGTGGGGAAGAGGAGGGGCAAGGGTGGAGCGGGGGCGGGAAGAGGTGGGGTGAAGGGGTGGAGGGGGAATGGGATCTGGGATTGTGCACCCCCGGAGAAAATTAGAAGCCAGTTTGGGGGTCCATAAAATTTTTTAAATCAAAATGGGGGTCCTCGGGTTGCTAAAGTTTGAGAACCACTGATTTAAGCCTCACAGTTGGGGAAACTGAGGCAGAGCAAAGCCAAGTGCTTCATCTTGTGAGCTGTTGGGAACCCTCAGTTCTTATTGACCATTGACGTACTTAGGAGCCAAACTCCCATTGACAGTCAATGAGATTTAGGCTCTTCAGTGCCTAAATCACTCTGGAAAATAAGAATTAGGCCCCTAAATCAATTGCAAGGCTGAGCGCAGCAACACCTAAATCCCTTTAAAAATCTGGGCCTAGAAGGGCCTTGCTGAAGATCACAGAGAAAGTCTCTGGAAGGGCTGGAAATGCAACCCAGAGATCACAGTCCCCGGTGCATTAATCACAAGAGCAAATGCAATCGCAAAGCCACACGTCTGACAGAGCGACTCAGCCCCTCCGCCCTAGCGAAGCCAATGGATTTGCCCTGGGCGGAGCCCAAAATCTTCCCCAAGCCACGGAAGTGTCTGTAAGGGTTGCAGCCAGAGGTGAAAGTAAGCTGGTACGGTACGGCCAGGGCCGGCTCTGGCTTTTTTGCCGCCCAAGGCAAAAAAGCCTCCCGCCGCCCCTCCCCCTTCACAGAGCGCGGCAGGGGAGGGCGCCGAGCCCGGCCGCGGGCCGCTCTCCCCAACCAGCCGGAGCGCCGGGGGAGGAGGGCGGCGAGCCCGCCGCGGCTCCGCTGGCGGCTGGAGCCCCGGGAGTAGGGCGGAGAGCCCGGCCGGGGCTCCGCTCTCCTGGCGGCCACAGTGCCGCGGGAGGGCGGCGAGCCCACTGCGGGTCCGCTCTCCCCAGCGGCCGGAGCCGGAGCGCCGCGCCGCCCCCCTCCAGGTGCCGCCCCAAGCACAAGCTTGGTGGGCTGGTGCCTGGAGCCGGCCCTGGGTACGGCAAGAGCCAGTTCGCCGTGCCGGACCAGACCGGCTGGTGATTTAAAGGACCCTGGGGAATGCAAAGGCCCCGCCTCTTCCGGTTGAGGCCACGCCTCTTCCAGTTGAGGCCACGCCTCTTCCAGTTGAGGCCACGCCCCCTGCTTAGGACTCCGGAGTACCGGTAAGTCCTTTAAGTTACTTTCCCCCCTGGGAGCAGAGTTGTGAGTCACAAGGCTCTCTGTGCCTTGCAAGGTGCGGTCATTGCCGGAGGGGTCGGGCTGCAGACTGCTGACTTGCCCCATGGACGACACTTTCCAGGCTTCGTTAATCCGTCTTCCCAAGGCCGGTGCAGAATTAATGTCTACTGTTGCCGCTGTACAAGTTCCCAATCAAGCAAAGAGCTCAGGCACGTGGCACTTGTAAGTGAAGTTACACAGCGGCCTGTAGGACACAGGAGCGGGGAAATGAGAAACAGTCGCTTCTTGCTCACCAGCAGCAGCTGCATTTGGAGGAGTCAGAGGGGTCCGGCTCCTGCACAGAGGGCTCCGGGGCGGGGTGCCCGTAGAGCAGAACAATCAGCTGTGCCCAGAAAAGGCAAAATAAACTGTGTGCGCTGGTTTCCCATCAGCTGACCCTCGCAAAATGGAGGTGTGTCATTTCCGGGGCTGTGCCATGGGCGAGTGTCTTGAGCAACAGCCCGATTTGCACGTGCATAACACGTGTGAACCCACTTTTGCAGGCCCAAATCAAATTGCACGTACAAAAGGGAGATCCCGCAAACACAGGCAGAGGCTGTGTCACGCTGTAGGCCTGCATTGAAGCAACAAGCCAAGAGAACAAGGGGTTCGTACAGGGGTAGGGTGCTAGGCTGGGGTGGGAGACAGGTTCAATTCCCTATGCTCAGAAACATGGTCTAAGTTCTATGCTTAAAGCCAATGAAACGTGTGTTGTTACTTGTACCAGGGCGTTTCTATAACACGCACGCCAAGGCTCAACTTGATTGCACGTCTCACCATATTTGGTGCTTTCTCAAAAGCTCCTGCTCCTGGAGTCATGTGATGGAATCGCCATTTTTAAAACCAGTAAGTGTCAAGCCCAAGCGGTCATGAAGAAAAGCTTGAAAACATGAACCACCAATGTATCAGAACCCAGGATATCAACAAAAAGAACCCCAGACTCTATTCTTTTTTTTTTTTAAACCTCATGATTTTTAAGACAAGCTCTTCATCTTGGGGGCCTGACTCCTGGTTTTTGAAATGTCTAGAGTCGGCGTACAGCAGAAAATACAGCTGCCAAACGTCGACCCAAACGTTTCCAATCCAGGGGTTTGGTTTGGCCCAACTTAGAGTCAAGGGCCATCTGGAGCCACAATATTGGGGAGAGGAGGTGCTGGGATCAGGGATTCTGGCCACTGGCACTAGATATTCCTCTAGGAAACGGAGCGATTTTAAGCTCCAGGCTATTCACCACGATGGCAAAGAACAGCCCTTCCTGGAGCAGTACATTGCAGTTAAGTCACCAGTTTGCAGAGAAAACCCAGCCCCAGCTGAAAAAACAAATGAGCTCCCGTGACATCGTCCGGGCTCCGGGTTTGAAATGGGCGATTAGAAAACATTCTCTGTAATAGCCATGCAGCCCGTCACCGTGGGGCGGGAGACACGCATTGCAGCGGGCCAAATGGCCGGCTGCAATTAGCGCCGCTGATGGGTTGGTGGGAGGGTCAGCAGATGTGCGCTGTGCCGGTGGAGCTGGGGGACGGGCGCGTGGGAGGGGAAGGGGCAGGCAGAACGAGGGGTGGGCTTCGGAGGCTGCCGTGCGGGGCGGCTCCTAGAAAGGAGAGTCCAGCTGCATTTGCCGTCCCCGCTCTCCTTACAGCCCTCTCCGGATCCCTTTTCAGGGATCTCTCCTGCTGTGCCAACCGGGGGTGTATTAAACACAAAACACCGGTGGGTCTTCCCTCGCCCTGCAGTAATGGCTCTCTACAGCCGGGCAGCGTCTCCCGCTCCTGGTCTTTAACACAGAGTTTTGTTACTAAACGGCCCGATTCCGCTGGGTTCTGAGCAACCTTCCCTGTGAGTCCACCATGGTCACAGGTGGCTAAAGCAGGGAAATGGAAGCAGGACTTGTGGGTTCTTCTTGTAGCTCGGCCAATGACCCTCTGTGCGAGACCGGGGCTTCCAGGGTCTCAGTTCCGCTATCTTTAACAACCTCGCCAGGGAACCGCGAGGCTTCCTGAATGTTTGTAGCGAGCTTCGAGCTGCTCGGACGCGCGGTGCAGTGGGGAACAGCGTCCCGAGCAGCAGAAGCACTGGAAGGAGCCAGCAGTCTGGCTTTCCACGTTGTTCTGCCTTGGCAGAGGAGAACCACCAGGCTTCGGGGCTGACCGCCCGGCAGCTTCCGCCGGCTCTCGACCCAGCGAGCCAAAAATCTGGTTGACATGAACTAGAGATGGAAAATTCTCCAGGGCGGCACAAAGAAGTGACCGGGGCCTTACACAGATCTCGTGAAAGCCCCTCGGTGCCTGAGCCGTAGAGCATTGGCGCCTGCTAGCCCTTGCGCTCACGTGCCAGCTGTTTGGGCGTCAGCTCTGCGGGGGGCCGCTTTAATCCCTGGCGCCCAAGCACCTCATTGGCTGTAGAAGCTCATCTCTGGTCGGCCACTGACACCCAAGTGTTACGTTTCCAAACCAACCCCTTTGTGCTTTCTTCTGTGCAGCCCCTCTTGTCTGGCAAGAGTTCCCCACAAAGCTCCACCCACCACCGTTATCCACCTTCCAATCCCTGCCGAAAACTCTCCTTTACCAGGACGCCGACAACGGAGGCTGTTGTTTGCTGAGACCACCGCCCACCATGCTGACCAGTACGGTCTCACTGTTTCCTGGGATCCCCCGGCTGGCTGTAGCCATCCGGTGTCTTTTTGTTCTGTGTTTGTACAGCACCTAGCGTAACAAGGTCGTGGCCTACAACTAGGGCTCCTAGAGACCATGGTAACACGAACAATCAATAATGATAATATGCCCTCTGTAGCCTGCTTTCTGATCTCAGTTCCAGCAGGGTCAGTCTGGATTGACCCACTGCTGCTCAGCCCACCCCTGGATTTGCCAGAGAAGAATGAGGGGGGAATCTGATAGCTGCTTTCAACTACCTGACGGGGGTTCCAAAGAGGATGGAGCTCGGCTGTTCGCAGTGGTGGCAGATGACAGAACAAGGAGCAATGGTCTCAAGTTGCAGTGCGGGAGGTCTAGGTTGGATATTAGGAAACACTATTTCACTAGGAGGGTGGTGAAGCACTGGAATGGGTTACCTAGGGAGCTGGTGGAATCTCCTTCCTTAGAGGTTTTTAAGGCCAGGCTTGACAAAGCCCTGGCTGGGATGATTTAGTTGGGAATTGGTCCTGCTTTGAGCAGGGGGTTGGACTAGATGACCTCCTGAGGTCCCTTCCAACCCTGATATTCTATGATTCTGTGGTTCTATGGATTTAGCCCATTGGAAGTTTTTTCTTCAGTAGAGGCCGCAGGATCTGGCCCACCCCTAGGGCTGCTTCCCCTCGAAATCGGAGCTCAATAATCAATGGCCTTTATAACCCCAGGGTTGGCAGAGGTGTTGCCTGGGTGGCGGAGCCGTGCCAGCCCGTGTGCAGCATGGGTCCTTTCACAGACAAGCCTGAGAACGTCAAATTCATTGCAGCCGTGGCCCTCCCCAGCCTGGCCTCTGAGGAGCGATTAGTTAGTGAGCGCGCCCATCCGGGCAAAGCTTCCACCAGGCAGTGTGCTAGCCTGGGGCACTACCCGCCTGGCCCGTCACTCCCGAGCACCTGCCCGCCCAGTGCTGCAGCCTGGGAAAGGCAGTGGGATGAAGGGGCGTCGGTTACAGCAGAACTCATCTGTCCTGTCTTGCAGCCCATGGGATTAGCGGCGTGTCATCATCCTGGCGGGGGAAAGAACCCGAACTCCGCATTGCCTGGAGTCGAATAGAAATAGATACAAGGAAAATCCTGCCACAGGAATCCTTTGTATTCGGGAAGGGAGAAGCCTGGCCCTGTTAACCCTCTAGTGCCCAGACATTCAAACACTCAGAGCTAAGTGATCCTGGGTTTGGGGCCTGGACTAATTCCTCGCAGATGTGTGTGGACTCAGAGCAAAGCCTGGCTCGGCGGGCAGCTGCGGTGGCCCCCTCCTGCCTACAGCGTTATCTGCCTCTCCATCTCCGTCCTCTCGCAGGGGTTCTCCGGCAGGGGCGGGGCGGGGCGGGGCGCAGGTACACACGTGAGATGTTGAGCCCAGCACCCCCAGGCTTTAGAAGGGGCTGAAATCTGAACTCTGACCCATGTATCAGCAACGTCTCCCGTCATTTTAAACCAAAGAGCTGGGGGGATGAGGGGGGGGCCGTGTCTCAGCAGCCCACCCCAGACTCCAGCTGCGGCTCCACAGGGCCAGAGGTGGAAAGCGGATATTTGCAGGTCTCGCTGCTGAGTGGAGACCTGGCTCTCCGCCACCTTTGGCCCTGGCAGAGTGTCATGGGGCTGGATCCAAAGCCCAGCGCAGTCAATGGGAACCTTCCTGTTGACTTCAACGAGCTTTGGGTCAAGCCCGTCAGAATTGAGAGACACCGTATATTGTCCTCCTGCAGCGCACTCCTGCTCTTGCCTCTATGCAGAGGAGGGGTTCCTCAGGGCTGGTTCTGAGAGGGGGAGCTGGCAGGTGCCCGGCAAGGAGAGGGGGAGCTGGCAGGTGCCCGGCAAGGAGAAGGGGAGCTGCTAGGGGTTGGTCTGGTGCCAGGTGAGGAGCCGGGGAGCTAGTAGGGGCTGGTCTGGTGCCAGGTGAGGAGCCGGGGAGCTAATAGGGGCTGGTCTGGTGCCAGGTGAGGAGCCGGGGAGCTGGTAGAGGCTGGTCTGGTGCCAGGTGAGGAGCCGGGTAGGTGGCAGGGGCTGGTCTGGTGCCAGGTGAGGAGCCGGGTAGGTGGCAGGGGCTGGTCTGGTGCCTGGCGAGGAGAGGGGGGGATCCGGCAGAGGCTGGCAGGTGCCAGGCGAGGAGAGGGGGATCCGGCAGAGGCTGGCAGGTGCCAGGCGAGGAGAGGGGGAGCCGGCAGGGGCTGGGCTGGTGCCAGGCGAGGAGCTGGGTTGGCTGCAGGAGCTGGCAGGTGCTAGGTGAGGAGAGGGGGAGCCGGCAGGGGCTGGCAGGTGCCAGGCGAGGAGAGGGGGAGCCAGCAGAGGCTGGCAGGTGCTAGGTGAGGAGAGGGGGAGCCGGTAGGGGCTGGCAGGTGCTAGGTGAGGAGAGGGGGAGCCGGCAGGGGCTGGCAGGTGCTAGGTGAGGAGAGGGGGAGCCGGCAGGGGCTGGCAGGTGCCAGGCGAGGAGAGGGGGAGCCGGCAGAGGCTGGCAGGTGCTAGGTGAGGAGAGGGGGAGCCGGCAGGGGCTGGCAGGTGCTAGGTGAGGAGAGGGGGATCTGGCAGAGGCTGGGCTGGTGCCAGGCGAGGAGCTGGGTTGCCTGCAGGAGCTGGCAGGTGCTAGGTGAGGAGAGGGGGAGCCGGCAGGGGCTAGTCTGGTGCCAGGTGAGGGGGAGCCAGCAGGGGCCGTGGAGGAAGGAGCTGTACCGCTCCGTGCTCCATTTGCTCTGGCTCTGTGAGGCGTCCCACCGCGGCGGCCAGACCGTAGCAGCTGGACTCTCTGATATTTCCACTTCCAGGTAAACAGATGAGGTAAGCTGCCCTCATTTCCTCCCTGCCCATCCCCTGCAGGGCCGCACAGATGCGCCATTCAGCCTCCCCGGCCCTCACAGACACTCTGTGTCTGGGAACGGGGTCGTGCCCGCGGGCACCGCTGCCGTTACAGGGCTCCCAGCGTTCCCGAGTCAGCCTGGATTTGCAGGAGCGTATACTGCCAGCAAGAATCTCAGCGGCTTTTGAAACCATGTGCTTCCGGTTAGGACCAGGACTCGGCGAAGGTGGCAGTGAGTTAGTGCCCGTCCCGGCTCCCAGGGGCTGTGCATGTCCGAGCTGCTTCGCCATTCACAAACCACACAACGCCTTTCCCCTCCCCGCATCATCACAGGGGGCCTCCCGAGACGGCCAGGAGCAGGGTGCCGCTGTGCCAGGCGCTGTCCAGTCCCCACCCCAAAGAGCCTTTGTCCTACAAGACAAAGGAGGATTCTCCCCACTCGAATCCCAGCCCTGGCGCTTTACCCGTCCGCCCCCCTCCTTTCGCTCGCGCACACCCTGCGGAGCTGAGCCGCAGACGCTGCAGGAAGAGCAATCTGCCCCCCACTCAGCCTCGGGCATCAGCAAAACACCCTCCCCATCCGCTTGCAGAACACGGCCGAGGCCGACGCGTGCAGCAGGAAAAAAACAGCTCTCCCGCCACCGTCCCCGTTGACATCGTGCCCACTCCCACGGGGTACCTGGGTGCCCTGCTCGGGAGTCAGGACACAGCATGTAGAGGAGGAAGCCGGGACAAGGGAGAACGAAGGACCAACTCCTTCCCAATGGGATCAACCCACCCCACCCACGGAGTTCAGCGGGACCCGGAGTTGGTTGGGAATGGCGAACACCGGGAGCAGGTCTATTGCACTCCCCTGTTATCACCTCTGCAATGGAGCCCAGGGCTCGGGCGCATGCTCAGGGCAAGGGGATGAGGAGAAAAAAGCAACGAAACATCACAGGGAGCCTTGGAGCTTTTCAGCTGCAGCGTCAAACGTGTCGGGGCCCTGTAGGTTCAAATCAGACTCTTGAAAATGACTGGAAGCCTTTTATTTGGTGATCTCGCTAAACAGCGGACGTGCCGTACACGTACGACTGACTAAGTAAACACGCGGCAGAAATACGGACCTCTCTGTACGGGTGGGGTGGGGCAGAAACAGATGTAGGGCAGAGGAAACCTCTGAGACTGAAGTGGGGAATAACAACCCTCTCTCCAGCGCCTGCGAATGGCGAAATGAACGTCTCTGGTTTTGGCCAGAGGAGCGTCATGGACTAGAAAAGCCAGGTGCTTAGAGCTGCCTCACCTCAGTGATTTCAACCAACTGGATTTGCAATCACAATGGAGCAAGTGCTTGAAAATCAGAGTGCTGGGGACAGCCCTCTACACGCACGGGCCTGCTCAGCACACGTGGACACAAGCGCAGGAACAAGCATGTAGGCACGTCAGCGTGCAAAGAGACGCCGGCCCAGGTGTACACTCGTGTACAAACGCACCGATGTTCCCATGGCCATAGGCCCAATCTGAAATCAACAAGATGAAATTCAAGAAAGATAAATGCAGAGTGCTACACGTAAGAAAACAATCACATGCACAGCTACCACACGAGGAAGAACTTGCTAGGCGACAGAGCTGCTGAAAAGGATCTGGGGGGGATCATAAATGTAATATGAGTCAGCACTGTGACGCAGTTGCGAAAAAAGGCTAATGTCATTCTGGGGTGTATTAACAGGAGTGTTGTAGGAAAATCTTTCTACTCTCAGGGCAGTTAAGCTCTGGAACAGGTTCCCAGGGAGGTTGGAATCCCCGTCACGGGAGGTTTTTGAGAACAGGCTGGACAAATACCCGTCAGGGATGGCTTAGGTATACTTGGTCCTGACTCTCCGCAGGGGGCTGGAGGAGATGACCTCTCGAGGTCCTTTCCAGCCCTGCGTGTCTATAATTCTATGTTCACCAACAAGCACGTGTGCAGAACACCACGTGTGCATCGCACACTCACACGCCAGTAGGCACACAAGCATATCTATCTGTCTCAGGGGTTTGTGCTGCTGCCCATCACCACAGTATCTAAGCACCCTTTGTGTTAAATGGATCGGCAACGGAGAGGTCCCTAGGGGACGTCAGCGAATTTCTTGCTCCTCTCTCTTCATAGGTTACTGACGTGCATGAACATAACCCGGGGGTCAGTGGACGTTCTGCATCCCCCTCCGGCCCTGATTCCCAGAGGCTGCAAGCATGCACAGCTCTCCTCGGAGCTGCTGGCTCTTCAGTTTGAGCTGTACCGATGCTTTCAGATCTAGTGGTTCCCAGTTCAATCATTAGTGCCGGGGCCAAGGTGGTAGCTGGCCTATGAACCCCTCACCACCTCAGCAATTCCCATGGGATGCCTCTATCTCTCCCCCCATACTAACAGGGCAGGTTTGTTCCTCTTTTCCAGGCCATATAGCCCCAGAGAGGAGGCCGTGTCCACTACAGAGGGCCCTTTGACCCCATCAGTCCTTGCCAACAGCTCCTGGAGGGTGACCTAGGACGGGCCTTGTCTACACAGCCAGGGCGTGACTCCTACACCCTGCCGTCACCGGGACGACAACAGCATCTTTATGGAAACTCCTGCCGAGGCCAGCTGCCCGTTAACCCCCGTCGGTCCCTCAGGAGGCTACCGAGAGCTGCTCTAATTGACAGATGGCCTAGCCTGGTGCCCCGGCGGCTCCAACCAAACCCCAGGGGAATAAACGTTCCGGAAGTCTGCCGTGCACTGGAGCCGGCCCGTGCTATTGAGGGCAGGAGACATTGATCCGTGCTTAAGAAAGCATCACCGCTCAGAGCCTAGCGTTCCCTGATCTCTGTTGGAAAGGTGATGGCTCAGTGAACTGGGATTGATGGTACTGCCAATAGCCTAGGCCTCTGGACTTGTCCCCCAGGCTACAGACTGGAAGACTAGTGATTAGCTGGGCAAGACAAAGTCACGGTTCCTAACGACACAGAAGAATAGCACTCAGCACTGAATAAATGCCTAGCTAGGCAGATACCCTTACTTATTTGTATCACAGCAGCACTCAGTTCAACAGGCTACTGGTGCTACATGTGAAGTTCCTGCCCCAAACAGCTTACAATCTGAATAGGCAAGACAAAGGGTGGGAGGGGAAACTGAGGCCCAGAGCAGGGACTTGACTTGCCCAAGGTCATTAGCAGAGCCAGGAAGAGAACTCAGGTTTTCTGTGTCTCACTCTAGTAGCTTATCCACTAAACCACTATAAATAGAGAAACAGAATATCTCACATCGCCCCTTTCTGCTGGCTGGGTTGGGAGCCTCCCGCTGGGGCCTGTGAATAGTTGTCTTCTCCCACTGGAGCAGTAATTGGTTTGGAACAGCTCCCAAAAGAGTAGTTAAAGGGAGCGCATGGAGTAGCTTACGCCCAAAACAGGAGAGATTTTCAGGGAAGAAAAGGGGTTTCTTCCTCTCCCAGCCACGGGCTCCACATTGTTACCGGAAAGGTTTCCTTGTCGTTTTTGAATTTCACTTCAAATAGTATTAAACAAAACGAAACCTGTCCCCTGTGGTGTTGGGAATGCCCTTCCAGCAGCACCCCAGACCAGGGGGTGAAACTGATTAGGAAACAAAGTGAAACTGACCTGTCCAGTTTCATCCTTCAAGCAGCGTGAAATGCAAAGAAGGTTGTTTCTTCTCTCATTCTGACCAGTTACAGGTTGTACTAACTCAGCAAGGGAGATTTTTTTAAATCAAAAGATGAGTTTTACATTGATCATTTCTCTCTGGAAAAAAAAATCTTATCAATTCAATGTCCTAGACCAGTGGTTTTCAACCTGTGGTTCCCGGACCCCTGGGGGTCCCAGACTATGTCTAAGATTTCCAAAGGGGTCCGCACGTCCATTTGAAACTTTTTTGGGGTCCACAAATGAAAAATGGTTGAAATCCCGTCCCAGATTAAATACGTCGACTTTGTACCAGGGATCAGTCCCGTCACTGGCCTTTGTTGAGAATAAAAGCCGGTTACTTATGCCCAGTCAAGCGTTACTGAGGGAGGGATAGCTGCTAAACCCAGGGCTGTGAGTTCAATCCTTGAGGGGCCCATTTAGGGATCTGGGGCAAAAATCTGTCTGGGGATTGGTCCCACTTTGAGCAGGGGGTTGGACTAGATACCTCCTGAGGTCCCTTCTAACCCTGATATTCTATGATTCTAGCTTGCACTGCAGAAGATACTTAGTTCTGCCCCCACTGTGTGTAGCCCCCATTAGGAGAGTAAAGGGCTTTGTCCCTCTGCAGTGGCTGGTCCTCATAAGAGCCTCTTACCCATCCCAGCCAGCAAGCCACACAGCTTGTCTGTTACAGCTTGTCCTCTATCTCAGCCAAACGCAGATCAGAGAGCTGTAGGGCTAGAAGAGAGCTTGAGAAGTCAGACCTACACCACCTGTGATAAGGTGACCCCCGCCCTGGGAGGAGGGGAGACCCTCCTGCAGAAAGCTGTGGCACAATCGGTGCACCTGCCTCAGTTTCCCCTTGGTTTGGCCACAAAAAGAACCCGGTCTCTCCTAGTGTCATTCAAAATCCCACCTTTGGGCCTAGTTGATCGCTCTACCTGTTCAACAGCCCACAGCATTCTGGTGACAGACTCCCTCCTTCCCGGGCAGCTGGGACCACCACTGTCGTTCCCGATGCCCCATGCAGAATTCCCACATCACCCACCCAGGAGTCAGTTTCCACTCGGTTCACATTTCCTTGCCCCCCCCCACCCCCAGGCCATCCGCTACAGAGTCGCTTCCCTCCCACCACTCTGCTACCACCCCCAGGGTGAAGAGAGCAGGAGGCCGGGGAAGCCGCATTGAAGTTACGGGTCTGGGTTAATCATACGGGGGCCGTTGAGTCTCGCCATAATTCAGGCAACATCCTTGGCTTTTTTAGTTCAATGTACAGATATTTAGCTGGTGCTCCCCCCCGCCCCCCAAGAGGAGAGATCTCTGGCGAGGTTGGGGGTTCAAGGGATTGTAGCTCTGAGAAAAAGATCCGGCTTTTCAGGGTCCCATCGAGAGGGGCCGGGTTCAGATCGACCCACCGATTTTTACAGCTACCTCCGACCAACAGAATCTCTTCTCTACCCATAACAGGGAGCGCCCCTACGACAGACCTAGGTCCCCCTCTCACAGCGCAGGAGGGCCCCTCCCAGTGAGATCCGGGCTATCAATCAGTTCTGCAGCCACATCCCCCTACACCAGGGATGGCTGATGGGGAGAGAAAATCCAGAGACGCCTGAGAGTAAAGGTGCTCGCGCCTGGTTTGTAAACCCGCTCCGGCTGGGTCCGCAGCCTGACTGTTTCAGGCACATTTTTATTGTAAGCGTCCTAATCGTAGTCTCTTAATCTGACAATGGTGTTTATCCGGGATCATTTGAGCAGAAGGGACTGCACCAGCAAGGCACTTGCTAACCCCACAGGGGGTTGATGGGCAGGAAAAGTGAACGGCACACGCACACGCTTACACGTGTTTGTGCAATTCAAAGCAATGAGGCTTTGGACCTATATGAGTGTTGTCACAGTGTA
Source organism: Chrysemys picta bellii (assembly GCF_011386835.1). Taxonomy (NCBI): domain Eukaryota; kingdom Metazoa; phylum Chordata; order Testudines; family Emydidae; genus Chrysemys; species Chrysemys picta. The sequence goes on from NC_088798.1 coordinate 4,490,578, forward strand.
AAGCACAAACAGATCCCTTAGGAATCTGTCTGCGGTAGGTACAACCCATCCACCACAATGCTTGGGGGCTGATCTCCTGATTCCCGACAAGTGGACACAGGGGATCACACACACGCTCGCAGCCCCTTGTGCAGGGTCACCCCCTTCCCGTGCACAAACACCCCCCCGTGCATTCGTTACATCCTCATTCAGGTATGAGACACATCTTTAACTCAGAAGACCCCAGCAGAGTCACGGCTCTTTAGTCAGTAGAAGTAAATGATTCATGTGGCTTCAAACTGTTCCAAGTCCACTTACATAAACCCAGAACCGTGTGTGGGTGTTTTGCAGCGAGAGGCGAGAGCAGGAAGATTGACGGGAAACGGAGGATCAGGGATTGCAGTGGACTGATGCTGGATTTACACGGGTGTGGCTGAGAACAGAATTTGGTTCAGTGTGTCCCCTATGGGCACTAAAACCACAGAGCGGAGCAAAGTGGCCCCTGGGAATGCAATCTCCAGGGCGGTATCGGTGCTCAGAGACTTTTGAAGAACCGGTGGATTATTAAAAGGGAATGATTAGAGAGAGACTCAGAATTCAGTTACCGAATCTGATCTGGAGTTTGAGCCTGCCCAGTTCAAGGGAGGTTGGATCTGGGGATCTGGTATGGCCTGTTATAAGCGAGGGGCTGGGCTTGGATTTCTAGCATGCCTCGTGTGTGGGGGGGGCCCCCTGGTTTTCGGCATGAGCTCAGCGATAGACAGGACCTTGGGGATGGCGTTGGAGGAGGCGGTGAGAAAGCAGAGAGCTGCGGGGCTGCGGCAGAGTGAATGGGCTGGAGCGTGACATAGGATCAAAAAGCAATGTTAACTGCTGGCGCTGGAGAGGAGTTTTCTGGGAAGGAATGAAGCTCAGAGAGGGGAGGACTGAGGCTGAGATGAGGAGGTTGGAAGACAGGTCAGGTGGGGGAAATGAGCCCACATGGGGGACGCAGAGATGGGTCATAGAGTGGTTCTAGAGCAGGGGTGGGCAAACTACGGCCGATCAGACATTTTAATCCGGCCCTCGAGCTCCCGCTGGGGAGCGGGGTCGGGGGCGTGGCTCCACGTGGCTCCCGGAAGCAGCAGCATGACCCCGTATGGCTCCTACATGTAGGGGCAGGCAGGGGGCTCCGCACGCTGCCCCACAGCTCCCATTGGCCGGGGCCCAGGAGTGACACCTGCGGATGGGGCAGCACACAGAGCCACCTGGCCGTGCCTCCACGTAGGAGCCAGAGGGGGGACATGCCGCTGCTTCCGGGAGTTGCTTGAGGTAAGTGCGGCCCAGATCCTGCACCCCTGACCCCCTCCTGCATCCCAACCCCCTGCCCCAGCCCTAATCTCCCTCCCGCCCTCCAAACCCCTTGGTCCCAGCCCAGAGCACCCTCCTACACCCCCAACCCCTCATCCCCCACCCCATCCCAGAGCCCGCACCCCCAGCCTGGAGCCCCCTCCTGCCCTCCAAACCCCTCGGTCCCAGCCCAGAGCACCCTCCTACACCCCCAACCCCTCATCCCCCACCCCACCCCAGAGCCCGCACCCCCAGCCAGAGCCCTCACTCTTGCCCTGCACCCCAACCCCCTGCCCCAGCCTGGAGCCCCCTCCTGCCCTCCAAACCCCTCGGTCCCAGCCCAGAGCACCCTCCTACACTCCAACCCCTCATCCCCTACCCCACCCCAGAGCCCACACCCCCAGCCAGAGCCCTCACCGACTCCTGCACCCCAACCTCCAATTCTGTGAGCATTCATGACCCGCCATACAATTTCCACACCCAAATGTGACCCTCGGGCCAAAAAGTTTGCCCACTCCTGTTCTAGTGCTTGGGGGCTCGGGCAGTTCCGACGGCACAGAAAGGATTGCTCTGATTTCAGATGAGGGCTGTGATGCAGACGACACCATGACAGCAGACCTGGGCGAGCTACACACAACTGTGGCTAGCCCGGTGGCAGGGATATATGTCCGAGGACCCTTTTAGCCGAGCCGTGCATTGCTCCAGGCAGTCCCTGATAGCTTCGTAATGCTGCAATGAGATAACGAGTTTCCGTGTGAACCCCTGCCCTCTAATGGATGGGATCAGAACTGCTCAAGTGTGTGTCATGGGCCCTGTACTGCACACAGCATAGGTGGGCTTCTCAGGGGGACAGGCAGTCCCTGTGCGGCCATTAGATAGCACAGGCTGTGCCACTCTGCCTGGGAGCTAGAGAGAACCACAGGGTATGTCTGTGTCCAGAATCCCCTTTATAGCCATCCCAGCCAAGTTCTTGTCTCTGCAGCACCGTAACTGCTCCCCTGCCTGCTCCCGCCCCCCAAGCAACGTTAACCTCCGCAACCCACAGCCGATCGCAGACCCAGTATTCGTCTATTCGAGGTAGATTCTTACACCGTGCTCAGCACAGCGGGATCTTTGCGCCCGCACGCCCACGCTCCCAGAGAGCCAGACTTTTCCCTGGAGCGCTCTGGGCTGGTGTCCTTTAGATCTACGCTCCCCTGACGCCAGAGGACGGAAACCCAGCACTGCACCCTGATGCCAGCTCTCCAGCCGAACCCATAAGCAGGGCCCAGCCAGGGTATCAGACATGGGGCCGGATTTTGAGCTCAGCTACCCCAGTGTCAATCCACTCATTGTTATCCACTGCAGCTGGGCCCCTCTAGATTGACTCTGGTGCAGCTCAGAGCAGAATTTGGCCCCCAGGGACCGAGGGTGGGGGAACCATTCTAAAATGTGTCGAAGACACAGGCAAAACCACCAATTGAACATCCCCCCCCATGCGCACTAGATTCTGACTCAATGCTTTGCAGAGCTTCCTCTCCAGCAGTGCAAATCTCTCCCGTGAAAGGCCCCTGATAAGTTATTGTTATTAGGCATAAACAATGCTTTTGTCCTTATCGGCTCGTTATCTGCTGTGAGCACATGGCAGCGAGAGGAAAATGGCTTGGAGCCGACCCCGGCTGCTTTTCCGCTGTGAGCTGTTTCCCCAGCCACGGGGCAGGCGGATGGCCATGCAGCGCTCCGGGGGGGGGATTTCGGTAGATGCATTTTTAACCTGGGCCGTTTTCCCAGTGCATTTGGCGCTGACAAAAGGGGGCGGGGGGGATTGGCAGACCCAGAGCAAATGACATCCTCTCCCCTCGAGGGGCCATGCAAGCCCCAAGCCCCAGAATTCAGCGGACTCCAGCTTTACCCGGGCTTTGGGGAGACTGAACTATTTGCAGAACTCGGATCAGCATTTGGAACAGACCAAGGTGGGGTTTTCTTTCGAGGGGGGGAGACGGGGATCTGGGGCTGGGGCTCTGACTCGGTGGGTCTTGTGGCTGAGTTTTGCACGGCCTCTTTATGCCCCTGGGAAGCCGCCGTTCAAAGTGAAGCGAAGCCACCAAGCGGGGAGCAGTAAAACAGGACCTCACCACTACCGTTGGGTTGGGCTGGGAAGCGGCATCAGATTTCCGTCTCTTTATTTGTACTACAGCAACATCTACAGGGCCAGGTTGAGCTGGGTGCTGCCCTTCCCCCTAGTGAGAGAGTCTCTGCCCCATGGAGCTTGCAATCAAATAGACAAGAGACGCATCATTCTCTCCACTCTACAGGTGGGGAAACTGAGGCACAGCAGGATGGCGTGACTGACCTGAATCTAGGGCAGAGCCAGGGATTAAACCCAGCTCTCCTGAGTGCCGGAGCCCACAATGCCATCCTTCCGCTCTGTCACCCCCTGCCACTGTAAACACGTGCCCGTACAGACGGCAATGGAGGAGAGCAGGGGATGCGCGTCTCTGACGAATTTCAGCCCTCGTTTTAAGACACTGTGCTACTGTCACTAGCAGAGACCGAGTAAACCCTACGGGGCACACAGCGCCCCCCGCAGGGCTGGGAGAGCTCCCCCCTCCACTGAAATCGTGGCACTCGCCCCGAGTCCACGGTTTTGAAGGCGAGTCGTGGCTCCGGAAACGGGTGCCCTCCTGCGGCAGGCCGGGGCGAGCGGGAATCTCTGCGGCTCGGCGGGGCCTCGTCTTCCCCTCCTGACCCATGATTAATTGAACGGTGGATAAAATTAGCCACGAACGCTGCCCCTCTGGGGTCTCTGCCTACGTCTCAATCAGGCAGCCTGTAAGTGGGTCACTTCGCTGCCGCCTCCCCCGGCCTCCTTTCATGGCCCTTCGCACCACGACGCCTGTGTCTGGCAAGGCGGGGAGGGGCGGGTTCCGGCAAACTCTCCCGGAGAGTCGCCTGGACGGGCCTGGCGTTCCTCCGCCGGCTGTACTGGCTCTGCCCTGCCCCGAAAAGGCCTTTGCCCAGCCTGGCATGCCTGAAACCAACACCCAGCGCAAACGGGGACGGGAGAGGCAGAGGGGTGGGGGGAATGGCAGGCCAGAGCGGTAGCTCAGGGGGGCCCAGTGAGCTGGCTGGGAGAGGAGGGGGGGTCAGAGGAGCGGAGCATCCTCGCCGGGGAGGAGGAGGATGGACGGTGATGGGGACATGACAGATGGGAGGGGCAGGCAGGGTGCAGAGGTGGGAGACGAAAGCAGCCTGGGGAGAAGGCAGGGATGGGGGGCCTGTGGGTAGGCTGGAGGGTGAGCAGTGGGGGCACAGGAGGGTACAAGATCAGTGGGGAGGAGGGTGGAACAGGGACCCCCTTTGATGGGACGGGACTCAGGTTGCCAGGTGTCCGGTTTTCACCAGGCTGCTAAAAGTCCAGTCGGCAGCACAGCGGGGCTAAGGCAAGCTCCCGGCCTGCCCTGGCTCCGCGCAGCTCCCGGAAGTGGATGGCATGTCCGGCTCCTAGGCAAAGCGGTCAAGGGGCTCTGCGCGCTGCTCCCGCCCCAAGCACCGGCTCCATAACTCCCTTCCGCCCGAGCGAACGAGATAATTGCAGGCACCCTTTTCTGTCCCCCTCCAGAGGGATTGAAAGTTGCCGCTCTGGCCGGCGTTGACTCTTGGCTTTTGCCCGGTGACAAAGGATCGCTTAGAAAAAAGAAATTCAACCGGTGCCGAGGGAACCAGCTGAGCCCAAAGGCCGCCCCCCAAGAGGCGCTTTTAAACTCTCAATACCAGCGTCGACCGCAGCAACGGCATCTTCGCCATGGGTGCATCACGAGGCCCCCTCAGAGCTCCTGATCTCGCCTCAAAGATCGAGCCCGGCACCCCCAGGCGTCCTCCCCACTGACCCAGCGAGGCACCGCTCAGGATGTTTATCCGGCCGTCCCCTGCTCACGATTCAATTGGGCTGCCTTCATTAAAGGCTGGCATAGCTGCCTAAGCCCCGGGCCGTGTTGTGGGGTATTTGAGTGTCGATTCGCAGCGCGTTTCTGGAGCCTGCATTTACCATTCGGGAATCGGCTATTTTTAGCCGCTCTCTTGTAATTTGTGTCTGTTAATTTGTTTGCGGGGTATTATTTTCGGATTAGTGAGCACAAGCAGCCAGGCTGCCGCGTATGAGCTCCTTCTCCCCAGCCGCGTCTCGCCGCCTCCGAATGCAACCCCCGGATTTCTTTGGCCTCTCGGCGAGCGCAGCTATTTGTAACCCTCTCGCCGGCTCCTCGCTCTGCTCTGAAATGAGCGAGGCCGGTGCAGCGTTGTTCATGCCGGGGGGCCCTCGCCGGTTGTGTGGAGGGGCTGGCACGAGGCCTCGGATCCTGGTACTGGTGCGAGGGGAGTTCGTGCCGCAGGAGCTGCCATGGCCCAGTTGGCTCCTGGACCAGGCGAGAGCAGGCCCCGCTTGCTGCCCGTGATGCCATAGCCCTAGCAGGGCTTGTGGCTGTGGAGAATCACCTGCCTGTCCCAGCCACACCTCCGCCTCCCCCTGCCCACCCTGGGATGCCCCCGGTGCCAGGAGCTCCGTGGAGGTGGCGCAGAACTGGGCACGGGTTGGAGAGGTGGACCCTGCGGCAGTAGTGAATCGGAGGGCGGAAGCGGCGTCTAGGCCTCGTGCTGGCTCTCAGCGGAGGGGGACTGTTACCCCACGTCCCAGCCCCAGGACAGCTCAGGAGTTTTGAAAACCAGGATCCAGGAGGGGGCCGCAGTGCAAACCTCCCAGGGCTTCAGTGGGACCTGAGCGCAGGCCTCTGCAGTGGGGTGAATTCCACCCCCTCTGAGCGGCCGAGAAACTCTTCCCCACACACACACTCCCTCCCTCCACAGCAGCAACAACCACACCCAGCATTAGGGCCCCTCCCTGCCACTGGCCAGGGCTGGAGACACTGCTTCGTGTCCCCCCTCCCTTTGCAGCGGGGCGATGCTGGTACCTCTTTGCCCTCCGGAGGGCCCTCTCCCGACCTCGGCGATGGGGCAAGAAAACAGCGTGTTTGTTCCCCTCTTCCAGCTCCACGCCCACGCCAAGTGTTTTGCTTTCCTTAGGCCCTGCATCAACCTCAGCCAATCCCCCGCCGTCCCCCATGCAGCTAACGTGACCGGAGCTGTACGTTTCTAGGCCCGTGAGCCTTGGCGAGCCCTCCTGATTTTTGTCATAGCTCCTTCCAGAGCTTTGTCTGCTCCGGTTCGTCCCCGCTGCCGTCAGTCAGATCCCGTGGCCTGGCTGTCGGCAGGTGTGCGTTCCTGGATTCTGAGTCCGTCTCGTCCCCGCTGCCCTCAGTCAGATCCCGTGGCCAGGCCGTCGGCAGGTGTGCGTTCCTGGATTCTGAGTCCGGCTCGTCCCCGCTGCCCTCAGCCCTATCCCACGGCCAGGCCGTCGGCAGGTGTGCGTTCCTGGATTCTGAGTCCGGCTCGTCCCCGCTGCCCTCAGCCCTATCCCACGGCCAGGCCGTCGGCAGGTGTGCGTTCCTGGATTCCGAGTCCAGCTCGTCCCCACTGCCCTCAGCCCGATCCCGCGGACAGGCCGTCGGCAGGTGTGCGTTCCTGGATTCCGAGTCCAGCTCGTCCCCGCTGCCCTCAGTCAGATCCCACGGCCAGGCTGTCGGCAGGTGTGCGTTCCTGGATTCCAAGTCCGGCTCGTCCCCGCTGCCCTCAGTCAGATCCCGTGGCCAGGCCATCGGCAGGTGTGCGTTCCTGGATTCTGAGTCCGGCTCGTCCCCGCTGCCCTCAGCCCTATCCCACGGCCAGGCTGTCGGCAGGCGTGCGTTCCTGGATTCCGAGTCCAGCTCGTCCCCGCTGCCCTCAGCCCTATCCCACGGCCAGGCCGTCGGCAGGTGTGCATTCCTGGATTCCGAGTCCGGCTCGTCCCCGCTGCCCTCAGTCAGATCCCACGGCCAGGCTGTCGGCAGGCGTGCGTTCCTGGATTCCGAGTCCAGCTCGTCCCCGCTGCCCTCAGCCCTATCCCACGGCCAGGCCGTCGGCAGGTGTGCGTTCCTGGATTCCGAGTCCGGCTCGTCCCCGCTGCCCTCAGTCAGATCCCGCGGCCAGGCCGTCGGCAGGTGTGCGTTCCTGGATTCCGAGTCCGGCTCGTCCCCGCTGCCCTCAGTCAGATCCCGCGGCCAGGCCGTCGGCAGGTGTGCGTTCCTGGATTCCGAGTCCGGCTCGTCCCCGCTGCCCTCAGTCAGATCCCACGGCCAGGCCGTCGGCAGCTGTGTGTTCCTGGATTCTGAGTCCGGCTCATCCCCGCTGCCCTCAGTCAGATCCCACGGCCAGGCCGTCGGCAGGTGTGCGTTCCTGGATTCCGAGTCCGGCTCGTCCCCGCTGCCCTCAGTCAGATCCCGCGGCCAGGCCGTCGGCAGGTGTGCGTTCCTGGATTCCGAGTCCGGCTCGTCCCTGCTGCACTCAGCCCTATCCCACGGCCAGGCCGTCGGCAGGTGTGCGTTCCTGGATTCCGAGTCCGGCTCGTCCCCGCTGCCCTCAGCCCTATCCCACGGCCAGGCCGTCGGCAGGTGTGCGTTCCTGGATTCCGAGTCCGGCTCGTCCCCGCTGCCCTCAGCCCTATCCCACGGCCAGGCCGTCGGCAGGTGTGCGTTCCTGGATTCCGAGTCCGGCTCGTCCCCGCTGCCCTCAGTCAGATCCCACGGCCAGGCCGTCGGCAGGTGTGCGTTCCTGGATTCCGAGTCCGGCTCGTCCCCGCTGCCCTCAGTCAGATCCCACGGCCAGGCCGTCGGCAGGTGTGCGTTCCTGGATTCTGAGTCCGGCTCGTCCCCACTGCCCTCAGCCCTATCCCACGGCCAGGCCGTCGGCAGGTGTGCGTTCCTGGATTCCGAGTCCGGCTCGTCCCCGCTGCCCTCAGCCCAATCCCACGGCCAGGCCGTCGGCAGGTGTGCGTTCCTGGATTCCGCCCATCCAGGACACTGTCCCAGAGGCTTGTCTGCTGTGCATCCTCCAGACTGGCCCACTCACTTATCACTGCGATTCTCTCTAGCTAGGGAGGAAACTCGGCACTGGGTGGAAACACCCAGCAGGCAGCAGCCTGCCTTTTGCAGGGATGAGGCCACCGCGAACGCCCCTCTCTTGGGTGGTCCCCATCGCCAGAGTGTCTGATGGCCTCTCTAGCGCTTATGGATTGATCCTCACGTGGCCTGGGAGGCAGGGCAGGGCTAGTGTCCCCGTTGTACAGCTGGGGAAATCGAGGCACCGAGAGACAATGTGACTTGCCCAAGCTCATGCACTGTGTCCGTGGCAGAGCAGGGAATGGAGCCTGGGGCTCGGACTCCGTTCCGTGTCGCCTCTGACACAGCCCGTGAGCTTTGGTTTCCCCCAAAGGCCCATGGTCGGCCGGCAGATTGAATAGGAAACTGGGGAGGGTCCAGCCGCTAAAAGGGTTGGCAGCTCTGAGGAGCAGCCAGAAACGGAGCTGCCTCTCTCGGACTGTCTTGGATATTAGCAGCTGGGCTGTAATGCTTCCTGCACCCAGGCCGAGGATACATTTCCCTGAGGACACCGCTCGGAAACAACTGGACAGCAGCAAGCCTCAGCGCACGGAGCAGGAGTCTGAGGGGGAGGAAAAGGCCTCGGGCAATGGACTTGCCAACGCAGCCAACTGTAGCGGACTGGCGCCCCCGCTTCCCATACGACAAGGAGACGCTCCCCCAGGGCAGCCAGAGGGAACAGGGACGGGCACTTTGCTTTGTAACCCATCTGGGGCCCGGCTGTGGGTTTCTTGCTTTGCTCGGGGTGTTGCATGGCAGGGGCTCCCCCAAAGAGCCAGGCAAGCACCCTTGGCAGCTGGCACGTGTACCCGGGCTCTATCCACCCTGCCCGGCATGAGCCACGGTAACCACGCAAGCGTGGCTTGATGGGAAACTTACGAAACCTTTCCCTCCATCGTCGTCGGCTAAGGGCCTGATCCCAAGTCAACGGGAAGACACTGCAGCTCTGTTCTTTTCCCCACCTTCTTTGGGGGAGGAAACACAAGCTGGTGCACAAGGGGGCCGGACGCCAGCTCTGCTCCTCCCCTGCCAATGCGCTAACTGGGTCTGCTGTTGCCATCGGCCTCCGTGCGAGGGCCCGTCACCACCTGGCCCCAACCTCCAGACCGCAGCTTGGAGGCTCATTGCAAGGGTCCCTTTAAGGGAGGCAGAGCCCCGGGGGGGCTTGTGATTGGACACTGGAAGGCTTGGCCCTGCTGCTAACCACGTGGCTGGCTGCTCACAGAGCCCCCTTGTTCGGGAGGGTCAAGTGCCTTTGTGTCACGCTCCCGCAGGGGCTCTGTTGTACGGCGCCAGCTGCCTTGTTTCTTGTGCTGCCTCTGAATCGCACCCGGCTGGTTTCTACCCCAGCTAGGCAGGGGGGCTTTTCTCCATGCCCAGGCCCAGGCCCAGCCCCATCTCACCCACTGGGCCTTCACGGGGCCACCCAGAGCAGAAGATGCTGGGCGCTCGATGCCATCGGTCCATAGGCACGGCCTGGAATGTGTCAAGGGAAGAGAGGAGGGTCTAATGGTTAGATCCTGGGACTGAGAGTCCAGAGACTTGGGTTCGGCTCTCTGCCACTGGCTCACTGTGTGACTGCGGGCAAGCCACGGCCCCACTCTGCCTCAGTTTCCCCTCTGTGTGCTAAGAACAATACTCACCTCTTGCCTGCGGTGCTGTGAATGTTTGCCAGGGTACGTGAACCCTGCACTGAAAAACCCGCGGCGGCGGTCTCAGCGCTTGGGTCGATTGACTGAGGCTAGCAGGGCTTGGGCTGAGGGGGTGAACATTGCATCCGTCACCCATCTCGTTTACTTGGCTCTGCACGGCAATGTTTAGCGCCAACGCCTGAACCCCGCTAGCCTGGGCCAGCTGCAGCCGCGCTGCGAGTCTTTTATCGCAGGGCAGACGTCGCCTAAGATGCCTTGAAATCCTCGGTGCTACAGGCAGGTGCTACAGAAAGGCCAAGTGTTAGGGCTTGTCTACATGGAGAGTTATTCCAGAATAGCTGCTACTGATTAACTGGATTACGCTATTTTGGAATAAGGCTCTCTTATTTTTATTCTAAGGGAGGGATAGCTCAGTGGTTTGAGCATTGGCCTGCTAAACCCAGGGTTGTGAGTTCAGTCCTTGAGGGGGCCACTTGGGGATCTGGGGCAAAATCAGTACTTGGCTCTGCTAGTGAAGGCAGGGGGCTGGACTCAATGACCTTTCAAGGTCCCTTCCAGTTCTAGGAGATGGGATATCTCCATTAATTATATTATTATTATTATTATTATTCTGGAATAAGAATGGAGTTAATCTGCTTCAAATTCACACCCTACATTCTGGATTACCTCATGTGTAGACAGCTCTTATTAATCAAGGCCGGCTAAGCTCATGCGCTAGGGATGGCCAAACCTGTTCAGAGAAGCGAGGAACTGGCCCGAACCTTAGCAATAGCTCACGGTTCAGCTGCTACACGAGCTGGCTGACCTCCCTCTGCCACCCCAGCGCTGCAAATGCACTGCAAGCTCTGCCAAGGAGCCACGATGCGGTCCCGAGGCCCGGCCACGTGCGTACAGGCACCCGGTGATCAGCGGAACCGAGCAGCTACCGTCACGCGCACGAAGGCAACGTACGTCCTTGTGGCGCTTGGATTAAACCTGCTGAGCTTGAGGAGGACTGGATTTTCCACACAAGCCCACTTTGCACCCTGTTGTCCCTCAAAGCCACTGGCCACGCGCGGTCGCACCACGCACATTGCACGAACCCTGAAGCGCACTTTGCATGAAGTCAGATCTTGCTCCTCCCGCCTCCTGGGTCCCAGACACCCCTCGGGGAGTTAGGGCTTGTCTAAGTGAGCACTTAGCTCACGGCAAGCGGGGGTGTAAATCTACCCTGCCCCCGCCGCTGCGCACAAACTGCCCGTGTGGACTCTGCTGCGGCGCGCTAAAAGTTCCTCAGTTTGCGTTGCTCTCCCGTTTCAAAGTGGGGTAGATCAAAGCGCACTACCGAGCTGTTAGTGCGCGTAGCAGGGTCCGCACGGACACTTCGTGCGCAGACAGCTTTACACCCCAGCCTGCTGCCAACTAAAGTCCGGGCTGCCCCACAAAGCGGGGGGGCCATAAGTCGCCTTGCATCGACCTGTCTGTGCACGTGTCTACGCTCAGATTGGCCTCCCGCGGACGCCAGCGCCCCGTGAGTCCACTTCCCCGAACGGCCTTGAGCCCTGGTCAACATCCCGTGGTCAACGCAGCGCGAGTACAGTAGACAAACCGATCTGCAAACGCCAAAAGAAAGGGCATCAGAACAGACTCTGTATACCATGCAGCAGGGACAGCGAGGAACAAAGGGCCATGGCCCCACCACATTTTTACCAGCCGTAAGGGTGAGTGATGTGGAGGGAGCAGAGAGGGGTGAGTGGGGGGGCGGGGTCTTGGGGGGGAAGAGGCGGTGCGGGGGCTCGGGAGAAGGGGCAGCATGGGGGCAGGGACTTACGAGCCATGGTTTGGGCACCGGTGGCCCCCCCACTTTTAGGAAGCGTCCGCCGCTCCCGCTTCACAGAGCAGAATACACCGAGGGCAACAGGATTATTCAATATTACGGAACAGCAGCAAGCAATTTAAAAGCTCAACGCTCCCTTCGACCATTTGCTCTCCAGTTTCAAATGCCTAGGAGAAGACATGCCCCCCCCAGGTGCCCAGCAGAGCTCCCCGCTGGTTACCTGGCCCAGCTGACTCAGAGATCGCTAGCGATTCCTGAGAGCACTAGAGTTGAGATTGCCAAGGCATTTCCAAGCTGTCAATTTCTTGTAACTTTCCCAGCGTTTGTCCTTTCAGGTTGAACCATCACCACATGTTTGGTCTCAGCCCAAGAGCGAACTTGGAAACTTTCCGAAGAATCCACTCAGCAATTTTTTATTTATGGGAGTGAGGGTGGGAGAGGGGAAGAAAGTGTTTTTTTCATAGAAAAAGGAATTAATTACAACGTTTAAAGCCACCCAAATATTTCTTCTAATTTGCTTTGATGGGACAGTCGCAGGTGGTGGGGGCGTGTTGTCAAAGACACGTCTGTACAGAGTTCAGTTTGGTTTTGGACGATGCAAGAGTGTGACGTTTACTCACGATCCCTGAAAGAAACCTCCGGGGACTCCTGGGCTGTCCTCGAAGGGGTGAGCTGGATTGGCATTAGGGATCGTGTTTTGGGAAGCATTTTCACAAGCTTGTGAAAAACGACAAATGTGTATTGTGCATGAGGCCGGGAGCCAGGAGACCTGGGCTCTATTTCCAGCGCTGCCACAGGCTCTGTGACCTTGGGCAAGTCACGTCACTGCTCTGTGCCTCAGTTTCCCTATCTGTAAAATGGGGAAAAACCATGCTCCTCCTCCATTGTCCAGTGCTCTATAATTGGGAGTCAGATGCGCTGGAGAATGTGTGGCAGGCAAAGCAAGAAGCAACATAGGGATGGATGGGGCATTTACAGATGCCAGGACTCATCCTGTCTCTAACACTGTGGTTACCAGTCAATTCCATGCCACTGAAGTGCCATCAGCCTCCGTCTACTGGTGACTGTGAGACCCAGTCCCGGAGCGCCCGGTTGCGAAGTACAAACCAATGCACTAATAATGGCTGCTCCTGAACACTGGGACGAGGAGAGAAGTTGGAACTTCCCGTTAGCAAAAGCGCAAGGACCATCCAGGGTGCAAGGGCCATTCATGGAACCTGCAAGAGTGCCCTTAACAGGGCTGGTTCTTTGCACTGAACCTGGCACTATTTATCCTTGCACTGCTGCCAGGACGGAAAGCAAAGTGAAATCCTAGCTGCTTTCACTTTGCTAACGATACAAAAACTAACAGCAAGAATTTTTTTTTAAGTTCATCAGAAGCAGGAAGCCGGCCAAACAACCAGTGGCCGGTAAGCCTAACTTCAGTACCAGGCAAACTGGTTGAAACTATAGTAAAGAACAGAATTGTCAGACACATAGATGAACATAATTTATTGGGGAAGAGTCAACACGGTTTTTGTAAAGGGAAATCATGCCTCACCAATCTACTAGAATTCTTTGAGGGGGGTCAACAAACATGTGGACAAGGGTGATCCCGAGGGGACAAGGGGATATAGTATACTTGGACTTTCAGAAAGCTTTAGACAAGGTCCTTCATCAAAGGCTCAGAAGCAAAGTAAGCAGTCATAGGATAAAAGGGAAGGTCCTCTCATGGACCAGTAACTGGTTAAAAGATAGGAAACAAAGGGTAGAAATAAATGGTCAGTTTTCAGAACACAGAGAGGTAACTAGTGCTGCCCCCCCCCCCCCGGGGTTCTGTACTCGGACTAGTGCTGTTCAACATATTCATAAATGATCTGAAAAAAGGGGTAAACTGTGAGGTGGCAAAGTTTGCAGATGATACAAAACTACTCAAGATAGTTAAGTCCAAAGCAGACTGCAAAGTGTTACAAAGTGATCTCACAGAACTGGGTGACTGGGCAACAAAATGGCAGATGAAATTCAATGTTGATAAATGGGAAGTAATGCACATTGGAAAACATAATCCCAACTATACATATACAACGATGGGGTCTAAATTAGCTGCTACCACTCAAGAAAGATCTTGGAGTCATTCTGAACAGTTCTCTGAAAACATCCACTCGATGTGTAGCAGCAGTCAAAAAGCAAACAGAATGTTAGGAAGCAATAGGAAAGGGATAGATAATAAGACATAATGCCGCTAAATAAAGCCATGGTACACCCACACATGGAATACTGCATGCGGTTCTGGCTGCCCCATCTCAAAAAAGATATATTAGAATTGGAAAAGGTGCAGAGAAGGGCAACAAAAATTATTAGGGGAATGGAACAGCTTCCATATGAGGAGAGATTAAAAGACTGGGACTGTTCAGCTTGGAAAAGAGACGACTAAGGGGAGATAGGACAGTGGTCTATAAAATCATGACTTGTGTGGAGAACGTGAATAGGGAAGTGTAATTTACCCCTTCACATAACACAAGAACTAGGGGTCACCCAATGAAATTAATCAGCAGCAGGTTTAAAACAAACAAAAGGCAGCACTTCTTCACACAACGCACAGTCAACCTGTGGAACTCCTCGCCAGGGGATGTTGTGAAGACCAAAAGTACAACTGAGTTTAAAAAAGAACTAGATAAGTTCATGGAGGATAAGTGTATCAATGGCTGTTAGCGAAGATGGTCAGGGATGCGACCCCTCGCTCTGGGTGGCCTGTGACTGCCAGAAGCTGTAAGTGGATGACAGGGGATGGATCACTTGATGATTCCCTGTTCTGTTCATTCCCTCTGAAGCATCTGGCACCAGCCACTGTCGGAAGACAGGACATGGGGCTAGATGGACCCTTGATCTGACACAGTCAGATCATTCTTATGCTAGTGAAAATCCCCACTAACCAACCTACCCACGCCCAACCCCATCGGGAGGTGCCGGTATCTAGCCTCTACCCTTCCTCCGGAGCCAGAAGCCTGGCTCTTTGCTCATGCCTTTGTTTCAGATACAGGCTCTCTCTTTCTATTGCATGGGGAGGGGTGTGCGGCAGCCCTGTGCACCAATCTCCTCCATCCCAAGTACCGTATGGGTTGTATCGGCTATACAGAGATCGTACCGTCTGCCACTGCAATGCAGCCACCTCTGGATTGTCGCGGGGCAGGTGTTCTACCAGGCCACAGTAGCTCAGGACAGGAAGTGAAGAGCACTTGACTCGCCCTGGGGATATCCGCAGGCAGCCTGGAATTACTGGCACTGGGGTTTGGCCGGGACACTGGCGAAAACCAGCAGCGACTCCATGGGGGAAGTACAACGGATTGTTTCTGATCACGTGTTGCTCAGGCCTCGGCCCAGCCCAGCACCCCCTGGCATCCCCTCAGCCCAGCCCAGCAACTCGGAAGGTAGAGTGTCACCCGATGCATCCCCACCCCCTCCTAGGCACTTGTGTCCTTCCTTAGGGATCTCCCAGCTAAGCCCCTACGGGGCCCCACCCTGCGCAGCTTGCAAAGTGCGACAAGATCACAGCCTGCCTGGCTGCAGCGAGATGAACCCCCGGCTTGGCCGGCCCAGAAACAGGCGAACCCCTCCCCCTTGGCCAGCCCTGCAAACCACATCAGCCGGAGCAACCGCCAGACAAGCCTCTAGACAAGGGGCCTTTGGAGCAAGCCAGCGGCTGCTGCTGGAACGGGACGGCAGCAGTTCAGCAGCCAAGCCCACCCGGAGCGGCCACAGGTGCTGGATACGAGGCTACGGCAGGAGGAGGAAGGTGGTCCACGAGGAGCACATGGATCGGCCCCAGCAAACAGAGCCCCAGTCTGCGATGGGATTGCTGTTCCCACACGGAGCTGAGCCGAGGTCAGAGTGTGGCTGCAAAGGCTGGCAGGGCGGGAGGGAGCGAGGCGCCAGGTCTGTAGTACAGAAAACACTGGGGGGCTGTGTCTGCAGGAGGCTGCGCACTGGGGGGTTAGATTACAGAGCGCCTAGCAACATGTGTGTGCACAGGCGTAGGTAAGTGTATGCGGGGTGCACAGGTAAGTAATATGTGGGCGGGTGAGTGCGTAGGTAAGTATACGTGGGCACATGTAGGTAAGTATACATGGGTGTGCGCGTGCACAGGTAAGTGTATGCGGGGGTGCACGTGTAGGGAAGGGTATGCAGGCGTGTACGTGCATAAGTAAGTGTGTACGGGGGTGTGCATGTGTAAGTAAGTATACATGGGTGTGCGTAGGTAAGTGCATGTGGGCGTGGGCGTGCATAGGGGTATGCGGGGGTGCATGTGTGTAGGTAAGTGTATGCATGCACGCACATGCATAGGTGAGTGTACACAGGGGTGCGCATGCAAAGGTAAGTGTATGCGGGAGTGCATGTGTGCAGGTAAGTGTGTGCGGGGTGCACGTGCATAGGTAAGTGTACATGGGGGTGCGCATGTGTAGGTAAGTGTGTGCAGGGATGCGCGTCCGTAAGTCTATGCAGGGATGCGCGTGCATAGGTGTACACGGACATGCGCGTGCTTGGGTAAGTGCATGCGGGGGTACACATGCATAGGTAAGTGTGTGCAGGGGTGTGCATGTGTAGGTAAGTGTGTGCGGGGCTGCGCGTGCGTGGGTAAGTGTATGTGGGGGTACGCATGCATAGGTAAGTGTGTGCAGGGGTGTGCATGTGTAGGTAAGTGTGTGCGGGGCTGCGCGTGCGTGGGTAAGTGTATGCGGGGGTACACATGCATAGGTAAGTGTGTGCAGGGGTGTGCATGTGTAGGTAAGTGTGTGCGGGGATGTGCGTGCGTGGGTAAGTGTATGTGGGTCAGGGCGCACACGTGCGAGTGAGAGAGTGGGCTGAGGGGAAGCCAGGAGACAGGCTCCTAGCAGAGGGGGCCCCTGCTGCAGTTTTGGGTGCAGGTTTGAACCCCCAGAGGTTCTGGGGCGTCGGTCCGTCCGAGTTTGCAAACAAGTGGGGAGCGGCTGAGGTGTGGGAGGGAAGCCGCATCCAATAGCACACGCTCCCGCCGCCCGTCCTCCCCCCGCGCTCCACTCAACAAAGCGCAGCGATCGGGGGGCTTCGGCAGGGCCCCATCGCTGCACCCGGGCAGCGAATGGTCACACGCACAAGCCACGCTGGTAAAGCCGGACTGCATGATGGTCGGAAGGTGATTCCAAACCACGCTGCAGATGAGACCTGCCTGGGCAGTGAGCAGGGACGGGGCTGGAGTAATCCATTGTCCAGACCGAAATGTACACTTGTGCCCCCCACCCACAGACACCCCCCCCCACTCTGCCCCCCACACTCGAAGGCACGGGGCACGCTCAGAGCCAGAGCTGGGCGCACACTAGCTGATGCTTTGCCGAGCACAGCCCATGCCGCCGCGACAGACGTCTGCCCCGAGCCCGCTCGCTTCCCACAAATATCCCAGCCCCCGAGCTCGCCTGACCCCGGATCCCATGAGTTCCCATCTGGGAGCACACCCCTCCCCTGGGACCTGGGCGCCCACTCGGAAAAGGTTGTAATTGTGACTAAGTTCTGACTCGCAGTGAACGGGGCTGAACCGGCTCCAGACGGAGAAGCATTGGCAGGAGTTGTTTGGCAACCAGCTGTGAATAACGACCCCCATCTGATCCGCACGCGGGCAATCGGCGAACGGAAAGAGAGGCAAAATTAATCAAATCCGGGATTCATTATTGAGTTCCCCAGGCAGCTGTGCATGGAGCCAGGCATGCAAACGTCAATCTCAGACAGACGGACAACCTCCCCTGCCAACACTGCTCCCCAAGGGGGAAGGAGGAACAGGGAGGCCGAGCTGCAAAGGTGTCCCCGACAAAGACAGGTAAGTTCTCCTGCCATATACCACAAACCAATTCTAGAGCAGCTTCAGTGGGCGAGGTGCTGGGATCTGCCCCCCGAAACCCTAGCGCCAAAGCATTGCTGCGGGCACACTGGGATGCGTCGTGTGCGGCTCTGCAGCGTGGATGCTCACAGAGATGCCAAGCATGTGCCCGCACACAACACAGGTACACTCTGCGGTGCACCTTGGGAAGTGACACTGATTGGCTACGGCTAGAGCGCCAGATCTACGTACAGTACCTGGCGCATTGGGGCTAGCAGGGAAGTCCAAAGGATGACGTCTCTCCCGCCCAGACCCAGCTCCGCCACAGCTCATTTTCCTCCTGGCCATCTGCCTTCCCCTCCCGTCCCCGGTTAAAGCCCAAAGCAGTATCCGAAGTCTTATGGATTTCAATGCCCAGAGTGCGGTTTCTCTCCCACTTTTGGGGTGTCTGGGAGACCGTGCCATGGCACATCCCTGCCCAGCGCTTCCCATCTTCAGAGCGCTGCCTGGGGATTAACTCATGACACCTACGTGCTGGAGGCGTGGGCTAGTCTCCCCTCTAGTACAAGTGGGGAAACTGAGGCACAACACGAGGCCGAGTGAGTGAGTGGCAGAGCGGGGCTCAGATCTCAGGCGTGACTGGCTGCCTTGGTGCGACTTCTCTCTGGCGCACGGGGAGCCAGCAGGGCCTGGTCATCTAAGTTCTGCTCTGTTCTCCCCTGGCCTGTTCTCCCCTAAGTTCTGCTCTGTTCTCCCCTGATGCAGAAAGGCATCAGGGAGGAGCGATCTCACCAGCCACTAAACAGACCACCCCAGACGCTGGGGTTATCCCCAAACCCAGATCTGACAGCGGGGCCCACCCCTCACTCCCCAGGGGCGAGCACATGGGGAAGATAGCCAGATCCTGTCTCGTTTCAGCCTCCGGCAGGCGAAGCCAACCTCCCACGCCCAGCAAGCGGCAGGCCCAGCCAGGACTGCGCAAGCGGCTCCCCCAGCAGCGTCATTGGATGGATGCGGCCTTGCCTAGCAAGGAACCAGCGGGCGTGTGGCAGAGGGTAGGAGGGCAGGCTGGGGGAAGCAGAGAAAACAGACTCTAACCCTTCACTGCATTCCTTATCAAGGAAGAGGAAGTCATTCATCTCCTGCTGGAAACAAAGCACTTCAGAGCGCCGGGGCTCCTGGCAAGGTGGCCCCGACTTCCTGGTGACTTAGGAAGCCAGCCCGATCAGCTCCATTCATCGCTGGGTATCCCAGGGGTGTTGTGTGCTCTGTCGTAAGGACAGGAGCCCATTATCCTCGGGCTTCAGGCTCGGTGCGGGGAAGGGCGCGACGGCTGAACTGGGGCCTGGCGGGAGAGCCGGGTTGCACCCCTCCCTCAGAGGAAGCAGGTCGAGGGGTTCCCACTTGGACCCCACGGAGTCGAACAGCTTGACCCCAACGCTGCGCCGGCACTGGATGGGCACTGCTGGAACAGCAGGGGGCGCTGCGAGCCAAGACGAGGGCTGGGGGCCAGGTGAGGACGGGGGTAGCTGGTTTAGCTGGAAGGGGCCAAAGCTCCACCTGCTGTTTCAACCTCGCTCACGTGCTGCCCTTTGAAGCCCAGAGTGCTTGGCGTTGATGCCCTGGCAATTCAGTGGGAGGAAAACCAGCTCCTCTCAGGTGAAATAAACCCAAGGACTCACAGCGCAGCCGAGCGGCCACCCCACTGCTGTCGAACAGCCCGCACGGCTCGGTCCACAGCACGTTTGGCCCATCACCGGGGGGCCTCCGGAAAATCCAGTCCTGCTCGCCAATAGCTTGGATGTCTTGGACTCTCTCTGGTTGGTCTCCTGCTGGCCCCTGGTGTGGGGTTGAAAGGGGGTGGCTGGAGCCTGGCGGAGAGGTGGGGAGGGGGCTGGGCACATGGGCTCAGAGAATGACGTGGGTATCAGTGAAATGAGTCAGGGGGCCGTTCGCCAGCGCTGTCCTCGTTGCTAATTCTCTCCTGACCTGGGGCCAGTTTTTTCGAGGCGCTGAGCTCCTCCATTCCAAGGGCAAGCCGTGGAGGCGGCGGGCGCTCAGCACCTGGGAAAAATCAGACCCTGGGCGTCGCAACGGGGGCACGGTAGCGGGGTGGTCACCTACTCCTGCCCTGAAGGGCTTGAAAACAGCCCTGGGAGAGGGGTGAGGCTGCGAGGGGGCTGCTGCTGGGGGGAAACAGCCACGCCCCAATCAGACCGTAGCTGGCCCTATAAAGGCCCGGGAAGCCAGGGGCTGTAGGACTCTCCCTTTAGCTCTTGAGGGAGAAGGGCCTGGCTGCCTGGGAGCTGACAAAGGTACCTAGAGTGGAGCAGGGCTGGGGGAAGGCCAGAGAAGCTGGGGAGCTCCAGCCTGGAAACCCCCCAGGCTGCAGGCCTTGTTAAAGGCCGGAAAGGGTACTGGGGTTGCAGAGGGGCAGCCCAAGGCTAGGCAGAGACAGCAGGTCCAAACCCCCCTTGCTGGTGATGAGTGGCACTTACACTGCAGTCTGCCCCAGTGAACGGGGACTAGATGATGACTGGCAGTAGCCATAGACTGAGGCGAGGTGGGGATAGAGGGTGGGGGTTCCCTGGGGAGACGAGACTCAGATCTGTGGGGGTACTGCCAGGGGGCAGCACCCCGGCCTGAAAGGGGCACTGACCGGGGTCCAGGAGGGACTCGGGCCCAGCGGCAAGCGGGACACCGGCCTGTAGAGGGCGCTCCAGAGGCTGGAAACGCTAATTCCCTGGATGACCAGCAGGAGGCGCCATGACAGCCACCCAGTAGCAAACGCCCATTTCTGAAAATCTGGCCCCAAGAGACTCATCTAAGACTGAGTCAAGTGACAGCGAGGGGATTAGCGCCGCGCTCTGCGTAGACACGGTATTCCTGCTGGCAGACTGCGCTGCCTCTCACTGTTCCAAGCACACGGGCCAAACCCGGAGCCCTGACTCAGTCTCCCCGCCCGGCTTTGCTCAGCAGAACAACCCCAGGACTTTGACAGGGGTTTTCACTGCTTTAAGAGTCCTACTATGAATCAAGATCAGGGCCCCAGTGCGCTAGGTGCTGTACATGTCTAGCAATACAGGGGAGAAGACAGGTTATTCTGGTGCCGTGGCTAGGATGAGACACCCCGCAGGGCACTCTGATGGGCTGGGGAGGGGGGCACAGAGCAGCATGAAAGACACACCCCCCCGCAACCCCTCACTTGCAGGAGATGGGGATCGTGCCTCTGCTGCAGGTGCCATCAGATCAGCTCACCCTCTTGTGCCACAGATCTTCCGGCAAAGCCCCGGGGCCAGGGAGCTTTCAACTGTGATAAAAACCCCACCGTGCCGACTCACAGAGCCCCGGTCAGCTGACTTAGCTCACGGGGCTCAAACCTGCGGCGCAGACGCCGCCTAAAACAGAAAACCCAGTGAGAGCCGCTAGAAGGCTCACAAACTATTTCAAGGGACACTCCCCTATTCTCACCCACTTCCCAGTTTGCGAGTCAAAGGACCACACTGCCAACTGAGAAAAAGGCCGGCGGAGCCAGCCACTCAGAACCGCCACCGGATGATCCTTTTCTATGCCCCTGGGGTGTTGGAATCTAAAGCATTCAGAGTGTGGGACTGAGAAGCATTCAGAGCACCCAGGCCGAGCAGATTCCAGAGAGCCTGTCCGATCTTCAGGTGGTGTGAATTCACATCACTCCGTTGGCACCACGGGAGCTCCGCCGAGGTACCGCAGCAGCCTGACCCGCCGCCTGACTCTTGCAAATAAATTAACCTCATGAATATGTCTGGATTTGCATCGCTTCCAAGTGGTGTCAGGGAGTAAGCAGACAAACCTTTTCTCCCCCGCTCGCTGGCAAGGCGCCCCGTCTCCCCAGCCTAGCGGGCTTTTCAGTCCTGCCCTGAAACTGGGTTTGTCTGGAGTAATCAAAAGGGGATGCTCCAAACACCTTTCAGAGAGCTTCAGTCTGAGCCGGGCTGATTGTCCAGAGGGCATATCACTGGCGCTACAAACTGCCAGTTTGCTCCAGCCTGCTGGGAACCCAGGCTCCCCAGACTGATACACACTCCAGGAAGTTTATCTGCAGCCCTGACAGAAATACGCAGCTGCCAACGTTTCATCTGGAAACTCCTGGCCATAAGTGTGGACAGTGACATTCGAGGGGATGTCGCTGTCGGGACAGCGTCTGATTTCTGGCCTGAAATAGCCACGGCTTGGAAAGAGAGCTCGGGAGAGAAATGCTTTGAGAAGAACAGATGTGTGCTGACCTTTTCGGCACCACGCCAGGGACCAGGGCTGAAGCCTGCCCGGGTCTGGCTCTCACCCCTATTGGGTTAAATCACAGAGCACCTCCTTCCGCTACTGGCAGTTGAGTTAGTAATTATTATTAATTCAATTTTCGAATTAAGGAAACTCTTGAGCTGGTAGGGAAGTGATTTTTTTCTGGTGAAAAATTTTTGCTGAAAAGGAAGAGTTGAATTTTTTGGGTCACATTTTTTTTTTAAAATTTAAAACCAACCATTTTCAGCTTGACGCTTTTTTTGGTGATCGAGAATGGTGGTGTAGCCGGGTTGGTCCCAAGATATCAGAGAGACCAGGTGGTGGGGGCAATATCTTTGACTGGACCAACTTATTTTATTGGGCCGTTAGAAGTTGGCCCAATAAAAGCCATTACCTCCCCAACCTTGTCTCTGAAAATGTACAGTCTGTTCGGATCTAGGTCCCACTGTCTGTTATGAAAGGGGAGAGAGACCGAATACACACGTACCAAGAGAAAGCAATGAACAAAGAAGCCATGGGGTTAGCCATTTAAAAGGGGAAACCCAGCTGTGGTGGGTACAGGAAGAGAAAGAGAAGAAATGTTGAGCTCAGAGTCTGCTAGGCAGGGTGCGGTGGGCGCTCCCATCGGAACCGCTTACGGTCTGGAGTTCTGTGCCAGTTCCAAGTGCCACCAGACCGGGAGCAACACCAGCCACAGAGCCACCGGCACCCTCTCCTTCTTGGTCAAGGAGGATTGAAGTCAGACGCACAACAAACAGCAGCTGTTGCGTGTCTGAGGCTGATGGGAAGCGACGCCCGTTATGCCACATGGTCTCTTCTGGGAAGGGGTGGGTTGTGTGTGTGTAAGCTCGGGCCACGGGGTCTGCATGGGGGCATCTGCCAGCTGCCTGCAGGCGGATCACCCACAACACAGACTTACTGCCTAGGAATACAGTTGCTCAATTTCTACCGTGACGACCTTACAGAGGGACCGTTCAGATGAGTGCCAACTTCACTGTTAACCGCACACTTGCTTCACAAGCCAGAGTTGTTCTCTCAGGCCCAACCCTCCAACTCGTCCAGGGCACATGATGAGTAAAAGCTGGATTGGACCCCAAGGAGGGGCCTGGGCTCTCTCTTCTTCCTGGCAAAGAGAGGCGGACACTTTCTTTGCTTTTAAGGCTTGTTGGTTTTCAGAACATACAGCGACAGGAGTTCGTATTATGAGTGACCAGCACTCCTTAGGCAGCTGCTGAGAGCAGGGAATTGCTCACAACTAGGCTTTGCACAAGTATTAGCAATATCCATGGACGCACTGTGCTCCAGGAGAGTTTTAACCTTGTTGGTCAAGTCAACAGCTGTGCCACCTCATGTTGTGATGTGAGCAGATCTTCGGGACGAACACCTCCCTTGATGGTCGCACCGCGACCGTTGCCCCCCCGATATCGCGGAAAAGCTTCTGGGAGGCAACGGAACTGCTTACAAAATCCCCAATGGCCGCCCGACGGGAAACGTGGCACACACGAGACATAAGCACGCAGGCTGGCGGTGCCGAACGCCTTCCCGCGGGCGCGGAGAAGGACGGGTCGACCTGAGACGTTTCGATTGCCTCTGAACAAGAGCCAGCAGGTGGAAAATCAATATGCAGAAGCGGGGCTATCCCAATGACCCAGACACACGACCGCTGTGAAATACAAACCATACGGTTGGTCCGCTGGCTTCTGGAGGAACGGTGCGCCATGGGACGGGAGAGCGCTCCCGGGCTACAGACTGGGCCGTATCACGTGCCCGACGGTAGGAAAACCTGTGATTGTGGTGGAACGACACGAGAAGAAGATGCTGCTTAGATCTGCTTTGTGTCTGGTCCGTATCTGGACGGGAGACTTCCAGGGGAAAAATCAGTTTGTGGTGTTTCTGATCCAACGGGGTCCATGGGGGTTTTCTTTTGGCTGCCGTTTAGCTAATGCCCTAGCATTAGTGTGATATTAGAGGATGCCATGGTGCAGGAAGCGCTATCTATCAGAGGAGAGTGCTGCTGACCATCTGTAATAAAGATCATTCTGGCACTTTTCACAAGGGTGTGAGCATTCTCCCCAGCTTCTTACTGACCGGGCACCTCTGGTGCATTTAGCCTGGTTAAATCACTGCACGAAGTTCCACGGGGTTACAGCTTTCTTCACTTCCTCACCTGCCCAGTTGTGTCATGTTGCTGTGGGCTGTTAGACAGCTGCGGTGCTCCACTCCAGAGGTGGCTGCATTCCAATAGTTTGTAAGGTGCTTTGGAGCAAAAGGTGTTATGTAAAAAATAACTGAGGATTGGTATTACGGAGGACAGATGGCAAAGTTTCCATTACATCACGTCTTGTTCCCTTGAAATGTGAGAGGAGCAGGGGGATTATGTAGGGAAGTTAGTACGGTTGCCACCCCTCAGGTACAAAAAAACAGGCCATCCTTCTGCTGCTCCAAGCCCCCAGGCCCTGCTATCAGGTGGTTCGGCCCCGGATGCAGTCCAGCCCTGCAGTACCTCATCCTTCCCCTCAACTGTGTGAGTCTGCCCCTGCAGCCAGACCCACCCCGGCAGCCCGCATTGGCCACCCAGCTGCTGGCCCCGGCCACCCACTGGTGCTCAGGGCAACCCTGGAAGTGAGTTCGAGCCCTGACAAGGAATCTGGTCCCTGGCGTCTAGTCTCCTTCTGTTGTAGCCAATGCTGTTCTGCAGCTCGCCTGACCATGGCTTCGTGCTCCGCCGCTCGCAGCCGTGGGGGTCTCTAGCTCCAGCATCAACAGGTAACAAAGGAGTCATTGAAATCTACGTCTTCTGAAGCAAGCCACACAAAGGCGATGTTCAAACTGCACTCTGGAAGCACAGAGCGCGCGCAGCGACAGCTACACCCCGCCCCCGTCCCAGCCCCGGCAGGATCACCGGGGGAAAGTCTATTGCCCATCTCAGGCAGAATGTCAGCCTAAAGGACCCCAATGATCCCATCTGGCCTTAAAATCCAGGGTGAACTCCTGGCCCCATTGCCGTCACGGGCAAAACCCCGATCGACTCCCCCGGGGTCAGGATTTCCCCCCCGAAATCTATGATCCGCAATGGCAGAATCAGAGCTAGCGGGCGCCAAAGTCAGATCAGCTGGAGGAAAGGGAAACTTAGCTGAAGTCTATGGAATTACAGCTGTTTGCATCTGCCCTGAATCCGGCCTACCGTTTGCTATTGCTGGACAAGACTCCTTGCTTTCTGCAAGACACTGCGCGGGTCAGCTGGGTCTGTCTTGCTTCAGGGGAAAGCGTGGGGTTATTGCTCAGTTCAGACATGGGTGGGGGTCACAAGACGAGGAGCTATTCTTGCTAAAACACTCCCTGAACTGAATGTGGAACTCAAGTCTATAATTAAAACGGGCCCAGAGCCAAGCAGCCTGCCGAAGAGGTGACAACGTTCAAGCCAGGGACAGCATGTGAGAGCTTCGTGGCAGGCAGCAAACCTGCCTAACAATCAGACAAAGAACTTCAAGGCTTCTAGTCAAAATACACCCGACACTAAACAAGCAGCAGCGACGCTGAGTTGGGTTTGGCTCTTGGTGGGTCTCCCAAGCGAAGTAGCCAGTCCTTGGATGGAAAGCCCGGGTGCTCTAAGGGGGTGAGCGGTCATGTGTGAGCGATCGTTATGCTGCTAAATCTGTCATAAAACGATGAGGCATAAACCAACCGTCCTACCCCGGTGGGCTCAAGGAAGATCCCACGGCACCTTTTGTCTCTGCCCACTTAAATCACCCTCGCTATTTCATTTGGACACCGTCTCCTTCCTCCATTTCTGAGCGCGCGGGACAGTTACCATGCACTGTCGAGCAGCGGGCCTGGTGCGTGGTGGAGGCAACTGCAAAGTGCTTTGGGCTTCAAGACCATGGGAGGGATCGTCGCAAAAATAACGCAAGCTGCAAATGGAGCCGGTCTGCCCCATACGGCGCTGGTGTCGCCGTCTTAGCAAGATGGATCCGTCCAGCAAAATGGACTCAGACATGCCCAATTAATCCCGATCCAGGTCCACATTTCAAAGATTGGGGGTATCTGGGGCTGGCATCTGGGCCCCATCTCAAAGACCCATTGATTTCAAATGCACCCCACAGTTTAGGCTGCTCCCCTTTCTCCCTTTCTTATGCTCCAAGGAGTTTCAACCAATAAGGGCTACGGTTTCCTTATAACAGGACGGTTTGGACATCTTGTTGGTCATTTAATTAGTCCAGTAGTCAATTAAAAAACCAATAACTGCGTTTATCAGTGGAGGTTAATTCGACCATAGGATCAAGATGAATCATCTCTAGGCTATGTGAGGAACTCCGCCCCCAATGGAATATCAGGTGATAACATGCTCGACCAATGACATGAAAGATAAACGTATCGCGGTCACTTGATTTAAAGGGACAATGTCAAGTTAGCCCCCGAATGGAGGCTAGAGAAAATCAAAATCTATATCCCCGTGTCTTCAGGAGGTTGTTCACTTCCAAGGCAGTTTTATTTCATTTACAGCTTCTCATGGTGCCCGGGAAGTGGAAAGTGAAACTGAGTATACATTATGTTGACAAGGGCTCTCCACATCACGTAGGGTTATTAGTAGTATCCGACACCCAAATATAACAAAACAAGATGGCGCTCTGCCTCCCATCCCATCTGACACCCTTGCTACTCACATTGCAGGATGATCTCAGCCGGGTGAGTGAAACCCTGGACTAGATCCTCCTTGAAATAGCTGTAACTTTTACAGGGTTACCAAGCATTCGAAAATCAAGTCAGAACCACCAAAATTAGGAGATTGGCTAAAAAAGCATGCTTTAAAAAAATACATTTGGGGTTCTATTTATTCACCATCTGCTTTTTGAGCCCTTTGAGGTCATGTTTTCAAGCTTTTCTCTGAAGCCAGGAGGACTAGAAACTTCCTTTCTTTTTTAAATGAATACTGAGGTTTTCACAGGACTCCAAGAGCTGGAACTTGATGGAAAAGAAAGCACACACCATGAGAGTTGGCAACACCATTTTCAGGCTGGGTCAGCAGCTGCAGTGAGCTGACATTGATGGATTTGACATCCCATACTTAATTCATAAGGAGTTTTCTGGGGTGTTTTGCGGCTGTTTGGTGCTAAAGAATCTACCTCCCACTCAAACGCTGCTCTCTCCTGGCTTCAAACACAAGCTACTTGTCTTCACATTCAAGATTCTTCATGGTCTATCCCCACCTGCCCTATCGTCTCTTATTCACTATTGAGATGTCGACTTCTGTCTCCAACTGGCCCATGGCGCCAGCCTCTACTGCCCACTTGTTAAAACTGTCAAAAGGGCACCTTGGCACTTTCTCCCATGCCGACCCTCACACTTGGGAGGAGCATCCCATAAACATCCACAAAAGTAACTCATTACTGTATCCGGGTTTAAATTCTCATGGAGTATTTTCCGGAGCTCCCCACACCACCCCTCTCCCCATTCGAGGCTTCAGCTGGAGGCTGGGGGCAGGGGGGCTGGGGCTTCTGCCCCGTGGGAGGCATGCCAAGACTTGGGGCTTCAGCCGTGGGGCCTCACGGACCCCCTGAAACCAGCTCGCGGCCCCCTGAGGTTTGACTGAATTTAACCTCTACTCATTATCCTCCTTTGGAGCCCTCCTTAAAACTCCCTTTTGCCGTGATGCCTACAAAAAACTGGACAAGGCCCAGGCTGCCGGTGGGCTGACCATGCTGAGCAAGTCTGTCTCTCTGTTTCCTTGTTCTCGCCCCTCGGGTATCTGGCTGGATCCATCTGTTGTCTCTTGTCTTATACTTAGATTGTCAGCTCGTTGGGTCTTTCTGCTCTGCGTTTGAACAATGCCTCCATCCTTCACTCCTGGCCCACGGCCGGAACTCCTAGGCTGTCCGGTAATACAGATAAATAACTTGCGCCCTGGACACCGGCAGGACAGTGATACAGTGGGTTATTTTCTCCCAGACGGCTGTAGATCTGGGTGCTGCTGCAGCCAGGAACCCGCTCGTCCTCAGCTCCCCTCCCTCCTCCCACCCCCCCATCTCTCTGTCTGAGCCCTTCTTTGCAGCATCATGAAAAAGCATCGTGCTGTATCATGCGGCTGGCTTGTCAATTGAGATGCTAAATGCTGGGGATAAAGGGCTTGTGGAAAGATAATAAAGCAAAGGGGAGTAAATTAAAGTGGCTATAAATAGCGCTGGAGAGGAAAAGGGGATGATGTCATCCACATTTACATAAGCTGGCATTTAAATCAATTCCTCCCCTGTTCCTGCCCGAGGTTGGGAAATAGACTGATGGGCACAGATTCCCATCCCTCCCTGCTCTCACCTCCCACGCGGGCATGGCCGGAGGGCCCTGGACCATCGCACAATGTTTGTGGGAGTGATGGGGATCGGGGCCCCACGGTACCAGGCGCTCTACAAACCCGTGGGCAGACGAGGGCCGTGCCCTGATGACCTGACAAGAGAGTTAAAAACGAGTGGCAGTGAGCGAGGGGGTAGGGGCAGAGGACAAGGGTAACTAACGAGATCGCGTGCTTCCAGATGCTAACTCAGGGCACAAGGTGACTCCCAGCCAACCCCCCGGGGCTCCCTTCACAGCCCATCCCTCCCCTCTTGGCTAAAGTGACCCTAGCTAGAGGCTTTCAAGCCCACCCTGGCATGCTCCATAAGCAAATTGTTCTCCGGGAAATGGTCAGGAAGTCCTCTCCAGCCCCCCCTGTCCCCCCCCCTGGGAAAAGGCTGGCAAATGGAGGTGCCAGTCCTGCAACGCGTGTATTCCGGGGGGACGCCTACCCTTAGACAGAGCCCCAGTGAGGTCTCCGAGAGGGTGCAGGATCTGCCCACCTGCTCCAAGGGACACCCTCTGTTATCCCCCAACCTGAGACAACAGATGGGTTTGTAGCGTGCCCTGTAGGGCAAGAGATTCAGACTCTCTCCCACTCAGCAGTGGCGTGAACAAGCTAGAGTTCAGCTGGGGGAAAAGACTCCTGTCTCGGCAGTTGGCAAGGATGGTCTCTAGGTTAAAGCCCAGGCCGGGCACTCGGCCGACCTGTAGTCAGTGCTCAGTTCTCCCAGGCTCCCTTTGTCCGGGTGCATCTACCCTGCAAAACAAGCCGTGTGGCAGCACGTCTCAGAGCTGCAGCCCACTGACTCGGCCGGCGCTCCAGGGCTAAACCTCGCAGCGCGACCTCCGGACTCTCACACCTGCCATGGGGGCCCCCGGAGCGCTGCAGTGTTGAGCCCGAGTCGGCTGACCTGGGCTCGGCGACTCACTGCCGCGGGTGTACCCTCGGGCTGCCCTGTGCTGCAGCGCCCCCACCTGTAAAATGGGGCTCCTCATTCCCAGAAAGGGGGCGGGAGCTACTCATCAAGGCGGGGATCAAGCTACTACCCTGATGGGAGCCACCTCACTAAAGAGATTAATATCAGCTGGATGAATCCATCCAGAGGGGCTGCGGGTTTGCTTTTCTTAAAGCGGGCTGGGTC
Organism: Chrysemys picta bellii; assembly: GCF_011386835.1. Lineage (NCBI taxonomy): Eukaryota > Metazoa > Chordata > Testudines > Emydidae > Chrysemys > Chrysemys picta. Next base: position 4,519,929 of record NC_088798.1, read on the forward strand.
CATCCAGCAGCCCTCGTGCACGTGATCGATGCTAGCAAGGTCCTGCCATTTGGGAACTAAAATTAATGGCGATATCCCATCTCCTAAAGCTGGAAGGGACCTTGAAAGGTCATCGAGTCCAGCCCCCTGCCTTCACTAGCAGGACCAAGTACTGATTTTGCCCCAGATCCCTAAGTGGCCCCCTCAAGGATTGAACTCACAACCCTGGGTTTAACAGGCCAATGCTCAAACCACTGAGCTACCCCTCCCCCAACACTCCCGATGGCTCAGCTTTCGAAAGTCTGGTCCCGCCAACCCTTTTACCGGTCCGAGGCCGGGGAAGGGAGTAACGGGCCCCAATCCTGCAAGGCGCTGAGCACCCTCAATCCCCAACGGGAAAGAGGAAGATCCTCTGCCGGTGTGAAACTGGTGCTGGCGCGAAGCCGATTTACGGCAGCTGAGGATTAGGGGAATACACCGTACGCTGGTTCTCTCTCTCTCCAGGAGAAACAGAACCAAGAGTTGTGAGAATGCAATTGGCGTTTGAAAGCGTTTCTGCGAGAAAGACAAAGGAAAAAACCTTGCCAGGTTTCTCTGCCTCTCCCTCTCTCTCTGTTGCAAGCCGGGTGAATCGCTGAGCAGCACCCGCGATCCCACGCCAAGAGGAAAGAAAATTACCTTTATGAGCTGTCGGCGAGTTAACTGACAGCTGGCAGCCGACGGCCGAGCTGCCTTCGCGAGGGGTGGAATTTAGCAGGACAGTATGTTTATTAACTCAACGCTGCTCGGAAGAAGTCCCTCATTCCCCACTGGCTTTGAGGAGTGAGTACAACAAACAAACCCTGCCAGTGATTTCACCCGCCTGACACTGCAGCCCCCTGCTCAGACCATCTCATGGGGGCGCTCGGTCTTAACGACCCATTCACGCCTCGGCCTCTGCTAAGACTGCCAAGAAGGGGGCCGATTGTGGGGATGGTTTTCACGATGTGGGCACCCAGCCACTCAGCGCTGGATTGAGGCCACCAGCAATCCATCAGGTCGCTGACAACCTGGGCTGGAGGTGAACTGCTGACCCGCAGCCTCCGGGTCCCCACGGCCGGTGCCAACCCCCTGGCCCAGCGTGGTTTCGTCAAGGGACGGTTTTCAAATGTACATTAGCAGCCGTCGAGCAAACAATACGAACCTGGGAGAACAGAGTGATCTCAGGCTAGGACACCGACACGAACGGCTGGCTCCAAGCCTCACGTGTCTGCAATTAGGTGCGACGGCAAAGGAGAGTCCCGTGCTTTGGCTGCCGAGCGGTGCGCCCAGCTGAAAGCTCCCATCGCCTCTCCATTTCGGGGTGACCTCCCCCTTTTTAAGCATGAGCCTGCTTTAAACATGAGAGCAAGGCGGCTAGACCCACATGCTCCGAACTGATATTCCACAAGGTGGGTGAGGTAATCGCTGTTATTGGACCAACTTCTGATGGTGAAAGAGAAACCTCGCCCCCCTTGTCTCTCTAATATTCTGGCTACAACAACTCTGCAATCCCATCGCTTCAGCAGCTCTATCGACCAACCGGACCTTTCCCTTCCCTTCCCTTTCTCCTTACGGTATGTCTACACGTGACGTTTTAGCCATGTTCATTAACACGTGTTAACTAACACCATTGTGAATTCTAGTTGGGGCAGGACACAAGTCTCATCCCGCATGCAAACATTTACTTCAGGTCACGTTTAATGAATCCTAGGCTGCAGGTCTGTGGAGTCCTAGATCCACGCACAAATAGGAACAAACCTTTGGGTCATTTTGCACCCAATGAAATTAATAGGCAGCTGGTTTAAAACAAATAAAAGGAAGTATTTCTTCACAAGATGCATAGTCAACCTGTGGAACTCCTTGCCAGAGGATGTTGTGAAGGCCAAGACTATAACAGGGTTGAAAAAAGAACTAGATACATTCAGGGAGGATAGGTCCATCAATGGCTATTTATTAGGATGGGCAGGGATGGTGTCCCTAGCCTCTGTTTGCTAGAAGCTGGGAATGGGCGACAGGGGATGGATCACTTGATGATTCCCTGTTCTGTTCATTCCCTCTGGGGCACCTGGCATTGGCCACTGTCAGAAGACAGGATACTGGGCTAGATGGACCTTTGATCTGACCCAGTCTGGTCATTCTTATGTTATGTCATGTCTACGCGCTAGAATTTGCAAGCGAGTGGATTAGAAATGTGCCATCGCTGTTGGAGTCCTGCGGATTCCCCCAGCCATTAAATAACAACAGATACTTTTTGCTGATGTAGCAGCCTTTGTCGTAGGTGCTTGAAGAAGCGAGATAAGTTTAACTGAGGTGGGAGGGGTCTATATCTTTTGGGGCGGGGCTTCCATAATTGTGATGCTCATTAGTATTTGTGTGGTCATGGCAGTGCATCGTATGGTTTTATGGCATATTAGCTGTGGGAGTCAAGCTGCCTATCCAATGCAAGGGGACGGGGGTTGTTCTTAACTCTTCATCATATTGAAAGGGGTTTTTGTCTTTGTGTCTTCCCCGATTATACACATGTAGCAACAGTGAGCGATGGGGAAGGTCTGACATGGCTGACTGGGCCCAGGGAAGTCTTTCCTTGACTTTACCTCGATGTAGGCTCAACCCTATAGACCCCACCTGAGACTGATTTTGACTAGCTACCTCAAGGTAAAAACCAAAACAGGTCGAAACTTTTCCGTCAAAGCTGGGTGTTGACCGAAATTATGGTTTTCTGGGCAAAGGGTCTGCGTTCGGTGAAAAGCGTCGCTTTCTCAAGGAACAACCGAACGCCCCCAAACCAAAAGGTTCCAGCCCAAACCTGAAATATGGGAGATGTAGCCTGGCCAGGAGGCCCAGCCTCCGAAGAAGGACAGGAGCGTGAAGTAGCGCAAACGACACCGCCCACGAGGCACTGTGGAGGCATTTCCAAAGCCAAATGTTTCCGTTGTCCCATTTTTGCCGCGTCATTATTTAAGCAGCAGTATCTGCCTCCTGGAGTCACAGCGCCCTTCAGTTCCTCCCCGTATGTCACTTCTCCTCTTAGCGCCATTTGCCTAGAGAAGCGCGGCTCAAATGCCAGCAGACGCTCACACTCACAACAGGGAAATCTGGCTCGAAACGTCCCCCTTCTTGGATAAAATCCCTCAGCAAAAGCTGCTGCTCCCTGCTCAGCCAGTGACCTGCACCTCTCCTCTCCAATCCCCCAAACCACAGGAACTCACGGGAGGTATATTTATGCTTGAGTCAGAATGAAGTCACACTTTATGGTTTCCTCGGTGTCAACTAGTGACTCCTATTCATGTGCTATTTGCATCCCACCCGCCATGTTATTGCAGGGTATTTATAGCGATGTTGCATGTCTAATTATAAGCTACAACTCCCCCCCCAAAGAAAAGAAAAGTGCACACGGGGCGAAGAGGGGAGAGGAGACGTACACGGTGGCTACGGACTCTTAGAATCCAATAATAATGCCCAGTACTTTATATAGCCCCTTTCATCCACAGCGCTCCAAGTGCTTTCCAAACCTTTCATTAGGGCCCACAAGCCCCTAATGTGAGGAGAGAAGAAGAATAACTTCCTGCTTTCTAGATATAAACAGAGAGGTTAAAGGTCAACGCTGTGTAGTGAGTCAGTGGAAGATGTGGGCTTAGAACCCAGGAGTCATGACTCCAAGTCCTCTCCCATTAGACCACATGCCCTACCAGAGCTGGGAACAGAACCCAGGAGTCCTGACTCCGAGTCCTCTCCCATTAGACCACACGCTCTCCCACAGGGCCGGCTTTGGGAACTGCGGGGCCCGAATCGAATACCCGGCGGCGGTCCGGGTCTTCGGCGGCACGTCCTTCACTCGCTCCGGGACTTCCGTGGCATTGAAGGTCCCGCCGCCGAAATGCCGCTGAAGACCTGGAGCGAGTGACGGACCCGCCGCTGAAGTGCCCCCGAAGCCCTTGACCGCCGCCGGGTGAGTAAAAATTAAAAAGTTAAGCGCTCTTCTTTAGGGCGCGGGGCCCGATTTGGGGGAATCGGCCTAAAGCCGGCCCTGCCCTCCCAGAGGTGGGAACAGAACCCAGGAGTCCTGACTCCTTGGTCTCTGCCTTAACCATTCGGCCCTTTTGCCCCCCTATGAGGTAATCAAACCGAAGGATCATAGTTAGGAAGGAGGAGTTAATTGTTCCGGTGTGTTACTGAGTTCATCCTAGGCCAGACTTAGTGAGGAGATCAAGCTGTTATTTCCTAACATGTGGTGAAGTGAACGGAAGAGACGCATACCGATGTCGACGAGTTGACTGGAGAGAATTCGAGGGAGAGTAATAAATATGATGAAGTGGCTCGGGGGGGCTGATTTCTGAAGCATTATTCAAGGAAATAGCCATGTGTCGCTTGGCACCCCATTACTAGGAGGGGAGATGAGCAGTATCTAGAGGTATTCCAGAGAGGGAGAGGAATGCAGAAGGTGATGCAAGGAAGTGTCACTGGTAGAAATGGGATTAAAATGGGCAATGGAAAATTTAGGCTGAAATACAGCTTAGCAGGACAGACCGTGGACTGGGTTCCCAGCAGCAGGGCCTTTCCAGCGTTGGGGTCATCGCACCTAGCCTGCTATAATTTGGGCAGTGATCCGCACTGGCTGGGGTGCAAAGACGGACAGGACAACATAGGACAAAAGAGGTCTCTCTTAGCACTAACTCCCCATGGTTCTAGGGTTCTTGCCAGCAGCTGTTGGAGATGTTAGTTAATCCTTTGCCCACTAAAATCCTGATGAGCTTGGAACGCGCCTTTCCCATGTGATCCCTGAAATATCTGCCAGCATTTGCTTCTAGCTCTGGTACTTATCTGGTCCCCATCACCCCAATATCTAAGCACCTCAAAATCCTTAATGTATCGCTACACCCCTGTGAGGTAGGGCAGTGCTATTGTCCTCATTGTACAGATGGGGAAACTGAGGCACAGAGAGGCCAAGTGACTTGCCCAAGGTCACACAAGAAGCCTGTGGTGGAGCTGAGAATTGACTGTAGGTCTCCCTAGTCCTAGTTAGGGCCTTACCCACTGGACCACCACCCGAGCCTTTCAGCACTCCAAGAACGCTGCGGTTTAGGGGACTTCTGGCATCTAGGGCGTGCAGAACGGCCAGGAGACGGCGTCAACAGAAGCGCGGCGCGACCTGAGGCATGCCAGACTGTGATCGCTCTGGGAAAGCTCGCCCGACAGCTCCTACCCCTGCAGCTTTGGGTCACCAAACCAGCCACGTAACGGCAGTGCCGGGAGGCCTCAGCAGAGATCACACGCAGGACCCTCCGCACTGAAAGTGCGAGCTACAAGGGGAACCCCTGCAGCTGGGAGCAAGCAACTGACTGTGTGAAGAGCTGGGCTCCAAGTGCAGGCACAAAGTCAGCATCTGAAATGTGTGCGCTGCGACGGGCCATCTCCAGCCAGCTGTACTTCTCCCCTGCCACCACCTGTCACACCAGAGCGCAATTTACCACACCCCGCTCAGCGGGGGATAGGCAGTAAACATGAGTAGTCGTGCAGTGGTGGATAACATCCAAGACAGGAGGAGAGAGTGTGTGTGCATATGTGTGTGTACACACATGCTTCTGGGTTAGCACGCGACTCTCGTCTGGTTCTCTGCCCGGCGGATGGAGTTCTTGATCCAATTTGGAATGAATTTTCAGCTCTTCATCCAGGCTCTCCCATTTGTTACCCTTGTCACAGCATTTTGATGAACGGCTGCTATTGGATTTTCTCCGCGGGGCTATCAATCGTCAGCACGAGTGATTCAATTAAGCACTGCAGACCCGCACTCGGAGCCACAGGCACTGAGCCCTCGGCGACGTCGGAGGGGTAACGCAGATGAACACCAGGACAGCAGCACCACCGAGGGCTGCGCTTTCCCAAGCAACAGCTGAGGGGGGAAGGACACCCAGGTCCCTGCCTGTCCGGCATCTCGGTAACTCGCTTTCCAAGACAGAGGACTAATGGGGACTCCCCCGAGCTACAGGGATGAGATTCCCGAGCCATCATCTCCTCCGGAATCCAGCTGGCTTAGAGAGGGACGTTTCCAGGGACAGTCAAAGTGGTAGCCACTGAAATCCGCAGCCCCTCTGCCGAGGCGGAGATGCCTCATCAGACTCATCAATGTAGAAGATGGTTTGCATCAGCCCCGGCTAAGCAATAGTTTGTTTCCCCAGATGTTCCTAAAGGCAGGGGGCAGGGCTGTAAATTAGAGGTGTCCAACCTGCCAAGGATGGTGCAGGTCTGTAATGCCCAGCATTTTTAGTCTATCCTGTTCGGATAGGGAGGGTCGGCTCTCCAGGGGTATGATCTGTTCCCGTGGCTTAAAGAGCCTGGGAATTCCTGGTCACCCCAGTTACGGGGGGGACTCCAGCTCTGCCTGAAGCAGGAAAAGCTACTGGATTGTGTGTGTGAACATCCAGCACTTACGCCAGCTCTGAGAGCGCAAACAGATCCCTGACACCCCGCCCATCTGCCTCAACCCTGGGCCTCTTCCAGGTGGGAGGAGGGAAGTCAGCCTCCTTGGCTCATCCAGGCTGACAAGGAAGGGACCCGTTGTGGCGCTAGTTAGAGATGGGATAGTCCCTGTGCTCCTCTGTCCCCCTTAAAATGCGCACACCTGGCCCAAGAGAAGAGACGGACATTGCCAATCAATTCCACATGGGCCACCAGAAGGCAACAACGTCTGGACACTAACAGCACAGGTCTGGCTCGCAACTGGTGGCCTCGAGGTAGGACTCCGTAGCCCGCTGAGCAGCACGTTCCCCTTCCACTCTTCGCTTTCTGTTCCTGCCTGAAAAGGCAGCGCCACCGAACCTGCTGCTCCCTGCCTGCCCTCACAGGCGTTCTCCTCAACAGCGCTTTTGTGGTCAACGGTCCCCGAGGCAGCATTTGAGGCTGTGAGAAAGCGCATGCCTGTAGCGCGCTGGCCAATGCTGCCGGTGCCAGCGCCGGGTGCAAAACTCCACCCTGGCGCCCAGCAGCCAACGCATCCCATTAAAAAAGGGAGAGGGGGAAGTACAGGGCTCTTAAGATACAAGTGGAAAAATGCAGCCACCCAAGAATTCCTAGCCACATTCCTCCTCTTCCCTCCCCTCTGTCGCTTGCCATTCTGCAGTGATTGAGCACTTCTGGTAGGTGAGCGCAAAGGTTCGCTGGCTCCGGTGAGCCGTCCCCTTCCATGTACACCCAGACAGAGCAATGAGAAACTGGGGTGCCAGGCCGTGCGTTGGCTCACGGGGTGCTTCGTAGCACTGCTGAGCCTGCAAAGGAAATCCCAGATGAAACCATGGGGTTGTTGGAGCAGGTGGAGGTGCTGGCGTGCACGGTAGCATAGGGGCATGCTTCCAGCAGCATGCCTGGGATAGGTGCAAGCTGATGTATGAATGATAGCCTTCAACGGCCAGCCCAGCAGGTGCGCTGTGTTGCAAGAGAGCATCTGGACTCGAGTTGGAGCGTTCTGAGACCAGCATGGATACAAGCCTGGCCAATTGCCATTACCAATAGGGAGGAGGACCGGAATATCATACAAGAAGATCTGGGGGACCTTGAAAACTGGAGTAACAGAAATGGGATGAAATTGAATAGTGCGAAGTGCAAGTCATGCACTTAGGGACTAACAACAAGAATTTTACTATAAGCTGGGGACCTATAGTTGGAAGTGACAGAGGAGGAGAAAGACCTGGGAAGCGCTGGGAGCTAGGGGGGAAAAGCGGCACGCTCAGGGGAGGAGGTGGAGCGGAGGTGGAGGTAAGCTGGGGCAGGGAGCTTTTCCCCGTGGGTGCTCCAGCCCCGGAGTCCCTGCAGGCCTTAAGGCCTACGAATCTAAATAACAGCCTGTGAGTTGTTCATTGAGCCTGGCCGTTATTCTTGGGGTGTGATTGGTCACCGAAATCACAAGGCACAGATTCTGCTCCCTGATTGGTTGTCAAACTTAAAAAAACAACAACCCAAAACCAAGAAGATAATGAATGATGGATCACAAACACCACATTTTTACAGTAGATAAAAATTAGAGATGAATTGTGTTAAAATAGGGAGAAGTTTTGGGATCTAGGAATATTTGAATAAGCAAGTGGTGATCTAAATTCCAGTGAAAATTTAGCAACACAACTCACACAAACCCAACCAACCAAACTCTCCAAGGTGATTCATGAGTATCTATTCGCCAGTCTCTTGACTATCAATCAACCAGTTCTATTCACAACCATGTTTTCACTCCATCCTTGGTCTACACTTGGAGCTAACTGGCAAAGTGTTTTGCTTGCACTTGTGAGTCTTCCAAATTGAGTGCAGCCTTAAGCTTCTCAGTGGTCGTAATATTAGGTTTACCTGCAGTATATTATTCAGCCTCTAGATGGCTCTGTGTGGTGTACAGAGCCCAAACAGGGTTTGGGGACTGGTAAACAAAGGAAACAGAGTGAGAACTCAAGTTGTGGGGAAGCCGGATTGTATCTATAGTTTGTAACTGTTTTCTCCATATATCCTACTCGTCAACGGCACATAATTTTCTTGAGGATGGTTTTGATTCTCCAATGAATCTAGCCCAAGATATAAGTGCCCATTTACTTTACTGTTATTAATTTTTTAAAATCTGTAACATACAAACTCATCACAATCTCTGAAGATGTTTCTGGTGATTTAAGAATGAGCCATACATTAAGCAACAAAACTGACAAGAGGAGTCAGATTGGACAGTGTCTTTCCATCCCACCAAAAGGCACAATCTGCTCAATTATGCGCGGTCATGTCAATACAAACGTCGTCAGTAGGTTGGGCACTGAAAATCTGATGGCGACCTAAATTCAGCTGAATTGAATAGAAAAATAAACTCCATTGTGAGCATGTCTACTTTAATTCCATACATTTCATTGATTCCTCCATTAAAAAAAAATTAAGTGATGCTGCCACAGAATTTCTAGCGGGCTGTACCTGAATGCCCCAGAAATGAACCCTGCCATGCGATTTAGAAACACAGGCAACATCAAGGAGTGTAGGAAACTCACGACGAGCTTTCTAAAGGGACAGACATTACAGACAAGTCGTGGACACCAACTGCCCCTTTGAAATCCATTATTCTCACGAGAACAGGATGAACGTTAGAAAAATCGACTATATTCCTCTAGCCCAGAGCCAGCGGGCTTTTGTAATCTCAACTCTGTCTTCAGAGCTAAAACCGATTTGTTGGATGCATGTGACAGAAAACCTCTCCTCTAAATGGCTCAACGGTAAAGGCAGGAGGCCCTTTGGATCATGTCTGGAGAGATCCCTTGTAGAAACAACCTCAGTCCAGAGCCTGTGGCCCCTGCCTTATTGTGACCTCACTTATCTCTGCACGTCAGATGAAACGTGCAAGCAAGAGCAGACGCGTCAAGACCAAGAGCACAGAAAATAAACCTCCTGTGAGCCAGACTGCTGGACAATATAGCAGAGCATGCAAACAACTTCCCCTTCCCTCATGTGCTAGGCACCTTTCAAAGTCAACCCTCCCCAACAACATTCTGGGAACATCAGCTCTGCCATTCCCTGAAGAGCAATTAAAAAATCCCCAGCTGCCAGAGCCAGGCCCAGCCGTGCTGCCAGTCAGATGCTAACGACCGACCTACCATGCACAAAGACAGAGAGGAGAGGAAGCCTTGGATCTCCTGTCTCCGCCCCGGGCAGGGTGACCGCCTTCCAAATTGCCAGAGGGGCACCTTGATCACCAAGGCAGGCAGGGAATAGCTGATGTCTGGTGAGGAACTCTCTGGAGACTAAGCCCCTCCTTTGCTAATATCACCAACACTCCCTTAAGCTGAAGTTGGTTAAGTCACGGCCTCATCTGCTTTTGAGGCACCTTAATAAGTTCTAGGAAGGTCACCTCTGAGCATGAAACAGCCGTCTCCATCCACGTATGCAACTGTAAATGACCAGAATTAATCTGCACAAGGCCCAGAGAATCCTGTTTCTCCGTCCCAGGAGCTAGAGAAGCACAGGCCGAGAGGTGGGTACGGGCTGAGACTCCTTTACTTTCATTCCCCGATGGATTCCGCAAGCATCATGCTCAGTCGCCACGTGCCCGCTGCAATCAAAGCCCTGCTATTCCCCACCTCGCCCCGCGTTTCCGCATAGTTTCCTACCAGGTGCAGCTTGCATCTTGGCCACGCCGCCGGCCACGATGAGAGCCTCGATGATCTTCGCGTGGTGTTCTGAGTTCACCTCCGTGCTGTGAAGAGAAAGGGGTGGACGGTGAGGAGAGAGCTCTGAGAAGGGACAGTCAGAGCCTACTGGTTATGGATATGGCCTGTGGGACCGGCAAGGCACGGGGCTCTGAAGACCTGACAGGAGAGTGACACCACCTGGAGATACAAATGTTCTCCAGACAAGGGAATGGGCCGTGAGCGCTCTTCCTGAGGAGGAGCGGGGCCTTTAAGGAGTTCATCGGAAGGCACCACACGTCTCAATGCCTTGTTCCTGGGGGGCTGTGATGTTAGCAGCCACAACGCTTGTGTTGCCATCGCCTCACGCTGCTTCCCTGGGTCTGGACCCACAGGGGTCAGCGGAACCTTCTATTTGTCCTTTCACTTTCTTCTATTCCTGCCGCAATCCCGAGGGGCTTGAAATTACAGCTCCCAAACCGGTTATATTCAGGGGTGCTGGAAGCTCCCTACAAGTGAGGGGGCCACCGGAGCCTGAACTGTGCCCTCCCCCATGCCCTCTTCCCCGTCCCCCGAGGTCCTGCTCCTGCTTCTCCCCAAGCCCCTGTCCTCGCACTGCCCATTTTCCCCGAGGCCCTGCCCTCGCACTGCCCCTTCTTCCTGAGCCCCTGTGCCGCCTCTTCTCCCGAGGCCCCGCCTCTTCCTGAGGCCCCGCCCCCGCACTGCCTCTTCCTCCGAGGCCCCGCCTCCCGCACCACCTCTTCCTTTGAGGCTCCACCTCCCTCACCGCCTCTTCCCCCTGAGTCCCCACCCCTGTGCCGCCTCTTCCCCCGAGGCCCTGCCCTTGCAATGCCCTTTCTTCCTGAGCCCCTGTGCCGCCTCTTCCCCTGAGGCTCCGCCTCCCACACCGCCTCTTCCCCCGAGGCCCTGTGCCGCTTTTTCCTCCGAGTCCCCGCCCCTGTGCCGCCTCTTCCCCCGAGGCCCCGCCCCCGTGCCACCTCTTCCCCCGAGGCCCCGCCCCCGTGCCACCTCTTCCCCTGAGGCCCCGCCCCCGTGCCACCTCTTCCTCCGAGACCCTGCCTCCCGCTCACTCCTCTCTGCCCCCTCCTCCCTGTCGCTTGACCTTATGGCTGGTAAAAATTGGGAGACCGTAGCCCACAAAACGACCAAAGGTGTGTAACAAGCGTTCATGAAGGGCCAATGCCAAGCTTTGCAAACATGTCGGCTATGGAGAGTGGATTGTCCATTTGCTCAAGGTAGAAAAATCTAGTAGAGACAAGCCTTAGAGAACCCCGAAAAAGTGCCAGAGCGATGGCTGCAAGTCCATTATGTTGTTCACACAGAGCAAGGCGCCAGGTTACAAATCAACTACTCGATTCCTTTTCCCCTGGGACACCCGTGTCTGTTAACCAATCCCACCATCACTGAGTGCAGGGCAGAGCAGGCAAGATTTCAAATATCAACGCTCACAGCAGAAAAGCTCCTCATTCATTTTTATGAGACAAGCCTTTCACTATTTCCTTCCACAGCCAGGTAGTGTGGCCCGTGGGTGGGGCACGGGAAGGGGATGCGGAAGACCTGGGCTCTAGTCCCAGCTCTGCCACTGTGCCTCAGTGTCCCATCTGTAAAATGGGGATAATGATCCCTGCTTTGAGATCCATAGATGAAAAGCCCTTTGCAATCTGGTTAATAAGCGCTATGTTCTCGTGTAACTTGCTGGCTACATGTGTATGATGATACACCCATTAGCTAGCAGCTGGCCTACTGCTACAGGCTAAGGGAATTGCTCCCTTAGCTCAGGTAGTTGAGGCCTGTGCATTTGGCAATGAAACCCAGCTGACAGCTTGTGGTGGCCATTAATTGCTACACACGGGGGGATTTTTTAAAATATTGTTATTATGAAGCACTAATGCTTCGGGGAAAGGATGGAGAAATGGTCAGTGCCTGTATGTTTGTGCTGGTGGGTCACGTTGATCTACTACACCCAGCGTATGCCGTTACGAGTGGGATCTAAACAGCGTCTGTGGCTCAGCAGCTTGTCAGTCTCTATCCGAGTACGTTGCAGAACATCCCGAGAGAGCCCAGCAATCTGATAGATCGGGTTTGGGTGGAAAACAGCACGACCCTCCCAGGGCTGGGTCGGGTCTGATGACCTTCTCCTGCCCGTGGGGTTGGCTCAGCAGCTGCGTGGCCTGCTGCCGCCGGCTGTCGCCACCTTGCGGTGCTGCGCACGCATGCTGTGGAGTGGGTGTGCGTAACCGAGGAGTTACAGCGCCTCTCGCTCCACAACACACACACAGCAGTCAGGGGCAGCGTCCGTCCGGCTGGCAGCACGGGTGGCAGGCATCTGTGCTGGCTCAGATCTGGCGGAGTCGGGGCAGAAAACAACTCAATCCTCCGAGGCGGGGCTTGGATCTGGGTCGGGCTTGGGTCTTAGGCACAAGCAGAGCTCTACATCCTAGGGCCGGGGAGGAATATGCTCTCTAAACAAAATGACTAAGGTCCTGATTCAGAAAAGCATCTCTGTTTGGGAAGAGCACGGAAGCACATGCTGATGAAACCCCATTACAGCCAATGCGACTTTGGCTTGCACTGGCGCAGAATTAGGGCCACAAACCCAGAGCCGTGACTCGCAGCTGGCGGCGCTGCAAAGGGCTGTGATGTCACAGGGGCTTGTGATGGGCTGGTTTGCTTTGCCGCAGCTCATTTCAGCGAAAGAGCTCAAGGCGCTCGAAAAACAGCAGGCGGTTCAGCCTCACTCACCCGGGAGCCAGGGCAGCGTTGGGACTATACCCATTTTACAGACAGGCAAAGTGAGGCCAAGTGCCCCAGGTTTCACAGCGAGCCGGCGACAGAAGCAGGAATAGAACCCAGGCGTCCTAGCAGTCCCACTGCTGCTCCTACCCCTAAACAAACCCTGCTTTCGATATTGTCACAGGGGAACAAGAGGCAGCAGAGGAATGGTTCAGAAATAAACAAGAGTGGGGGGAAAACTACCCTCCAGAAGATGACCCACAGCAAAACTCCATCCTAAAGAGCACGTCCTTTCCCTCCAGCAGGCCGCTGCGCTCCTGCACGGCGCTCCCAGGCTCCGACACCACAGGTCTATTTAATTTTAAGGAATTAACAGCCTCCTCAATGGCAAATGGGAGAACGGGTGGGCTGGTTTTTCCCCCGTGAGCAGACACTTTCTAAACTTTCTTGAAGGACCAGATGGCCTGTTGTTAAAGGGACGCTGTCAAATAGCTGAAGTCTCCAGCTGCTTTCCCTTAAACTTGTCGCTGAGGACTGGCATGCGGAGGCTGGATACCAGCCGAGTTTGGGTTAGCCAGGCAGTCATTTGGAGCTGGACGGTGTCAGAGAAGGGACATCCGTTTTGTTCTATGAGCAGGGACCTCAGGCCAGTTCCTAATGAGCAGCTGTCTGTGGCACCAGCATCGTTGACGCAGCTGGAGACAGCCTCAGCAGAGAGGCATGAGAAGAAAAGGGCCATCGAGATGGAGCCATAGTCAACACTCATGGTTTGTATTAGGGTAGAGTGGCCAACACACCGGGGAATTGAACGTGGGACCTCTGGAGGTAAAAGCACAGGCTGCTACACATTGAGTTACAGCTACCTAGCTGGGCTGTAACACAGCGGTTCTCAACCAGGGGTCTGCTGCCCCCTGGCAGCCCCACGAGCTGATTTCAGGGGGCCGTGGGGCCCCGCGGCTAAGACATGGGGCCCTGAGCCCCGGCACCCCCATGGGGCTGAAACCGGAGCACAGTCGTGAGGAGCCTGAGCCTGGGTGCCCCCCGCGGGACTGAAGCCAGGAACGGAGCTGTGGGGCTGAGGCCCTGGTGCTCCCCCGTGGGTCTAAAACCCTGAGCCCTCAGGCCCCTGCAGGGCAGAAACCCGGACCCCCGAGTCCCCCTACCCCGCATCTGAAGCCCCAGCCCTCCCCTGCATGGTGGCTGAGGTCCAGTGCCCCAAGCTCCCCCACCCTTCTGCAGCTGAAGCCCTGCAGGGCTAAAGCCTTGAATCTCCTGCCTCTTCCAACCCGGTGACTGAAGCCAGGAACACCAAGGCCCCCTCCTGCTGGGCCCTGGAGTTTTTATAGTATGCTGGGGGGAGGCCTCAGAAAGAAAAAGGTTGAGAACTCCTGCTGTAACAGACTCATATCGTGTGCTGATCCGGTGCAGAAAGGGCTCTGTCAGACCCACTCGTCAGTGGGTTACAACAGCACCTCGCAGCCCAGCTGAGATTACAGCCCCCATCCCCGGTGCTAGGCACTGTCCATATGTTATAACAAAAGCCAGGTGCGTCTCAAAGCCAGCTCACCTTGACGCAGGTGGGCGGAAGAGCACGTCGCCGAAGAGCTCCCCCAGGGCCCTGGGGGTGAGGTGGCTTTTGCTGCCGTTCTGACCCACTTTGCAGAAATGGCTGGTGAGGTGCTGCAGGAGGAGGCCGTGCTGCTGGGGGAGGGTGGGCGACTCCAGGACCATCTTCACCCGCTGGCCGCACTCTTCCAGGCTCTGGGTTTCTGTGGGAGAGGAGAGCAAAAGGGAAGGAAGCTTTTAGCCCAGGGCAGAGCATCCCAGCACCAAGCCCGGGGAGCTGCGGAAAAGTTTGTCACCCAGGCCGCTCAGGTGAGATTTATTTCCCTTCTCCTCCCATCGGCCAGCCTCATTTCTCTCCACGCTACAGATCAGGGGTTTAGCAAACTCAGGCCTTGTCTACATGGCCCTACAGTTCAGACTATAGAGGAGTGAACGGCATCGTGCACCAAAGGGCTGCGCTGCCCCGCGTAGACAGTGTGAACGTGAACTAACGAGGTCCTGTTTGAAGAGGATGTGCCTTTTAACTTGCGCCCGTGTCAGAGAATCACAGCGTAGCCTGAGCCCGCTGGGTTGATTGTCACAGCGGCTGACCGTACTGCGGGTGAGGGTCGCCCCTCTGCCAGCCCTCAGGGCTCGAGTGGTCCCTGGACGTTGTGATGGCCCCTTTGCCCAGCGGTGAATTTCACCCTGTCAGAGCAGCTGCATTCTACAGCTGCCTGGCCAAATGTCCACGTGGCGCTGGTGATGTGCCCACCCAGGGTTTTATCTACCCAAGAGTCCCTAGCCCCTTCGCAGCAGTTGTAACACACACCGCTCCGCCTCTACCCTCCCCCCACGCCCCTGCAACTTCATGTCCCAGCCCCTCAGAACTGAGCCTACCTGGCATGTTGCTAATTCTTTGTAGCGCACCCTTTATGTGCCACCCTGGGAACCGCTGCTGCAGGCATCCCCAGTGGCCGTTCCCTGGTTTACCCCCGTGCCCGTAAGGATATTTCATGAGCTCACCTGAGCCAGGCTGTGCCACATGGACACAACTCAAAATGGCCACCTGGGTGCTAAAGATCGGAATATAAACCAATAGTCCTTTGTTGAGCCAACCAAAATACGGTCTGCGTGAGGCTCCTGACCAGGGCAGGTGTCTTGTGTTAAGACAGGGACACTTGTCCTTTCCTATCACAGCTTCACCCAGAACTGGCCTTTGAAAGAAGCAACCAGTTCTTTTTAATCTGGCCTGCTGGGCCCTGATTGGACCCTGCCTGCTCCCAGCCCTTCTGGCCACTGGAGGACCAAGTCTCACTGGTTCCACAAGTGGCTGATCCTGGGGGCGGGGAGCTTCCTGAGGTAACCCCTAGAGGTCTAAACTTGCCGCTCTTCTCTTCCAAAAGGACTGCTTCACAAGGCAGGGTGTGTTTATAAAAGTGTGCTTGCAATAACCGTAACTTCACCCCCAACTTTGCCTCCCGTGTTCCTCGTTTTAGTGCCAAGGTGAGGTGTGCTCCCTGCAAATTTGGTATCTCTCCCCTTCCCTTTTATTGCCGAAGGTTATTTAGGCCAGAAATAGAGAATCATCGTGCAGGGGTTGCCGAGAGAGTTCTTTAAACCAAAGGGGTGAGTCTTACGCCATTTTAAGATCCCTGCATGAATAATCATGTGTGTGTGTCCCCCTCCTTGGTCCCACCCTGGGGCTCGAGCGCAGATGGACCCAGCCTTCGGACATAGGAAGCACATCTCCCCCGCATCATACTGGGTCATTAACAGGCTGAAATGGTACAGGGCAAACACTGATTTCTAGTCATTCCAGACTCGCTCCACTGACCTCAGCACAGTGAGTCTAAATTCCCCCTGGAGTAACAGAGAGCAGATTCTGGCCACTTGCAAATACATTCTCTTTCAATCGGCATGATTTCAAAGCACTTTACCGACTGTACAGAGGAACCTCTGAAATGCAGCCGCCTCTAGGGTGGAACATGGCAGCTGTTTAACAGCAAACAGTGACTCAGCAGTTTCGGACAGGAAATGAAGAATTCCATATACAACTGAAGCTGCAGGGGAATTTAAGCAGGCAAGCTGTAATAACCCACAGTGGATTTTGCCCAGGATTGGCCCTTACACCTATACGGAGAAGGATTTGTGCGCTGTAGTTTATAGAAGTGAAATTGCCTCTGTCAGTGGGGCTTGGGGAGGATTTATGTGGTACGCGTGCTGGCAATTTAGTTTTGAGTTTCCTGGCTGACTATGATCTATACCTGACAGGTGAATAAGGGAAGCGTGTGGGTGCTAGTAAGTCACTCAGAGGGTACGTCAGGGGACGAAGAGGAATCATTGTGCCAAAGGGGACCGGGGCAGTTTCAGAGTGTAGGATTTTTTTTTACGGTAACCTGCAAAGGGGGGGAAATGGGTGAGTGACCTTTATTTTTGCTTCTTTGTGCTACGTGAAGCGGGCTAGAAAGGTCTGGGGTGGTAAAATATGTTGGTTTTCCGCTTGCATTAGAACTCCTGTTTTTGGCTACGCTGAATCTCTCCGGATGACTGGCGCTGGGAGGAGAATTATGTCTTCGGAGGCTGTGCTACTGTGATTGTTTCAGACTCGAGGGTTTTTATATGGTTTCTATCAACACTTCTGCCAGTGGGAAAATTTCAACGTTTGGGCCTAAAAAGGACAGAAAAACATCACAAAAATGTTGGCACATTTTTACCAGCTCTGTAGCTGGCAGGAGAAAATTCAATTTGAACGGGGAAAAAAAATGAATTTTTCATGAACGTTTTCTCAAAAATGTCATCCCACTTTTCAAACTAATAGAGTCCTATTTAATTCCAATATTTAACGAACGCTTTGGAGAAAGGACGTCTTTGACAAAAATCCAAATGCCTCTTCCTTTTCAATTAGAAGCTCTATTCCTCGCCTGAGTCTCCAAGGAGTTCTCCAGCAAAGCCAAGCGAGAACAGATCTGATATTCCTGCTGTTTCTTAGGTTAAAAAAATAACAGCAGAAAAACAACCCTTTCAGGCTTTCTGTATAGATCAGAAAGAAGTAAAAAAAAAAAAAGACACAAAGCTCTTTCTTTTTCCTTTGTAGGTCTCCTTTAAGGGAGGTTAAGATTCAGAGGCGATCATACTTCAGGTCACCGATACATGTCATCAAATTGTGATGCTGCTGTATGCATAGCACGAAGCCATGAAGTCCAAATGAACACGGGGCCCTGACCGAGGACACAGGTCGGAGCTTTGAAAATCTGGACAGTAACTTGAATTCCATGACAGACAACAGCTCAGTCAGGAACTCAGTTAAATCAGCCTGGTTCTCCACTGCCTGGCAGCTTGTCTCGACATTTGCGCCCTGCGCAAAGAACGGCGTCAGTGACCGCGCAGCCCGCAGGGCAAGGTGGGACCAGTCCCGGAGAGGTCACATTTTCAGACATAGTCACTGCTTTGGGGTGTCTCAAATCACGCACCCCAAAAAATCAAGGAACCCCAAATTAGTGGCCACTTTGAAAAATTTGACCTCGCTCTGCTCAGTGGAAAAGTCAGGATTAGACACGCCAGAGGTGAGGGCACTGGTGTAGGACTTAAAAGGCTTGGGCTCAAGTCTCTGGTCCATCACACAACCTTAGCCTCTCTGTGCCTCAGTTTCCTCTCAGCACTAACAACCCTCTATTACTCGGGGGGTGAGGCTAAATCCACTATAGGGATGGAAAAGCACCTAAGAGAGAGAGAACCCAGGAGTCCTGCCTTCCAGTCCCCTTGTCTAATCACAAGGCAACACTGCCCAACACGTCTCTCCGTGGGTATTAGAACTGGGCGAAGCACAGGGCGATGCCAGGCGGGTACGTGAGCTCAGCTGGCTCGACAGCCCGTGCCCATGTGGCTTTGCAGCTCGTCTGAAACTGGAGTGGGAGTTAAAAAGGCAGGAGCTAAATTAATAACCGAAGCCTCTATATTTGGAAAGGAAAGCGACTGTTGACCCGAGGAAGGGTGGCGTCAAGGACACTGGAGGGCTCTAATTAAGCAGAGGCCAGGTGGGGGCAACCAGGAATAGCAGGCATGGCACAGCCGCACAGCAGGCGTGTGATCTCACAGCCCAGTGCCTGGCCTCTGAGTGGCTGCTACATTTTCATCTGGAGGCCCCCGTCCGGAGCAGAGCCGGGTGCTGTATATATGTCTCTTACACCCCCAAATGCTGGGCTTGGGGGGTGGCTTCAAACCCTGGGCCACAACCCGAGCTTGGGCACCTCCCTTCAGCCTCATCTCACCGCGTCTCTTCTCTTCCATGGGCACTAAGGAGACGCCCAGGCTGCCTGGCCAAACAATACTAGTGATGCCCAGCTCTTCTCTAACGCTTGCCACCAGCCGAGCTCCAAGCGCTTTACAAAGAAGGGCTGTACCATTGTCCCTGTTGTACAGGTGGGGAAACTGAGGCACGGGGAAGTGCTGCGTCTTGCTTATGGTCACCCAGCAGGCCAGTGGCCCAGCCAGGAGTAGACTCCGGAGTCCCAGTCCAATGCTCTATCCCCTAAATCCAATAACCGCAGGGAAAAGATTTGCTTCATGCAAGTGTGTCTGTCACCCCCTAATCTGTGTGCCCTCCCCAGGATGACGGGTCAGGGTAGGGATATGGCAGACACATGGCACAATGAGCTGCCACTCAGGGCAGCAAGCCGGGGGTCACCTCGATGGGCTGGGCAGGAAGAAATTACCCAGCAGCCTCCTTTGCTGGTTCAATACGTAGCAGAGATGCTGGGCAAGCCCCTTCCCACCAGCTCCACACCTAGGCACCCTGGCACTGTTTGCAGGTTACAGGTCGCGGGTCGACTGATGTCAGCTGGCCGGCCACCTAATGTCAGTTCTCGCCTCGCTCCAGTCCACAATCAGCCGGGGGGTGGGCTCCCCCTGGGAACGCTGCATACCCGACTGGGGGAATCGGAACCCTTTGCTCAGAAACCAGCTCCTTCGGTGGCTCCATCTCACCACAGCCGTTACATCTGCACTATGGGGGCTGCAGCATCACAGTGCCCCAGCTACGTCACTGTAGATGTTTCCTACAGCGACAGAGGGTGAGTTACCCACCTTCCCAAGCAGCGGGAGGCAAGTGGACGGAAGCACTTTTCCCTCCAGCTAGCCACGTCCACACCAGGGAGTAGGGTGGTTTAAGTACGATGCTCTGGGGTGTGAAGTTTTTCACACCCCTGAGCACCATCGCTATGTCTAAGAACTTTTAAGTGTAGATGGGGTGTTAGCCTCTCAGCTAGGATGACCTGCCGCAAATACAGCAACAGCCATGTAGTCAGCAAAGCAGTGGAAGGCTCGTCTCTCGGGACACCATAAACTAGACTAGACAAAACTCTGGAGAGTATACGTCAGGGATCAGCCCGGCCTGGTCCCTGCGGTTGGAGTAGGTGACATCTCATGGGTCTTCTCCATCTCTGATGTCTATCGAAACAAACATTCCTTCGAGCAAAGGGAATGGTGGTTTTATTCTTAAAGACACAGATATCTGAAAAGGGGGATAATCCAACTACAGGATAGATAGATAGATAGATAGATAGATAGATAGATAGATAGATAAGAACATAAGAAAGGCCGTACCGGGTCAGACCAAAGGTCCATCTAGCCCAGTATCCTGTCTACCGACAGTGGCCAATGCCAGGTGCCCCAGAGGGAGTGAACCTAACAGGCAATGATCAAGTGATCTCTCTCCTGCCATCCATCTCCATCCTCTGACAGACAGAGGCTAGGGACACCATCCCTTACCCGTCCTGGCTAATAGCCATTAATGGACTTAACCACCATGAATTTATCCAGTTCTCTTTTAAACTCTGTTATAGTCGTAGCCTTCACAACCTCCTCAGGCAAGGAGTTCCACAAGTTGACTGTACGCTGCGTGAAGAAGAACTTCCTTTTATTTGTTTTAAACCTGCTGCCTATTAATTTCATTTGATGACCCCTAGTTCTTGTATTATGGGAATAAGTAAATAACTTTTCCTTATCCACTTTCTCTACATCACTCATGATTTTATATACCTCTATCATATCCCCCCTTAGTCTCCTCTTTTCCAAGCTGAAGAGTCCTAGCCTCTTGTAGATAGATATGCCTATACGTAGATAGATAGATGATGGGGTGTATAGGGATAGAAAGAAAGAAGGAAAGAAAGAGGGGGTGTATAGGGATAGATAGATAGATAGATAGATAGATAGATAGATAGATAGATAGATAGGGGTATGGGGATAGATAGATAGATAGATAGATAGATAGATAGATAGAGTGGGTGTATGTAGATAGATAGATAGATAGATAGATAGATAGATAGATAGATAGAGGGGGTGTATAGGGATAGATAGATAGATAGATAGATAGATAGATAGATAGATAGATAGATAAAGGGAGTGTAAAGGGATAGATAGATAGATAGATAGATAGATAGATAGATAGATAGATAGATAGATAGGGGTATGGGGATAGATAGATAGATAGATAGATAGATAGATAGAGTGGGTGTATGTAGATAGATAGATAGATAGATAGATAGATAGATAGATAGATAGATAGATAGATAGATAGATAGGGGTATGAGGATAGATAGATAGATGATGAACTGCCACTTAGCCAGCTGGCTGCTGGGTGGATATATATGCTCCCTTTCCGGGACACACCGTCTGCTGTTACAGCTCATCCTTGTAAAGTGAACCCAGGAACGACAGCGAGACGGGCGCCTCTTAACCACTTGTAACAATAATCATTAATAATAATAATTAACGAGTGGTTCTGGGAGGCCCACGCGGCAGCAGGATAACAAGGCTGCTGGGACCCGGAGAGGGCAGGGCTCTGCATAGCTAACGAGGCTGTTGGGAGGGGAGTTTTGACTGAGGGTTCCAGCTAATGAGACGATTGGGAGAAGGTGGGGGAGAGCCCAGCGCTGGAGGAGGGAGGATCACAATTAAAACCAGGCAAAGCGGGCGGGTTAGGAGACAATTAAACCAAAAAACGAGGAGAGGGAAGAGCCTGTAGCTCCTCTGGAGAGGCAGTGCAGGGAAAACTGGGTCATCACCTCTGCGTTTCTTGGAAAGGGGACCAAGGGTGTCATGCCAGGTTTAGACATCTCCGTAGCCAGGTCCTTGCCAGGATCCCTATTCCAGATCAACCCTGGGAGGCCGCGCACTGGCAGAGACGTCTTTCCCACCTGTATTTCACAAACTGCGAACCCCCACCCCCGCCCTGAAAGAGATGATATTAAAATGCAACTCTATAAACCCAACGGCTCACCCCAGCCAGCTCAAATCCTGCTACGCAGAGACCGGGAGAGCCAGGGATAATACATTGAACCTGCATTGTTAAAAATACCAGAACCTGCCTGTGTCTTTGCTACGCCTTCTGTCCGCAGAGCGTAAATCAGTCTCACCGACATGCAAACAAAGCACTCGGATATTAATTGGCTGTCAGGTGGGGACGTGCGTCTTCGCCCTCTGCTGGACGCAATCAAAACTGCTCCCCCATGTGTCATAGGCCCCATAACACTTGGAAAGGAAGGAGATTCTCCCGTAGCTCAAGTGGTAGTGGGGAGAAGCCATGCTTGCCGCTGTGGTGAGTGCCGAAGAGCACAGCAGTGGGAGAACCCTGAATAGGGTGACCAGATAGCAAGGGTGAAAAATCGGGACAGGGGGTGGGGGGTAATTGGCACCTATATAAGGCAAAGCCCCAAATATCAGGACTGTCCCTACAAAATCGGGACATCTGGTCACCCTAACCCTGAAGCTCTATTCTGCAGCCTCGCTAAACACAGTCCCCTTCCTCTCGAATGAAGATTAGCAGACTGAGCCGGGGACCACCCGAGCGAAAAGCAGGAGCTGTGACAGCCCCCTTTCCTCTGCGGATGGGGTACGGGGAGGACCTGGAACACGCCCCAGTGGGCTGGGCAATCACTGGCCGAGATGCAGATGGGGTTGGACTAAAGAAACACAGAGAGGGAGAGGGGACACGGTTGTGCCCTGATGGAAGGGCAAGGCACGGCGGGCTGCGGACACAGCCCCTACTGCTCCCCCCCTGCCCGTCGCTCCTGCTGCCACAAGCGCCGGCTAGGAACGAAAACATCCGACGAGCCGAAAATAAACGGTCATTAATAACGACAGACTAACGAGCCAGCCGCCCTTCCTCCCAACACCTTTAAATAGCTACAGCATCTGCAAGGCGCCGGGGGTCTCCGGAGGGGATTCCTCCACCAGATGGGCCGTTGCTCCTCCCGCCCCCAAGGAGCTACTGCACCATTTGGCCTCGCTCAGTCCAGATCCATCTCCCCTGCAAAGCTCTGCTAGGTTTTCACGTTGCTGCTATTGGTGCTGTCTGGGCTCCTCTGAGCCCATGGAAAACAGCCAGATGCAGGGGGCAGCGCTGCGGTCTCTGTGCCTTTGTGATTAGCCCAGATGCCTCTGGCCTTTAGGGAGCTGTGAAATCCAGACTCAAACCTGGGCCCACATTTCAGTGAGGGTGCATGTGTCTGGTGGGCCAAGCTGGGGCCAGGACATGTCTGAACCTTGATGAGTCTCAAAGTCTGGCTCAGACTGTCAGCATCACGGCCAGACTCGTGGTTCGCAGAACTCCAATGCTGAGCACAGCTGACCGCCGGAGCGTGGGTGGGGGAGAGGGTTAGGTTCCCAATGTGGACCCGCTCCCTAGGATTGCCAGGTGTCTGGTTTTCGACAGGAACGCCCGGTCGAAAAGGGACCCTGGCGGCTCCGGTCAGCATCGCCGACTGGGCTGTTAAAAGTCTGGAAGCCCTCTCCTGCACCCCAAACCCCTCATCCCTGGCCCCAGCTCAGAGTTCACACCCCCAGCCCAGAGCCCGTACCCTGTCCTGTATCTCAACCTGGAGAGTCCTCCTGCACCCTGACCCCCTCATTTCTGCCCCCACCCTGGAGCCCGCACTCCCAGTTAGAGCCCTCACCCCCTCCCGCACCCCAACCCCCTGCCCCAGCCCAGTGAACGTGAGTGAGGGTGGGGGAGAGCGAGCGACGGAGGGAGGGGGAATGTAATGAGTGGGGGCAGGGCCTCTCGGAAAAGATGGGGAAGGGGGTGGGGCCTCAGGGAAGGGGCGGGACTAGGGTGTTTGGTTTTGTGTGGTTAGAAAGTTGGCAACCCGACCGCTCCCCCATCTGACTGTCAGCCCCGATTCGGTGTGAAGCAGTGTGGCTACTCTGATGTCAATTCAGATGCACCAATTCCCATCAGCTGAGGATCTGGGCCCATCTCGGTTAGAGTTTATCTATGACGGGCTAAGCCAGGAGTGTAAAACCGAAACCCCTTTGTGATCCGAAGCCAGACCCAAAATGTGCAGCCGAGTCCCGTCTCTGCTAACAAGGTAGCTACGAACTGGTGTAGCGCCAATTAGCAATGAGACTATTAAAGAGCAATCCAATCAAGGACAACCCCTGGCTGGTTGCGGAACTGACTCAGTGCTGCGTGTTTTCACGGATGGATTTTAGTCCCATTCTCACAGATGGGGAACTGAGACGCAGAGCGCTGCAGTGACTTGCTCGCGGTCACAGCTGAGTGCAGGAGAAGAACCCCGATTCATTAGATTAGAACAGAGTCCATGGCAGAGCCAAAAATTGATCCCTCGTCTTTCGAGCCCTACTCCAGTGCCTTAACGACAAGCAATAATAATAGCTAGCATCTGTAGGTCTCAGTGTGCTTTACAACGGAGGGCAGAATCATTGCACCCATTTTACAGAAAGAGAGACTGAGGCACAGAGGGGGGAAGTGCCTTGGCCAAGGAGACCCAGCAGGCCAGTGGCAGAGCCAGGAACCCAGTTCTTCTGAAGGCCAGTCTAGCACTCTATCCCCCTGGCCACACTGCCTCCTGTCGGGCCAGCTCTTCCTCCAGGCTTGCTGGTGTTTCTCACTGGCTTCCCCTCCCCGCTTCTCTGCCCCTTCCCAGTTTTGGCAGGAGCTCCCCTGCCTTGTGAGTTATGATTTCATAGGTCAGGGCGTGCAGCGCCCGGAGAAGCAGCAGGAAGGAAGCAAAAGCCCCACTTGCTGGTGACTGCGCTACCGGGGAAGCAGAGCTGCCAAACCTTCCTGATCTCCAGGGCGCCTCCCCTCCTCCCCCTGGATTAAGCTTTAATCCCTCCTGGGGCAGGACCTCTAGTTTACAAGCCAGTTTCCAGAACAAGACTCAGGCACTGGGGCGTTCGGTGCTGCGCGAGGCAGCCGGCACCCCATGGCTTTGTGCACCTGGGCTGAGGGTTTGAAGGAAGGGCGGCGGGCTCCGAACGCCGGCTCGATGCCCTGAAGCTGGAGATGCTGCTGCTGTGTCCCAGGGACGTGGTCACAGGGCGGCGTTGGCTCCCATGGAGCACGAGCGCCCAGTACGGGCAGGATGAGCATCAGTGAAAGCTGGTTAGAGCCAGGGTGATGGGCTTGGGCCATGGGTGCTGGCTCACGTATGCAGCTTAAGAGCAACAGGGGCCAAGCTGGGAGCTCTGGGTGCAGGAGAGGCCCTAGCACGTCCCAGGTTGGGGGGAAGGTGAGCGGAGGCCCTGGAATGATTCGCTGGTGAAAAGCCAGAACCATGAGAATAATACCAGCGTTCACCAGGGCTTTTAGGTGAAGGGCCCAAGGCCACACAGCAAGTCAGTAGCAGAGCTGGGGCTGCACCCAGAGTCCTGTTCTTCCCCCGTGCTGCCTAGCCCACGCTGTCTCTCCGGGATCAGTAGCAGGGGCTAAGGCTCAGATCCTCAGAGATTTCAGGCCACACCGAGATCAATGGGAGTTAGGCGCCTAACCACCTTCAAGGATCTAGGCCTAAGTGATGACCCAGAGTGTGAGACTTCAAGAGAAGCTCCAAGGACCTTGGAGCATGGTCAATCACACAGGGGCAGGGCTTACAGCTAGGTTAATTTTGACTCCATCCCTCAGTCCGGTCCCATATCCTGTCTTTCACATCTTCCTCCACCCGAGCCCTCTGTTCTGCCTCTCCAGCACCTTCATTTCCTTCTCTGATTGCAAGCTCTCCCAGGCAAGCTCTGTGCATGTACAGCGCCTAGCACCAGGCTATCCCAGCACAACCCTACTGCAAATACCGAGGTGCTAGTAATCGAATCTCCCCAACCTGTGCATTGGGACGGCTTCATGCTGTGGGTGAATGGAGGAGTTCGGTCTCCAGGACTCCCAGACCAGCACTAAATGTCATGGTCGGGTTCCCCCGGGGAGGGAGCGGAAGAGTCGCATTGCCTGCGAGTGATGGTTTCTTTCCTCTTAATCAAAGCCTCCGGGAAGTTGGCTCCATGGAGGGCAGGGGCCTCTCTTTTCCAGCCCGCATAATTTCTGCAGCCCTTTCGCAAGGGATGAAAACCCCCCAAATCTTCAGCGTTTTAAGATGTTGCAAAAAAATAAAAAAATAAAAAAAATGGAGCCTCCGCCCCCGCCCGGTTTGCAGAGCCGGGCCCGACCGTCCGCAGGAATGTTGCGATGTCACGGGGGTACGGTCCGGCTTTCTTTTCCTCTTGCCTGTTTCCAATTTGTGCAATCACATGGCTGCATGAGCACTAGTAATGAGCAATTACTGTGGGCAAAAAGACGGCCGCGCTGAAGACGGCTCTTTCGACTGATTGGTAAAGGGATTTTCTTTTGCATGCAGGCTGGATGGGGCAAATTCATGGCTGGGGGGAGTGCCACTGAAATTGAACCAAAGACACATTTGGCTCAATGAGTTTGCTAGTAACATGGAAGATCTATTGCATGTCGATGTGACTAGATGGTAACCACAAGGTCGTGGGGTCAAACACTCCAGAACTTGGGTTCATACCCAGGCAGAAGGACTAACGGACATTTCACTCTTAAAGATGCTATCTCTGGCTGAAAGATCACACCAAGGGTCCTGCCGCCCATCTCTGGGCACTGGCCAGGTAGAATTTAAGGATCTCAACTCCTTTAAAAACATCTCATCCCTGACATCCTGCCTGGTGGGTTCTAAGTAGAACATCTCCAAACTTTCAGACCAAAATCCAAAGCCAGGCAAAAAACTCACCTGGGTTGGAGTTTTGTTACAAGCTCTAGACTCCGGCAACCTTCACAGATCTTTTGGCAAACCTGGGTTGTAGTTCTGAGAGGGGCAAGTGCGTTCACGGGTTCAGGGAGAAACTCAATGCATTTGCAGAGGCCCCACCTTGAAAAGAGGCTAAACCCGGCGGCTTTGGATGAGTTTGATTTGGGTTGGGTTGGATCTCGGACTGAGAGCAAAACTGAGGGAGGAGGAGGAGGTGCAACTGTGATGGCCGCCTTCTTGGCCAACACATGAAGCATTGAACTGGGGACCTCCACACCCAAAAGCAAGGGCTCTGTAGCTCGAGATAGAAAGCTTTGTAGGTAGGCACTGGAACAACTCATATCTTCTGTGGATCAGCGCAACATGCGCCCACCAGAGGGTTTTACAATGTCACACAGACCAGAAACGCAGGGGGAAAGGAGGGTTTGCGTGAACCCCCGTGAGCAAACCCCCAAAGGCTCAGAAAGCCCCAGCCTGCGCAGAAGGATCCCTTATTCCCAGTGGCTCTCAAAACATGGTCTGTGGAGCACCAGTTGTTTGAAGAACCAAACATCTGGAGAACCATTTTGCAGTAGCACAGGGGACCCTCTCTAGCCCCATGTTCAAGCATTTCTTCAGCGTCCCAACACTGCTTCATGAATCACCAACGCCACCTCGCATAATGTTCTTGGATCTCCTGGCAGGTCACCCACCCAGACAGAAACTCCCCTCACCTTCTCCAGTAGGGAATACCAGTTTGCCAGGACCCTGCACCAGTCCACAGACTGCCCTACAGAGGTCTGGCAGTAGCAACTGTACTGAATCTGAGCATAGGTTTGCATGTCCAAGAACCGCAGCAATCAGAGATGGAAACGATAGACCATCTAGTTGCTCTCCCAGCCAGCGCAGCATTGATCCCCGCTGGACGCTAACCAGTGTTTGGGCCCATCAGTCACAAGCAATGGGATTTTCCATGGAATTTGCTTTATCCCCTAAATCTCTTCCTAATAGAAAGTCTAAGGGAAGGTGAAACTTCCAGTCCCTCATCTCCCAGCTCCAGGCCAAGATTCTGAAACGTGTCTTGATTTTGGACGGTCAATTTTAGGCTTCATCCACACTTGGAGCGGGATTCTGAGCTCATGCAGATACACATACGCATGATCGCTAGTGTGAGCATGTCTGCGCATGCTGAGAATCGCACCCTGGTCTGATTCTGGGGGATGCTTTAAAGGCAAATGTAAAACTTAACTCCCTCCTGAGAAAAAGAGCTTTAAAGCCCATGAAAGCACCAGCTGCTTTCGCCTCTGTTCCCGGCTTGGGCCTCCTCCTTGCGTCATGAAACAAACAAAGATTATTTCTGCCCTGGAATTTCTGGAACTCGCAGGCGGCGGGGGGTGGGTGGGGGGGGAGGAGGAGACGACGGCTCCCCTTTGAAGTGGCTTAACGAGCCGGTCAAACTAATTGCTTTCTAATTGAGTTTTTATTCTTGGAAAGGAGGCAGCCTTTGATGACCTCCCTAGAATGTGAGAGGGAGGAAAGCAGGACGGGACACTCCATCCCCATGCGGTGCTCCCTGCGGGCCATTTTGGGAGCCAGCTGACCTAGTGTATTTCTCATGGGGGCTTCTCGGTAGGGAGGGTGTCTCTGCCCATGCTGGGTGTGTGTGTGTGTGTAGGGGGGGTTATGAGGGGCAGGGAGTGGAGGAAGGCTAGTTGTGCAGCCAGAGGGAGAATCCCCGTGGAGCTGGTAACTGGGTTGGGGGAGGAGGAGTTGGACCGGTTCAACGCTGAGCTCCAGCGGGGAAGAATGGCTTCCAGTGAGTCTCGATGAACCCTTGCATGGAACCATGAGCCCGCCAATGTGCCAGTCTGACCCCAGACCAGGAGAGGGCCTCGTAGATCCCTGCGCCGTGCCGTCGTGATTCCACAGCGCTGCGTGGCCGGCCCAGATGCCCCCTCGTCCCCGGAACACAGCCAAAGGGGGGGAATCTCTCCAGCCTCTGAAACACGTGGCCCGTGGAGAGGCTCGGAGGTGAGAATGAAGTTTAGATAGAAAAAAAGGGTGATACACACTTCTTAGAGGTAGAAATATTTATCTATCCATCCATCCATCCACCCACCCCCATACGTATCCATTCACCCCATACGTCTGGCCACCCCATACGTCTGGCCACCCCATACATATCTCCCTATACATATCTATCTAGCCATCCATCCATCCATCCCCATACGTCTGTCCACCTAATACATATCCATCCACCCCCATATGTCTGTTCACCCCATACATATCTATCTAGCCATCCATCCACCCCCATACTTCTATCCACCCTATACATATCTCCCCATCCAGCCACCCTATACATATCTATCTATCCATCCACCCCCATACGTGTCTATCCACCCCCATACATATCTATCCATCCCCATACGTGTCTATCCACCCTCATACATATCTATCTATCCATCCATCCACCCCCATATGTCTATCCACCCCATACATATCTCCCCATCCATCCACTCCATACATATCTATCTAGCTATCCATCCACCCCCATACTTCTATCTACCCCATACATATCTCCCCACCCATCCACCCCATACATATCTATCTAGCCATCCATCCACCCCATACCTCTATCCACCCCATACATATGTCCTCATCCATCCACCCCATATGTCTATCCACCCCATACATGTCTGTCCACCCCATACATATCTATCTAGCCATCCATCCACCCCCATATGTCTATCCACCCCATACATATCTATGCACCCCATACATCTTTCCCTTTCTCTCTCTCCACCCATCCCAGCGGATACGGAGGTGCGGTCCCTATCACCCTTCCACCCTGTGCAGCCTGATTGACTTCAGCAGGGCGGCGTGAGGGGCAAAGCAGCCCAGGATTTGACCCGTAAAGTCTAAGGCCCAGATCTGCCAATGGCTCTGCTGGGATACGCTCGGTGCTGGTGTGACCCCGGATAGAGACCCAGGCAGGCTCAGTCCCCACCCATGGGATGACACCCTGGCCTGCCATGACCCGGCCTCTTCCCCTGGCTTTCCCAGCCTCTCTTCTCGTTGTCCCCAGTGCTGCATACGGAGGACGCCAGGGCAGCTGCAGTGTATTTCGGTTGCTGCTGCGTGTTACGCCTGGGGCACACTAAGACGAAGGGGATTAAGTTTAAAATTAAAGGGCCTGATTGTTATTTGTGCTGGCTATAATTGATAGGTTCTCTTCGGAGGTTAATTTGCTCCTAATTCAGCACTGTCTGGGTATTAGTCTTTTAGGTAGGGTTTTCTGAGGACGTGATCAGTGTACAGCCCAGCGGGTCTCCTGAAGAGGCAAAGGAAGAAGCTAGCGATCGAGAAGGACAAAGTGGTGCTGAGACCTCCGTGGAGGGCTCCCCTTTAAAACGCTGGAAGAGTCGGTGCTGAGAAATGCCTTCCCAAGAGTGTCAGAGGAGCGCACACGGCTTCTATGCCTTCTGGATAGACGGTGGCAGAGGGGGAATAAAACTCAGCCCTGCTTATTCCAAAAGCACAGCCCTCCCCGCAACTTAACCTGAAGGAGAATCTTCAGTGATTATTAGCCGTATAGGGCTTATGAAACACAGTTCCGAGCCTAGCGACTAGATGGTGGCAGCACACAGACCCATCAGCCACTAGCGTATTACAATATTGAAAGAAACACCATTGAGATATTAAAAAAAAACCCTGCTACTTAACACCAGGGCTCATTAAAAACGAAAGAAAACCCAGCACAACTGAAAGTTAGGGTCTCTTTGATGCCGATCCTGCTCTCACGTACGCACGTGCCTCACTTTAAGCTTCTGAGTAGGTCCACAGCACCGTGCACCCTAGCCCCACAAACTGCCGAGCCACCCATGCCTGGAGCACCTCGACCGGCTTTGGAGGCTTCCCATCCCCATGCAAACGCAGCTCACTAGTGCTGCGCTTGGGAGAACCCAAGGCCTACTGCCCTCGGCTGACTGTCGAGAGAAAGGTCCCACGTGGTTGGAGCTGGCAACTCCCGGCTGGCTCCATGGTGGGGGATCTCAGGAGAGGTGTCAGGTGTGTAGACAGCCGCGGTGATCAGGCGGCTGCAGGAGGCTTTGCTCCCGGGCAGGGCATGGGAGGGGGCCCCCCGCTCACTCTCCCAAAACCAAGTTCAAACTTCCTGGGCCAAGTTACATCTTTTGCTCGGTCTCCTGCCAAACACTGAATGATCCAGGGAGCCTGAGGAGCCAGCCAGAGGAAAATCCCTGTCCTGGAGGCAGTTCCTGCGTTACCCAGGCTGACTCAGCTGTGGTGAGAGCAGGAGAGAGAAGACAGCACGGAGGTGGCTGGGGAAGCTGCCCTGAGCCAGTCTGTGCTCGATCTGGCCTGTGCAGTCACCGAACGGGGATGGGGGCAGCAGGCCAGGGCTTGCCAACAGCAAAGACGTCAGTGAAAAATCGGAGCTGCTCCCCCAGATAATCACGATGGACTTTGTCTACACAGGATGTCCCTGCGCAGCAAGCGAACGCGCTGGAAATTCACCTCCTGGCTTGCCAGGCAGCAATGCCTGATGCAGACAAGGCCCCAGTATCCAATCTGCTGGTCTGGGCCATTCTCTGAGCCACCGGCTCCTGGGGATGTGCTCCCAGGTGCTTCCAGCCTGGCTGGGCCCCAGTAAAAGAGGTTTGCTACCCCCACCCCGTTAAACTGTGAGTTGAGACACAAACCCTCCAACCCGAGGGAGTTCTGAGCCAAAGGTGCCCCGGCCTCCTCCCGTCAGCCCACTTGTGCTTCCGTCCCTGCGGCACGTCCTGCCACAGCAGGGGATTAGGGGGAGGTAATGGAGCAATGGTAAGCGCTGGCAGTGGTAATACGCAGACCATCGGCCAAACGGATCCAAGTAGCCAGGAACGCTATTAGTGCTGGAGATGGAACTACCGCGAAGACCCACCCTCTGAGCACCCTGGAAGCTTTAGCTCCACGCCGGGTCCTCTCTCTAAATAACGGTCAGTGCTTCATCTCCAGGTCCCAAAGCATGGCACAGCGGCCGCTCGGCAGTCTGAGTGCCTTGTCCTTTGGCAGACGGGGAAACGGAGTCACAGCGAGGTGATGTGACTCGCCCCCGATCGCACGGGCAGTCGGTGGCAGAACCGGGACGCCGACCGAGGAGCCAGATTTTGAGAGGGCGTCTCCAGTCAAAGCCAGTGGGAGCCGGAGGTCCTCGGCACTGCTCATTATCCACATACGATCGCACTGCCCCTACGCGCTGCTTGAAACTGGGCCAAGAAGGGTCCAGCTCCCCTTTGGCCAAGCAGGGGAGCGAAGGGGGTTACATTGCTGCTGTGGTGGAATATTACAGTAACCCACTGTCTCCTAACCCCCACTGCCTCACTCGGGCGTTACCGCTCTGGGGGATATGAAATATGGAGGCAGCCGCCATCCACGGTTTTACGGCAGCCCCTCGATGCTGACCTGAGAATGGGCCCCACTGCAGTGGGTGCGGTCAAGGCCTGTATAAATGTAGGGACCTTGGAAGGTCAGCTAGCCAAGCCCCCCGCACCGAGACAGGACCAAAGAAACCTAGAGCCCTGCACGGATACAAAATACGCATCCGTGTCCGAGCCATGACGGAAGCGGTGAAAGCTTCCTAAAGAGGGGGCGGGGGCGACCACTGGTCAAACCATGGCCCCGCCCCGCACGTTGCCTCTTCCCCCCAAGGCCAGTCAGGCTTGTCTTTGCAATGGTCTGCCCACGGCAGCACGTTTACCTGCCCTGGCAGAATAAAATACGTAAGACTAAGCATGTGCCAGAGCTAAACGTGGCACTAAAGACTCCCCCCTGGCCTAGCTCGGCCAGGCTGGTACGTGAGTACTTACCAGGCCCAGTGCTCTTGCTCCAGACGCTCGGAGTTCAAATCTCTCCGCGTGCAAGAGCGGGCTAAGGTTTACAAGAGGTACGTTGGCATCGCCATGCTCAGAGGGGGTCAAGGCTGGGAAGAGATAGCTACAGGAAATGGCCCCTTTCCAGCGCTGAGTCCCGGGGGGGCTGACAGCTGAGTCATGGAGGTTTGAAGTGGGAGGGGGGAATCCCAGGAGAAATGTGGTTGGTTGGCTACGTGCCATCGTGTGCATGGCGGGATGCCGGGAACATGCAGGCATGCGACCCGTTTGCCCCGTGAGCCCTTTAGCCGATGCAGTGGCTGGAGGAAGAGGCAATCGGCAGAGGGGGGGAAAGCCAAAGGCGCCATGGCAAGCGAGGCGTTTCGCGCTGTCTGCAAGCCGGGGTCGTCGCTTATTCAGAGCTAATTCAATTCGGTCTCGTTTAGCCAGTTGCATTCCCCACAGAGATCTCCTGGTCTGGTCCTTCCCAGGCAAGCCAAAAGCATGATTTAAAGAGGTGCTAATCCCACGGACGGTGGAAATGTTTTATTCCTTGAGACAGGAAGGTCTCGGGCAGTTATAACAACAACAGAGGGGGAAATCTTATTTCAAAACTTGGGCTCCGAAGGAGGAAAAGGGAGCCAAGTTTTTAAGCAAAGCGGATGGTTAACCATTTGGGTGACCGCGCGACAGGGATCCTGCCTTGCGGAGACACTGGGATTCTGGGCTCGAAGTGGGAAGGAGAGTGAGCTCCTGAGGATCCCAGACACAAAGAGAAATGGTGCCCTCATGGGTCTGCCCTGGTGGTCTCTGGGTGATGCTACGATCTGCCCTGCGGTGTGGGAGACGTGGAGTTAATTGCTGGAAGGGAATACTTCATCTTGCTCAACAGTGACCCCTTCTGGCCAGTTGGGAACTACAGCGTGGCAGTAGCTGGCTCTGAAGGATGGGGCTGTTACACACGGCCGAGTGGGTGGAAGGTGCCGAGTGACCAGTCAGGCTGCCCAGGGCACACGGAGAGGCAGCATGGGGCAGTGGTTAGTGTGCGAGCTGAAGAGTGGAGTTCAATTCTCTGCTCTGCTGCAGCCTTCCTGCATGTCCTTGGGCAAGTCACTTAGCATCTCCGTGCCTCAGTTTCCCCCTCTGTAGCATGTGGCTCACAGCCTTGCCCTGCCTCCCAGGGGTGTGTGAGGATAAGTACTGTAAAGACTGTGAGGTGCTCACGACTGTCGACGGGAGAACACCTTCTGTCAGCGTAGGTAGTGTAGACAAGCCCTTAGCCTCACATCCAAAGACAGTCACAATGGGGGGCCAAGTAGCCTCTTTCGGGCTCAACAGAAGGTGCAGTCAAGCCCCTTTATGCAGTAAAAACAGCTACAGAAAAGGGTGGTGATCACCCACGACAATCGGCCACATGGCGGCCCAGGGCTAACCCAGGCAGATGAACAGGGGTTTCCTGGGTTGCAAAGACAGGAGCGAGGATACTAGTTACAGACTGTGTGTTAGAGGCAGGGCAAACCAGAGAGGATGTCAGTGTGAGCCAGAGAGGAAGCTCTTGGAGCGCACAGCTCACTGGAGGGGCAGACACGGAGATCTCTGGGCCCAGAATAAACGTTTCGTACATAAATACGACGACCCCAAGTATATATCTGACTCATATCACCAATATCTCGTCTCGTTCTAATCGAAACAGACCTGCAGGGCTCCGAATATTAGCTAACTGAAGCCAAAGCCTGAGCAATGTAGCTACACAGAGGCCCCTGTGGCGTGGGGCCCCAGGCAACTGCCCTACGTGCTACCCCCTAACGCCGGCCCTGGCTTGTATATGCAGAAAACCAGTTACTGTGGCACAGGGGGGCTGTGGAGTTTTTATAGCATGTTGGGGGGGGGCCTCTGAAAGAAAAAGGTTGAGAACCCCTGCACTCCATTGATGGCCCCGGGCTTCCTTTCTTTCGCCGGTTCAGCTTTCACAAGGCCATCTGCTCTGGACACGGATGTTAGAGCATCACGGCGGGGATATGCCTATATGCCGGGGTGTCTATCAATTCATGGATTCCTAGGCCAGAAGGGACCACTGGGATTATTTAGAAAAACATCCGGTCTTGATTGAAACAGTCATCAGTGATGAAGAATCCACCATGAGCCTTGGTAACTTGTTCCCATTGGTTAATTACTCTCCCTGTTAGAAATGAATACCTTACATCCAATCTGAATTTGTCTAGCTTCAACTTCCAGCTTTCTCTGCTAGATTGAAGAGCCTGTAATCAAATATTTGTTTCAGAGGGTGGGTACTTACAGACTCTAATCAAGTCACCCCTTGACCTTTGCTTTCTTAAGCTCCTTGAGTCTATCACTCCAAGGCAGGTTTTCTTCTCCCAACCCTCTCCGGTTCATCTACATTCTTCTTGAATGGTGGGCACCAGAACTGGACCCAGGATTTCAGCAGCAGTAAAATAACCTCTCTGCTCCTACACGAGATCCCTCTGTTTATGCAGCCCAGGATGGCATTAGCTCTTTTGGCCCCAGCGTTGCACTGGGAGCTCGTGTTCAGCTGATTCTCCACCCCAACCCCCAAATCGTTGTCTGTCACGGCTTCCCAGGATACAGTCCCCCATCCTGTAAGTATGGCCCACAGTCTTTGCTCCTAAATGGGGACATTTCCACATAGCCGTATTAAACCACATTGTTCGCTGGCGCCTAGCTGACTGAGCGATCCAGGCCGCTCTGCCAATAGAGATATTTACTACTGGGAGGAGTTGGGGTGAGAGCTGACTCGCCCCACATGGAGACCTGGCCCCATCCCAGAACTTGGTAGTAACCGACCTCAACTGGCACTGGCCTTGTCTACGCCCCAAGCCCCACCTGTCAATGGCTGCTACCAGCCCCTAACAGATTAAACAGCACGTGCTTTGCCTGCCTAGATGCTGAAGGAGGATCTCAGTGTTTTCCAGCGTATGTATTTCCGGACGTATAAAGGTATTTAGGTGCCTACGTTGCATTCATTTCAATGGGAGTTAGGCACTGAAATGGCTTTGTGAATCTGGGCCCGGCGGCCGCTCTATCGCCTCCCCCAGGAGCAATCATTCTAAGGAACTCCCCCAGTAGAGGAGATACGGGATGCTCCCGGAGCCACTTCCACAGGTTAATAAACACCCCCAGGGTCACCAAGAAACAGCTGCCCGGAAAACCGGACAAAAGGAACAGCACAGCCGTAACGCAGGGCTTTGCACTGAGCAGAGGGAAGCTCTTTTTGGCTGCCAGGACCTTTCTAGAGAGCCGGCCGGCGGGGAACGACACGTGGGCCTTCGGAGCTAGAAGCATGGACTTCTGCAGCCTGAGCTAAGGGCCATCTCGCTGGCTACTCCAAGAGGAACGCTGCTGCCAGGGGCAGTGCTCATGGGCAGAGCAGGCAGGGCTGAGGGATGCGTGGCCGCTCAGCTCACTGCAAGAGCCAATGGACGGCCCTGTGAACTAGACGGATCCGACTGGTTGGGGGGGTGACCTCCTCTGAACATCTGGCCTTCAGGAGCTCTAGGAACAGGGCTGAGATCCTGACATAGCGTTTGGCACGGCAAAACACACACTGAGGAGCAAGGGCTGAGCAAAAGGGGAGCTAGAGGGATACTCCCCGGCTCTCATCTAGCGCTGTTCATCTGCCGCTCTTCCAGCACTTTACTGAGGAGGGCAGGATTGTTACCCCCATTTACACATGGGGAAACTGAGGCACAGGGCGGGGATGTGACCTGCAGAAGGTCACCCAGCGAGTCAGTGGCCGAGCTGGCAATAAGACCCCAGGTCTCCTGAGGCCCCGTGCTCTACCCACTAGGCTACACTGCCCCCCCCCCCCCCAAGACTCGCGACGTTTGCCCATTGATTTTTAAGGCTTTGCTTGTTAAATCCTCGTATGCAGCTCCACTTGCTCATCCTAATACAGCACTTGAGGGCGTGATGACAGAAACTGGGAAAGCACTGCGAGCTCATCCCGCCCAGGCCAGCCCCGGTCACTACGAGATAGTCCCGCACGGTAGCCCCCGTAGGGCTTTGTCTGAGTCTAGTTTTTCCACCTTGGGCAAAGGATCGGGTCGAATTCAAGCTGGCTGGATTGTACAAGATCATAGACAGTCCCAAACAAGGGGGAAGGTGCTCAGAGGGGGGCTGGAAGCACCATTATTAAGCCTGAATCTTTTGTTATAAACTCATGAAATTCCTCTGCTGGGCAAGGCCACCCTAGCAGCTTCTTGGAGATGGCTTAAAGCGCTCTCCAGCCTCACCTGCAGGCAGCTTCCAGAGCCACGCTGCTCAAGGTAAAGGATTCCAGAGCGCTGTCGGTACCCAGCTGATAGGGCCCTTAGAAATACCATCTAGGGATTATCAGTTCTTCTGGGCAGGGCCCGGATCTTCCTATCCATTTGGAAAGCAGCCAGTACGTTTTGGATGCAACCACGATAGAAATAATATTCGCCACGCAGACAGCTAGCTAGCTCTGTCTGCTCCCGGCAAGGGTTTCCATGCTAAAGGCCCCCTTAAAGTAGAGGGGGAGGACTGGACTGAGATTTGGGAGTCCAACGTTCAGTTCTCATCTCTATCCCAGACTCTGCGTGACGTGGGACAAGTCCCGTTGTGTCTCCGTTCCCCACCCGTGAACTGGGGATAACAATTCCCTACCTCACCCTGGTGTGGTGGGGATAAATTCACTCCCGTGTGCAAGGTGCTCAGAGACGCTGGTGGGGGCAGCGAAAGAAGAAATTCTGCTCTTTGGCGTAGTCCCTGCTTTCTCTCCGCTAGAAATCACTTAGAAGGTCTTCGGAGCCCAGCCTGGCTGCTGGATGAACTGAAGATTTCCGCCTGTCTGAACCTTCCCAGTTATAAGCACTTGGCCGGTTGCTTGAATGAAAAATTCCAATAAAACCTAACCTGTAACAATCTAATGCAGGCCAAAAACACTCCCAGAGACCGAAAGGAGCGTCCAACATCCTGAGCGAAAAAGCAGAGCTTTTTCTATGCCCATATAAAGCCAAAAGTTGACTAGATTACAGTAAAACCTTCCCAGGCACCCAAGCCAAAATATTGTAATAATGCTTTCTTCCTGGGCCCGAGGCACAGGGACCCGGCAGCTCCTTGGACTTCTGCCATGGCCAGGGCACACCGGCTCTGCGCCGAGAGCCTTTCAGCGTTTGAGACAGCGCCACCTATTCGGGTATCTGTGGACGAGGGCTGGGCAGTGGTGTTTGGACACGGCTTCCTGCATTTTCCATCTGTATCTGTGCTTCCTTCCAGGACAGATCGGGCTAGAGCCTAGCTGCTGCCTTCAGCGCAGGGTGAATTTCTCAGACGTGCCATTGGTTTTGCCACCGGGCGCCATCATTTAGGAGCCCCACGTGTACCTGCACCAGAGGCCAGCGGGCGATTGCTAAGGAGTAAATCCTGCAGTCATCAGCCTTCGCTTAGGAGAAATGGCGCACTGAAATCAGTGTGGATTTTTGCCTGACAGAGTAAAAAGTGAGGGAGGACTTCAGGATTTGGCCAGGACCAGGACCAGGATAGAAGTCAGGACCCAAGTCCTGAGGGTCATGTCATGTGTCACTCCAGCAGAGGATCGGTCTTATCAGACAAGGTCCTTAGCCAAGAGTCCTGGTTCAGAACACTTCTGAACGTTTGCTCCTGCCCCTACAATGGGATGGACTACAAAGTCCAGCTTCAGATGCTAACCAGGCCTTCTGCTCTGTATCTTCCTGACTCTTCTTTACTTCTAGGGTAGAAGAGAGTTAGTTTCTCCAGTGTGTGTAACTCTCAAGGCGTCTCGGCAAAGGGCTAGATACCGGCGATGCAGGCCCAGCTCACTTGCATCCTTAGACATTAGGACCGGCTTCGGGAGGGCGTGTTGGGGTTATTCCAGGGGTATTTTCAAGGACTGCTGAGGGATCCTAGCTTCTGCCCCGATAACCACCGGAGATGGGCACAAACAGCTGTGGTTTCACGTCTCCGCCCCAGGGCAGCGTTTAGAGTCTTTGCTGCTGGGTGGAAATTTGTGGTGTTTGGCTTGGTTGACGGTTGTGCACAATCCAAAGAAGCAGCACTCGGATGCTGGGGGATTGTGAAATGCCTCGGTCCCGGTATGCGGAGAGCTTGTTTGTTATGATTCATGGCATGGGAGAGGATTATTGAGGAATTCTACCACTGCCTGCCGTAGAAGCACCACCAGACTCCTGAATTCCTCTGTGCGCATAGCTCGGCTGGGCTGGTTTCTGCAAGGATCTGCAGGAGGGGAAAACAGGGTAAGGGAGCAAGGGGCCTTCCCCCGCCCATTGTGCCGCTGCACAATTTCAGTCCTTGGTGTTCTCGACTGGCCTGCGGTGTGTGCTCATGTCTCCTCTTTGTGTCTGGGCCGACGGACAATAGCAGCCTGCTACTTCCCCACTGCAGAGAAAGCTCTTCCTTAGTGCGAGTGGGCGAGCCTGTGATTTCCAGTGTGGAAGTCCCTGGGTTCAATCCCCATCCTCCCCTATGGCGGCTGTTTGAGGACTCAGTTGCAGGCCCGGTATACCCGCACTCCCCCGAGCGCAAGGAGTGAGCGAGCTAGCACCCCTGCTGGTGCTGGATATCCCAGAGAGGGCAATGCCCCCCTCTCCATCAGCAGCCCCAGAACCAGGAGGGAGCATGTCCTGTCCCTCTGGAAAGCACCGTGCCTACCTGAGACACTCCGGCAGCTGGCACGGGGCCTGCGATTCTCTGCCCTGGAGTTTGTGGCTAGCCCTGTGGAAGGACGGGATTTCCTGAAGTTTGAGGAGCCCAAGCCTTCCTGGGGAATGAACTATCTGATTCTGCAGGTCTGAAAAGCTCCCTGCCTCTGAGGGAGCTCAGATTCAGAGCTGAACATCACGGCCTGACCCATGGCACTCTGCTACAGGTGGGGTCATCAGCGGAGGACCCAATTTCCCCCCGTCACCAGCTTTCCTCTTTGCTCTGCAGCTGATGGGGGCATCTCCTGGGTTCTCAGCTTGACGGCTCGATTGACCCAGGAGACTCAAAAAAAACCGCAGCCAACCTAGCCCCATACAGCCAAACAACTGACCTGTCTACTCAGTACCACTGGCCCCCTTGCATTTACCGAATGTCTGTGAAAAGCTGCCGGACAGAGCGCGTGGCTCATCTACAGTGGCTGCAATTGTTAGTAATGCTAAAGTCGTGGCTGTCCACGTGGCTGTTTCGGAGGGAGTTGTGTGTTGGGGACGGGGATGGTGGATGAAGGGCAGGGGAGATACCATATGTGCCTGATTCCTCAAGAAGCTTTCAGATGGAGCAGGCCAGGCGTGGTTTGTGCCGGTTAGTTTTCGACCGGTCGTTTCTGTTATTGTGACGATCTCTTGGTGCTTTTCAGCGGTAAAGGCACCGGTCTGGTGCTGGTGTCGCTAGACTTCAACGGCGCTACACCAGCTGACACCAGCTGCAGATTGGTCACTCAGTCGCTGCCTTGCAGACTGTACAGTCGGAGGCCCTGATTCTGAAAACACCTTTCTTATGCGAACAGCCTGTCCGCCTGACTTGAATGGGACTAGTCCCGGGAGGGAGGGTTGGCAGCACGGGGGCCTCCCTTGGGCAACAGATGATGCAACGGGGAAGGGAAACAAGACACAATCACGGCAGTGGTTTGGATTTGGTGCTTGTTCCATCACTGCCCTTTCCTAAATGGCGACGCAGCGTTTGCTCCCTGCCCTGAACTGGAGTGCATTCTGCCTGCCTGCTGGCCCGCCCCAGAGGGGGCTGCATTTCAGCCGTGTGCGAAGTGATCCCCAGGTGTAATTTGTCGAGCTCTGTTGGGATAGCACTCTGGGCTCCTTTGGGATGAAGGGCTAGTGATGGGCCACAGTCATCCCTGGGGTAACTCCATGGACAGCAGGGGTGGATTTGGCCCGTTAGTGTCTCTAAATCTCAACGATACCTGCAACTAAGCAGCGAGGCCAATAGCAAGTACCGGGCTTCGAGTCTATTCCCTTTCACAGACTGGCTGCAATAAGGAAGGGCATCCACACAGGACTGCAGAACGACTCTAAAGAGAAACCAATGCTTCT
The DNA here is from genome assembly GCF_011386835.1 of Chrysemys picta bellii. NCBI lineage: Eukaryota > Metazoa > Chordata > Testudines > Emydidae > Chrysemys > Chrysemys picta. The sequence goes on from NC_088798.1 coordinate 4,560,341, forward strand.
TCTGGTGAAGGGATCTCCGTGGCTATTTAATGTTTTACCAGCAGGCCCCTGCCCGTTGTGTCCATCTCCCGATGTCATCCCAGTGATGGACACAGCAGGGACAACGGGCTCCGGGGAGGTGAGTGCTTTTCCTAAAGGCTCTTCCACGTCCGCAGGTCGAGAGGTCGCCAGCGGTGTGACAAATGATGGATGAGGCAGGGAGGGGCGGCGGGGACGTCGCTTTTAATGGCGATCGATTTCTTGACCTTGATCTAACACTTGGGGTGGGGGTTTCCACGTGCTCCATCCATCCCCGCACTTCGATCGTTACGAATAGCCGCTTGAAGAGATTATTATGGACTGGGAGACAGGGACAAAGCCTCATGATGCCTATTCGGAAGGGAGAAGCAACGTGTTGTGCTCATTTTGAGATTCAGCTTCTTCGGAGTGTCGGCTAACAGGAAGTTGGAACAGCCACAGCTCTAAAGCAGTAACTGGGAACGGGAAAACGAAGGGGAGTCGGGTGGTCTGGGTTCACTTCCTTGCTTTTGCAGGGTGACCCTGGGCAAGTCACTTAGTTTTCCTGAACTTCCTTTGAAACGGGGATACTACTACTCCCTTTTGGTCACCATTCGTCTGTCTCGTCTCTTTAGATTGTAACCTCTCCAGGGCAGGGACGGTCTACCAGGGCTCTCGGGATATGTCCTCTGTGTATGTAGAATGCTTAGCCCAAGGGGGACCCGATCTTGCAATGCAGCCTGTCCTACACGACACTTCATCCCAGATCCTCGTCAGCTACCACACGCTAAGCAAGATTGACTTCAATCAGCTGGGTTTATTAGGCTCTTTAGAGGGAGACCTCTAACGAACTGTGAGATGCCCACAAGGTAGAAGCCAGGGTGATTCAGTGAGGGGCATCTTTCCTGATCCATTATCCCAGTGGATGGGAGGGGGTGCTGCTGTGTTTGGGAGGAGACGTGAAGCCTTTATCCCAACCTCTTGGGGTCATTAAAATACATCACTGTGTTTTTCTCAAGTGTAGAAAGAGAGAAGGAATCCGGTGAAGGAAATTTCCCCTGAAAAGCATTACCTGGAGACGCATTGCTGCCCCTTCTACATGGGTGGAATCTGCTATACATTTCAGGGAACCTCCAGATCCAAGCCCACCCCTAACTTTAAAACAAATAAAAGGAAGTATTTCTTCACACAATGCACAGTCAACCTGTGGAACTCTTTGCCAGAGGATGTTGTGAAGGATAAGACCATAACAGGGTTCAAAAAAGAACTAGATACATTCATAGAGGATAGGTCCATCAATGTCTATTAGCCAGGATGGGCAGGGCTAGTGTCCCTAGCCTCTGTTTGTCAGAAGCTGGGAATGAGCGACAGGGGATGGATCACTTGATGATTCCCTGTTCTGTTCATTCCCTTTTGGGCACCTGGCATTGGCCACTGTCAGAAGACAGGATACTGGGCTAGATGGACCTTTGGTCTGACCCAGTAGGGTCATTCTTATGTACTTAGCACTCCTGGATTGGGGAGATCCTAAACCAGAGGGACCGATATTAGATGCAGCGGAGGATAGTGGAAATCTCACGGGAACAAGTGATCTCATGAGATTTCCCCCACGCTTGCCTGAAATCCACACGCCGCTAGAGAAATTAGAGGATGTCTGACGCCGTCTAACCGGAGCCCTAGTCCTGGCTTAACCACGCGCCTGAACTCCAGCCCTTCAACCTAAGCCCAGTCTGGATCCAGATGTGGACCCCACCGGTCACTCCAGACCGAGTTCTATTCAGTAGCACCAGCAACTGATCACGAGACGCAGTGATGGCCCCTTTACCAAGCCTTTCCATGAGGAAGCTTGAAGAACCCCACCGCCCATAAAGCAACCAGGCAAAGCAAACGGGGTGATTACCTTGAGCAGTGTAGACTAATTCGCTGTAGATTGCGGGGTGGATCACAGGGCACGGGAGCTCGTGGAGGTACCACTTCAGTGCCTCGGCCAACGTCTGCCCGTCAAACGGGTCCGTGTCTACAGCTGCTGCATCTGGAAGGGAAGAGGAGGAAGAACGTCACTCCCATAGGCCAAAGATACAGACGAGCTGGGGGGAAATGTCTGCCCCAGAGCAAAACCCTTCATGGTCTGGAGGGATCCTGCCCCGAGGCTGAAACTGACCAATCCTCACGGTTGAGATACGCACAGCAATCACTGGAGACAACAATGGTACTCATGGCTGGCCTGGGCTAAAGCATCCTATTATTTTTTGCTACCCCATCCTACTCCGTCCCTGCCAAGCCCTTCTTGGTCTCATCCACCTGTTGGGGGAAATCCTGACCCACTGTCATCCTTGGTAAAACTCCCACTGGCTTCAGTGAGCCCAGCCTTTCTCCCCTTATGGCTTGTCTGTTTAGACTGAAAGCTCTCTGAGGCCGGGATGCTCTCATGCTGTATATCTGTACAGCACCTAGCACAATGGAGCGTGGACCCCCAACAATCCTCTGAAGGAGAAGGTCAGTTTTCAATACACTGTAATTCACGGAAAACAATTCAAAGCAAAACAAAACACCATCCACGAGAGCTGGTTCTTCCTCCTCAGAGAGAAGCCCGTAACCTGCCTAAAAGTAAACGCTGGCAATTAGAAGAGACAAGCACATCACAAACCATGGGGCATCCAATTATTTTCCCTGTGTCCTCAAACGTGCCCCTTTGAAAAGACGAGTAGCTGCTGAATTACCACCAGGGTGTTACACGCTGAAATTGAGTTTTGAATTGAATGGCTCAGAACTTTGGATTGATTTGTGCATTGGGCTTTAGGAACAGAGACATCCTCCCAAATCACACAGACGGGAATCACTGAAATGCAGCTGCCTCTCGAGTTGGGCACGGCAGTGTATCATGCCCAAAGTGACACTATAAGGAAGTGAATGGAATTGGTCTGGGATGCTGGTGGCAGTGCTGAAATCTCCCGTCAAAGCGAGCCTCGTGCCGCAGGGGCTGCCGGCTGGGGGAGGGCTCCGTCCAATCCAGCTGGGGACAGACACGTTTCATTCTAGCACCCTAGCAGGAGCAATTGCAGCAACGCTCCGCTGCATCTCCCAACAGGTGCTAGAACCACTCCGAAAAGAGAGCAGCCCGTCCTGCCGACCTTCGCTCCCTTCGCAGTCTGGAACTCCTTTGCACAGGTCCCTGGATGGCTGCCAAGCCCCCCCCCCCCCGTCCCCCACGGCTTGGGGCTGGCTTTTGTGTTCAGACCTGGGTCACCGTGTCATCCAGCTGCTTAGAAACCCGCAGTTGCTCGGTCCCCTCTCCAATGCACCGCGTGCTAGAGGCCGGGCTGACGGGGCATCGTGACAGCTGTTTACATGAGTGCGGGCCAAGGTGACTGGGAAAGATCAGCGGTGATTGTGAGCCTGGGTGGTATTAATAACTCCTGGTAATTATTAGCACCACAGACTGAGGCCTCTGCTAATTTGCTGGGTTAAGTGTCAGCACGGACGCCGCATCCCAGGCACTGGGACGAGCATTTCCGTGTTTTGAGGCCTCTCAAGGAAAACACCCAGCAGATTTTTGGAATGTGCCGTGTTACCAGGGAACATTTACCGCTAGCGTGACTCCGTTCAGCCCCGCAGACTGACACACAGGATGCACTTGGCCCATCCCGGTGAGTCTTTGCGCCAACAACTCACTTACACCAAACGCTGATTTCATCTCCGTTGTGCGCTCTTCGGCCAAAAGCCTCGGTTTTGCCGGTGGGGAGGCCCAGAGCGGTTAAAGTGACTTGACCCAAGTTCACAGGCCAAGAAAGGAAACACGGGGAGTCCTGTCTCCAAGTCCTCTGCTCTAACCACTTAAGCACACTCCCTTTGTCCCATCCGCCTACCCTGAGTTATAGCAGATAAGGACAACTGGAAACACGTGACCATTCTGGATAAAAGTCACGGCACGTTTCTCACTTCGTGCATGGCGGCGTGAGTAAAGGCAGCTCCGGCTGAAACCCTTTGACGCTGGTGACTCCACTGGTGTCCCAGCTGCTGTGGTGTGCTGTGCTCCTAGGGGTATGCAGTGGGTGCAGTGCCCTTGACTTTCCCCCATCATCCTCGACAAAGGCCTTTGCTGTATATTCGCAGGACAGCCATCCACAGATATGTGGCATGATGCTGGTCTATGCCATAGCTACGTTGGTTAGAAGTGAAAAACCCCCACCATCCTAGCTGACAGCCCTGCTGGCCAAATCTCTAGTGTAGGTGCAGTTCTACTGGACAAAGAGCTTTTGAGGGTATAGCTTATTTTGTTTGGGGAAATGGTATAAGGTATAATGACAAGATGTTCCTGGCAGGGACTGTAACGATTGGGTAGCGCTGAGCACAGGGTTGGTGTTACACAAGTAAAGAATGCCAGTTTTCCCCGGACGCAGCCTTAACTGGCCTCTGCAGCTCTTGGGAGCTACCAGACTCGTGTACAGGCTCGTAGAGGGGCCACTTGTCCCTCTGATCCTGCCAAGGCCCCATTGTGCGACAACGACCCGCAATGGGGTCGGGGGGGATGACACAAAAATTGTTCATGCAGGAAACTTAACATGCCACAGGACTCATTGCTTGGGTGTCAATTTGTCTGTCTAAAACCTGGCCTGAAAATAGGGCAGTAAATCCACTGGGGAGAGCTTTAACTCCCGCCCGGAGAGCCAGACACAATGCAAACTGGGGATGGCTCTTTCAATAGTTGTGGTTATCCCCTTACATCAAATTACCCTTATTTTAAGCATTAGGGCCTGACTCTGGTTCACGTAGCCTGATGCAAATCAGGAATGACTCTGCTGAGCTCAGTGGAGCTGAAGGGATGTCAAACCTGGGGCTACAGATCACAGAGGTACTGGAACGGGGCGGGGGGAGATCAGGGGGCCACCCCCATACACACTTTTAGGGACCTTCTGCTGCTCCTGGCGGGTCATCTTTCTGGATCCCTCTTCAGAGGCTTTCCAGGGGCAGACACAAAGATTAAGGGCAGTTGCGATGGGAGATGGCTACATTCAGATATGAGCAGGAAAATAAAGAAACGAGCGGAGCTCAAAAGACGAGTTACTACAAAGACCAAGATACCCCAGCCTAACCTGAGGTGGAATTATCCATAACCTGGCCCCTAACTAGAGTCTGGAGCTACCTGAGGCCTCTCTTACCCTGTCGCGCTGCGGGAGTCGAACCCACAACTTGGCCTGCTGTTCATTCCCCAAGAGGGGTAACTGAGATCCAGTCCTTCAGGCTGCTCGCCAGCTGGGCTTGGGACTTCAGTTCCATTGCAAACACTAGTCCTCTGTAGCTGGTGTTTTCCTGGCCCTCAGGATGGCAGGCAGCCGACCCAGCCATCTGAGGCACTAATCCTCCAATCTTCACCTCACATAATGGGGAGAGGTGACCCCCACTTTCACTGAGCCTCGACAAAGTTTTGGTCTAGGCTCCAGGTCATGTTTTGGTCAGTGGTGTGAGCGCCCCCCTGGCTTCTTCTATACAGGGCCACTGTGAGGCACTTGAAAGAAAACCCTGGTCAGTCCCTTATTTACAGGAGACAAAAGAGGCCTTCACTTCACGCTTGGCTTCGTGACCAGATAGAAAACCACGCTGAACAATGCCAGAAGCGAAACCTCTAACCCAGCAATTGGAGACACTACCTCATAGTCAGTGCTGACCACAAGCCTGACCGTGAACCTCGGAGCGACTCCCCCGGGGGAACGGCAGGTTCAAACCCAGTGGCTAGGTCCATGAGAAAACAGACTCGTAACGAAGTCAGCCTGGCAACCTGCCTTGGCCAAGTGTGACACAGAGCAAGGCGTATGCTGGGTTTGTGCTGCATTCCCAGGAGCAAAAGGCTGGGACATATCACGGTGATTTTCCCTAGGATTACGATGATTGGAAGAAATGGAAATGTACCAGCTACAAATGCCATGGTAATAACCCTTAGCAGTGCTTCTATTGCCATCTTAGAGCACAGATCTGCAAGCAGAAACTCTGCATGTGTTATTAATTGGATGCACTGGACGGTGGTAGCTGTTTGGGGCACCACTGGTGTCATGTGATGGGTATTTGCACTTGGGCTGGAGCCAGGGTATAAAACCCAGTTTCTCCCCAGGACATCTGTACCCCACTTCTCTGACCCTTCCCAGCTCTTTCTGCTGTTCTTCTAGACAGAATGTGGGGGGATTTGATAGCTGCTTTCAACTACCTGAAGGGGGGTTCCAAAGAGGATGGAGCTCGACTTTTCTCAGTGGGGGCAGATGACAGAACAAGGAGCAATGGTCTCAAGTTGCAGTGGGGGAGGTCTAGGTTGGATATTAGGAAACACTATTTCACTAGGAGGGTGGTGAAGCACTGGAATGGGTTACCTAGGGAGGCGGTTGGAATCTTCTTCCTTAGAGGTTTTTAGGGCCCGGCTTGACAAAGCCCTGGCTGGCATGATTTAGCTGATGTTGGTCCTGCTTTGAGCAAGGGGTTGGACTAGATGACCTCCTGAGGTCTCTTCCAACCCTAATCTTCTATGATTCTATGATTTTTCCTTTGGCAATATATTTTTCTTTTTTATTATCAATTACAATATTGTTACAAGCTGTGAGCAACCTTGTTATGAGTTGAATTAAAATCACATTGAGATTGATAGGTGTGAATTCGCCCTTTAATTAACGTCACTGTAAGCATATGCCCCCATCTAAAACAAAAGGTATAGGTGAACCCATCCAGGAGCTTTTTTGAGTATTGTTTTGGGTGTTCTTGGGTTCTTTTTATGTTCAGAGACGTAGAGTTTTGTTCCTTCCTTGTAAATAAACAAGACTGTGTCCAAGAAAATCCCAGCCGCCATCAGTTTCTATTTCCAGCTCGGATATCCCCAGGGCCCTGAACTCTGTCTAGCTGCTCAGGTCAAAAAGGAGCAACAGTATAATATAAAATTTAAAAAGTTGAAACCAAATGTTTTGAATGACCTGAAATGGCACTTCTCCCTGCCCCCAAATTCACTTCCCTTCCCCCCACCCTCCAAATTCACTTCACGGAAAACTTCTGAAATTTGACACTTTGTTCCATGACAAAAAACAAACTTCAAAATGTTGGAACTTCCTGTGAAATGGAAATTCCGGTTCCCGCGCTGCTCTGTTTGGGAGTATGAGAAGCCTGCAAATCAGGGGACTGGATGTTCCATACAAGTGGGGACCCAGGCGCTAAACCCCATCCAAAACCCCAGCCCTGAGCACATCACAACTTGGGGGAACTTTGACTCTGGGCCTTGACCCCAGTTTCCCAACTATCCCCCATTTGTATCATGAAAACTCGGGCGCTGAGCCCCCCTGAAGTTGAATCTGGACAGCGACACCATGCGGAGATGCAGTTAACGGTTCTGTGGGGCTCTGCATTCACCCAGCGACGTGGGAGCAGACCTGGCAGACGCAGTCAAGGAGGACCTCTATGGCTTTTCTGAGCCATTGTGGGCATATTTCTCTGCTTCGGTCTAACGCCATTTGTCATTGTCCGTTTTCATGAGGGGAGACAAGCTCGGCAGAGGTGTTTAAAGACAGAGACTCGACTCTGATGAGAGCTCTGAACAAAGGAGCCATTTTTCGACCATCTTAATAGAGGCTGTCTAGGAGGCCAGAGTTTATTGCAAAGCTTGTTAACTCTCAGCTCCTAGTGCGTCCACAAAGGGCAGAGGAGAGAGACCTAATGAGCAAGCAAGAGAGACAAGGAAATTGCTGGTTTTTTTCTCTCTGCCCTTTTTAAGATGCTATGGTGGCATCGTTTTGTGTTGCAGCATGAACGCTTCCCGGGGGCAGTTATAGATCAAAATTTAAAATATGCTGCACTTGTATGGCCCTTTTGAGCTGAGGATCTCCAAGCACTGTACAAATAAGCCCTTCCAGGTTCCTGGCAGACAAGGTATTATTATCCCCATCTTACAGATGGGGCCGGGAGAGATCTAAGTCCTCAGAGTTCTTCTTCCATAGTAAAGCACCTCTCTGCAGTGTAGCCCAGACGACATGGCATGAGTCATCCAGCACGCAACCACACAGACCTGTGCCAGCCATCCGGCTGATGGCCACACCGGCCACTCCCAGCCCTTCAAAGTCTAAGGGTCCACCTCTACTCGAGCCAGAGGTGTGATTTCCATCTCACACAGACGTCGCTTGGATCGAGCTAGCATGCTACAAACAGAAGCGGCGTGATGCGCTGCCCGCCCCACGTACACCCCACCCAGGACCCCAGGTACGTACTCGGGGGGGCTAGCCCGTCCTGCTGCCTGACTCGCCCCGCCGACGCTTCTATTTTTAGCGCGCTAGCTCAGTCGGAGCGACTGTGCGTGTGTCGATCCCAGCTCCAGCTGCTGTGTAACTGACACTGCTGGGGGGGAAACCAGTCTCGTTACTAATATCCCAGGGGTGCCCACCTGAGAGCCGGCACCCTGCGGTGCTCGGCGTTTTAGAGACACATCTCGTGAGAGGGCTTGCCAGGGACAGCCAAAGGGGAAGCGGAACTTTCGCAAAGTGATTTGCTCAAGGACGCCCAGCAGCCCGTGGCAGAGCTAGGAACAGAAGCCAGATCTCCTGACTCCCAGTCCAACTCCCTGCCCGCTGGGTCACACAACCTCCTCTCGTGCCCGTTTAGATGAAAACATTCTCTGCAGAGCCACTGACTCCTGGTTTCTCTACACTCACTCGCTCTCGAGCAAGTCCTGTTGTATTCCTGTAAATCCCCTGTATAGTTAAACCCTCTCGTGTGGGGGGATGGGGAGGGCACCTGTAGTGAATAGATCTTTGTCTTTCCATGAGACCGGGACTAGGTAGCAATTATGCCTCCCTTGGCTCTGAGCAGCTATTCTGACCAGGTCTCCTGATGCTGGAATAATGGGTGGCAATTATTTATCCTCCTCCTCTGGGTAGTCATTTTGTGCACAAGCTCGAATTTTCTCAGTTGAACTCACACTCCCAGTAATTTCTCTACCTCGTCTGAAGCAAGAGTGGCTAGGGTCTCATTTTACCTGTGATTTGACTAGCCAAACCAAAACAGTCCCTTAATATCCCAGCCGCGGCAAATTACGACACAGAGGAGGGCTCGTGGTTGCATAGAGTCACAGATTCCAAGGATCAGCAGGGACCATTGTGATCAGCTCGTCCAAACCCCTGTATAACACAGGCCAGAACACGTCCCAAAATAATTCCTACAGCAGAGCTTTTAGAGAACCATCCAATCTTCCTTGAAAAATTGTCAATGGTGCAGAATCTCCCACAACCCTTGGTAAATTGTTCCAGTGGTTAATTCCCCACACTGTTTAAAATTTACGCCTTATTTCTAGTCTGATTTTGTGTAGCTTGAACTTCCAGCCATTGGAACCAGTTATAACTTTTTCTGCTAGAGTGAAGAGCCTGTCATTAAATATTTGTTCCCTATGCAGGTATTTATAAATTGTGATCAAGTCACTCCTTAGCGTTCTCTTTGTGGAGCTAACTACACCGAGCTCCTTGAGTTATCGCAGTAAGGCAGGTTGGTTTTCCAATCCTTTAACCATTCTCATGGTCCTTCTCTGACCCCTCTCCAATTTATCAACATCTTTCCTGAATGGTGGACACCAGAACTGGACACAGGATTTCAGCAGCGATTGCACCAAGGCCTAGTACAGAGGTAAAATAACCTCTCTGCTGCGATTCCCTTGTTCATGCATCCAAGGATCGCATTAGCCCCTTTGGCCCCAGCGTCACACTGGGAGCTCATGTTCAGCTGATTATCCACCACGACCCCCAAATCTTCTTCAGAGTCACTGCTTCCCAGGATAGAGTCCCCCAGTCTGTAAGTATGGCCTTCGTTCTTTGTTCCTGGATGTAGCCTTTTACATTTAGCCATGTTACAACGCATAGTGTTTGCTCGTGCCCAGCTAACAAAGCGATCCAGATCACTTTATCAGTGACCTATCCTCTTCATTATTTACCACTGCCCCAGTTTTTGTGTTTTCTGCAAACTTTAACAGTGACGGTTTTATGTTTTCTTCTAGGTCACTGAGAAAAATGTTAAAGAGAGTCGGGCTAAGACCAGATTCCTGCGGGACCCCACTAAACACACACCCGCTCTGTGATGATTCCCAGTTTAGTTACAGTTGGAGACCTATCAGTTAGCCAGTTTTGAATCCATTGAATGTGTGCGGGGGTTAATTTTATATCGTTCTAGTTTTTTAATCAAAATGTTGTGCAGTACCAAGTCAAGTGCTTTATCGAAGTCCAAGTATATTACATGAACTCCTTTATCAGCCAAACTTATCTCATCAAAGAAATATGAAGTTAGCTTGACAGGATTTACTTTACACAAACCCATGTTAATTGGCATGAATGATATTACCCTCCTTTCATCTTTATTGATCAAGTCCCATTTCGGCTGCTCCATTATCTTGCTCATGGTCAATGTCAGACTGACAGACATAGAATTATCCAGGTCACCCCGTTTATCCCTTTTAAATATTGGCACACCATTAGCTTTCCCCCAGTCTTCTAGAACCCAGTGTTCCAAGACTTATTGAAAATCAACATCAACGGTCCAGCAAGCCCCTCAGCCAGCTCTTTTAAAACTCTTGAATGCAAGTTATCTGCACCTGCTGATTTAAAAAGGGTCTAACTTTTTAACTGCTGTTTAACATCCTCCAAAGATACTAGTAGAATGGAAAGAGTGTTATACCTTTACTCTATCTGTCTTTGATCCCTCCCGCATAGCATTGTTGGACAGAAATGGTAATGTACAGGTAGATGTGTGTGAGCCACTGCTCCAGTGCTTGTGATAACATCGCCTCCTGGTTGCTGGAGGCTTGAAGGGAGGATAAAAGTCTTAATATTGCTGCCAGCTAGAGGAGATTACCCTTAAATTCAAGTGGGAGAGCCCTGAGTTTATGGAATAGAAGATTAGAGCTGAGCAAATAATTGATTCTTTGGTTTGGTGGTTGAATGGAAAAATCCGAAAATAATTTTGTTTCGAACTAAAACTGATTTTTGTCCCCATTTTTTCTTGCTGACACAACCTCCCCTCCCTCCCAAGAAATTCACTTGGGTTGATTTGAAATGCCATTTTCTAGACAAAAGGCCAGTTTGAAACACAATTTCATTTTGAAACGAATCGCTCCGAAAATGTCAAAACGAACCATTTCAACGTTTTTGAAACCCCAAAGGTCGGCCCTTTGAGGGTGGAATCCCACAGTCCGGAAACCCCCTCATGAGGCGCTTCTCAAAGCCCAGCTGGGATTCGAAGGGGATAAAAGCCACCGGTTCATCGCCCTTCTGCGGGCTCCGAAGCTCCAGCCTCCACCAGGCCTCCCACGAGCTGTGCACGGAGCGTATCCCAGAGCCTTTTCCCACCAAGGCTTCACATGTGGAGCTGGTGCAGCTCACGTGTCTTCCCGCTGGATCCCACATGCTTCCCGCGTGACTTGCACTGCCATGTGTGGGGGAGGAGGCGGTTTAAAGGACAGCTCTCCGACCTGTACGCACTTTAGCTGAAGTTGATGGTTAGCATTTTAGCTCCTTACAAGCGCACTGCCCTCAGACACCTCCCAGTCTCAACGCGTCTGTCTTCGCAGCCCCACTATGAGGCAGGGAAGAGCTGTTATCCCCATTCTACAGTGGGGAAACCGAGGCACAGAGTGGCTAAGTTCTTGCCCAAGGTCACCCGGGGACTCTGTAGCAGAACCAGGAATGACCCCTCCCCCGCACGATTTCCGGAGTCCCAGTCTAGTGTCTCAGCCTGCTGTGATCTGTACAACACTCACGGTATAATGGGGCATTGCAGCAGCTCTGCCTCAGTTTCCCCTTTGGCCATCTTTGACCTATTACTGCCATAGTGGTAGCTTGACCCCCCCCGCCCCCATCAAGTCTCCTTAAAGTGTTTAACCCTTCCCGGGGTAACAGAGTCCTTTCGATGAAGTGGGTATTCACCCACGGAAGTTTATGCTCCAATACTTCTGTTAGTCTATAAGGTGCCACGGGACTCTTTGTCGCTTTAGATGTAACTGTACTTCAGCAAAACAAAATGCAGAACCAAATGATTCCTCGACCCAGCTGAGCTCCTGGTCCTCGGTCGGCCCTCCCCTCTCTAGCCAGCGCTCCTGGCTGGGGTCTGTCTCCCCTGGTCTCTTAGGAGCTCCTGCAAGAGCTTTCCTGCTCTCTGCTGCCCCTACTGCTCTCCTCTCTTTCTTCAGGTCTTATAGCCTGTCCAGGGGTTAACTGAACAGGGCTGACTGGCCAAAAACCTCTTCTCCCTGGAAAGGGGCAGGGCCTCTCTGTTACGCCGTCCTTTAGCTCTAAGCCCTTCCTGACAGCTGTGAGCAAGGGGACTGTCTCTCTCCCCCTAGAGAGAGGGCAGCTGTGTGATTGATTCGGTGCAACATCTGTCATGGATCTGAGGAGGAAAACTCTGTGGGGTCAGGCACTAGTCCCCACCGCCCACCAGCTCCAGGGGGATGATATTACCCATCCACCAGCTCTCTCTGCTTATTCTCCCACCGAAGTGGGGCGTTTTCCCAGGCAAACAGGTCACGTTTGGTAATCAAGGCCCACTGGTCCATAGCTTACAAAGAGCGACCAAAGGGGTTTCATAACTGGTTCGTCGATTGTTAAGGCGTCCGGCAGGCCAATTGTTATGCGTTATAAGCATCGATAGCAGCTGTCGTGGAGCTGCTTACATCCTACTCCCATCTGAAACATGCTGATAACGACCAGGCATCCTTGATTAACTCTTTATGAGCCATTAATAAACAGAACCTGAATGTGAAGCGGGACCGTTAATAAAATGCTAGCGAGTCTGAGAATAACCGGCCCTGACTTTCCGCTCTCCCCCTCCCATCTTTTTGGAAAAGGAGTCCTTTATTTTTATTAGAAATTCCCGGTTGGATCTTCTTCCGTTATTTCTAAAATATACAGAAGATGGATTTACGCCTCGATTCAGCCGTGCATTTAAGCCCTTGCTTTGTCAAGCACATGCTTAAAACAACTTCAGTGGGATTTCAGAACCTGCGTCATGATAAGCAGGTGCTTATGTGCTTTGCTGAATTGGGGGCTGAGCACTAGTGAAAGGGGAGTACGCAGTGTTGAAGCTTTCTCTCCCTGGAACAAGGGCAGCGTAAGTTTCCCTACCTGGAACTGTCTCTTCCTGAAACTGGTGCAAACTAAAGCAGCCCTGGGATGCCGCTGCGTTGTCCCAACCACGGAGGGGCGTGTTGAGCTGCGCTGTGTGGCCACCTGTCCATGCTGAAATGGAGTGAGACCACCCACTCGATTCACACAGGCCACCCAGTCGCTGGTAGACAGTCAGGCTTTTCATTCGCTCCTAGGACCTGCCGACGCCCGCCCGTTCCCACGAGGGAAATCGGGGGCGATGGGTTTCAGTAGCTCTTGCTGAGACTGGACACTGCAGTGTGGAGAGCTGGATCGCCGGCCAGACGGACTGCAGGGACAGTCTCCTCCAGCCAGGCTGGGATCGAATTCCCAGCTCTCGCTTTCAGCTGGAAGGGCATTGCAAACGCTGGACAAAGGGGCAGCCGGACAATAGCCGCATTTATACCACACTGGCATGCAGCCCTCGCAGCACCGTTCAGCCGGCAGCGGTGGGCTGAGTCGGCCGTGCCCAGGGCTGGATCCCACCAGCGTAGGAATGGGCGGGGCAGATTTTCAGCTGAACCCCAATTCGCACTGGGACTTGGAACCAAACCAGGGGAAATCTGGCAAGATCAGCTCCCTCTTCAGGGGAGGTCAGGCTGCCACCGTCCTGTTCCAACAGGGGTCTTCTGGGGTGAGTGGCAGTGTGGTCCTGTCCCTGCTCACCATGGGGCACTAAAAGTACCCTCATTGCCTGGCTGGGAGCCACATCTGCTGGAAAAGCAGATCCCAGGAGCTCACATCCTTCGGGGATCCCTTTCCCACAGGGCAGTGCTGGGGAGTGGAGATCCCCAGGTGAGGGGGGGGGGTCTAACTTCCAATTCCCCACCACCACCAAAGCAGAAATGGGCTTTTCCCTAGAGCTGCTTGTGAAATGGAGGTGGGGCATGGGGAGGTTTCCCCGCATGGAAAATTTCAACAAATTAAAAAAAAAATTTTTTTCCTCGAAATTGCCAGTAGAAAATTTTGACTTTTGGTTGAAAACACAATTTTTTTTTTTAACATCTTCCCCCAAATTCTGCATTTATTATTTTTCCAACTAAAAATCACACGGTTGAGGAAAGCAGACGCCTTCCTTGAACGTTTTCGTTTAGCTAAAAGCCCAATTGTCCATCGGAAAATAAAAGCTCTGATGGAAAATTTTCCACCAGCCTTGATTTTCCCAGGGATCTGGAGCCACTTAGATCTGAAACTCAGAAAACAGCTCTAGTTCGGAACACCCTGAGGGCTTTAAATCTGGAGTGCCAGATTGGGCCGTCTCTCACAGTTATATGCTCTGACGTGTTGGGACTGGCTAGATCATCTCTCTGCGCTCGTTATAGAGCGTAATTTAATTGTTCACATAGATATTGACAAAAAGGTGGCAGTTCCTTTTCTGTAGGTCCCACCTCGAAATTTGTAACAATTCTGCCTGCTGAGTTCATGGAGGCGCGCACACTGTGCATTCTTCATGGAGACTCGAATCCAGTTCCTCTCTCTGCCACTCTGCGTGTGACCTTGGGAAAGTCACGTCACGGCTCTGTGCCTCAGTTTCCCCTCCCGCCCTGTGTCTGTCTTGCCTATTTAGAATGTAAGCTCTTTGGGCCAGTGACTTTCCCTTCTCTGGGTCCATATAGCCCCTAGCACAATGGGGGCCCTCATCTCAGCTGGGACCTTTAGGTTCTAGTATAATACTCATAGACTCATAGACTTTAAGGTCAGAAGGGACCATTATGATCATCTAGTCTGACCTCCTGCACAACGCAGGCCACAGAATCTCACCCATCCACTCCTGTAACAAACCCCTAACCTATGTCTGAGTTACTGAAGTCCTCAAATCGTGGTTTAAAGACCTCAAGGTGCGGAGAATCCTCCAGCAAGTGACCCGTGCCCCACGCTGCAGAGGAAGGCGAAAAACCTCCAGGCCCTCTGCCAATCTGCCCTGGAGGAAAATTCCTTCCTGACCCCAAATATGGCGATCAGCTAAACCCTGAGCATGTGGGCAAGACTCACCAGCCAGCACCCAGGAAAGAATTCTCTGTAGTAACTCAGATCTCACCCCATCTAAAATCCCATCACAGACCATTGGGCATATTTACCGCTAATAGTCAAAGATCAATTAATTGCCAAAATTAGGCTATCCCATCATACCATCCCCTCCATAAACTTATCAAGCTTAGTCTTGAAGCCAGATATGTCTTTTGCCCCCACTGCTCCCCTTGGAAGGCTGTTCCAGAACTTCACTCCTCTGATGGTTAGAAACCTTCGTCTAATTTCAAGTCTAAACTTCCTGATGGCCGGTTTATATCCATTTGTTCTTGTGTCCACATTGGTACTGAGCTTAAATAATTCCTCTCCCTCCCTGGTATTTCTCCCTCTGATATATTTATAGAGAGCGATCATATCCCCCCTCAGCCTTCTTTTGGTTAGGCTAAACAAGCCAAGCTCTTTGAGTCTTCTTTCATATAACAGGTTTTCCATTCCTCGGATCATCCTAGTAGCCCTTTTCTGTACCTGTTCCAGTTTGAATTCATCCTTCTTAAACATGGGACACCAGAACTGCACACAGTATTCCAGATGGGGTCTCACCAGTGCCTTGTATAATGGTACTAACACCTCCTTATCTTTACTGGAAATACCTCCCCCGATACATCCCAAGACCGCATTAGTTTTTTTAACAGCCATATCACATTGGCGGCTCGTAGTCATCCTGTGATCATCCAATACTCCGAGGTCCTTCTCCTCCTCTGTTACTTCCAACTGATGTGTCCCCAATTTATAACCAAAATTCTTGTTATTAATCCCTAAATGCATGACCTTGCACTTTTCACTATTAAATTTCATCCTATTACTATTACTCCAGTTTACAAGGTCATCCAGATCTTCCTGGATGATATCCAGGTCGTTCTCTGTATTAGCAATACCTCCCAGCTTTGTGTCATCTGCAAACTTTATTAGCACATTCCCACTTTTTGTGCCAAGGTCAGTAATAAAAAGATTAAATAAGACTGGTCCCAAAACCGATCCCTGAGGAACTCCACTAGTAACCTCCCTCCAGCCTGACAGTTCACCTTTCAGTATGACCCGTTGTAGTCTCCCCTTTAACCAGTTCCTTATCCACCTTTCAATTTTCATATCGATCCCCATCTTTTCCAATTTAGCTAATAATTCCCCATGTGGAACCATATCAAATGCCTTACTGAAATCGAGGTAAGGGGAGGGATAGCTCAGTGGTTTGAGCATTGGCCTGCTAAACCCAGGGTTGGTGAGTTCAATCCTTGAGGGGGCCACTTAGGGATCTGGGGCAAAATCAGTACTTGATCCTGCTAGTGAAGGCAGGGGGCTGGACTCGATGACCTTTCAAGGTCCCTTCCAGTTCTAGGAGATAGGATATCTCCATTAATTATTATCCACTGCGTTTCCTTTGTCTAAAAAATCTGTTACCTTCTCAAAGAAGGAGATCAGGTTGGTTTGGCACGATCTACCTTTTGTAAAACCATGTTGTACTTTGTCCCAATTACCATTGACCTCAATGTCCTTAACTACTTTCTCCTTCAAAATTTTTTCCACGACCTTGCATACTACAGAGGTCAAACTAACAGGCCTATAGTTACTTGGATCACTTTTTTCCCCTTTCTTAAAAATAGGAACTATGTTAGCAATTCTCCAGTCGTACGGTACAACCCCTGAGTTTACTGATTCATTAAAAATTCTTGCTAATGGGCTTGCAATTTCCTGTGCCAGTTCCTTTAATATTCTTGGATGAAGATTATCTAGGCCCCCCGATTTAGTCCCATTAAGCTGTTGGAGTTTCAAAAGGCTCAGTTCAGAGACCGGGTGAAAGTTTGGGGCGTCCCCATCGTGCCAGTACATTTTTCAAACACAAGAGCTCTACGGCAGCAGCGAGAGCTTGTGGCCAGATGGGCAGAAGGAGCTAGAATGACATGTGTTTTCACTTACGTGACGGCAGTGACTATCCGTCAGCACTGAGCCTTTTGCTCAGAAATGATCATTGAAATACCTTGCATGTTAGGAGCGTGACTTGGCCTGATTCCTCTGGCTGCATTGGCGAGTAACTGCCACACATCACAGCGGAGCACTCGTTAAAAGGACGTCGTTGAGTCAATTGTATCCAGGTCGGGGGAAGCTCGTAGGCAAGTTCTGTCCCCCCGAAGGATGGATCAACCGTCTCTCATGCCCAAAGCCGTAACTGCTGGCCCAGAGGAGATGGAAGGGATCTTTGCTGTCACCCCTATGTCCTGGCCAAATCCCAAACTGAGGAATGACATTTGGCTTCCCTCAGTTGCCCCTCCTCTTTCACATGGAGACTGTTGTTTTCTTTGCCACTTCCTGTCCTAAACCTGCTGCTTTGTGTTATTAAAGAGGCAACTAGGTTCTACTCCACAGGCAGCTGCTTTTTGGTGGTGAACACAGAGGTCCCTGGGGGAAGGAAAAGCACCAGAGAAAAGTAAAAGATTGGCCCAGCTCCTGTTGAAGGGAGTTGTGAAACTCCCCTGGATTTCAGTGCCACAGCCTCCATGCTGTAGTGGGGGACAGGGGGAGGTCACATGCTGCAGAGGGAGGGTGAGAGGTTGGGGAAAGAGAGTCCTTTGTCTTCCCACTGAGACACAAGCGTTTCTCGCAAATGGCCCAGTGGCTCAAGCCCTGTGCTGGACACTTGGGTTCTGTTCTGTCTCTGATGGGTGACCTTGGGCACCTCACTTTAACCTCTCCGTGCCTCAGTTTCCCCATCCATAAAATGAGAAATGATGACACTGTCCCTCCTTTGAGATCTACGGCTTATGGGCTCGATTCATCGCTCTCCGGCACCCTGTGCAGCCGTTCAGGCCAGGGCTAAATGCCACCCTTGTGGTTTGAGAGCAGTTTCACACCCTGGTGTGACTGGCCAAGGAGCGTGGCCACTGAGAAGCTGGCCGGGGAGTGCTGAGTATTACTATGACCTGCAGCCGGGAGAGCGGCAGAACCGCGAGGCAGACAGCCTTCCACCGGCTGCACTTAGCTGGAAATGTTCATACTCCGCTCCGGCAGAATACACAGGGTTAGCTCCATTGAGGGGAATTAGTCACTGGCACAACTGACCAAGGGTCAATTCTCCATCGCTGGCCATTTTGAAATCCAGACGGGATGTTTTTCTAAAAGGCCAGCTCTAACTCAAGCTGGAATTCTTTCGGGGAAGTGATCTGGCCTGGGTGATCACCATGGTCACTTCTGGCCTGCAATCTACAAATCTATGAACCCTCGGCTGGTAGAAACCGGCCCCACGCCCTTGACTTCACTGGTGTGACAATGCTGCACGCCAGGGGCGGCAGGTAGCATAGGCAGGGGAAGGCTGTGCCTCCCCAAACAGCCTGGCATAGCCCCGCCCAGGCTTCGCCCCCCAGTCCTCCTCCCGCCTGCTTCCAGTTCCCTTCCTGCTGTTCTGGGGTCGAGAGGATGGGGCAGGCAGGCTCGGGCTGGTGTGCACAAGGCCCAGGGCTGCGGGCGCTCCGGGCATGCTACCAACCTGGCACTCCAGGGCTGGGGTGCTCCGGCCCTGCCATCTGCTTGCCCAGCGCTGGGGCTGGAGACACGCCCCGGCCAGCGGCCGCAGTGTGTGTGCGCTCTGGACTCCAGTGGAGGGGGGGGGCGGAAGGGGGCTTCGGGCAGGGGAGGGGCCGAGGGCTAAGCTCCCGCAGTGGTGCGGTCACCTGCCGCCCACGCTTGACGCTGTGACGATCTGGACCGCTGAGTTGCTTGGTAATGTAGCCCGTGGGTGGAACACGGTATGTGGAAGTGGGTTGAGAAAACTAGAAAACTCAGGAGAAGGCGCTGGGGAATTTCTTTATAAATCCTTGAAACTTGGTGTCAACCCCTGGTTCATTCCAAAGGCAAGTCATTTGCTCTTTGGTGGCATTTGGCGTGAGCCCAGGGATCATTCCTCTCCAGCAGGGATGAAGGAGTCTCCAGAGAGGGGGGATGACTTCATGAGAGGCACAGAAATCACGCCCGCCCCTCCGCTCTGGGGTCTAGCACGCTGCGAGGCTGCTGGGATTCCCCTTCAGCTGGGGAAATGCAGCGAATCCCAAACCGGCGAATGCCTGCAGACAGCAGCGCTGACCCAGATAACAGCCCGCAAGTGGACGGCTCCAGGACAGGCAGGGGGAGAGATTGGGAAGATGATGTGCTGAGAGCACTTGTCTATTTCGGACGGTTGCGAGGAGCATGTGGGCAGACTCAGTCTCTCTTGTGGAATACCCAGGGGGGAAGGCACGCAGGGCAGAGAAGGGGGGGTGCACATTCTGCTGGCTCTAAACCTTCCCCTTACCCCAAGCCTCCCGGCGCTGATTTTAGCTGGGGTGTCTAACGCATCCTGGCTTTAATGAGACTAACAGAGATGGAGAAAAACAGCAGCACTTTGCTTCTGAACTCGGAAATCCAACACTGATTGGTTCTGGCCCGGGGCTATTAGCCCCAGGGACCCTCCCTCATCTAATTGGCTCATTTGCATATTTTTGCATACAGCCTTCGGGGAAGGATTTCAAAGGGAAGATTTGCCTGGTTCTTGGATTCCCCCACCCGCCCCCGTAAATTTCATTTGAAAGTAAGATTCTTTTTTTTTTTGAATGTTTGTCTTAATGGGATTTCACCCCCTCCAACAAGAGGAAGCGGTTTTAAAAATAACCATAACTACAAGTCGCAAGGGGCCTGGCTGAGAGACAGGGGCAGGAAGTCGGAGCTGGGCGTGGCAGGAAGTCAGAGCTGGGCGTGGCAGGAAGTCAGGGCAGGGTGGGACAGGACTATAGGTATTTATGCTCCAGTCCAACAGGAAGCAAGTGTCTA
The DNA here is from genome assembly GCF_011386835.1 of Chrysemys picta bellii. NCBI lineage: Eukaryota > Metazoa > Chordata > Testudines > Emydidae > Chrysemys > Chrysemys picta. Next base: position 4,580,299 of record NC_088798.1, read on the forward strand.
ACTTGAAGGAGGCGAGTGCTTCCACTCATGTTCATACATACTAACTTGAAGGAGGCGAGTGCTTCCACTGAATTCCTCATTGGGAATATCTCCAAGCTTAAAATTAGGCATGTGCTTGTTCACAGTGTCACAGATATTAAGGCCAGAAGGAACCGTTAGAAGATCTGGTCTGATCTCCTATCTAACACAGGCTGGAGAATTTCACCCAGTTACCCCGGTGTTGACCCAATGAGCTGTGTTTGCCAACAGCACGTCTTCCGGAAAGGCATCCAAACCCTGGTCTACACTGAAAACGTAGGTCGACCTACCGATGTCACTACTCACACCCCCGAGAGACCCACGCCCTGGTGCAGACACTGCTAGGTTGATGGAAGAGTTCTCACAAGGGGGTGGATTTACTACAGGGACGGAAAACCCCCTTCCTGCACCACAGTGCCCCAGCGGAGTGCTTGCAATGTAAACAGACCCCGAGCCTGGATTTGAGGACATCAAGAGATGGAGAATCTGCCACTTCCCCGGGGCAGGGGGCTGTCCCACTGGTTAGTCACCTGCTCTGTTCAACACTGGTGCCTTCTTTCTAATGGGAATTTGGCTGGCTTCAGCTCCCAGCCGTTGGGTCTTGTTGGGCCTGTCTCTGCTAGATTAGATTAGTGCCCAGGGTTTTCTCCCTGTGTAAATCCGTATGTCCTGTCATCACGTTCCCCCTCCACCTTCTTTTTGAGAAGCTAAACAGATCAAATTAAGTCTCCCACTGTCAGGCATTTTCTCCAGCCCTCGAACGGTTTTTGTGTTGCTTTTCTGTGTCGACCCCAATGTTGCAACATCCCTTTTACAGTGCGGACACCAGACTGGTACCGGGGCTCCTGAACAAGGGGTTCCAGGGGCCCATGACCCCATCACTTTTTTTCTGCCCTAAAGGCAAGCGACGGGGTGGAGAGGGGGCGGAGAGGAGTGAACGGTAGGTGCGGCCTCTGGGGAAGAGGCAGAGTGCGGGTGGTTAAAGACCGAATGAGGGCGGGGCCTTGAGGGAAGAGGCTGAGTGGGGGCAGGTCCATGGGGGGGGCGGAGCATAGTTGGTCCTCGGAAAGGAGGGGTGGAGTGGGGAAGTCAGGGCCACGGTCCAGGTGCCGGTGGCTCCCCCGCTTTTAGGCAGCATCCAGAGCTCCTGGCTGGCTCGGGGCCTCACTGCCCTGGGTGTGCTGCACGGGGAGGCCGGCGTGCGGCTCACTTCACTCATGAGGGGACAGTGCCATGGTGGGGAGCAGCGAGGCTCCTTTCCCTGCTGTTCTGCCCGTTGCCTTGTAGGCTGTAGCTGTTGAGAGGGCCAGTGGTGGCTCCTTCTCAGCCACTGGACTTTCTCCCTCCGCGTGTCTTGGACCTGTCTCCTTTTATTGCCCAGCCCCGGGCCGTGATCAGAGCGGCTATGGGACAGCAAGCTCTGCCGTGCACAGGATCATCCGCGACAAGCCTCCAGTTCAAGCGTTATTGCTGGGGATGATGGGACAGAGCTGGGCTCTCAGATGCTGGGCAGGGCTAGCAGCACGGGCCGTTAGCAAGATCCTACAGGCCTGATCCAAACCCACTGGCATCAGGCTCACCGGGTTTTGGATCGGGCCCTATATTCCTGCTCCTGCACACTTGGGATGATTCCCATGAGTAACAGAGGCTGGGTCCGGCCCTGTCGCCACACTATAAGCACCATCCTGACCTCCCTCCTGCCCTTTCCTCTCCCGAAGGGTGAGTCAGGCTGTGGGAAGACAGCGTGTGACTTTCCCAGCGGGGCGAGCGGCGCTTTGGGGTCAAGGGCGGATCATCCTGTGGGGAGAAGGTTTGCCACCAGCTGGGCACCCGCCAGGCCTCTGGGTGCGCAGCTCTAGCCAGAGCGGTCTGAGTTCCTGTCTCCGCTCTCCGGGCGCAGGGTAAACCGCACGGCTGGGAATTCTGCAGGGCAGACGGGCGGCAGCCGTGTTCACCGCTAACTCTCCCATGCCCAAGGCAGATGCTCGGACTTAGGACCCCTAGTGAGGTTTGGGGGGGGGCTGCATGAGAAATTGCATCGTGAGAAGTTCAGCCGGATGCAGAGCTGAGTTGGGAGAGCTGGGGGGGGGGGGGGGTGAAGCTGGATGGAACCCACCCGATTCCGGGAGGCAGAGCTGGCCTCTGACCTACCCAAGATCTAGGCTAGGCCTAGCTGTCTGCACACCCAAGAGGCTGTCGCAGCAATCAGGAATGGGGAACGCACCCCATTTCCTCCTGCCACCGGTCCAGCACCCCTCCACACTACGGACTGAAGTAAATAGGATGAAATTCAATAAGGAGAAATGCTGAGGGCATGGCCGGGGGATGGGAGAGACACTCTGTAACACCCAACAGCCTGGCGCCGAGGGCACTGGCGGGGGACGAGAGAGGGTTGGCTTCAAGTCTCTGCTCCAAACCAGGCAGAGCTGGGACTGAACCTGGTTCGCTGGGATGGGCTGGACACTAGCGAAAGAAGAACTCTGGGCCTGGGAAGCCCCCCCCCAGCAGACCTCCTGGGCGCACTCCCGTTGGAGGACGGCAGGGCCTACCAGCGAGGTGTCTCAGCACAGCCGGGTGGCGAGCAGGGGGAGGCAGACCCGTGCTCACTGCTACAGGGGGGTCACACCAGGAGGGGCATCTCCTGCAGGAGGATGGCCGCGCAGGGCAGGGACTCCCAGCCCGCAGAAGCCCATGTGTCGGGTTCCAAGGGGCCAGGACACACTGCGGGAAGGGGCGGAGTGGTCGGAAGGGACCCGGGGAGGGTGGTAGCTGCAGGGCAGGTAGCGAATGCCGCCCATCCAGTGCACAGGGGGACCTGGTTCAGAACCTGCTGCAGAGAGAGGGTCCGGGGTCCCTTACTCTAACCACTAGTCCAGGCTTCCGGCACTGACTCTAACCACGAGTGGGGGTTGGGTGCCCCACGTCCACGGTGAGTGCCCTCCCCACTGGGCTGTTCCATCCCGGACCCGAGACATTTTCCTTGGCACTGACCCTTTCCCGCAACAAGGGTCGGCTTCAATGGAAAACTCCCTCCCAGCGGCACGCAGGGCCTCGAGGACAGGTGCCCCCTGAAAGACGGTTCCTGTAGCTGGAGCGCTGCCCCCGTGCTGCCCCAGCGAGGGGGCCGCCCTGCCTCCGTTACAGCAGCAGCATCGACGGAGTTGAGGTTGGCGGCCTCCCAACCAATTACTGACCGGGCCCGACCCCGGCAAGCCTGCTCTCCAGATATCAGGATGAGAGCAGAACCCTGTCTATGCTCTGGCGGTGAGTCACCGCTCTCCAGATGTCAGCTGAAGGCAGCACATTACTGAAGGTTTCCACTAAGGAAGCACCATCCCTTCCCAAACCCTAGAAAATGACAGAGGGATCAAATCGGGGTGTTTTCCAGGCTTTTCCGAGCCACAACTAAAACTTCACGCACAATGACCTTGCCAAACAAACTCGGATTCTGGGCTGCTGACGCGTCTAGGAAATAAGCCCAGGCAGCCCATCCGCTCCACAACCACGGAGTCTCTCCGCGAGCCGTCTCCACCCCGAGCTGGCAGAGGCTCGCACAACCTGCCACAGCCCGATGCTGGCTCCAACGGGAGAAGAGAGGCAGCTGCGTGCGTTTGTTTTCATGGCGCTGGCTCTGGGGAAAGAGGAGGCGGACGTGGCGAAGAGATGGACACGTCGCCCTGGTCCCGTCCCCATCACTAAAGTCCCACGGACCCATTAAGTGCAGCGGACGGATGCTAAAGTAGCAGCGTTCTCCAAAATGGCAATGTTGCCTTTCCCCTGTGAGTCACACTGGATCCATCTGATCCTGGACCAGTGTCCAGAAAGTACAGCTAGACCAATGGGTTGATGTAACCTAAAGGTCAGATGCCATGTGTCCCTCAGGGGCAGCAAGGAAACCTGTATAGCAGTGATTCCCAGGAGGCAGCTACAACCCACCTTTTTTTTTTTGCCCCAGACCCCTAAATGGCCCCCTCAAGAACTGAACTCACAACCCTGGGTTTAGCAGGCCAATGCTCAAACCACTGAGCTAACCCTCCCCCCTGGACCTGGAAGAGACCTTGAAAAGTCATCAAGTCCAGTCCCCTGCCTTCACTAGCAGGACCAAGTACTGTCCCTGCCATCTGAAGAAGTGAGGTTTTTACCCACGAAAGCTTATTCCCAAATAAATCTGTTAGTCTTTAAGGTGCCACCAGACACCGTGTTGTCCCTGACAGTTCACTGACTCACTGCGCTTTCAGGCATCAATACTGCCTGTTAGTCATAGCCCTGACCAGCACATTTAGGGCTGCCTGCGGCTGGTCACCTGAACCTTCGCTTGGGAGCTCCCAGTGTAGGCACAGCTAGTAACCAGCCCCACAACTCCCTGACAGCCTGCTTCAAGCAACCATCTGCAGCCCACATGTGCAGCTGAACTCACGCGAGAATCACTTGCCCAGCCACCAGCACAAAGGACCTGGGGACCGGCGAATTTTTGCGAGGCCCAGTTCTCGGAGAGAAGACCCCTGGCCTCGTTTTGAACTCCCCACAACTGTCTGACCCAGCCAGAGCTGCCGGGATGTGAAACGGCTCCTTGCATCAGGGGACTTTGGGGATATGACATCAACACAACACAACACCACTCACACACACACACGCACACAGCAAACCGATGACAAGCTAGTGCGGTCGCGCTGCTTCCTGGCTAGGTCCACGGGCCAGGGGAGGGAGGAGAGAAATGCTAAGCCCGGATGAATTTGATTTGATTCTCTGGCACGTCCAGCTCCATTATACAGATTCCAAGGAGTTTGCTTCCTTGCTTTGTTTTGGGCCCGGAGGTGGCTTTGTTTAGAGCTGGGATCCTGGCCCGGCGTGACGTGCAGGAGCCCATTCAAACCATGCACCAGGCAAGCTCTGACTTGGATGCTGCATTCTCCGAAGGGGCTGGCTGGGGAAGGGGCTGTCCTCGGCTCAGCTGAAGGCAGTCCCAGAGGAGACGGCCAGACAGCTGTGCGTGCGGCCCAGAGAGGCATTGCAAGGTCTTGGAGGGCACAGAGAAGTTGGTGTCTGTGCATTTCCCTCCCCCACGCCCCACGATGGGCTGGGCTAACTCGTACAGGATTTAACCCCTCGCGTGCTCAGCCTCTGAAGGCAGCGTATGCCCCACTAGCGGCTAGTGTCCCATAGCGTAGAAGGCACCAGAAAGAGAAGGCCTGGTAAACATCCCCCCCATTGTTCCCAGCCACACGAACCCCCTCCCGCTTCCCACCCCGATCTCCCGAGCCCCCTCCCTTCCCAATCCGACAGGCCCCCACTCCCAATCCTGCAAACCATGCACCCTCCCACTGCCATGAACCCCTCCTCCCCACCCAATCCTGCTGCTCCCATCCTGTTCCTGGCCCCCTAGCCTCCTTGCGGCCCGCTCCCAGAGCGGTAGCATTAGGAAGGGCCTCTATCATTGCGACCCGACCCATCTCCTTTCACTCTCTATCCCCCCTCCCACATCTCTGCAGCTGGGAAAGGGGGTCCACCATCAGCCCCCCACACCTCCCTGCATGTGTCCCCATAGACCCCAGGGTCACCGGCTACGCGGTACGAGTGGGAAGAGGGGGAGGCCGGGAACTGGCTCGGGGATTTGTTAAGCAGGCAGGGAGAAGAGGCGCGAGAGCGAGGGAGGTGGAGGAAAGGAGGCAGGGGAAGGACAGGAGCGAGCCGCAATCCAGCTATTAATGTAACCCACCACCACCCTGAATGGCACCCTGTCCCCCCCAGTGACTGGGCCACACATAGAACTTCAAGAGGCTTTTAGCTCAGGCAGCAGAAATCCTGCCTTTCGCTCCAAAGGCCGCAGGTTCAATTCCCACTGCTGACGACTTCCCCCGGGCACTGTGTCACATTCACGTCTGAGCTGCACAGAGTGAGGTCCCAGAAAGACCCTCGTTCCCAAGGGAAATCCTAGAGCCCCGGCGCTGGTTGGCTGCATTTAGACCTTTCCCTGACAAACGGGAGGGAAGCAGCCGGCTCGACGGCTATTTCTCTTGTCTCCTGGAATGAATGGAGGATGGAATCCAGCTGACTCAGCCTAGGCAGGAAATGACATTAACTGGAGCTGCACCGGGGAGGGGGTGAGTAACCCCAATCGGGGGCGGCCGCCCAGCCCCACGTTCGTTTCTGTAAATCGGGAGGATGTTTAGTCAAGAGATGGCAGCGCACGCGGGGCCCCGGGCGAGCGAGGAGCATAAATAACTCGGCTAACCGGCTCTCTGGGAGACAGTGCGACACTGCTCCCATGTCGGGCTCGGCCGCCCTCCTGCTGCGTGCAAGGGATTCAAAGAAAGATAGACAACGGCCAGTTATTTCCGAATTCCCTTTGCCAAATTCACGTTCAGCTTTCCTTTGGCTGGAGCCCCCAGGCAATCTCTGCCGTGCTGGTAGAGTTTGAGGGGGATTCACATTGAATTGTGGCCCCTTTAAGGTACCCCCCACTCCCGGCAATACCCATGCCCCACGGAGCCGCCCAGGCAGGTACACGGCCACCCAGCTCTATAATCTTCTCCCCCGACAAGAGAACCAGTGGAAGGAGCCCGGAGCGTTCTGGGGTAAAAGGGAGGGTGGCCAGCAGTTCTTCTGCATTGGCAGGAGGCTCCACAGGGGCTGGTGCAGCTGGGAGCACACGTCAGGGCTGTTATAAACGGCACTGGGGGTGAAGCAGCCCCTGACTGCCCTGGTCCAAAGCCCAGCAGTGATGCAGTGAGGAACGGGGGCCGGGGCCTTCGCACACCGAGTTCCCCAATTCTCCTTTCGTGCATGAACTGTTATCACAGTGGATATCCACATACGTGTCCAGTCCCTCTTTGGATCTGGCTGAGTTCTTGGCCTCCGCGACATCCTGTGGAATGAGTTCCACAGTCTGACGATGCACGGCGGGAAAAAGGATTTCCTTGTACCAGTTTTGAATTTGCCTCCTTGCAGTTTCATTGAATACCCCTAACACCGGGCATGAGATGGTGCTAATTCCTGAATCATTTGGGCCTTAGCTGCCTCAAAGCCCAGCTCTCCGCCCAGCTGGCGTTGTGAGGGCAAACAACTTAATTAGTGGTCCCTTCTGGCCGTAACCTCAATGATTGTATGCCCCATCACTGCAGCTGCACTCTATCAACAAACTCTTGCTGTCTCTCTCTCCGGGATGGGGGCAAGAAACCGAGTGCCCTGGTAGGGTCCCTCGGCTTTGGAGTTTGCTGTGATGTGCCACGATTTGCATTCAGCGAGATTTAGGATGCAGAACAAAGATGCATTTTTTCACACTGGTTCTGTCTAGATCCAGGCTCCTACCCCATCAGTAGCAGGAACAGAAGAGGCAGGGCTGGGTCTGACTGGTGCCAGTGGCGGGTACTGGTTGCAATATACGCTCAGCATAACCCGGCGATGGACCCAAAACACATACATCGAAACCACAGAGACATGAGAGTGCACAGCACTTTTACATCTGCCAACTGCAGCTGTCAGAATCTGCCTCTCCCTGTGTGTTTACGTATTCCTGCTGCAATCACTTCTTGAGCTGGGACCCTTTACGGACCGGCCCCCTCCAGTTATGCAGCTAAGCTTGTCTCAGATAAATGCTGATGTGTTCACGGCACTCCAGCTTGCGGGCAACACTGGCAACAGGAGTGCACGAAATGCAGAATTTCATTTTTTGCCCTCCAAAAATGCAAAGGAAATGAATATTTTTCATTTTCTTCAAAAATTGCCTTGAACTTTTTTGGTGGAAAATTTGAAACGTGACAAAACAAAAATGTTCCTTTCCAGCTGAAAAATTTCTGGTACTGTTTTCGGCTATTTTTGCTTTTGTTTGTTTTTAAAAAGGTTTTTGATTTGGCTTTTTTCCTACTTCACTTTTTCAAACTTTTTTCCACCAGAAATGGTGTGTGTGGGGGGGGGGGGGGAGGGGGAGGGGTGTAAAAAAATGAAAGCAAGTGGGAAAAATCCCCCAAAATCATGACCACTGTGAACAAAGGGGGGAAAAATTAAAAATTATTATTTTTGTTTTAAGTATCAGAGGGGTAGCCGTGTTAGTCTGGATCTGTAAAAAGCAACAGAGGGTCCTGTGGCACCTTATAGACTAACAGATGTATTGGAGCATAAGCTTTCGTGGGTGAATACCCACTTTGAAATTTTGAATGAAAAAAAAAACCATGCAATTGATATTTTCCACAAAAATTTTCATTTTGGCCCAAAAGCCATTTTTGTCAATGAAACTTTTGGATGGAATGTTTTTGCCCGGCTTTAGTTTGCAAATTTGCAATGAAACTGGTGTTTTCAGCTGATTTTGCCCCAAATCAGGCATCGTGTGGGGGAGGGTGGCTAAGTCTCCCTTCGAGTTTTGCGAGGTTTTTTTCAAATCCCAAACGCAGCGTGAAGCTGATGAACCCACACGGGCCAAAGACAACTTACAAGGTTCCCCCAAAATGCTCCAACCCAAATGGCTGAGCTATGCAAAGATCACCCCGCAGCAAGGCGTTGAAAGGGCCGTGTAGGTGGGACAGGCAGACTGGGAGTACTGTTCACGGGGTCTAGTTGTCCTAGACTGATCTGACCTCCATGTAGGATCTAAGCAACTCACAAGCTATAGTGCATTTAGGCAGGACAGGGCTATTGTGCCCATTGTACAGATGGGAAACTGAGGCACAGAGCGGCTACGGTCACAAAGAAAAGTCCATGGTTGAGCAAACCTGGGTCTTGTAAGTCCTAGCGACCCAACCACTGGACTCTGCCATCTACCCATAAGTACCACCTAACACTTTTCCCTCTGAGTCTAGACAGAGCGAGCAGGGCAGTGGAATGCAAGGCCGCTGCTGTGCTACCAGTAGTGCCACCTTTCAAATGAAATGTAGAACCGGGCTCCTGCTCCCCTTTACTCATGGCGACCCCATGATGCTTTTCTCAAGGGCAGAAGCATTCAGCTTTGCGTCTTGTCCAAATTCCAGCCCTGAATCTTCCCTGGGATTAGGGGTCCTTCTTCACTTTTTGTTGTTGCTGCCCACTGCTAAACAGCTGCCGTGCTCCCTCCCAGAGGTGGCAGCATTCCAGTGGTGGATAATAAAAGGACTCTTGTGTGTGGCTTGCCAAGGGCTTTGGGCTTAATGGTGCTGCAGCAAAGCAACCTTTAAAGGGATGCGTGTGGGGCTTGGATTGAAGAAAGCCCATCCCTGCCTCAGTTTCCCTGTGTCTTTGAGGCAGGTCAGTTCCTTCCTCTTCCTCAAATTGGGATAACCACACTGAGCTGCAATGCAGCCCGGCTGAGTGCTACGCATCGCTAGCGAATGCAGCAGTCTATCCTCACGCAGGCTCCCCAGAGCCCAAACCCCTCGGTCCCGACCCACTTCTGCTCGACCAGCCCGAAATGCACAGCGAGCTTCAGGGAGAGCAAACAAACCCCCCCACCATCCCGGGCAGGAGCGCCGCCGCCGGCCCCGGGTCGAGTTTCCGTGTGGCAGCCGCAGCAGCTCCGGGGACTGAAGCTGACTTCATGCGGTTTAAATGGGGACCCAGCAGCTGCCAGCCGCTCTCACGCGTCTCTGTGGGGCTGGCTCAGATTTGCCCGCAGCAGCGGGGGCAGGGCGAGCAAGCCACCGTGAGTCACGAGTGGTGTTTGGCCCCATTGTGTCTGGCGGATGAGTCCAAGCCTTTCCCATTTATTTACCCTTCTTTCATCACCACCAAATATAACAGATGAGCTCAGCCCTCTTCCCGGCCTCTGACATACCCTGGGTTTATTTGCACCGCAGGTATAAATACAAAGCAGTGCTCGGTAATGAAGTAACCGGGGTGGGTTTACAGCCAAGCCCGGAGCAAACGAGGAGTGGGGAAGAGAGATAATTGTGCCCACCCCTGGGGAGCCCCTCGGCCCATGGCGGATGTGGAAATGCAGCACGCAGCGGTCTAGTGGCCACCCGTGGAGGTCACGGCCCAGGGCTACCATCGCTCTGTGCTGGCAGCGTTCACAGGGGCTGCGTCCGCCCATGCCCGGGCAGCGTGAGCTACACCGCTTTGCTTGTCATAAAGAGAATGGAACGAATCTGATTTTCCTGACAGTCCATGAGCCCAGCCAGCACCAGCCTGGGGTCGGGAGCTGGCCCAGCCCAGCCTCCCCCGTGCCCTCACAGGGGCCCTTCTGCCTAGCAGCAGCTGTATGTAGGCCAGGGGAGTATCCCCTTACATGAGGGACATGGCTACCAAGACAATAGGCCAATGGAACCCCTAATCCCTAAAGAGCCGTGACCTAATTCTGGGGCCCACGATCTTGTCTCTAGGCAGATTGTTATCGGCTGTAGAATGAGCTCAAGGCACGGGACTGGATGCGCCACGCTCGGACGCGACAACCTGCCTGACGACACCACCAGCTGGCAGCCGCCCATGCAATCCCAGGGCATGGCCCTGCTCCCACGGACACGGCGCAGCTCCCACAGCCTTCACCGGGCCTGACAGAGGCACCAGCAGGCCCAGCGACTGCAAAGCAGACGTGGTTTTCCCTGTATCACCTGCTCCTAGATGCCAAACTCTGGACGGGACCTCAAGAGGTTATTGAGGCCAGCCCCCTGCACTGAGGCAGGACCAAGTGAACCTAGACCATCCCTGACTGGCGCTGCGCCAACCGTTGTGCCTCAGTTTCCTTCTCTGCAGAACAGGGGGTAACAATACTTCCCTCGGGGGAGCAGGGGGCTTAGCGATGCTCTATTAATATTTGGACGGAAGGTGCTAACGACGCACAAGGTATTATCCTGTTAGCTGCTCCGAGGAGGGGAGATAGCATGAAGCTCTGTGGGCAGGGAGAGTCTCTTTGTTGTGTGTCTGCCCAGTACCTAGCTCACTGGGGCTCTGGTCCGTAACGGGGGTGTCTCGGTGCCGTTGTAAAGAAATAAGTAAAAATTAGAGGGGGACGGGTGTGTGCAGGGCTGGGGTGTGTGTGTGTTGGGAGCAGCCTATGGAGATGTTTGTGCGGGTGGGGTGTTTGCGTGTGCGGTGTGTGCATGGGCGGGGGGGAGGAGTGTTTTTGCCTGCGGGGCACATTTAATTGGCTGTTCACCAATAGCGAAACTGGTTTCTAAATGTCCAGATGGGAGGCTCTGGGGGATCTCTGTGCGTCTGTCTACACTGGCACCGAGTCTCGGAGCTTGAGTCAGCTGGCTCAGGCTGCAGGGCTAAAAATTGCAGAGTAGGCGTTCGGGCTCAAGGGTCTCAGAGCCTGGGCTCCAGCCTGAACCCGAATGTCTACCTTGCAATCACATAACCCCGCAGCCTGAAACAGCTGACCCGGGCCAGCCACAGCCGTGCTGCAGGGCTTTGATCCCAGTGTAGACATACCCTATGGGACTGACTTGGTCTCCTTTTGGTGACTCAAGATTTCAGTCTTGTCTGCAAAGAGAAACTAACTTCGCTGCTAAGTTTCTTGTATGACAACAACCTAAATGTCAGTTATACATTTGGGGTACCTCTCACCCCTATCCTAGCCACCGATCTGGCTCCCATCCCCAAAGTATCTGGAGCCCTCCCAAACTTTCATGTGTTTATCTTCACAACACTCCTGTGAGGCAGGGAAATGCTATTATGCCCATTGTACAGATGTGACAACCAAGAGAGACGCAGTGACTGGCCCAAATTCACACCGGCAGTTTGTGGCAGAGAAAGGAATTGGGTAGCGCCGTAAACACTGGACCCTCCTTTCCCTCTAACTTTAGCACTGACAACTTTTGCAATCAATGTTTGGTGTTTTTCTCAAAGCCCCAGCTCCTGGAGTCACATCATGCCATGCTGATCTCTGCTTCCATTTCAACAAACAACAGTTCGTTTCCGGTCCTTGTGGTTGAGGGAAAAGCCTGAAACCGTGACCTCGAAAGGGCAGATAAAGGCAAATAAAGAGAATCCCCAGTGAATCTCTTGAGTTTTCAGCCAATCTCCCCATTAAAAGGTGTGATGAATTCTTTGGCACCAGGTGCATCATCTAAATGAGGATGAAAAATACAGAGAGAGCTCGTAGGCTGAACCTGGCCAGCACTGGCACAGGGAGAGCCATGCCAAATCCAGGGGCTGGAGACACCCTGGGGCTTGTCTACGTGCCTGACTTGATATGGGATACGATACAGCGGGTAAATTCAGCAGCAGGCGTGGGCAGAGGAGAAGGTCTCGCCCACATGGATTTACATTTCCTAGGAAGCCTTCCCTGAAGCAGCCGAGTCTGGGGAAGAGCCGTGCGGTGGGGGAGAAAGGCCCACGGATTCCAGACCAGTGGGCGGTTCTTTACGGCACCTGGCATCCGAACAAGCTTTTGTAACATTAAGCCGTTTGCCCGGCTCAGAGGGGCCGTGCCCCTGGATATCACCGCCTTGAAGGGGCTTCAGGAATTGCCGCATCTGAAAGGCCGAACATTTCTTCCCCTGCCTGAGGCCGAAACACGGTCCACCGTCACGACGCGAAGCCGCCCGTGGCATGCAGCTCTCGCGCTGCACGTGCTGAAAGGGACACGCTCCTGCCGTGTCTGCGATCAGCTCCTTTGGTTTCCCTGTGTTCCAGCACGATCCCGCACTGAGTGGGTGTTTTGAGGGCCATGGTGATGGTTATCCTCCACCTACACTGTCTCCCGCAGTGCTTCACAGAGAGGAACAAACAGCAGCAGAGACAGAAATGAAGAGGTGCAGACCCGGAAGCTGAGAGAGGATGGGGGATCAGCTGGGCTAAGCACTGGGAACCAGCATCTCCTAAGAGTTCATACTGGCTTGGTCTTCGATTCCCGGGGCGGCCCTTATCTAGGGGATACGGGTGGTGTATTGGAGGCTGGCGTTTTGGTGTGTTTGTACCTAGTCCCTATGGTAATACATATAAACAATGAATAATAATAAATGAATTCCCGGGTAGAACGTCTCTCTCCCTCCACTGACTCTACTGGGGCTCAGCGGGGCTGAATCTGGACCATTGTCTGACACTATTTCGTAGACTGCAGATTTTAAGGCCAAAAATTAGACCTCCCAGTCCGACCACAGACCAGAGAGCCTCACTCGGTGATTTCCATAGCTTTTCCCTTCTGTTTGACCCGGAGCATGACGGGCCACTTTGGCTTGAAAGCCCCCAAGCGCCGGAGAATCTGCTCCACCCTTAGGTCAGTTGGGCCAGCGGCTAATTACCCGCTAAGAAAGTGTGCCCTGTTTCCAGCCTGCGTGGGTCCAGCTCCCAGCCGGTGGATCTCACCGGGCCTTGCTCTGCTGGTTGATGGAGGTCTCTGCTCTCAGGAGTGTCCTCCTCTGGCAGGCAGTGATCAAGTCACCTCTTCACCTTCTCTTGGACAATCCTAAATCCACTGAGCTTCTCAAGTCCCTCCTGATGAGGGAGCATCACGCGTAGGGTTAGAGCACAGCAAAGAACTCAGCCGCGGCTCTGCCCCCACGGACACCCATCCGTGGAGCTGGCTGGCCGAGCGGGGTGCTGATGGGGTCATTAGAGTAGTGTCGCAGTCTCCATACGCCTCCTGCACCCCAAGGAGCTCTGCAAGGGGTCTTCCCGAGGTCCTCCCAGCCCCCAGCGCAGGACTCGGCCTAACCCAGGGAGTCAGGGACTGCGCTAACAAGGGAGTCGGCAGAGTTCTGCCCGCCGGAGCCAGCTGAGATCATTACTTAAACCCCGCAGACATAGGCGCCGACTCCGGGGGCGCTCCGGGGCTAGAGCACCCTGGAAAAAAAAAAGTGGGTGCTCAGCACCCACCGGCAGATCAGCTCCTTCTCCCTCCCCCACAGCACCTCCCACTCGCCACTGATCAGCTGTTCAGTGACGGGCAGGAGGCACTGGGGAGGAGCGTGGGCAGGAAGAGGCGAAGCGAGGGTGGGGCGCGCTCGGGGGAGGGGCGGGAAGAAGCGGGGTGGGGTAGGGTCTTGGGGGAAGGGGTGGAGGGGAGTGAGGCCTGGGACAGAGCAGGGGGCGAACACCCCCGGGGAAATCAGAAAGTCGGCGTCTGTGCCCGCAGAGTCACCGAGAGAGACAAACAGCACCCAGAAGCCCCTCTGAGACAGAGACCCAGGGGAGCTGATTTTCTTGCTTTCTCCAGCATCAATCGGGAATTATTCCACTGGAGCCAGTGAGTTAGACCAGAGTACACGGGAGGAGAAGCCAGCCACATTCCTCTGGGGAAAAATTAAAAACAAATCTGCTTTCTTTTTGTTCTTTTTTCCCCTAATTATTTCTCCTTGTGCCCTTGGCCCAAAGAGAACCTCTAATAAGAGACTTCTGGCTCCCTGATTGCCTGAAACCCTTTTCTTTGTGTTACACCCCCCTCCCTTTTTAGGCTGGCCTCTTTGTTAAGTTCCTTCTCTATTCAGTTTCCTTTTCCACAACAGCATCTGACTTTGATTCTTGCATTCGCCGGCATGTCACCCAGCCCTGCTTTCTCTCCTTTTCTCCCCCCCCCCATAGATAATAGCCCCAAATTAGATGCTGAATGTGCTAAAACAATTAATTCACTTCTGGAGTTGGCACGCGACTCACAATGCCAATTATTCTTTCAATCTGCTCTCTCCTGCGCGCGAGCATTTGGCGGCATTTGCACAAGGGTCAAGAAAGAGATGGTAAATTTAGTAACCCTTTTCACAGAGCAGTTTAAAGCGAAAATCATTTCGCGAGAGCCAGGCGGGAGCTTTCATTTTCCTAACGGGTTTAGAAAAACTTTTCATCTCCTCTCGACTTTATTTAGCATTTTTCTTCCCCATCTTAAAATTGTGCCGTCCAACCATCCTGTGGCTAAGTGCTAAAAGTCCACAGTACCATGGGACTTTTCCTTGCTCCCGATTCTAGCTCTGACCTTGGGGATCAGAGCTAACTAAGCCACTTTGCCCTTGGCACATACTTCGCTCTTCCTACAAGCGGGGGAGAGATGGTTACAAAAGATTCGGAGAAATCCCATGCGTCGTCAGGGCTGCTGCCTCAGCAGATATCCTGTCTCTGGACTCCACCCGATGGCACTGGGTTTCTCGTGGGATGTGTGTGGTGGGACACCCGTAGTTAAAGATGGCAGGTTGCCAGCGTGCTGGAAATATTCCCACTCATGCGGCTGCCCCAGATCAGTCCTTCAGGAAGACGGTGCCGCAGAAGTAACGCAAGGGGGATACGGCCTCTCAGAGCGGGCTGCCCTTCTCCTTAGACCTTTCTAGTCCCAGAATTGCCGTTGTGTCTGTGCCATGCAGGACGCCGCTGATCTGGGGACATGTCACTATATCAACACAACAATGCGGAGTCACTTTGTCGCAATCGGAAACGGGCTCAGGCCGCAAAATTCCGATCACCCCCAAGTTTCGGGGAGTTTGGGTTAGGCCTGTTGTAAAATGCAAGGTACATGGGGAGTCCTCTTCACTCCCACTCCTAACACAGTGAATGACCTTCGGTGAATATGAGAGGCAGCCAATGTAAAACTGGTAAAGGAAAATACTTTTTTGCACAACGCATGATCAGCCTGTGGAATTTGCTGCCACAAGAAGCCAAGAGTTTATCACAGCAAGGCAGGGCTGGAAGGAACCTTGAGAAGTCATCAAATCCAGCCCCCTGTGCTGAAGCAGGACCAAGTAACCCTAGACCATCCCTGGCAGGTGTTTGTCCAACCTGGTCTTCGAAACCTCCAATGACGGGGATTCCAACCTCCGTTGGTAGCCTGTTCCAGAGCTTCGCTATCCTTAGAGTTAGAACGTTTTCCCTAATATCGACCCTAAACAGCCCTTAACATACATGGAGACTGTTATCAGGTCCCACCTCAGTCTCTGTTCTCAAGACTAAACATGCCCAGTTTTATTAGCCTTTCCTCACAGGTCTGGGTTTCTAACCCTTTAGTCATTTTGGGTGCTCTCCTCTGGACTCGCCTCATTATTTATAGTTAAAAAGTTCTGGAAACTCTGCCCTCTCCTCCAAAAACAAAAGCAAGTGCAGCATGGGAGGAAGTATATTCTTATATCCTCCTGGTCTGACTCACCACGGTCTTTGCCGGAGCTCAGAGAAGGGCCACAAAGAATGACTTAAGCCTCGTTCCCAACATTGCTGAGTGCTAGAAAGGTGTGCTACTCTAGGGTTCTATTTCTGATTTTCCGCGAAAGTTTGACTGACCCTGAGCAAGCCACGACCTCGCTGTGCCTCGGTTTCCCCATGTATAAAGTGGGAATAACAAACACCGACCCGCTGTGGCGCTGGGAGAAATAACTGACATCTGTAATCTGCTTTCGAATCACCCTGTTTAATTAATAGCATTTCTAGTGGACAGTACTATAAGGCCAGATTCTGCTCCCGGTTCCCCCAGCGAAATCAACAGCACTCCAGTATCGCTCACCCCAACTGTCCAAAAAAATCGGGAGTTAAGGCCCTCCCAAATTATGAGATTGTTAAAAATCTCATGATTTTTAAGCCAATACATGTTGGGATCTTTCACTAGATGAGCCACTAGATTGCACTGTCATGTTTCCAAGTTTATCCCCGCAACCATGAGGCCGAGAAACTTTCTGACAGATTCACGTGACTCCAGGAGCTGGGGCTTTAATAAAAGCCCAGCCAACACAAGACTCACAATAAAAGGCGAGAGCTGGCCACATTCTCTCGGCTCCATTCACCAGCTTTCAGGGCTCAGGCAGAAGGCTTTAACGACCACTGAAGGGTGCGCTTTCGCTCCCAGCTTGGGTAACTCTCCACAGCTGCAGCTCTACATGGTTGCTTAGGTACATCTGAGTGCTAATCCCAAAATATCATCTGTTGCCTAGCCACAACGTGTGCCTGCTTCTGCAACAAATTCGTTGGTGGATGATGAGGGGAGGAGCACAGGCTGGTATCAGTAGCTGCTCTTGTAGTGTGTGTGTGTCTGTCTGTGCATGCATATATTTGTGGTTGTGCATGTGTTCACACATATCATATCTGTCCAGGGTCGCCTGTATTTTTGTGCATGCATGTGCGTATACTGTTTGTACATGTTCGCATGTACGTTTGTGCATGTGAGTGCAGGGACGTATTTGCCCATGCACCTGCATTATGTACACACGTGTGTGCATGCATATAATGTTTGTGCACATACATGCATGCGCATGCGGGTACATGTGTATGCATGTACACGGTCATGCATGGGTGAAATTACCTGCATGCAGGACTCTGGATGACTTCCCCCTCCCCATATTTTCACCCAGGAACTTCCTGGCTGACATCTCTCCACACCTCATGGCCACTCGGCTCCAACCGCGCTCACAGGGCGCTGTGAGTATCAGGGTCACGCTAGCTTTTGGGCTGCTACACGCACTCAGAACCTGCTGCCTGCAAGACCAATGCATGCGAGCTACTGCGCCGAGCAGGTCTCACTGGAGAGATCGGATGTTGCCGAGCCCTCCAGAACCTGAGGAACGCTGGGGTGGCTGCAGCGTCTCTCAATGGAGGTGCTGGTTCCCTCCCGTGCCCTGCTGGGCTCCTCCTCCCCTCCCCATTCTGTGGGATTCAGGGTCTCTGTTACTTAGAGGTGACAGGAAGGATAATGCAGGGAAATGTTGCTTTCCATAGCATGCCTGACCCTCTCCAGCCCCTGGGCTGCCTTTTGAGAACAATATCACCCAGCAAACCAGCGCAAACAGGGACAAGGGAAGTGCCCAGAGAACAAGCTGGCTTTGAAAAACTGATCCCTGCGCTGGGACATGGGAGATGAGGGTTCAATCCCCAGCTCTACCACAGACTCCTTGGGCTAGTCTCTTCATCTGTCTGTGACTCGGTTTCCCGTCTGTAAAACCGAGGCGATGAATCCTTCCTTTCTCCCACCCTGCGTGTCTGTCTTGTCTGGACTGCAAGCCCTTTGGGGTAGGGACTGGCTCTTGCTGTGTGTATGTACAGCCCCCAGCGCAACAGCCCCCGGATCTTAATAATAATAAGGAATAGAGATGGAGCTCTAGCCATTCAGATAAAGATTCTGGTCACCCCATGGTTCTGCGGGGGAGAGGGGTGGGCTCCAGCGTTCTGCTTTGGGTCACTGCAAAGACAGGAACCATTTGCAAAAATGACATCGGGATGGCAAGCCGCCCCCCAAGGTTTGGGGCGTTTGGAACTTCGGGCTCAGCTCTAGGAAGAAGAGGTGGGTTCCTAAGACTTCGTTTGCCTCTTTTCTTCCTGAGGCACTGCGCAGCGGCGGCTCCGGCCCCAGCTGCTCCAGGCAAGGTGGAGAGGCTTCCCTCTCCGTTTTGACTGCGAAAGTGCATTCGACCCCTGACAAATGCATCTGTCCATGTAAGGGAACGGCCGAGTAAATTCTCATAATAAAAACCACCTTAAGCAGCCGCGTGCGGCTCCCTACTCTTAGCGCAAAATCTATAGCTTTAATTGCTTATCGACTCCCTGGGCAGAATGACATCACTTCCAGCCAATCAGCACGCCCCAACCAAACGACAGGACAAGGCCAGGCCTGTATAAAAAGCCACAGATGGGACTGAGGTCAGGGCCCTGATGGGCAGCTGACAGCAGGAACTGATGGGAAATCACTATCCCAGGCTCCACTGGGCTGCTTTGAAGAGGGGGAGAAAAGAACGGGGGCTGTGGATTCAGGCCAAAGTTCCTCCGCTTATTAATTCATCCTTTGGTGATACCAGGACTTCGGGGCTTGATCCCAAGCCCGTTACGTTCAATGGAAAGCCGCTCTAGGTGGACTTCGGCTCAGGCCCGGGAGTAATAAGAAACTCAAGGGTCTTTCCTAACAGCATTTCTCCATAGATCTATCCTCACGACACACGTGGGAAAAGCAGCTCTGCGGTTCTGCCCCTGGGAGAAGGAGAAGAGACGCATTTGCAAGTTGCATGAGCTTAAATGATTCAAGCCGGGAATATGGATGTTCCTCCTCCTCTTATCCCTTCTAGCAAAACCCCAGCAACGAGCAATCTTAAATGTGCAGACTCAGGCAACAATTCCGACCGTCGATCACGGGGGAGTCGGGGGAATATTTATACAATATCCAATCGTGAACATTTGTTTGTGAGAACGGTGCCAGATAAACCCAGACACACACAAATGGATACTAGTCTGCCTTGCGCAGGAAAACAATACAAGAGAAATACGGGAATCATTGAGAGGCTTTGATATTGACCCAGTAAACCGATAAAAAAGTCAAGAAGGAGATAGACACACGGAGGGCAGTAATTGAATACCATCCCCATTCTCCTCTAGTTTTTCTTTCTTTCTATTCTCCTGAGACTTTCCCCTGCCCAAAACCATACAGCTGCCCCCCTCTTTCAAAAAAAAAAAAGTCAGATAAAGAGATAGACCATGTTAAGATGGCATTTAAATAATGTTGTGGAGGAAGGGAAAGGGTAATGATATAACAATATATGCTCAATATACAATATGTTCTTAAAATTGGTTTAGTTGGGGATTGGTCCTGCTTTGAGCAGGGGGTTGGACTAGATGACCTCCTGAGGTCCCTTCCAACCCCGAGATTCTATGATTCTATGAATACTGTGAATCAAGGTATGTATCTATACGGCTCAAGTTGTACTGTCTTATTGTAAATGACCCGAGATATCCTGAAATAAATAAAATCTTTACCAAAACGCCAAACCCACAAACTTGTATGTGCTTTGAATTGGAGGCTGCGTGTTCCTCTAGGTTCCAGGAGCGGCTAGTGGGCATGACCGTGCCATAAATAAGAACGACACAGCACATGAACGTTCAGAGTCAAACCCAAAGCGCCTCTGCAAGTCAGTGATGCTGCATAAACAGGATGGAGGCCAACCAGGCGAGAAACCAGAACAGCCCTGGTCCACCTCGAGCTGCACTGGGCGTATGGGGTTGAGTACTGCAACAGACAAACCACACCCAGGCTGCTACCTGCTACACCAATGGTATTCTTGGACGTCACCTATCCAGGCATTGATCACACCCAGCATAGGGAACTGAAGTACAGAAAGCAGCTTGCCTACGGTCGGGCAGAAAATCGGCAGCAGAGCAAGGGTTTGAACCCAGGTATCCAGAGAGCTAGATTAGCCTACGAAGGACCATCCTTCCTAAGCATTGTGGGAGTGCCGTGGAAGGACCAGTTGAACTGCTGCAGCTGCACTAGCACTGATAAGGTCGGCACTGACTACAGCGGGAGAAGGCCTTTGCCAGACCTGCTCAGAGCAGGTGCAATTGCACCAGAGGTAGAAACACCCTGTGTGACATCTGGGGCCCTTGTGTGTGGACACACCTGGTTTTAGAAGCGTTCCGCACACATGCAAACAGGTACTGGAACACCAGCGTTCTCCGGCATGGTGCTATCTTCCGAAAAGCCAACAACATCTGCTGTAAGGTTTGACAAACTCTCCGAGGGATGGGAAATATGGTCCTCTGTTGTTCTGGCTCAGCCATTCGACCGATGAACGTTCCGCTGCTTGTTTCGTCCATACATCATCTTGGAGCCATAGGAACACAAGCCCTGCTCCCATCCAAATGCAGAAGACTAAAGACGCTCCCGACCCCTCACAGCGAGGATGGAGCAGAGCGTTGGAAGTTCCATTGCATGACCCAACATGGAGGGAGTGTAGTCTACGGAGCCCATGAAATGTCATTACCATAGAACAGTGGTTTTCATCCTGTGGCCCGCAGACCCCTGGGAGTCCATAGACTAGGTCTAGGATTTCCAAAGGGGTCCGCACCTCCATTCAAGAGGTTTTAGGGGTCTGCAAATGAAAAAAAAGGTTGAAAACCTCTGGTCTAATGGTGACAACACACATAAGTGAGAATTTGGATTGCTGGGTTATGTCCCTGACTGCCCGTGATTTGCTGTGTGACCTTGAGTAAGTCACCGCCTTGATAAGTGCCTCCGTTTCTCCATCTGTAAAATGGGGATAATGGAGATCAATCACCTTTGTAAAGTGTTTGGCCATTCTTGTACGAACAGTGATGTAAAAGAGGAGACCCTCTCTTTTTTTTAAGGTATCTCTGTGGCCCGCATTGCCGCGGTATCTGAACAATCTCTAACGTAACACTGCTATGAGGCAGGGCAGTGCTATTAGTCCCATTTTACAGAGGAGGAAACTGAGGCACAAAGAGTCTAAAGGACTTGATCAAGGTGACACAGGGAGTCTGTGATGGAGCAGGGTGTGTCCCAATACCTAGGCTACTGGCTTAACTGCTGCACCATCCCTCTTCTCAGTTTCCCTTCCCCTTTTTATTTAATAAATCTTTGTAAACAAAAAAAAAAGTGTTGAACTATTGAGTTAAATCCAGCATTGCCTGCTCTAAGGAGCTTTCCATTACTGTCATTACAGCTGCTTGTAAAATGTATGCAGAGTTGTAGCCATATCGGCCCCAGGATACTAGAGAGACAAGGTGGGGGAGGTAATATCTTTTATTGGACCAACCTCCGTCGGTAAGGGAGACAAGCTTTCAAGCTTACCCAGAGCTCTTGTTCAAGGAAAATGCCCATTCTACAATCTTCAGTCAAAAAGCTTTTGGTTTCCCCCAGGGAATTTCAATGAAAAAATTCCCTTTCCTTTCTTTCCAAAAGGAGCTTTCAGAATTAACGTTGTCATTTAGTTTGGGAATAGCAACTTTGCCTTCACTTTGACTTCAAATGGCGTCAACTTTTTCCAGTTGGAAAATAGTTAAAAAAAAATAAAAATAAAATAAAATAAAAAAAAAGGCTGAGAAAGTGGGTTTTTCCTCAATTTTAAACAAAAAACAAAAACCCTTTTCTCGCTCCTCTTTTCTGTGAGAAAACGGGGTGGGGAATACAAAAATCGAAAAGAAAAATCCAAAATATTTCAGTTTCCATAACTGAAACAAAAATGACAATTTAAGTCAAAACCAAATGAAATTTTTCATTTCATTTTGAACTGAGGATTCCAAATGATATTTTTCATTTCCACTTCCCCAGTCGGCAAACAGAAACCATTTCTTCTGGAAAATGTCGATTTTTGACGAAACCGGGGTTGCTGATGTGAAAATATGTCCATCAAAAAACGCTGACCAACTCCAACCATGATGTATTGCTAACTTTGCATGTGCTCCACTGACTCCTACTGGAGGGGACCAGATTAACTCAACTGTGTTTCATAGGCTCTGTACCACTAACCATAGAAGAGTCTCCTTTAGCACAAGCAGTGATTTTGCACGAGGAGGGCCCATGTCCTGTCCCTACTGGCTTCCATGAAGTTTTGAGTGCTCATCTTGAAGCACGAAGTACTGGCTGGCTAGAGGGTCATTACATTATAGGATGGAACCGTGTAACCATTTTGAACATCTATAATTTAAATGCCAATGTCTCTCGTTAATTATGAAAGGCTGACAGAGGGACAGAGGTAGCTCTCTGACATGGTACATGCATCCTACCTCTAAACTCAATGCGAGAAATAGTCCTATTCAACATCCTTTCTAAAATGCTTTGGACTCCACCATTCACACAACCAACCCCTACCTCACTGGAGAATTAACTCCAAGCTCTCTGCTTTCCCTCCTGCTGCCTATGGTGGAGATGCATTAGCTGCCTATTGTAGGGAGTAATTGCCATAAGCGGTTGATGACAGCAATCAGAAAGTTTGCCTTGCCGTTGTGACAGGCCAAATTATTTTACAAACCCGTTCAGCAGCCATCTCGGCTGAAGACCCATAATCTTCCGTGATTGGTTGAGCGGCTCCACTCACATCAAAGACAATGGGAAATCACGAAGCAAGGCGTTTAAATGAAAACCAATTGCAAGAAGATTATCCCCTTTCGGAGGGATATTTCAAGGGGAGGAAAGTGACATGACGACAGATCCATTTAGCTGCCGTGTGCCACTGAAGTACAAATTAACACCCCCCGAAAAAGGAAAAAAAGGTCACTCCCATTAAGAGTCTAATGCCCGGTAGGTAAGTTTGGAGTTTAGGCAAAATCCCCATGTTAGAACTGGTTATAATCCTTTGCATTTATCCAGCCCTTTGCAGCAGGAGTTGCAAACAGAAGTCAGCACAATTATGCCCATTTCACAGCACGGTTATGCAAAACTGAATCCAGGAAATTTTCAGCCCCAAAACCAATTTTTTTCCCCGCAGTGGTTTTTGGCAACATTTTTTGGGTGTCGTTTGTCAAATATTGAAACCGTTTCCGTTTTCAATGAAAAGTTGAAATTGTCAGTGAAAAAATCCCCCATTGTCTGACCATCTGGAGATCTGGGTTCTACTCCCGGCTTGTTAGGTCCACCTCCAGGAAGTCACTGCCTCTCGGTGCCTCAGTTTCCACCTTGGCGAGCCAAAGATAAACACCATTGACTTGATGCGCACAGGGATTGCTGAGCTAAATTATTTATTGATTGGAAAAGTGGGTGGAGACAATCAAAGGCACCAGGGAAGGACAAAGTCGTCCCCCCCCACACACACACCAATCCTCACGTCCCGCTTCCCAGGATGCAACACTCTCACCAGCTCACTGCCAAATGGAGCTGTGTTTGCTAAGAATCTGTTGGCACCCGTTGCTTTTCCCACCCCAAAGTCCCAAGCAGAAAATCATTATTCCCCAGGAGGGAGAGGAATAGGCTGTAAGAGTGATTGAACGTGAGGTCCCTAAAATCCCGAGGAGTCCGGTGGCACCTTAAAGACTAACAGATTTATTTGGGCAGAAGCTTTCGAGAGTAAAAAACCCATTTCTCCAGATGCATGGAGTGAAAATGACAGAAACAGGATACAGACTAACACGACTACCCCCGATACTAAAATCCTGCTACGTCTTGGTTTGCAGGTGCTGTGAAAATCGGCTTTGCAACGGGTAGTGCAAACCACTTCCGGGGGTGGGGGGGCTTCCTACCTAACGGAACCCACCCCCCAGGGATAAAACATGGCAGAGTTTTGGGATCAAGAGGGGGTGGGCTTAGAAAGGACCCAGATCCTGCCTCTGGAAATGCAGCTCGCTACGCAGGCTCATTGCAGCACTTACTCGCCTATGTGCTGATTGCAACCTGCAGAGGAAAGATGGGCACGTGGAGTGGGAGTTTCGTGGGAGGTGGTATTTCATACAATGAACTGGACAGAATGCTGCCGGAGCGGGGCCCTGCTGTGCTCCCGAAAGGCAGAGCCAGCCAACCTTTCAACCTGCAGGATCCAATCGGATTTTATGGCTATATTCAGCTTCCTCTGGAAAGTCTGACTCACTCGGAACAGGCTTCACTTTTCCCAGCAGTCTCAGTGTGATTTTCTGCTGGTTCCCCTGCTCCAGCACGAGGGCATGAATAGCTCCAAAGCCTTTCTAGACCTCGGTGGCCCCATCCGGCGACTCACACCCCCACCTCCTCCCACTGACACAAGAGGAATCGTGAGTCACCCTCGCCGCAAAGATTGCAAAAGAAATAACTGTGCAGGAGAGGAGCCGGCTTCTTGTCAGAGGGATCTGTAATGTGATCGGGACTGTAAATCACAAGAAGCGAGCCAGCCCAGAACAGAAACTACCGCGATGGGCACGGGATCAGAGCCAGCCCAGTGTTCGGGCAGCAGAGTTTCCAGGACTTGCCGATGACGACTGGCCCTGGATCAGCTGACAGATTGAAGTCCCTTTCACTGGGGGAATGAGGCATTTCCCCTCCTGGCAAATGTAGCAACGAGGACGACGTCCACCCAAACGGGGCGTGAATCTAGCGTGGCTTCCCTCCGCCAGGTCCAGACACCAGCCTCTTGAGCCTGGTTTCAGCCTCGCCAGGAGATTCACTCGACGCACACTGCAGTCCTGTCTGGGCTACCAAAAGTGCTGCATTCCAACACGGCTGTGCAACAGGGCTGTGGACTATCACAGAGGGCAGCTGCGGTCTCCCGTGGCCGGAGCACAGGGCCGGGGCCCAGCTGCACTATTCAGTGGATGGGTCACAGGGCCAAGGCTCAGCGGTGGCTTCTCTTCCCAGCTCTGCCCCTGATTTGCTGCGTGAGCTACACGCAGAGAGAGGCCGCTGGGCAGCCGGCGGGACAGAGGAGAGGGGGAGGCAGAGGGGCGCATTCTACTCCACTCTCCTGAGTGCAAGACATGGGTTTCCTCAAACTCTCAGGGATCACAAGTGACCTCTCCTTGAAAAGCAAAGAGGAAAATCTCTGCCTGCCCCTGGGAGACTGGAGAGAGACGGCGTCATGCTACAGAACAAGCTGGAATGTCCGGACACTGCTGACCAATGGGCCAGGGGACCCGATCCCAAACATAGTGTCACCCTGTCTGGGGTGAGTTGTCACCACCTCTAGCAGATCTTGGGGGCGCGTCTGGCTTTGACTAGCAGTTTTATTGCTTGTCATGCCAGTGAAGTCCCTCTGAAGTGACCCCCAACTCAGGCAGTTCACTCGCCTGCATTCTGCACTGCTGTTTCCCGAGGGTACAACAGGGACCCCAATGCTCAGCAGTAAAGTGCTCTGGGATCTATGGCTACCAAGGGGTTATTATAAGAAGGGCTATTTTCCCGCCTGGGTGAAGAGACAAGTGCACATGGTAACTATCTGCCAGAGCAGGGCTTTACTCTTGCTATTAACATTAATCGTTTTACAGCCGAGCCTAGAGTTCCCGATCAGGAACAGGGCCCCACTGAGCGAGGTACTGTTCAAACACACAGTCAGAGACAGGCCCTCACAGTCTAAACAGGCAGAGATCGCGATCTCCATTTTACACGTGGGTAACCGCAGCCCAGTGTAAAGTCTACACTGCATTGTACAGTGGGTCGGTAGGACCCGGGCTTGTGGACTTGGTGTTTCCAAAGCCCATGCTTGAGCATCCACACTGCACTGTAAACCTGGGTTTACAATCACTGGATCCAGGTCTCACAGCCAGGCTAACGCATCCACACTGCACTATGCAGACCTTCTGACACGGGTTTGCATCTTCAGCTGCATCTACACGGCAAAATGACATGGTTTGGACCCAGGTCCCAGCAGGACTTGGGCTCTGACCCATGCCCTGGCAGGATCCTAGATGCTTGTTGATCTGAGTCAGGCTGATTTGTGTGCAGACAGAAGGGGGGTTGGGCTCAAACCTGAGTCAGAACCTGGGTTTGGTGGGCAATGTAGACACTAAGTAACCCCTGTAAGGCCTCATAGGGATTCTGTAGCAGAGCAGAAAATTGGATCCAGATTTCTTGACTCCCAGTCCAGGGCCTTAACCACAAGACCAGCCTCTCTCTCCAAATCAAGAGAGAGCTAAAACATGGTTCATCAGCATGCTTTCTTCTAAACACACAATCAAGAAAAACCACCATTTTTTCTGCTTTTTTAATTCCGTGGTCTAAGCAGGGACACACACATCCACTGCACTAGCTATCAGAATACACTAATCACAATCAGATCGTTGCACTACAGAAATCCAGGGCTGTGGTCCTTTAGCTCTGAGACACAAACCAGAGGGGCGGGGGGGAAGGGGTTTGGTGTGGATCCAAGTTTCGTTGATCCAAAGTTTGGGGTAGGGAAGAGTTTTCTGACAGTCCTGGTGTCGGCTCAGCCAGCAGCCACTGAAATCTACACGCTTCCATGACTGTTCAAACCCCTGCACAGTTGTGTTATTTAAAAAAACAACACAAAAAGCCCTTTATTAAGGACAGCTAGTTGCAGGAAGCAGGAGCTTGGCAGAGATCAGCTAGGCCAGCAAGTGGGAGCAGAATCCAACCAAAGAGACCCACAATTATATCAGGCACCCCTAACTCTTCCCAATCAAACGGCCAAACTCATAGGTGGAAGGCGTTCACATGAGTCATGCAGAGCCGTAATTACTGCACCTGGTGCGTGCTGGCGACCGACAGGGCTGGGTGTGAAAAGAAAACAGGCTAACCTGCAATGTATTTTCCCCCCTTGCTGCCGAGCGAGCTATCTTTAGAAAGCCATTTCCAATCAGCAGCAAGCTACGAGGAGTGGGCAGAGAACGCAGAGCCTGCGCTGGCCGGCTTTCTAAACCAGTGGCTTTGTTTCCAGAGCCAAGTGGAGACGGCCGGTTCGGTGACGCGGTACAATGAGGATGGGGAGAGAAAGGCTCTTAATGCGGGGCAGGGGAAGGGAATGATTTGGTGCAAACATCTCACTGGAGACAAAGGTGTCGCAGCCCAAGATCGTTGGATATATAAGATTTGAGCCCCGAGACGCACGCACACAAACTCACTCCCATCCCTGCCAAATGCCGCCGTCTCTCTTGAAAGTCTATCTCGGTCCTTAACGCTTGGAGCGGAGAGGAGAGGCTAGCTGTGTATGGACCGCACGGCTGGCCAGCGGAGGAGTGACATGCTCCTGCTAGAGAAGGTGGATAGGGAACTTCTGGGCTCCCAGTCTGGGAGCATCTGGGATCAGTCCATCAAATGAAAAGGTGTCAAATTCAAAATCGACTGTGAGGCTCCGCGGGGACAGGACTAGAACCCATGTCTGCAGGAGAGCCCACACTGCCACGCTGCTCCCCGGCAGCCATGGTAAGGCCGCATACATTACCCCAGACCCTGTGGAGCTAAACAGCACAGGAAGTCCCGCCTCAGAAGGCTGGACTGACAGCGTCCCTTGTGGCCCCTGATTGGTCCAGGCACCCTATTTAAGGAGCAGTTCCAGGAAGGGTCCCTGCAATGAGGTGGGCCCCCTGCCAGCAGTAGTGACTGATCCGCAACTTGGCTCACTCAGCCTCCCAACCCCAGCTCAGATCCTTGGCTTCTGCCCAGGAGCTCCAGTCCCGATCCCTGGTTTTGGTTCTTGGCCTCTGGCTTTTACCCAAGAATTTGGCACTTGAACTCTGACTCTGGCAATGGACCCAGGCTTGGGCCCTTGAACTGTTCCCTCCATCCCTGCTCCCTGGCATTAGTACAAAGACCCTGACCCCACTCCCAAACTCAGGCTACAGCTCTATGACTCCGACCCCAGTTCTGACCCCCTCCAACCTAGGCCCCTGGACTCCAGCCCCTGACTGCCAGACGCAGATGCAAGGAAGCACTTTTTCACACAAAGTGTGATTAGACTGTGGGAACTCACTGCCACAGGATACTGTTGAGGCCAAACATTTAGCACGATTCAAGGAGGAATTGGACCTTTATATGACAAACAAGAATATTCCAAGTATCAGAGGGGTAGCCGTGTTAGTCTGGATCTGTAAAAAGCAACAAAGAGTCCTGTGGCAGACTAACAGATGTATTGGAGCATAAGCTTTTGTGGGTGAATGCCCACTTCATCAGATGCATGACATCTGACGAAGTGGATATTCACCCACGAAAGCTTATGCTCCAAGAATATTCCAGATTACTACAGTTAATGCTAACAAATTTTGGAAGTGCTATTCAATCTCTTACACTGTCCTCTGAAGTTGCTGGTGATGGCTAGGATACAGGGCTATATGGATCTCTGCTCTGATCATGCCCATGTTCCTCATCCCATTCAACCAACCATGAAACGGTGTGGAAAGCTAGGGCTGGCCTCGGAAGAACGAGCAGGAGATTCTGTGCACGGCTTTAAGGGGCACAGTATTATCACCCCCATCCATCTACCCAGTCACTCTGAGCATGTTTACCAGGCTCATCCCAAGAGGACGCCGCATGGAGCAGAGGCCAGCTGCTGGCAGAATTAATCTCCTTTGCTGGTGAGATTAGCCCAGAACTCCTGCAGGGGTCTCCACCTCCCATGACAATGTATTGTCTCCCTGCGCACCAAGCCCTAGACAGGTGTTGTGGGTCATTAACAAATAGCCTTACATCTGCGCAGAGGGACAGCAAGAGACCTACACATCCCTTGGGGATACTTTCCTGGATTGGGGCCTGTTCAAGATAGCATTTAAGTGCGGGCTTAACCTTAAGCCCACGCTCAAGTCCCATTGAAATCAATAGGATTTAAGTACACGCTTAATATTTGGCACAAGCTAAAGTGCTTTCCTGAATGCGGGATTTATTTCCCACTTGATCCCTATTCTGCAGGGATCAGGTTTTTAGACGGCACGACCTCTGTGGCAGGGACTGGGTCATTTCCCACGCCCTACCCTGTCCCCTAGCCACGGGGATCCATCCGTGCTTCATAAAATCAACACTCTAGAACGGTGGTCCCCAACGCGGTGCCATCTATATGCGCCCGCGTACTGGCCGGCGGACAAGCACCTGCCGAAATGCCGCCGAAAAGCGGTGTCATCAAGAGGCGTCGCCGCCCAAATGCCGCTTGACGTTGCCGCTTCGTGGCGGCATTTCGGCGGATGCTTGTCCGCCGGCCATGGTCCTCGGTGGCTCGTTGTCCGGCGCCCACCACCTGGAAAAGGTTGGGGACCACTGCTCTAGAATATCAGCAACACCACCCTCGTTGATAGTCAAGGAAGTTATGGGGGGCGGGAAGAGGGGGAGGGCACCTGGGAGGTGTGGTTTATTATGTAACAACGTCTGTTCCCATAAGAGTCTAGATAAGGATCACTGAACCCAGCACTGAGATGCAGCCACCTTTGGGTAGTTTAATAGACACCCAGCTATACAACACACCAGTCTGGGGGTTGGGTTGGGGGAGGGAAAAAGGCTGCATCCAACCAAGCTATAGGAGGGCAGAATGGACTCACCAAAGCTGGAATCTGGTCTGAACACCAAGGCCAACCTGCCGTCTAAAGTGGGGTCTGATAGTTGATGCTATTGCTGGACTTGGCATTTGGGTCATTGTCTTTAAGCGGCACAGCGCCCCCTAGTGCCTAGCGCCCCCTACTTGCATAACGACTTGGAGGGGCAAACGGTACAAACGAGAGAGAGTCTCTGCAGCACCTGGGTTTCCCACGGAGCTTGCCCATCTGCGTGGCAAGCAGGCCAAGTTCAGCTCAGAGCTTCTGCTCTGAACCAGAATGAGCCCCTGGGGTTCAGGCTAGGGGAGCCCCCCTTATCACAGCAGCTAAGTCTATGCCAGGTAGGAACAGCCTCCGTCCTGGATTCCAGCAGACAGCAGGGAACGTGGGAGAATGAATTGACTGGGCGCCTGTAGAAAGACAGCCCTGCCGCCCCAACCCCACCTCCTTCATATGGCTGTGGGAGCGGATACCCCCACAGGCCTCCTCTATGGAGACCCGACAGCATCCCGGTTAAGCTGCAGCTTCGTGCACGCGGTCCAAGGGAGCTGGCCCCCAGGCGCAGTAAGGGATCTTAATTCCCCATGGCAGGGCACTTTCTATGTCCCCCCGTCTCTGCCACACCAGCGCCGTTCGGGAGCCAGGCTGCTCCCCTCCAGGCAAAGCCTGTGCCCGTCTCTGCCCCTGCTAGGCCGCATTGCAGCTGGTGAGGTCTTTTCAACGCCTCCCCACCCTTTACGGACTTGCTTCCTGGTTGTGCTAAAAAGCGATGAGCTCATGTTGCTTTATATAGCTCTTCCATCAGCTCCTTCTCCATAGCAACGCGGCCTGGCGTGACAGCGCCTCACGGGCCTGGGATGTCAGGAGCCGGGCAGTGGGGCCACCCCACCCCACCTCTGGCGCTGCCTCTGCGCCACCTCGCCACCAGCCAGGCCCCACGGGCACAGGGTCAGCGAGGAGCCGGACCCAGGGAAGGGAGCTTTCAAGATGCAGGCTTCAGCCGTGGGGCTGATCACCCAGCGGCCGGGCACTGCCTGGTACCACAGCGCCACCCTATGGACAAGTGGGGATATAGGGTTTCTTTTAGAAAAGAAAGAGGACTATGCCTGGGACCCAGCTGGGAAATCTGCCCAGGAAGGGCTGGGTTGAGGGGGAGGGAAGTATTTTAAGGTTAGGGACACCAAAAAGAGTAACAAATTTAATTAAAGGCACCACGCAAGGATTGTCAACTCCCACTGGCTTCAATGGCCCCAGGGATGGAATTAAATCCCCCCTCCTGCCCCCCCAGGGCCCAGGACCCAAGGCAAGCTCTTCTGCAATACTGAAGCTTGGTGTCACTGGGGAATCTTGGCACCAGTGAGGGCTGGCGGGGGCCTTCTGTTGGCTCTCTGCATGGGGTGTGCATCACCCCAGGACTGCTGGCGCCCCACCGCCCCCCCAAGGCCCACCCCCTACCTACAGCTCTCCCCCTCCTTCCCAGATTTTGCCATGGCGCTGGCCTCCTCCGTCATCTGGGCATTCTGCTTGGGGCAGGGACCCCGGCTGTGTCTGGACCTGGACATGCCATGCTGCCTACAGGGGTGACGGTATTTCCTTAAGAGATTTCATAGGGTCTAAGGCCAGAAGGGACTGAGCTCCTGCATAACCCAGGTGTCAGATTTCGCCCGATCACGCCTGTGCTGGGCCCTAGAACTTGGGTTAGACCCAACCATTCCCCCGAAATTCCCAGCCAATCCAATCTGGGGGGGAAATCCGCTGTCCGCATGGAGTCTCCTAATCTTTCAAAGCTTTGATGCCGAGCCTGGTTTTTAGGACCTAGCCTGCCTTGCCTTTGATCTTCTAAGCATGGCCTCAAGATAAGGCAAACCAGAGTCAAACCTCCCCCAGCCTGGCCATCGGCTAGTGCTTTCTTGACCTCATGTGTGG
Organism: Chrysemys picta bellii; assembly: GCF_011386835.1. Classification (NCBI taxonomy): domain Eukaryota; kingdom Metazoa; phylum Chordata; order Testudines; family Emydidae; genus Chrysemys; species Chrysemys picta. The sequence continues at coordinate 4,611,706 of NC_088798.1, forward strand.
GATGAACCGAGGGGCCAGTGCAGCTTCCCAAGGGATGAGGAGAAGGGGAGCTGGAGGTGGGACAGACATTGCTCCCCCTTCAGAGAGCAGCTGGGAAGATTGGGGCTCTGGGGGGGACTGAAAAATATGGAGAAAAATCAATTAAAAATTAACCTTAAAAACCCTCCGAAGAAACTACTGAAAACAATAAAAACAGAGAACAAGGGAAATAAATGGAAGAGCCAGTTCCTTTGCTGGTTCCTGCACCGGCTTCAAGAGAGCGCTGCTGATTCACACCAGCTAAGGAGCTGGCCCTAAATCTAGACAGAAGAAGAAAAGTAACCATCTCCCAGCCTCGTCTCCCCTCTGCTTCCCAAACTGGGCTGCGAGGCACACGCTGCTGCTCCCTGGAAATCCAGCTGGGCTCCCAACTCTGCCGACTGAACAGGAAGAGTGGTTGGCAGGGTTTATTAGAAACTTCCTTCTCTCTCTGCATCAAACGCATCGGAGGAGGGGGGGAGACGCACGGGCTAGTGGTTCTGACTAGGGCTGTTGAGAAAATATTCCATAGTCTTTGTGGGGGGAATGGATCGTTTTTCTGGTTTTGTTTAAGGAAAATAATTTTTTTTTAACACTTTGTTTTTTCTGGTGATGATTTTTGCTTAAAGGGGGTAAAAAGGCCATTTTTTGTCAAAAATAAAAGTTTTCCATCACTTCTGCTCCTCTAGCTCCAGCAGTGGGAATTCTGGGTCATCCTACACCTGCCCGGGTCATGGACTCCGAGGCACATCAAGCTCTCTCAGGAACTTCTATGGGCACCACTGCAACAGGATCTGAGAGCCTCTCAACCTTTAATGGGTTTATCCTCACAACCCCCTGGGAGGCAGGGCAGGGTATTATCCCCATTGTACAGATGGCGGAACTGAGGCACAGCGACACTAAGTGACTTGTCCAAGGCCACACAGGAAGGCTGTGGCGGAGCAAGGAATTGAACACAGGTTTCCTGAGTCCTCAGTACTGCACCATCTGCATCTACAATTTCCACGTGTCCTCTCCTTTCTGGTACCTATCCGGCAACACCTAGGGCCTAATTTTCAGGGTGCTGAAAATTGGGAGCTGCATCCAAGAGGAGAGGCCACTTTTGAAAATATAGGCCATGGCCTCTTTGCTCCTCAGCTTACCCAGCTGCAGAATGGGTAGAATGACCCTGACCGACTCCTCAGATATCACATGGGCTGAAGACTTTTACCAAACTGTCACTGTGGTGCAATGCCTGGAGGGTTACTCAAACTAATGATGATTCCACACATGCATGGAATATGCAACACACCTGGGAATGTTACAGATTTCCCCAGTGTGTCCTGGCAGGGCCGGCTCCAGGGTTTTTGCTGCTCCAAGTGGCGGGGAAAAAAAGAAAAAAAGCCACGATCGTGATCGGCGGCAGGTCCTTCCCTCCGAGAGGGACCGACGGACCCGCTGCCGAAGAGCCGCCGAAGAGCCCAACGTGCCGCCCCTTCCCCTTGGCTGCCCAAAGCACTTGCTTGCTGGGCTGGTGCCTAGAGCCGACCCTATGCCCTGGGGTTTCCCACACAATTTCAGCCTGGGATCTGAGAGTCAAACTAGGCCCTGCCCAACTTGTGTGTCACCACTGGTATTAAGCAGTCCACACCTGGAACTCACTTAACCATTCTGTAGACGATACACGAGTCAGAAGAGAATCCAGCTCCCTGTCCCAGATCTGCATTGGCTAGGATGACCAGACAGCAAGTGTGAAAAATCGGGATGGGGGTGGGGGGTAATAGGTACCTATATAAGAAAAAGCCCCCAAAATCGGGACTGTCCCTATAAAATCGGGACATCTGATCACCCCAGCATTGGCTCTGCTGATCTGACTCAGAAGGTGCCCTGGTAACACAGCCATTCTTCTGCCTATACCCACGCTTTTGATTTTCACTTTCCTTTTCAATGGCTTCCATCAGCAAGATCACAACACGTCACTGTCCTGACAGACCATCCCACAGCGTCACTACACAGCCTCTTCAAGCAGGATCTACAGTTCCATGGCTTCCCCTCGGCTAGCGTACACGCAGAGCTGGCTGTCAGGAAAACCAGCTTTTTACTTTGAAACTGAGCCCATTTGATATGAACGTTACTGGGGAACAAACACGGAGCGCCACAAGGCCGTTGCGGTGGCACACAATTGCACTGTACAGATGCTATGTAAATAGAAAGGCATTATAACAAAAATCCGTAGACATTTAGGAACTTCACGGCAGTCCCTCTGCTGCACAGCGCGGCCATTCAGACCTTCCCAGCCACAGCTGGGACACAACTCAGATCTTCCTGCTCCAAAAGCCCGTAGCATTTGAGCTACAGGGAAATCTCCATTAGCTCTCAGCCGTATAGGGCCTAGGACACACACACCGCTAAGCAGTTGTGATACTAACCAGTAGCGGGCAGTGATGGCATATACCCAGCAGACAGTTCATTACGGCATTCTAGGACTCTCCTAATGCTATTGTGAGAACTTAGATCCCAGTGCTGGAAACGAAAAGGTGGCTCACGGACACACTGCTCATGCGCAGGAAGCGCTCCTGCAATGAGCGACCCTGGTTCTCCCAGCTTCGCACACACCCGGTACGAAGCATCTCTGCCCATCGGGATGAAGGAGGGAACAGCGTGACGGTGGCTTACCTGTCAGAAGAGCTTGTTTGAGCTCAGGGTTACTGAAGGAGCCGGGAGGGGCTCGGTAAAGAGCCTCATTGTCGATGCCTTTGAAACCGAAAGGAAAAAAAGAAATCAGTCAAGAATTCTCCCTCCAAAGCACCATGCAAACAAACCATGCTTTAACTCAGAACTGCTCAAAAGGCCCGACGCACAGATGGGGTCAGCATTAGAGCGCCAGGGTCATCTTGTTTTGGGGTCTCTGTTCTGCTATCAAGAGCCTGCAACCTTAGGTGTGTGTTGTGTTGTGTGTGAGAGCGTATGAGTGAACAGTGCCCTCTACTGGTTGGAATCAGAACTACACCACCATGTGTCAGAGTTGGGTGAATACTAGGGCCTGGTCCACACTAACCCCCCACTTCGAACTAAGATACGCAACTTCCGCTACGTGAATAATGTAGCTGAAGTCGAAGTATCTTAGTTCGAACTTACCGCGGGTCCAGACGCGTCAGGCAGGCTCCCCTGTTGATGCCGCGTACTCCTCTCGCCGAGCAGGAGTACCGACGGCGAGCACTTCCGGGATCGATTTATCGCGTCTAGACAAGACACGATAAATCGAACCCAGAAGATCGATTGCTTACCGCCGGACCCGAGGTAAGTATAGACGCACCCACAGGCCCCGTCCACACCGGGGACCAAAATCTAGATTTACACCAGTGCGCCTCCACTGACTTCAGTGGAGCTATTTCAGATCTATGCCAGAGTGAGAGCAGGATTTAACTCCACTTTTAAACGAGGCAACAGCCTGACAGTGACACAGACGGCAACCGTCCCGAGCACCATTCTGGAATCTGCAGCAACCAGCACAAGCCATGCTATGGAATCTCGAGGCTGGATTACCTATGGCGTAGCATTATCTAAAGTGAAACCAACCAATGTTTCTGACTGTCCATCATGCCGCGTCAGCAGGAAAGGAGTGTGCATATGACACATGGAATACGCACGCCCAATGCATGTATTTGTCCCAACTGGAAGAAATGTATGGAGGTGGCCAAGGAAACGCACGCCTGAAGTACCTTGTTTTTCCAAAGCTTCAATGAGTCTCATTACAATCAGAGGTGCTTGTTCGGGGAGCCTTAACTCCGCAACCTCGGCCTGCCCAGCGGGTCCTGTGAGAGAGACAAATAAAGATGATTTAGCAGAGTGGATCTCAGTGCTTGTCAACAAGGCAATTTGGCTGGACGGCAGCTGTGGCGCAGTTAAATAGCATATTCAATCTCTCTGATGGGCCAGTGCCTGGAAAGTAGGGGGTGATAATGAGCCAAGCATATAATTTGCAAAGAATCATTTATTAGCTGGATTTCTCCTCTTTCCCACTTTGCTAATTGTGCGCAAACAAACAACAGATTGTCTCAGATTCATCATTTGAAGCCATTCTCCAGGGACTGGCTCCAGTTAATTCCAGGGTCATTATTCAAACATGCAAGCTGTTGTGGTTGGGCACGCGGATCACGTGGTCTCGGTCTGTTTCATGATTGGATGGCCCTAACTCACGGGATCAGGTTTCCAGCGGCACTGCTGGTTCTGGGGAATTTGAATTTGCTCTCTGAGAGCAGCTCCCAGGCATCTCCTAAGAGTCCCATTCTAACCACAGGACAGGGACACAGTCACAGTATGTGCCGAGCGAACACAGGCACTGTCTACACTACAGAGACCGCGTCAGCATAGCTATGCATAGCTCCACTGGAACCACAGCGTACGCCGACAGGAGTTTTCCTGACGGAGGAGAAACGCCACCTCCCCGAACAACGTTAGCTCTGCCAACAGAAGAACTCTTCTATTGGCGCAGCTGTGTCTACCGCTTGGGGTGTCTGTTTTTTCACACCCCTGATGGACACAGCCATGCTGGGATCTGTTTTAAGGACAGCCCAAGCCACAACCAAAACAAATTCCTTTGAATTCCCTAGCCTCTGTTAGCCAGAAGCTGGGAATGGGCGACGGGATGGATCACTTGATGATTCCCTGTTCTGTTCATTCCCTCTGGGGCATCTGGCATTGGCCACTGTCGGAAGGCAGGATACTGGGCTAGGTGGACCTTTGGTCTGATCCAGTATGGCTGCTCTTATGTTCTAACCAATGTTAATGGACGATTTTCCCCAGCAACCGCCCAAGTGCTAGCAATAACTTTGCTTTGATATGCATCCGATGAAGTGGGCTGTAGCCCACGAAAGCTTATGCTCTAATAAATGTGTTAGTCTCTAAGGTGCCACAAGTACTCCTGTTCTTTTTGCGGATACAGACTAACACGGCTGCTACTCTGAAACCCGGCAATAACTTTGGTTTCCCATTCGGGTAAGGACTCTTTCCCACTTGGTCAAACTGTACTTAGAGCAGCCAGGATGACTGCTGTTTTGACAGCACGTGATGGGCCCTGAGTATTAATGTATTATTTCCTCTGCCCTCCCCCACAGCAACTTCAAAATTGGAATTAAACGGGAATAGGCCAGCAGCAGGGCACCTCCCCCTCCATTCACGGGAACGGAAGGCCTGCCCCCATCACGCATGCTTCTTGCTCCTTGGTACCAATGCCAATTTCCCAGCAGCCGTGCTGGAGCTGTGGTATTGCGAATGTTCCTCACCGCCACCGGGCCTGCAGGCTGGTTCTAGCTTTGCCTTGGGGTCTGTTTGTTTATATTTGTTATGGGGGGGAGCCTCTCGCCCTAAAATCTGCATGATGCCTGCACCTGGTCATTGGGTGCACTGCGTAGGCCCCTGGTTTGTCGCTCTACTTTGCTTGCGAGCTCCTTTTTACAGGGAATGTGTCTTCTCCTAGACGTTCTGCCAAGTGCACCCCCCGCGCCCAATGCAGGAAAGAAGAACTATGGGCCACGTCCTCAACTGGAATGATTCAGCTAAGCTGCATCGACTCGGTGAGAGCCGTTTATTCCTTGTGATCAAACCACCTGTTGTGCCGGTGCGTGGTTATGGTTTGCAACGAGGCACCAGTTAATAATGAGCAAGACAGGGCTGTAGGGGTTAGTTCTGAGGATTCGGTTGGTGGCGTTCTTCTCCCTGAATGAATCCCCCAGCCGGGTTTTTGGGAGTGTCACATGTTTCACTTTCCAGGCAGGATGTGTAATTAAGCTTCTCTAAGTACTCTCCGCATTAGAGACCCCTTGACATGTCTCCAGAGAGCCAGGGGTTTCAGCCCAACGGGGTTCCTGTGTTCTGACTCTCCACGAGCCTCCAGGCCATGGCTATGTAATTAGCTACGGGGGAGAGTCTTCTTCCCCTCCCATTTCACACTGTTTTTCCATTTTCAAAGCACAACCCCAAAGTTCTAGGCACCATGACAGCAATTGCACTAGCAATCAGTTCAGTATCACCCACCAGTCTGACAGGAGAGGCTGTACATGGACCAGCCAACTCCACTACATTCCACCCAAAGCCCCATCATATTCAGCCCTATAGTATCACAAGGTCTGCCAATCCACCCCTCACCCCCCCGATCTATTGGTCGCAGAGAGTCACACATTTCAAAGTCAGTAGGGAGCACTATGATCATCCAATCCGACCCCCTGCTTCATATAGGCCGAAGGGGGGAGGGGGGATTGTTCCCTGAGATTTTTACACACACACACACACACACACACACACACACACACACACACACACACACACACCCCGCAGAGCTCAGCTTCCAGTTAGGCAGGCCGGAATTTTACTTTTTGTAATTGAATTTTCTTTTAAAATCTGGCCATAGGCGCACGCCTGTTCATTTCGACTGGATCCTTTATTGTAAAAGATGTTCTGTTCAGATTCTGCAAGAAAGCCCAACATGAACAAGGCAGGAACTTGCATCGTGGGAACGCCTCAGCCCCTGCTATTTCGTTTTTTTCCAGTCAGTTGAGGATTTCTTTTCTCATGCCTTATGATAGTTGTGGCACTCAGATGAACTCTGGTGATGAGAGCCAGAGATGTGGACAGGCACACAGACAGGTAGGCATGAGGATGGACGGACAGCTGGGTCGATAGATGCATGGAGTACATGGGGGTGGATGGAGAGAACAACAGGGGATGTGCACATGACAAAGGCAGATGGGGCCAAAGTTCCCTTCATGGAAGAATAGAAAAGCACCACCCAAAAAGCACAGGGCTGGCAGTTTTGCTCTGGCAGGGCCTTTCCGCAGAGGCTCGAAGGCCCTGGGGTTCCACTGCCTCCCTTCAGATTGATTGTGACAAGCAGCAGGCTGGGAACCTACCCGAGCTGTCAGAGGGGATGAGCTGAGATTTTTCACGGTCTCTTCAGCTAATCCTTCAGGGGAAGCAGCGTAATGAGGCTGAGAGCTCTTCCGGCTCATTTGTTTCTTTTACGTGTCCAGGTGCGTGTCCAGGGGAGCTGTCTCAAGCAGCCAGCCAGGGTCTGAACAGCGACCCAGCAGGATTGAGTGACGGTTCTCTACTGGCTTTGGAGTGGGGTGGGTAGGGGGGTGGGAGCCTCCTGGACCATGACAGCTTTCTAAGCACCCACCTCCCATTGCTGTCACTCACCAGACTTATTAGCGTGTGCTGATCATACGGGATGGACAGCCAATAGCTTCCAAACAGTGATACAGAGAGCGATATAATCTACTTGGGCAGTAGGTGTATGCTGCGCTGCCCTCTGCTGGATGACATCAGCACAGCTCACCTGTGTGCCATTGGCCCTGTACCGCTCACAGTGATCCTCCTTTAGCTCAAGCGGCCCAGGGATGCGCTGCAGGAGAACTTGAGTTTAGAGCGACGATTACTTAGTTGCGAGCAGAGCTGATATGGCAGGTCGCGGCTGTGATGACACTACACCTCCGTGCATTGGATTCTCTGCGTTGGTGAGCCGGGCAGGCAGTGCACCGATCGGCGCAGGGGGCTGGGGGTCACACTGCTAGCTGTGCCTCTGACTCATCGGGTGCTGAGGGGCCAGTCCCTCAGCCCTGCTCTGGCACATGTCACCTGCCCGGTGCCCGGCTCCTTGCTGTGCAGTCAAACCCTCGGAAATCCTCCGGTCACACGGCGGGGAATCGGGCAGCAGTGTCAAAGCCCCTGTCCGATTTAAGAGCCACAGATTCAGGTTCGTCATTCGCGTCCCTCATTTATATTGGGGGGATGGGGTGGGGGAACCATCCGCCTCCAACGCCCAGGGCGAAATGCCCCAGGCTGCGCCCTCGACGGTGCCACTTGTCCGGGGGGGAATCAAACCTGGGAGCAAAGTTCAAGCAAGTTAACCATCACTGGATGATGGTCTGTTCTGTTCATTCCCTCTGGGGCACCTGGCATTGGCCACTGCTGGTAGACAGGATACTGGGCTAGATGGACCTTTGGTCTGACCCAATACAGCCGCTCTTATGGGGTTGAGATGCCGGGCAAGGTGCTCCGTCGGGGCCGCGCCATTGAGAATTCCGGTGCAAACGAAAGGTGTCAGTTGTTGTGGGGTTGCCGGTGGTTCCCAGAAGAGGCTCCGTCCCCCCTTTCCCAATCCGATTGGCCTCTCGCAACATCCCAACCCCCCGCCACAACGAACACGTGAGATTGGGGAAAAGAAGAGAGAGATCCCTGAGGCTGGGCCAGGGTCAGCCCAGCATGGACACGGTTCGGTGAGTAACGGCCATCCCGCTACGGGCTGCTGAGAGTAGATGCCATGGCAAGATGGTGCAGACTGAACAGAAACCTGCTAGCCCAGAGCTCAGTCCATAGACAGCTGCAGTGCGTGTGGTTTATTTATTGATGTGAACACTAAGTGGATAGTTCTGACACCGCTTTAAATTTTCCTTCGCAGCCAGTTAATAGCTAGGCCAGAAATAACAAAATCCGTGCTGGGTCCCACCACTTTCTAAGCAGACGGGGGAGTGAGGCCGTCTCTTCTGTTTCTCTCAGTGCTGTCTGTCGTGCCCACAAAAACTCGATCCCCCTCCCATGGGAGGAACCAGCCATCTTCTTCGGTGCGGACCTGGGTGACCTGGAGAGAGCAGGCTCCTCTGAATTGGAAATGCGCCCCCTAGTTTGCCGGGTAAAGAACCGGACTGTGGGAAGAGGCAAGAATCGTCGCTGGATTCACCAGGCTCATAGGGATGGTGTCAAAGGTGCAGCCGGACAGAAAAGCGTGTAAGCTTTGGAGAGAGGTGATGAGCGGGAGCTACATTACACAGAGCTCCGTTGTGATGCTTGGGCGTTTACACGAGGACGCTGCAATGATCATTGTACACCCTGCAACGCCACAACCCCACAGGTGTTCACTGCAGCCCAGGCCAGACGCAGGAATGTTCTGCAATCCCATGCCAGGGCCTTCCACAGTGAACTGTGACCACAACCGAACGGGTGCTGTGGTCATCCAGTGGGATCGAACCCATGACCTTCAGCACCAAAAACAAAAGTCCCTCCTCTACAGGAGCTGCTTTAGCTGTGAGAAGCCAGCTGTCGTAGTTCCTGAGATTGGGCACCAGAGGGAGACGGGGCCACATGCATTGTGCCTTGACAACTCCATCCAGTCAAAAGCAGGACTTCATCCGCTGTTCTGCAGCCTCCTCTGTGTTCCCCGGCTCTGTCTGAGAAGGCGGCTGAGTAGCAGAGGGGTCAGATCAGTCTGATGTGATGTGGCAAATGACAGGGCCCTGACAAGATCGTCACTGTTCCAGTCTGGATGACTTTGCGCGTGGACAATACTGCGTCATTGGGAGGTTTTGAAAAACGGGGTATTCGTGTCAACCACACACACAGATTTCCGCCTCCACTGGTGTTCCAAGATAGGCTTCATTTTGCCCTCTTTCACGTAATACTTCTACCCTTTTCCCACCCCGAATTAGCCCATTTCACTCTGCAAATGGCTCGCTTCTGAGAGGGGGAGAAAGACGGTTTTGCATAAAGGACATTACTTTGCATTTCATTGTGAAATGTGGCAAAGTAAAACGCTACTGACTCTGCTCCTCTCTCCCGCCTTCCGTTCCCGTCAGCATTCTAGTTCTGCCTCCCTGACTTCCTCTACCCTTAATCCCTCCCATGACCAATGGCCCGAAAACTGCTTGGGGGGGCTCTGTGACCTCACATTGATTTGTGCACCATTCTAACTCCAGGAACTCGTGGAGTGACTCCTGACTGACACCAGGCCAACGCAGCGCAATCAGGCCACGTGGCGTCAAGGGGAAATCTCACTAAAGCCGGTGTAGACGGCTGGACTCACCCCTGCAGCGCCTCCTGCTGGTCATCCAGGGAATTAGCTCTCCAGCCTCTGGAGCGCCCTCTGCAGGCCAGTGATCTGCCTGTCCTCTTCCTCAGGCTCCCATGTCCTTCCCAGGACCCCGGTGCCCCTTGCTCTGGGTGCTGCCCCCTGGCAGTACCCACACGCTAGGTCTCTCCTCCCAGGGGAACCCCCACCCACTATCCCTACCACACCTCAGAATAAGGCCACTGCCAGTCACCAGCTAGCCCCCGCTCCCTGGGGCAGACTGCAGTATAGGCCACTCATCACAGGTAAGGTTGGGTTTGGACCTGCTGCCTTGGCCTAGCCCTGGGCTGCCCTCTGCAACCCCCAGTACCCCTTGGCCTCCTACCAGGCCGCAGCCTGGGGCTATCCAGGCTGGAGCTCCCCAGCCTTTCCCCAGCCCTGCTCCACTACAGGTACCCTGTCTAGCTCCCTGCAGCCAGGCCCTTCTCTCTCTGAAGGCAGAGAGAGACTGCTGACCTCTTGGCTCCCAGCCTTCTTATACAGGCCAGCTGGGGCCTGATTGGGGCATGGCCCAGCTGTGGCTACTTCCCCAATCAGCCCAGTAGCTTTTCCCTTTGCCCCAGCCCTCTGCCAGGACTGTTTTAAACCCTTCAGGCAGGAGCGGGGTAGCCACCCCACTACAGCCAGGTAAGAGCAACATTCATTGTTCTCTCTGGGCCAGACCCTCTGCTGGGGTAAATCTGCCCAGTTCCAGTGTCATCGATGGAGTTACACCATTTTACATCAGGTGAGGATCTGGCCCATTGTCTTGCAAAGGATCCCCTCCGTAAATGCTTCACATTCAGTATCTGCTGCAATCCTCTGGTGGCATTATTATTGCCTCCCAGCGTAGGGATGTGCTGCTAATCCCACTGGGATCTGCCCCGCCATCTAAGCTTCCTAGGATACCTGCCAGGTGCAACCTCGCCGCTCTGCTGTTCATAATCCCTCCCAGGTCAGCATCATCCACCACCATTGAAATCTGCACTGGCCTCCACATCACTCATTAGCTGGAAATTACGTTTCCCACGTCCCATGTGACATAACCTCCAAAGCAGGGCGGGGCAGGTAACAACACTTAATTGTTCTTCACGTTCTGCCAGCGGTATCCCGCTGCCCACCCGGCACTTAACTTCTCCTATCCCCACGCCACACACTAGAGCCGGAGACGGGCCCCGGCTGCGAAATTCAGATCCGTACCCCGGTTCAGAACACCCCAAACTTCCCAGGTGTGCGGCCCATGGCCCGGCCCTGCCTAGCACCTCAGTGCAGGTGCGTGGAAGCCAAAAGAGAAACTGCTGCTCGGCCAGGGCCTGATGCAAAGCCCCCCTCGCCTCCCGGGGTCAATAGGAAGATTGCTACTGCCTTTGACGGGCTCCGGGTCGCAGCCCAGGCCCACAGCGCCCAGCCTGTCCACTGGGAAGTCCCCTGACAGAGGTTGAGCTCCCATTTGCCCACAGCGGCTGCTAATTCTCTCTGTCCCGCACCCATGTCATCCCTTACCTAGGGTTACCATATTTAAAAAATAAAAAAAAGACGACACTCCACGGGGCCCTGGCCCTGCCCCTTTCCCACCCCCCAGCCCCGCCCCAACTCCGCCCCTTCCCCAAAGTCCCCGCCCTAACTCCGCCCCCTCCCCATAGCGCCCGTATTTCCCCTCCTCCCTCCCAGCCACGTGAAAAGGGCTGCCCGAGCGCTACTGGCTTCACGGTTTGCCGGGCAGCCCCCAGACCCTGCGCCCCCGGCTGGCACTTCCCCAGCGCAGCTGGAGCCCAGGAGGGGAAGTGCCCAGCCGGGGGCGCAGGGTCTGGAGGCTGCCCGGCAAGCCGTGAAGCCGGTAGCGCTCGGGCTTCGGGCAGCCCCCTTGCCTCCGGACCCTGCGCCCCCGGCCGGGCACTTCCTCTCTCGGGCTCCGGCGGCTGCTGTGCTCCCTGAACTCCTGGGCTCTGTAAGCGCCGAGCTGCCCAAGCGCTACCAGCTTTGGGCATCCCCCATGCCTCTGGACCCTGCGCCCCTGGAGCCCGGGAGGGGAAGTGCCCGGCCAGCGGTATTTTTCCCGGACATGTTCGGCTTTTTGGCAATTCCCCCCGGATGGGGGTTTGATTACCAAAAAGCCGGACATGTCCGGGAAAAACCGGACGTATGGTAACCCTACCTTACCCTGGAGCTTGGCCCGTTCCCAGCTGCAGAAACTCGGCCAGGCCTGAAGAACCTGGCCTAATCTCTCCCCTTCTCTTCTAGAAAGGGCAGAGGGGGTGCAGAGCCACGCAGCTCAGCGCTGGGAGTAAATAATAGAGAGGAGTGTGGCTGTTGGCAAGACCGGCAGGGTATTTTTTTTTAATCACAGTCTATTTAGCCAAGTTAACCCCTTGCTGGCAATGGTCCCTGGTGATCAGAGATGGGCTCAGACCCTGGACTGCCCAGGACTTCGTGTGGGGACGGGACTGAACTATGAACCTAGATCCACAGGGGAGTTTGGGAGGAGGGCTGGTCTCACTACAGCTGCAAAGCAGATTGGAACCGGCCCAGATTTCAGGCAAATGAATGTGTCCTAGCATGTTTCTGGGGCCTGGCCCAAAGCACATTGAGGTCAATCGGATCCTTTCCACCGGCTTCAAAGGCCTTTGGATCCGGACCACAATATGCCAAAGGCCAAACTACGGCTCCAAGCAGCACCTGTGAATTTTGGGGGGTTCAAAAGTGGGGTCCGTGTTAGGGGCTTGGGACCAACCCTCCCCACTCGGAACGCATCCTTCCTTGGCACCAGTCTGCCCCTTAGCCCCTGCAAGCGGCGGAGAACGGCAACAGCTGCTCAGGCTGCGTTACCGATGGGGGAAAGAAATTAACCCACGAGCAGCTCGCTGGTCTAGCGGCAGCACCGCCAGGCAGCCACCAGGCAGAGCCAGCAGCTCGCTCAGCCCCCTGGGGGGCCCTTCCGAAGCGACGCCCTTCGCGGCTGCACGGAGAGGTGCTGAAGAGGACTCCGACTGAGCCAGCAGTCCTGCACGCGGGACGTGGTGAGGGGAGAGCCCACAGCCTTCGGGGCGCTGTTCTCTGGGGCGGGGCATCTCCCTCACTTGTTGGGTGACCAGATGTCCCGATTTTATAGGGACAGTCCCGATTTTGGGGTCTTTTTCTTATATAGGCTCCTATTACCCCCCACCCCCATCCCGATTTTTCACATTTGCACTCTGGTCACCCTACTCGCTTGAGCGCTGGCGAGCCCCTCCTGCGGGAGGGTGGGCTGGGGAGGGAGCAGTGGCGCATGTCCCAGGGGAATGGACCGTTCCCGCCCGGGACACCTGCTACTCAGGCATCCGCTAGCCAGCAGTCCGTGGCAAAGGTCAAGGGGGTGCCGTACAGAGACCACTAGATAGACGCGTCAGCAGGCCAGCAATGGGGGGCCTGCAGGGGAGAGTCACAGAGAGACGCTGCTAAATTACAATACACCCCGGCGCTGCTCGCTGCTTTCCAGCCCCAAATCCATTCCCTTCTAAGGGGCCCGCAACCCCCCCACACCCGAAGCCTGCAGGTGAACACACCCCTCCTTTTGCCCCCTATTCTTCTCCTTTCCCAACTGCGGCTCGGTGTAGCCGTTCACTGGCATTTAAACCAAGCCCGGGGGCAGACCACATTGCCCTGGGATCCCTTTGGTTCACAGTTGGTCGCTTAGAGACAGCACGGAGGTGAAGGACGGCTCCAAGTCCCCTTGACAGCACCTTGACCCGCAGCAGCGTGGGTGGCTCCCGTTTGCTAGGAGGAAAGCGGCCTCGCTTCATTCCTGCTCGCCAGGAAAGGGTTAACGCCGCGCTCTGCTTTGCCTGGCACATCTGCTGTGCTGCCGCGGCGGTTACACAACACAAGGATTTGATCCGGCCATTCCCCTTCCCCGCCCCTGCTTCAGCGCAGCAGGACTACGGCTTGAGTCCTTTCTTTGGACAAGGCCCCAGACACGCACCTTCCCCTGCATTCAGCATTCGCAGCCTCGGTGAATCTCCCCACGGCACCCACGTTAGCCCCCTCGAACGAGGTGCCCCTCCCGCCTCCCTTTACCCCCAGCTGAGCAGGAATGCCCTTCCCTTTCCCAGCCCCGCCGCTCAGCGTTCTCTTCGGAGGGACGGCCCCACGCATGGCCGGCAGAGCTCTGCTACAAACCCTGGCCACGATCCTGGGCCCCGGAGCTGGCTCCGTCGCCCTTCAGCAAGACACATGTGGCCCCGATTCATTTTTTCAAGCGAGACCATATGCTGAATGTTCTCCCCACCGACCAGCCTCTCCCCTGCTCCCAACTCGGCCTGTGTGTCAGGAAACTCGTGACAGCCTTCCTCCGAACCCCCACCCGCCAGAACCCCCTGACATCGCCTCTCCACAGCAGGGCAGGAAACCTGCCAAGTTCCTTCTGGGGTTGTTTTTATTAAAAACAAGATGGGAACCATGAAGAGGGGGATGGGGCAGGGGGAGAGACAAAAGGATACAGCTTGGGTGCTGGCCAAGATCCCGCTGGAGAAGAGTTACATTGTACTGGCTGCCTTTGTCTGCTTCCATACTGTGATATTACAACCCGCAGCCGATACTGCCAGAGAGAGCCGCTGTACGGTGCAACAAAACCAACTGTACATCCAGAGGAGAGATTATTTTTCAGCAGAGGGGGAAGGGAGAACTGAACGGCTATTTTCCCTCAACAATCCCCTGCATTTAGTGCAGACCCCTAGCTCTTCCTAGCAGTAGATCTGAAAGCCCTTGACAGAGGAGGTCAATATCATTACCTTCATTGCACAGCTGGGGAAACCGAGGCACGGAGCTGAAGCAATCTGCTGGTGGTCACCCAGCAGCAGAGCCAGCCATAGAACCCAGGCCTTTTGCATCCCAGTTCGGTGAGCTATCCTCTAGCCCACACTGGAGCAGCTAGCTTGCTAAGTAGGGGCTTATCTGGCCCCCATTACCACAGCAACTGTATGTGTTTATCCTCATACAGCCCTGGGAGACAGGGCAGGGCTGTTATTCCCCCTGTATGGAGGGGGAAACTGAGGCGCAGAGCATGTGAGACCAAGGGATTTACACAAGTTCACACAGGCAGTTTGTGGCAGAGAAGGCAACGGAACCCAGCCAAGCCTCCTATACTGCCGGCGAGGGCCCTAGCCTTCCTCACTAGCCACAAGTGGGCGACTGAGGCACTGGTTAGCTCACATGACTTGCCAAAAGGCAGCCAGGCCTTGCAAACTGACCAGCTGAGACTCAAACCCAGGGGTCCAAGTCTCCATCCCATGTTCTACCCACTGGACCTCTTGTTGGCTACAGCCTGTCTCCTCTGTCACCTGCAGATCTCCCGCTAGTCTGTGAAATCTAGCCGGACAATCTACGTCTGCCACCTCCATCCACTGGATCACGGCAGGGTAGCAGAACTAGCAGCTCCCTCCCGCCCCCCGCCCACTTTCATTTCCTGTGAATTTCCATCCCTGGATGGATCCGGGCTCTGCCTGAGATCCCAGAGCGCTCTGTTGAAGCTGCAGGTCTCACTGCTGTTAGGACGTGGGAGCTCTTAAAGGGGAGGAGGGCTGGTCTCACTACAGCTGCAAAGCAGATTGGAACCGGCCCAGATTTCAGCCAGATGAATGTGTCCTGTTGTCCTTTAATAGAAACCAGCGTGGCAGCTTTTAAAGGGCTGCCCATTAGACTAGAAGGAGCAGCTTGGCTTTGAGTCAGGGATCATCCCCTGACTATCCAAGTGCTGGGGGTACATTTTCGAACCCCTTTACAGCCCCCAAACTGTGGGGGGCATTAAATATTGTTCCCCTAAGCCCTGGGGCAAAGGGAGAATCTCCATTTACCGTGCGCTGCGGGGGGTCTGTGACAGAAGGGAGCAATTCCAAAGCCATCCAGCAGAGGGCAGTGCTGCACACACACATCGTGCCCTAGATGCTGCAATACTGTCCATCCCCCGGCCCCACAGAATAAGCCTCTCATGGCATGGCCGACGTTCAGAGCGAGAGGAGTGGGCTGCCCACGGTTGATAAAGCGACATTTAACCGGACCAAAGAGCTATTTCATTCAGCAGCTGGCTGGCGTCGACTCCGTCTCCCCGCCTGGGAAAGCACCCCGTCCAAACTGGGTCGGCTTTGTCTTCCCTCTCCGCTTCCGTTGGCACGTCCCAAGTCCGGGAGCAGGGCAGAAATGCCTCCAGAAGCCTCCTGGCAGGAGCGGCCCCGGCAGGCTGCCAAGGAAAGCAAGCCACCAGAGCCAGGCGGAGAAGGGCAGCAGCGTGGCAGTCTGTTGGGGAGGCCGGGACGCCCGGTGGCACTGGGCGAAGCAGAGCTTGGATTTCACAGGGCGAGGCTGCGGCCGTCAGGGGGTTGAGGGTTTTTTTTTTAATTTAATTTAATTTTATTTTTTCCCTCTGACTCAGAAATGCTTTCCACTGCTGGGCACGCTCAACCTAAGTGGATTCCACACCTCCGCTCCCAGGGACTGTAGCGCTTTGTGTACCGCGGGGTGGGGAAGGGAGAGAGACCATCTGATTTCAACGTTCTGTCACAATAGCTCTGCTCCCATTTGGGTCAGATTTGCAACACCGCGCTGAGCTCTTCTCAAAGTCGTAAATGGGAGCTGAGCGCCTCTGAAAATCTGCCTCTTCAGCAAACAGGGAGCCGGGGGTGCTGAGAGAATTAACCCATTAACGTACACACAGCACTCAGACACTGCGGGACCTGGAGAAACGGAACAAGGCTGACCCAGCTAGGTGGAGCGATTGGGCTTCTGGAGATGATCAGCTAATCGCACCGGCTGACGGGGTACCTTCCGCTCCTGCTGCTCCTGGGATGGTTTTCCATTTCAGCGCTCTGCCCTTTCAAGCCCCTTTTCATCCCAGGGTCCTAAAGGGCTTTAAATCCAGCCACTCAGCCTCACAACTCCCCCCTGTGAGGGAGGGAGCTACTGTCACAGATGGGGAAACTGAGGCACGGACTGCCCCAAATCACATAGCGAACCAGTGGCCTCCTCGGAGACAGCACGGAAGACAGGGACAGTGGTGGGAGAGGGTGACGTGTTAACAGCCCAGCAGGATTTGTCAAGGGGATGGTGGGACATGCAGGCTCTCAGCTTGCTGGATGGCAGATCAAGAAGAGCAGGGAGAGAACAGGGCTGGCTGGGAAGGAGTCCTAGGGAGAGGTCTTGCAGGGCGGCCAGCAGCCACTCCCCACAAGCAGGGATAGAAAGCACGTTCCTCCGCGGCTGCACTGGAAAGGAGCGCCGGGCTCCGTGAAGGCCCCAGCCCCTCCCCTTCGTCTCTCCCCTTTGCCCGGGTTCTGCCAAGGCTCTGCTCTGCGGTGGCTGATCCAGCGCCTTCCATCACAGGCGGGCTTTTGTGCAGCTGGCACCTGGGCTGAAGGTCGCTTCTAGGTCAGAGCGATCATGCCAAGGCGGCATCATGCCGCGGAGTAGCTGGCAAGGAGAAGTGGTTCTGTGTGCAGCAGCTGAGCGCAGCCTGGAGCCTGCTCTGCTGAAGCCAATGGGGGCTGTGTCACCCTCTCCCACAGAGGAACCACTGGGCTGGCACAGAAGGGGCTTGGTCCTTTGAATAAGCTAAGAGTAGCCGAGAGAGGCCCCCATTGGCTCTCTGCCCTGCCCAGCTCCCTGTGGGAGGACTTCAGGGCAAAGGGGCAACTTTACCGTGGACTTGTTGGAATTCTGGGCCGTTCTGGTAAGACCCAATGGAGGAAATTTTCAAACGCAGGCATTTCAGACCCCAGGTGGTCACGCGTGGGCTGTGAGGTCACTGCACACACAAAACAGATGAAGGCATGTATCTTTGTCCCCCTCTACTGACCATATAGAGGTTTACAGGTCTGTACCTGCCTGTCTTGGCAGCAGGGTGGCCCTTTAGCTCAAGCAGTAGCTTTTAGACCCACAGGTCTCAAGTTCAATCCCTGTGGTTGACTCAGCCAGGGGCCCTTTACATGCAGGCAAACAGGCACTTTGAGAGTCACATCGGAGTGAAGGAAAAGTCATCTAGCCCAGCTCCGCCCCATCAGAGCAGGATCGTTCCCTGTTGGACGGCTCCACAAATCCATGGCCTGCGGTAAGGACTATAGCAAACCCTGTGGCCATGCAGAGCTCCACAGCAGGCCGGACAAGAGGAAAGGACTTCCCTCCGCCCAGCGTCCAAACCACACAACGCTTCTCACCAAACTCCTCTCCAGCCTCAAAGCATTGGGGGAGGGGGAGAACTCTGTCCATTCCTGCAGAACCATGTGCCCCCGCTCTTGATCTGGCCACAACTGGACAAGGAGCTCTGCCCACAACCATGTCCTCCTGGCCTCAGCCACCTGAGCAGGAGATTGGGATGCCCCCAATCCTCCCACGAACCCTTTTCCTCATCCGTAGATCCCAAGGCCAAAAGGGACCATTTGTGAACATCTGGTTGGCCCCCCTGGATAGCACAGGCCACAGAACTTCCCCACCATAATTCCCAGAGCGGAGCCTTGAGAAAAACCTCCAATTTTGATTGAAAAATTGTCAGTGATGGTGAATCCGCCACGACCCTTGGGAAATTGTTCCAGTGGTTAATTACTCTCACGGTACGCCTGATTTCCAGTCTGAATGTGTTATCTTCAACTTCCAGCCATTGGATCGTGCTGTACCTTTCACTGCAAGACTGAAGAGCCCATTATCAAATATTTGGTCCCCAGGTAGGTACTGACCGACTGTAATCACATCACCTTTCAATCTTCTCTTTGTTACGCTAAATAGATCAAGCTCCTTGAGTCTATCACGAGAAGGCAGGTTTTCTAATCCTTTAATCATTCTCAGGCTCTTCTCTGACCCCTCTCCAATTCATCAACATCCTTATTAAACTGTGGACACCAGAACTAGATACAGGATCCCAGCTGCGGTCGCACTAATGCCAAATATAGAGGTCAAATAACCTCTCTGCTCCTACTCCAGATTCCCTTGTTTATGCAAACAAGGATGGCGTTAGCTTTTTTGGTCACAGAGTCACACTGGGAGCTCATGTTCAGCTGAGAATTCACTGTGACCCCCAAATCTTTTTCAGGGTATACATTGAGCCGTATTAAAATGCAGATTGTTTGCTCATGCCCAGCTTACCAAGTGATCCAGATCACTCCGTAGCCGTGACCTGGTTATCCTCATAGACTATCAGGGTTGGAAGGGACCTCAGGAGATCATCTAGTCCAACCCCCTGCTCAAAGCAGGACCAATCCCCAGACAGATTTTTACCCCAGTTCCCTAAATGGCCCCCTCAAGGATTGAACTCAACCCTAGGTTTAGCAGGCCAATGCTCAAGCCACTGAGCTATCCCTCCCCCCCGACCTCTTCATCATTTACCACTCCCCCAGTTTGTGTCTCATCTGCAAACTTGATCAGTGACACTTTGGTGTTTTCTTCCAGGTCATGGATAAAAATGTTAAATAGCGTAGGGCCGAGAATTCATCCCTGCGGGACCCCACTAGAAACACACCCGCTCCATGATGATTCCCCATTTACAGCTACATTTTGAGGCCCATCAGCTAGGCAGTTTTTAATCCGTTTAACCTGTGCCGGGCTGATTTTATGTCGTTCGAGTTTTTTAATCGAAATGTTATACAGTAAGGCAAATGCCTTACAGAAGTCTAAGTATATGACATCAACGCTATTCCCTTTATCAACCAAACTTGTAAACTCAGCCAACAAAGATAGCAAGTGAGTTAGACAGGATCTATTTCCCACAAACCCTTCCTGACTGGCATTAATTATATTACCCTCCGTTAATACTTTTCTAATTGAGTCCAATCTCAGCCACTCTATTCTCTTGCCCGGGATCGATGGCAGACTGACAGGCCCGTAACTACCCCAGAAAGTTCAAGCCCGATCCCGCAGCTTCAAGGCGCTGAGATAATTTGCAGAGGCTTCCAGACTTGTGGGTTCTTCCCCCATCTGAGCCTGCAAGCATCTGGAGCAGAGATGGGCCAGAACCGAATCACTGAATCACAACAGGCTTAGCCTCAGGGGCATGAATTCAGAGCTCAACTCTGCTGCCAGCCACACATCTATCCCTATCTTGGGCTGAAGCCACCCCCTGGATCCAGCCTGCTCCAGTTTGGCTCTGAGTCCAGTTGTGAGCTTTCCTGGCACTCAGTCACCTCAGGATATATCAGAGCCCGCGCTCTGTTCTACAGCTGGCTTGCTGCTCCTAGAGTGACCAGACAGCAAGTGTGAAAAATCCGGACAGGGAGTGGGGGGTAATATTTGCCTATGTAAGAAAAAGCTCCAAAAATCAGGACTGTCCCTATAAAATCAGGACATCTGGTCACCCTAGCTGCTCCCCACCCTACCCCCACCCCGCTGAATAATTTAATGGAGGCAGGATGTTACTTTGCCAGATTTCAGAGTGATTTTCCTCTTCCCCCAGCTTGTGCCACGATGCCAGGCTCTTTCCACTGGAAAGTCATGCCCGCGGCTTCGCCAGTCGGAGTAGATTGCGTGGCATGGATCAAATTTCTCGGCACAGTCAAAATAGACGCGTTGGGACACTGTGACCATCCAGCAGGGCAGCTTTATAATGTTTGTATCACTTTGCAAACCTCAATCCATCCATACAATACAAAATGGGCATTTGTGTCTCCGGCTCAGACAGTTGGGTTTTCTCCTGACCGCCCCCCGAAAGGAGGAAGGAATCAGAGTCACTGAACTGACAGTGTCTTTGCATTTGGCAGGCATCAGGAAAGTGAACCTTGTTTTTTTAGTATTTGAGGGCTGTTTTTCTTTAAGAGAAAGCAAGTTCCAATGGCTGTATCCAAGAGCTAGTTAATATGACCACTTCCGGGGACCTCTGGAAGAGGGAGCCAGGCAGATGGGGTTGGGATCGACTCCTGGGGACAGACAATGGATAGCCCTGCCATCAGGCAGTTGCAAAAAGCAAACACGTATCATGGGGGCCAGCTGGTACATGTAGGTGACAAGAAAGCCCGTGTCAGACCCACAGGGGGACCCATATGAGACTTGTTCAAAGGACACATCCTGCCCCCTGCTCTCGGCAGACGAGAAAGGGCCTAAACGTGGTGACAGGAAGGAGGCGGCAGTGGAGAAGCCAGGCATGGGATATTGATCCCTTCGCTATGACACGAAGCTCCGCTCCGCAGTTATTCCACAGCAGCGGGAGCAGATGGGGCAAGGGGTGGGGAGTCACATACAGCCACAGTCCCGACCCCGCCTCCCAGCCGTGTTGTATAAAGGGCAGGCGGGGACCCAAGCCCCGATCTGCACCCCAGACGCTGCCACCCTCTCTCTGGATTCCACGTGCACAGCACAGGGGTCACGTGTGCAGCATCCGGGCCTTAACGCCGCGTTAACCCTGGGCAAGGCTGGCCGAGGTCTCCACTGGGAAACATGCCGCATCTCTCCCGGAGGGGGCCAGCGACCGAGGGACTCCCTCTCCAGAGGAAGCGCAAGCCGCAGCCTCCCCCCGTTAGATTTCGGTTGACAGAGCACCCAGCGCTTTGCACCGAGACGGAGACCGGGCTGCAGTGGCTGAGCGTCCGTCCAGGTGCTCTCGCAAGGCTGGCATCGCAGCAGCAGGCTGAGGGGGCCATGGGGAGCGGGGTGGCACAGCGTCCTGGCCCCAGCTGCAGGGATGTTGCAATGCAGGAGCTATTTGATGAATTACACCTGATAGGAATATTGGTCTTCTCTCCTGAGATGCCCATCACCATGGATACGAGGCAGGCTGGAGCGGTGTCCATGACAACTCTTGTGAACTATTTATTTACACACACACACAATTATATACACACACTAGCTGGGCCAGCCAGTGCCAAAACATCACGTGGGATCACCTCCTCGTGTCGTCCCATGTTAGCATGGCCTATGGGACGGGGTCTCAGGACTCCGGGGTTCTGATCTCAGCTCTGCTAGTGACCGAGGGTGGGACTATGAACAAGCCACTCTGCCTCAGTGTCCCCTCTGAAGGGGGACAGTCCTAGCTTTCCTGGGGGCTTGCATCGATCGATGCGCTCTAAGCCCAGGGACGCAATCTTAACACGGGAAAGCAAAACTCAGGCTCCGAGTGGCCGAATGGTCCCCAAAGGATCTGAGGAACCCCAGCACCCAGCTCCCCACCAAGGGCAGCCTGACAAAACGCACGCCCCTCGCTTCAGATCTGCGGCGCCAAGGGGAGCGGGGTAAATAAAGGGCAGAGGCAAAGAGAACGCCCTGCCATCTGCAGCCCTCTCTAGGGCCAATGGGTGCCAGCGAGACAAGGAGGGGACGTCTCTAAGGCAGACAGGATCCAAACCATTCGCGGCCTTATAGGATAAACACCACTGGCTATTTACCCACCCGCAGCCCATACAGACCAGGGTTCTCAGCAGGAACGGGCTCCCTCCGGCACTCTCCACCGCACTCTTCAGCTGGGCGTAAGACACAGCCCCCTGGAGAGGGCATTACGCTGACCCTGCTGGCCCCAGGCATGCTCCAGCCCTGAAGTTGCCCTGTGACCTTTCGTCCCACCCTCACCCGTCCTGTTGCAGACCCAGCATTGCAGTCGCTCGCACTGGACACTCTTAGCCAATGCTCACTCACAATCCTCCAGCAGCACCGCCTTTCATTAAACAGCCCTTTCCCGCTTGACGGTCTACTACTGCAGCCCAGCTGACACTAGGGATCGAACCGGGGGACTCCGGCGATACAGGCGAGAGTCACTACGGCTTGAGCTAAGGAGCCAGCACTGCACCCAGGCGCTGTAATAGACTCATCTCCTCCGTGGTCCAGACGGCGGCTGCACAATGCACACTGACTGGTGGTTTACACACAACATCCCCGTGGCCGAGGGCAGAACACACAATCACCCGGCCCCACTCCTCTCCCCAACCGGCGTGCCTAAGAAACACACCTCGCTCCGGAGCACCCCGTCAACCAGCACCAGAATTATGTGGCAGGTTAATGGCAGAGAAGAGGTGCTCCCGACAGAGGCTCTCTCACGGACTTCCCGCTGGGAATCAGCTTCCAATGGGCATTTTAGCGCCTGCGCTCGAGCTCGCCCAGTAGAAGTGCTGGGATCAGAATTCAGGAGTCCCAGCTCCCGGTTCTAACCATGACACAACACTACCCCCACTCCTAGCGCCTTCACTTCATCTGGGACAGCCCTCTGCAGCTCCCACAGCATGTTCTCTGACGCACGGCAGGCCTGCACCGATTCACACGCACTGGAGCTCACGGCCCTGACAAATGGGGCCGTCTCCAGGGTTTATAACCAGTTGTACCCAAAGCACCCTTGCAAATCTGCGTCCGCTTAGGACCCCAGGCTTGTCCCCATACTGCACACCATGACCACTTGGATCTTCACAATGGCAATGGAAGTCAAATCCAGATTCTCCTGCTCCAAAAGCAGAAACGCCCCCTCCAAGTTAAAGGAGAATCTTCCTTAGCTGTATCCTGTCAGTAATACAGGGTCTATGACACACAGCGGAGAAGTTCTGCTTCCAGCCAACGGAGAGCAGCGGTGCACACAGACACTAGCCAGTGCATCACCAATTTACACTTGGGACGTGCTCCAGTGTAATTCTTGGCGCTGATTACAGGCCTAGCCGAGTAACAACCGCTGCTCTTACCCCTGTGCGGACCTGGGTTCAAGCCCCAATGAGAGGCTCATACAGCCATATCACATACTGTGGACAGTACAATACACGCTGCTACTACAGGAGAGGCCCCAGGTTAGACCGGCAGCTGGAGAGGGTGCAGGGTTTCAGGCAGGAAGTGCACCGGGTGGGCGTGGGGAGAAGTCGGCCAGGCAATACAATCGCATCCAGTCTGAATTGCAAGAGAAGTGGGTGGTTTGAGCAGGGTCTGTGAAGTTCCAGCCCGTTTCCACTGCCCGCCCTCGCCCTCCACCC
Source organism: Chrysemys picta bellii (assembly GCF_011386835.1). Classification (NCBI taxonomy): domain Eukaryota; kingdom Metazoa; phylum Chordata; order Testudines; family Emydidae; genus Chrysemys; species Chrysemys picta. Next base: position 4,635,466 of record NC_088798.1, read on the forward strand.
TGGAGCACTCACTGCTTCCCACTGGGTGGTGCCGGGAAGCCATGGCCCCCCTGTGTCAAGCATTTGTTTTCCTGGGCACACAACCCACCTTCATGCCAATGCTGCAGGTGATGTGCCATACAGCCGCATTCTGCCCTCTGCTAATGGTCCTGGGCAAGGGACGAGACCCACGCCATGATGGCACTGCAGCCAACAGAGGGCCCAGTCTATAGCAGATGCCCACAGCCTCTTCCCTATCCAGGCCCCACCTCCAGCGCCAGGTCTTCCTCGGACATGCTCCACAATGGTGTTAGCGGAGGGTCCGTAGGCTTCTCCTAGGGCATCGGCCCTGTGCTCCGTGCACCTGGACCACTGAGCAAAGGGCCAGCCCTGAAACACATGGCCCCACCCGTCTCCAGTGCCGTGGCAAAGGTCAGGGCCCTCTCCCCTGCCCTTTGGGAGAGTTGTGCTCCGGCTCTGCTTCCTGGATTGACGTGGTGGGGCTGCTGAACCAAGGGGAAAGGGGCAGCGCTGCAGCCCGCGGGCGGCTGGGCTGAGTTGGCTCTAGACAGAAGCTCCCAGTCAAGGGACCCGGGCGAGGCCCACGCAGAGAGCACGCCCGGGGTGATCAAAGCAATGGCTTATGGAGTTCGCTGGCGGCAAGCAGTTGGGGTGCCCAATGGATGTTCAGAGAGAAGATGGACGCAGGAGCGGGAACTATCCACAGCGAGCTCTGAAGCCGCTCTCTCCTGGGTTACTGGCTATGCTCTCCACAGCACAACGCTGACCGTTACCGATCACGCGGCCCCTTCCGCCGCCGGCACCAGGAATACTAATAATTACCCCCATCGCACTGGAATCGGCGTTTGCTTTCTCTTATTCCTGGCTGACCCCATCCTCTGCAGCCACGCACGGCACGAACGACACCAGAGATCGGAGCACACCAAAGGTACACTGTGGTGCACATGAGAGCGAGTGGGCAGAGACAGAGCATGCCAGGCCGGGGAGAGACACTGCACCAAAATGTTCCCCAGGACCTCTACCTCCGCCGTGAAAAATCGCCTCGAAAAAACAAACGCGGCTGGAGCCTGCCAGCAAAGAACAAGCTCGGCCCAGTGCTTTGCCCCAACCTCCTGGGAAACTGAGTCCCAAGGGCACTCGCACGCCACGTCGCGTTGTCATACTTCACCCACGGAGCCTGCTGTCGTCACCAAAAGGTGATGGAAAAATCAGCTCCGCGCCCCAGGAATCCCCCCCAAACGGATGCGAACTTTGATCCAGACCTGAACCCGGGACCGTGCTTCAGAGATGAGGGCAGTGGGCAAAACATGCTAGCATTTTTAGAGAAAGGAGCACTAAGAACTGGGAAGCTGCAACCATCGAGAATTTAAAACCCTTCTTCATTTACTTTTTTTTGCAGCTGGCTTCAAGTGAGAATCATAAACATTAGTGATGGCAAAACCCCACGGGTAATTTGGTCATTTTTAGTGTCAATTTTAACCGAGGGTCAAAGGGAATCAATGACTCAGCACTCCCCTTGGCCCACTCACACATCTTCAGTCTAAACCCTTCCCTTTCCGAGGCAGGGAGCCTACAACCTTCAAATCGCCGAGGTTCTACAGCACAGAACCTCGGAGAAGTCCGTGATCCATTTCGTGCCTTACTAAGCCCTTTAAACTGCTGCCCTAATGTAACAAGGGGAGGCTGCCAATCTTGGCACGGCCCAGAAAATGTGACCTGCCAAGACAGCGGCCGACATCTGGAAAGAGTGAGGTTTAAGAGGCCTTTCCTTCTGTTTTATGTGGCCGACTGATCTGTTTGGATGGAAAAATGAAAAAACCCAGACACTGTGTGACTATGTATTTCACACAACAAACCAAGCTGCGGCCTGGATGAGCTATTCTCATTGCGTTCATTGTATCTTCCATTTTTCCTGCGTGACAGGAGGGGGAAATAATTGCGTAAGAAATTCAATGTTTGTTTTCTGTTTTTAAAGTAACGTTACTTAAGGCACGATGGTAGTTTCATGTTTCATTCTCCCACTGCACCCACATGGGTTTTAAGGATAACCAGAGGTTAAAAACGGTAAGGACCAAGGCAGAGAATTTTGTTGATCTTGATTGTTTAACCCAAGAGAAGAGATGTCCCAGGTTATGGTGCTGGATTAAGACTCTGACGAGCCAGGTTCAATTCTTGGCTTTGACACAGTCTCCTTGAGCAAATCATGTCATCGTTCTGTGCCTCGGTTTCCTTTCTATAAAATGAGGATGATCATCCTTCTTTTGTCTGTCTGGTCTATTCAGATCATGAACTCTTTGAGGCAGGGGCTGTCTCCCACTGTACAGCACCCGACACAATGGGGCTCTGAGCTCGATTGGGCTCTCTTTTGTAGTAGCAACAACAATTTATTCAGACGCAATTGACAGAAGCAACGCGGGCTTCCAGGAAGTTCCGATCTAGAACTGGATGACGATGGGATCATCTCTTCTCCAGCCAGAAGAGAGAAAAGCAGAGTAAAAAGTCTATACAGACCTTATGTCTACACACACAGAGTTTGCCATATTGGATCAGACTGATATCCCCACTCACTCCACAGCTGATCTCTTAGTAGTAGTATTATTGCATGGATGCTTACAGACCCCAAGTGTGTTCGGCACTCTGTTGTTCTCACATCCTGAGACACGCTCCCAGCCTCAGAGCACTTATGATCTAAAGAGAGACAGGGAGTCGTACTATCCACTGAGAGATCAAGTGATCTATCCACGGTCACACCATCTGTGGCAAAGCCTCCTTCACAGCCAATTATAGAATATTGGGAGTTTCTTCCCAACCCCAGACAGTTAGTGGTTGGCGTAATCCCTGAAGCATGAGAGTTAAGAACACACTGACATTTTAAAATCCTGTTTCATGTCCTTTTCCTCCTTGTTTCCCATGTGCTGCACTGCACGTACTGGGGGATTTTCCATTCACCCCGAATTCCACAGGCACAATTGTCAGAACTTGATTTGCAGCCCAACGTGCAAAGAACGTGATTGTTCTCCACTCTCGCTAACGACGACCTTGGCCTGCAGGCTTTGGTCGGGGGGAGGATGTGGGTGAGATAAAGATCTTGGCATGGACAGGACAGAGCGATACCAACAACCCAACCCCTTGGGGAAGCCCCGGTCACAACACAATCTTGCAGTGCCTTCCTCGTCCTTCCAAAAACAATGGATGGGCTCCACACGGCTGCCATTCCAGACAATGGCAAAACTCCCATCAACGCCAATGGGAGAATGGGGCCAATGTGAACAGAGGGGCACATCTGATCTCTCTCTCTTGCAACAGAACCTGTGCTGTTCCATTGAGCATGGGGGGCGAGGGGGTCTGGAGATAAGGGGTGGGAAGAGTTCGGGGTGCCCCATGCACACCCAGGATTCCAGACCCCAGCTCTGTGAGGGTACGAAACAGCTCCTAGCAGCATGCACACACAGAAGATACTGTATAGGAGAAGTGGCAGAGGAGACTGGAAAAGTACAGGGCTGGAGTAGGAACAAGAGCAGATAAACTGGAAGGGGCGGTGCCAGGTAGGACAAGCAGCTGGAGGTATTGAGAAAAGTGGGGAGGCCAGGAAAGGATCCCAACCCCCTGCCTCAGGTCAGAATCCCCTCCTGCACCCAAACCCCGCATCCCCTCCTGCACCCCAACCCCCTGCCCCAGGTCAGAATCCCCTCCTGCACCCAAACTCCTTCCCAGACCCTTCACTCCAACCCCCTGCCTCAGGTCAGAATCCCCTCCTGCACCCAAACTCCTTCCCAGACCCCACACCCCTCCTGCACCCCAACCCCCTGCCCCAGGTCAGAATCCTCTCCTGCACTAAACTCCCTCCCAGACCCTGCACCCCTCCTGCACATCAACCCCCTGCCCCAGCCTGGAGCCCCCTCCTGCACCCAAACTCCTTCCCAGACCCTGCACCCCTCCTGCCCCCAACCCTCTGCCCCAGCCTGGAGCACCCTCCTGCATCCAAACTCCCTCCCAGCCCTGCACCCCTCCTGCCCCCAACCCCCTGCCCCAGGTCAGAATCCCCTCCTGCACCCAAACTCCCTCCCAGAAAGACACTAATATAACAGCTGTTCTAAGGTAAGACGTAGGCTATTTTGAATTAACTTAACTCTATTCTACATGTTTTAAAACTGAAATGTAACCACAGAAGGGCTTTATGTTAATTAAAAGGCAAATTTAGTATAGCATTAATAGCCTCGATGCCATAATTGTGATCCTTTGGTTTTAAATTAGGAAAAAGACTTGTATACAGGGGCCCCACAAAATCTAATAGCCCCAGGCCCACAGGAGAGTGAATCTGGCCCTGAGTTTCACGCTGCCTCTCACAAGCGCTGGCAATGCAATGTTTTAACAGCATCACGTCTCCCCATTCAATGCGGCTGATCAAATCCCAGGCCCTGAGTGCAGAGCAGTGTGGGCTAGTGGGTGGGGCGCTGGTCTGGGGCTCTGTTCCCAGCTCTACCGCTCACATACTGACTGTGCGACCTCAGACAAGTCATTTCCCTGCTTGCCCCTTTGTCTCGCCCATGTAGGCTGTTGTTCCTGTCAAGCAGCGTGGCCTAGTGACTAGAGCATTGGACTGGGACTCAGGAGACTGGCTCAGCCACTGGGTGAGTCACTTTCCCCTTTCTGTGCCTCGGTTTCCCCATCTCTAAAATGGGGATGCTGCTATTGTCCTCCTTTGTAAAGCGCTTTGAGATCTACCGATGACAAGTGATCTAGGTATTATTGTTTATATTACTGTGCGGCTGCCCAGCACTGTGCGGTCTTGGAGTGTCACTGTGATACAAACCACACAAAATGGACTGCACACACTCATTGGCAGGAAGAATTAGCGTGGTGGAAAGATCTCCCAGGCACGGAGGGCCGGAGTCGAAGCCCATTGCCTTTGGATCAAGCCCAGCGTGGGTGGAAAGGGCCGCCTCTGTGACACGGTCTCTCCTTGCCACGGTCCCGGGGAGACCCCCTCGGGCACGCCCTCCACCTTACCCCTGGCAGCCAGATGGAAAAGCCCGAGTTAATATGGCCTGGGGCTGCACTAATTCTTGTACCGTGGCTGGGGAAACCTCCCCCAAAGATGGGCCCAAGGAGCGGATGTAGCCAGGGGAGACCCCTGCAGCATGGCCCTGGGTGGGCTTGACCTACTACAGATTCCACAGGACTTGGGGGCAGAGCTGCTGCCCACCCCATAGGGGGACATACCCCTCCCTTTGACTAGTGTGTGGGGGAAAACTCCACCACGGGAACTTTTTGAGGGGCAGCTCCTGCCCCGGCCCCCACATGGGTATTTCCACGGGCGGAGGTGATCCAACATAGTGACTCAGCGTATCCATCTCACCGATGCAGGACTGTTCCCAACAATAAATGTTATTCGGGGCTTTATCCAGCTTAGTTGTAATGTCCCAAGCTCTTAGCCCTCCCCAGTCTGATCAGGAAATCAACTAAATTCTCCTCTTCATATCAATCCCTCACTCCTAGTTATACCCCCTTGGAAGTCCTCTTCCCACTCGGCCTTCACACCCTGAACACTTGCGCACGGTCATCGATATAGATCTAAGAGATGGGATACTCCGGAGCGGAACAGCAGAATCTTTTCTTTCAACCCTCCGATCAGAAATGAAGCAATGCCACCAGCAATTCTGCCCCGTCTCCGCCGCCGGCTAAGACCGTGGCAGTGGTTTTGAGCTGACACTCAGAATTCTCTACCTCCAAATAAAAACAGGATCGTGTTCCAGAGGGAGGTTTAAGTGAAAACCCTGGCTGCAGAGCAATGCTGAGTGAGCAGGAGCTACTGGCCACCCACACCGCATGGTGAAAGGTTATATCTGAATAGTGCAATCAAACAAGAGGCTTGGTTTGAGCAGTTGGAAGCAACAGGGAAATGTCAGAGCTAAGTAATAGGTTTGAAAGAACCCATCATGCTTGGAACCACAAGTTCAGATCCCAAAGAAGTCAACTCAGCCCTTCCTCCTCTTGTGGCAAACGACCCTGTAGAAACAGCACCTTTGGATTCAGCAGATCTGTGACTTAGAGTCAAGGCAGCCAAATGTAGCGACTGATGAAAGGTTTTGCTGCCTATTATTTTAACCGGCTCTGAGATGCTCGTGCCGCTCTGGCAGAGGGAGCCTGATTCTACTCCCGCTCGGGCGTCGCCTATAGATTTGTTACCCCAATTCCGACCGCAGAATCTTTGTGCTTTGTGGTGCACGAGCCGGGACGAGCCCAGATGGGCTGGCAGCGAGAATGAACAGCATTTGATTTGTAAACTGAGCCGATGTGATCTGGAGTCACCGAGAGACAGAATCCGTATTTCCCTTCTGGAATGGAGCCCCCTGGTGGGGTGGAGAGTAGCAGCTGCTCTAATGGGAACCGTACGGATCCCAGCTGTCGTACGCGTTAGGGTCTGACTTAGCTTCATTGGCTGCAATTTCCCGTCCTCTCCGCCCTCCACCCACCAGGCGGCTCCCTTCCAGAGGCAAAATGATTCCGGTTTGCAGAAGGCTAGGAAAGCAATGTTTGGAATGATCTAAATCCAATAACTTGTTGGCTCTCCTTCCCAGGCCGCAGCCCCCCCGCCCCCAAACATGCCGAGGGTGTTAAGAAATTGAATTCAATGAAGAAAAGGGGGTTAAATTATTGGCCGAATGAAACAAGGCTTGATGCACTCGGCTCAATGGCATTTCTCTGTCCGTCTGCCACAAAATAACTTTCGAAGACGGCATCTGATCAATTCTAACACGTCAGGGACTGTTCTGTGCAGTGTAGCTGGAGCCGTGTCAGGCCCAGGGTATTAGAGAGACGGGGTGGGGGAGGTAATCACTTTTATAGGACCAACTTCTGTTGGTGAGAGAGACAAGCTTTCCAGCGGCACTGAGCTCGCCTTCAGGGCTGGGAAAGGTACTCAGAGCGTCACAGCTAAATACAAGGTGGAACAGATTGTTTAGCATACGTAGTTAACACATTTCAAGGTGAAGTGACCCGTTAACACCTCCCCAGTCATAGGGAGGAAAGAAGGGGGAGGACAAGGCAGCTGGTGGTGGGGGGGTGGGAGTGGGGGAGTTGTTAGTGGGTTACAGATTGTTGGAATAAGCCATAAATCCAGCGTCTCTGTTCAGTCCATGATTTTTAGTGTCTAACAGAGTTACGGACTTAAGCTCCCAGGCCCGTCTTTTGAAAGGGTTGTGCAGGTTTCCTTTGAGGAGGAGGTCAGGTATAGCTAGGTGTACAGCTCCGCCTACGTAAGCAATAAAATGTCCAACCCTCTAACGCAAGAGAGATTTCCAGAGTCCATGAGGGAAGGGAGAGGATTTTAAATCATTTCAACAAATAAAATAGGACCCGGGCTCCCACAAAGACGGATTCCCAAGGCGCTCTCAGCCTGGAGGAGCTCTTGACACCCATTCCATCTGGCCTCTCCATCACCATAGTAACCGAGCAGCCCCGGAAGATGGGGAAGAAATATGATTACACAGATGGGGAACTGAGACACAGTGAGAGACAGCCACTTGCCCCAGGTCAGCCAGAGAATCTGTGGTGGAATCAGGACTTAAACCCAGCTCTGCCAAGCTCCAGTCCACGGCCGTAGCCTCAAGCCCAGCTTGTCTCCTCACCGCTAACGCCAACTGAACAGAGCAGGAGTGAGCAGATGCAAAAGCGACTTGCAAATGCAAGAGGGATCATGGGATGGACTCAAGAGCCTAACAAGCCAGGGGAGCGGTTACATCTTTGGGAGTTTGCTCGCATGAGGATCCCAGGAGAACCTTTGCTTGCTCCCCCCGAATCACACAACACGGGCTCAGAGCGCTGATGAGGTCGGACGGTTGAGGCAGTCTGACAGCCTCCCTCTAGCTCAGCTGGGAACAGAGCAGACACCGCAGGCGTCTTTCTCCCAATCAGGCATCTCCGGGTTAAAGAACCCGAGCGTCCCGCTGCATCCCCCACCTCATAAATGGGAAGGAGAGAAACGCACGAAGCTGCCAGGGTTGGGCATGCCGCAGAGCGAGCTCCTTTGGGAACCTGCCTCCAACGCTCTTTCTACAAGTGAGGGTCCAGCTAACCCTACAAACGCTACAGTGGCCGAGCTGCTGCGAGCCTGCAGTGCAGACCCTACACTGGCGGAAGGGGGTTTTCTGCCGCCGTAGGAAATCCACATCTCCGAGAGGCGGTAGCTAGGTCAAGGGAAGAATTCTGCCATCGATCTAGTGGTGTCTACGCTGGGGCTTAGGTTGGCTGAACTACGCTGTAGACATTTTTCACAGCCCTGAGTGTTGCAGCTAGCTCGGGGTAAGTTTTAGGGCTAGAGTCTGAAAGCAGAGCGTCTCCCCGAAGGCCAGTGACGAGCCTGAGGGGGTGACGTGAAACCTGGGCTGAGCTGTTACATAGTCCCTGGTTGACTTTTCATCCTTCTCAGCGGCGCTTCCAGAATTCCTGGCTGCGCTCTCGTCTCAGTACCATTTGAACCACCCCATTAGCCCTGAATTATCACAGGCCCTTCTGGGTCTGTCTGAGCCAAGCCAGCGAATAAACCATCTGTGGTTGCTAAAGAGCAGCCAGGGATTTGCTGGAGGTTGTTTTTTTTTTTGTTTTTAAAAGACAGATTTCACAGAATCACAGACACGTCAGGCTGGAAGGGACCCCGTCCATCCCCCTGCACTGGGACAGGTCTAAGCACACCCAGACCATCCCTGACGGGTGCATGTCTGGGATATTCTAGGAACCCCTCTCTCTTTACAGAGATATATAGAGAGATCTATACACATATAGACATGCTAGGCACATAGATTTTGTACTATCAGTTCCTGGGCTAACCACACCTCGGACCGTGCCTGTCGCTCCGAGCACACCCCCTATTGGGCCTCAGGCCTCAAGCCATCACCTCACTCGGGAGGGGAAAAAAAATCACACAATTCTCCCACGCTCAGACCAGGCTCCAGGCTTCATCCCCTGTGTACCAACCACAATGACGTCAGCAGGCTTGTTTTATGGTCAACGTCTCTGCAGTTCTCTCCCCTCTGGGAGCACTGAGCCGGGGCTAATACAGCGACCAAAGAGCCGCCTTAGAGCAAAGTATTATTTATTTAGGACAAAAACATTTCGGGCATCCAGGCTCCTGGCAGGGAGCTGGTAGCAGAGCTGAGAGACCAGTCTCTCAGCTCCCCACACTATCCCCTAGGTCCTGGTGAGGACGCGCATCGCTGACCCAAAGAGGGCGGTGTGGACATATCCCACCGCAGGAATTACAGGCCGACTTAGGTTTGTAGTGTAGACATAGCCTAAGTCACTTTGTAATTGTTAACAGCCCTTTGAGCTGTTAGCCCCCAGCCCTGGCAAAACAGCTGAGCAACTCTGAGCTAGAACCACTGTCCTGTAATTGCCTCCCAAGGGTTTGTTGGGAGGTTGCCCACCTAGATCCATTGGGATGCTTGTTTTCCAAAAAACTCTATTAAACTGTTCTCCACCCCCATCCCCTTGGAAACAAGCAGAGTGGGGAGGGGAAGTGGTAACGCTCAGGTCCTGGCACACAGGATGCACCAATTGTGGCTCGGAAGGATGGTTGGGGACCACACAGATGAGGCTGGTAGGCCATCTGGGAGCATCGCTCCTCGCCAACCAAACGGCAGCTCCCAATACAATGCTGAGGCTGAAAGGATTAACACAAGCACTGTGTGTGTTAACCAGGCAGTGGCGATCAGGAGCGAGGGGTCGGTATGGCGCTGGTGTTGCCGCCACGGCTGGTGTATTGCAGCCAGTTCTGGTGTGCACACTTTAACAACAAGGGTGTTGAAAAACTGGAGTGGATCCAAAACAGTCACAAGAATGATTTGAGATCTGGGAAGCACGCCCTGGGCTCTGCCTGCCTCCGGGGTCCACCCTGACCAGCTGAATGGAGGTAAAACGACAACTTGCCCTGTCTACGCTGGGATTTTAAACGTGGGAGCTCGCCCGCGTTAGCTATCTCCTCGCAAAACCACCTTCTGAGTCTAGTGCAGACCTAGCCTTGGAGTGAGAAACGCAAACAGCTCCGTCTCTGTCGCTTATCAAAGGGAAGGTTAATATGCCACTTAATCACAGTGGGTAACTGCCTGCACGGGGAGAAGCTGTCTGATATAGAGAGCTCTCTAATCTAGCAGACAAAGGCAAAGCCGGAGCCAATGGCTGGAGGTTGAAATTGGCACAGTTTAACCGGGAGAGGAAACACAAATGTTGAATGAACCCCTGGGACTGCTGCCCGAAGGAGGAGGTGGATTCCCCATCCATGGAATCTGCAAATCAAGACCGGGTGGCTGTCTAAAGCAGGGGTAGGCAACCTACGGCACGCGTGCCAAGGCAGCACGCGAGCTGATTTTCAGTGGCACTCACACTGCCCGGGTCCTGGCCACCGGTCCGGGGGGCTCTGCATTTTAATTTAATTTTAAATGAAGCTTCTTAAACATTTTAAAAACCTTATTTACTTTACATACAACAATAGTTTAGTTATATATTATAGACTTATAGACAGAGACCTTCTAAAAACGTTAAAATGTATTACTGGTACGTGAAACCTTAAATCAGAGTGTATCAATGAAGACTCTGCGCACCGCTTCTGAAAGGTTGCCGACCCCTGGGCTAAAGGATCTGACTGTTGGGCTCCCTGCAGGAATCCCTGTGTGAAATGCTCCAGCCTGCGCTCTGCAGGTCAGACTAATTCAGGGATCGGCAGCCTTTGGCACACGGCTCGCCAGGGTAAGCGCCCTGGTGGGCCGGGCTGGTTTGTTTACCTGCCGTGTCCGCAGATTCGGCCGATCGCGGCTCCTAGTGGCTGCGGTTCGCCGCTCCAGGCCAATGGGGGCTGCGGGAAGCGGCGCGGGCCGAGGGATGTGCTGGCCGCCGCTTCCCACAGCCCCCATTGGCCTGGAGCCGCGATCGGCCGAACCCATGGACGCGGCAGGTAAACAAACCGGCCCAGCCCGCCAGGGGGATTACCCTGGCGAGCCGTGTGCCAAAGGTTGCCGATCCCTGGACTAATTGATCATAACGGTGACTTTCGGCCTTAAAATCCATTAACCCGTGAAAACCCACTTCTCTGCATGAGGATCGAAGTCTGTTTGTAACTGACCCTGGCACTATGTACATTACACTAACCTTAGCTTCCCCCTAGGCTCACTAACAGATAACACGCACCCGACTCTGTGTTTGGCCCCCTGGGTCTGACCTCCAGAGCATGCTGGGTGTTACAGAAGTGCTCTCTATCTCAGTGCCCAGGGACGGCGTGCTAGAATACACACCAGAGCTAGACTCAAATCTGCCACAACAAAATTCAGTCGACCCAAGTTGAGCCGACAGCCGGCCACCACACTAATTGGATCGGTTTTACACTTTCACACTCTGTTCCTTGTGTCGGCGGTGTGTGTCCTCACCAGGACCGCTTGCACTGATGTAACTGTCAGGGTGGGGCACCGTGGGACAGCTTCTGAACGTCAGCAATGGTTGATATAAGCCGCACAGAGTCTCCGCTGACACTACGTCGACCTGACTGCATCAACCTAAGCGCTACGCCGCGTGCGGAGGTGGAGTTAGCAAGTCGGTGTAGTGGGTGAGTTACATCGGTGGGAGCGACATTTTGGTAAAGGCTATTACAGTGTTGGGTCGGCATAAGCTGCCTTACGTCGACCTAACTCTGCAGTGTAGACCAGGCCATAGACTGTAAGGCCAGAAGGGACCACCATGATCATCTAGTCTGACCTCCTCCACATCGCAGGCCACAGAACCTCACCTGCCCACTCCTGTAATAGACCCCTAAGCTCTGGCTGAGTTACTGACGTCCTCAAATCATGATTTAAAGACTTCAAGGTACAGAGAATTCACCATTGACACTAGTTTAAACCAGCAAGTGACACATGCCCCATGCTGCAGAGGAAGGCGAACCCCCCCCCAGGGTCTCTGCCAATTTGACTGGGGGGAGATTCCTTCCCAACCCCAAATATGGTGATCAGTTAGACCCTGAGCACATGGGCAAGACCCAGCAGCCAGACACCTGGGAAAGAATTCTCTGTAGTACCTCAGAACCCTCCCCATCGAGTGTCCCACCACCGGCCATCAGAGATATATGCTAATAGCAGTCGAGGATGGGGCATATGTCATTATAGGCAACCTCATCGTACCATCCCCTCCATACACTTATCCAGCTCAGTCTTGAAGCCAGTTAGGTTTTTTGCCCCCACTGCTCCCCTTGGAAGGCTGTCCCAGAACTTCACTCCTCTGACGGTTAGAAACCTTCGTCTCATTTCAAGCCTAAACTTGTTGATGGCCAGTTTAAATCCGTTTGTTCAAGTGCCAACAAAGGTCCTTATATTAAATAACTCCTCTCCCTCCCTGGTGTATTTATAGAGAGCGATCAGATCTCCCCTCAGCCTGCATTTGTTAGGCTAAACAAGCCAAGCTCCTGAAGTCTCCTCTCTCAAGGTAGGTTTTTCCATTCCTCTGATCATCCTAGTAGCCCTGCTCTGCACCTGTTCCAGTTTGAATTCATCTTTCTTACATGTGGGAGATCAGATCTGCACCCAGTATGCCAGGTGAGGTCTCCCCAGTGCCTTGTATAATGGTAATAACACTGCCCTGTTGGTACTGGAAATACCTAGGACTGCATTAGCCTTTTCACAGCCACATCACATTGGCGGCTCATGGTCGTCCTGCGATTGACAATACACCCAGGTCTTTCTCCTCCTCTGTCCGTTCCAGACGTCTTGCAGGACCCGCAAGACTTTGCTGTGCAATGCAAACAGGCAGCTCTTAGAGCACCTGACAGCACATAACAGATGTGCTCCCGGGGCTGGAGAGCTCCCAAGTCAGAAGATAAGAGAGGAGCGGATGGCGGGCAGAGAGGACCAGGGGAGTCAATAAGATTACACGGCTCCTTGGGTCTGTCCTGGCCTCATCTTGAGAGGTGAGTGAGTCTGTCTTTAGTGGTAAGTCACATTGCAGCACATAAGCTACAGCGGGGAAGCTGACCCTCTGGGATGATGCAGTTTCCACGCCGATGGTCGGGGAGAGTGGGGACAGGATTGGAACAAGTGCAGCTGCTCCTTGGTGCACGGGTGGGAGCGACGCCGGATCCCTGGCATGTCGGGGCGTGGCTGCACGGGGATCTGAGCATACAGCCTGCTCTCACTAAAGCCAGTGGGAGTTTTGCCACTGACTAGGATGTGGCCCCCGGGAGACCCCGGCTGGAGTTTTCAAAAGGAGCCTATGGAAGTTTGAATGACAAAGGGATTTGGGCTCCTACGAACGCCCCAGCCTAAGTTACCACCTTACTCAACCCCTCTGAATGTGGCCCTGTCCGGAGAGAAATCAGCCAGCACTGAAATGCAGCAGGGAAGGCCTGGCTAGCCGCCATTCTGAGCCAGCAGTAGCATCGAGGAGGGGAAGCGAAGGGCAGATCTCCTCCAGCCGCGGCGACAGCAATCGCAGCGCCCTGGCCCAGATGTCAGCACGTACGCACACATTGTCAGCACGGGCCTCTGAGCAAGCGGATGTGCGTGTGGTCGCAGGGGATTGGTAATGCTGGAATACAGACAGAGGGGGCAGCTCAGAGGGGAAGAGGAATGCAAGCAGCTAGCCACCCGGCCGGCTGGTGCTCCCAGTCCAAGGAGCCAATCCATGCTGAATGGGGGATTCAGCCCTTCCTGGCAAGCACCATCTGCCTCGAGCAGCAGCACTTTTAAACAAGAAGGGCAGACAAATCTATATCAGACGGGGCCTGTTGCAATCCCCCATGGGGTGGCCGCAGCGAGGCCGGCCTTTCTAACCCCATCCATCCGGATCGGGAGCGGAAGGGGCCTGTGCGAATGGGCCACGCGGCAGCTACAACTGTTTTTGCAAGGAGTTTAGGGGCTAGGAGGAGGCATGAGGGACCTGGCAGTAAACAGCCCCCTGCGATTCGTGTGCTCAAGCGACAGCTGCAGCAGCTTGGGTCAGCTCAGGTTAGAAACATCGGCGGGAGGCGGAGAACCACAGGTGCATTTAGAAATTGGCATCTGCTCATAGACTCATAGACTCAAAGGTCAGAAGGGACCATTATGATCATCTAGTCTGACCTCCCGCATGATGCGGGCCACAAAAGCTGACCCACCCACTCCTGGAAGAATTCTCTCCCTTGACTCAGCTGTTGAAGTCCCCAAATCATGATTTAAAGACTTCAAATCGCTGCCTAGTCAAGTGGCGTGGAGATAGCAGGAGCGCTCCAGTCCATCTCAGGGAAGAGGCATATCAGAGGATCGCAACCAACCCCCTTGCCCGCCCACCTCCCCCATCTCTGCACTTTAATGAAGTGGGAAATAGGCAGAGAAAAGGGAAGTCCTTTGCCCGCAGGGCGAAGACTAGAATTCTGGTCTCTAGACTTCTAGCTCCCTATCCACTAGGCCATACTGCTCTAGGCAAGGCATATACCACAATCAATGCCCTTAAGAGCTGGCACAGCCTAGAGCCCTACCAGGTGGGGTCACTGGGTAGGGGGGATTTGGTGGGCAATCTAGATTTAACTGTGAGCTTGCTGCTTGTGGGCATGGCAAGGAGAAATGAATTTTTAAGACAGGTGGTTGGAATTTTTTTTAACTGGAAAGGGGGTTTTTTAAGCAAAAGAATTTTTGGGTGGAAAATTTTCATTTCGGTAAAAAAAAATGTCCAGTGTTTCGAGGAAAACAATGGAAATGATTTTGTCTCTCGGATTTTTGGTTAATTTCTTTTCCCCAACAACTGAGCATTTTCAATTCGGGGTTTAGTTTTTCGTTGACGAACCAAAAGAATTGGGCAAGCGATTTTTGGGAGGAGGTGGGAAAAATTAAAAATTTCCCTGGAAAAATAATGGCCATTTTTCCAAAAATAGCTCTGTTTTTAATGAGGGATTTGAGGAAGGAGGCGGGAGGGCATTTCATGCCTAGCCCACGGGGTAGCATGCATGGAGATAGAAGTGGGAGGAGATGGTTAATTGGGCATCAAGACTGGCATAAGGGTGGGGCAGATGGGTCGAGAAAGGGATTCAAGGGGAGACAAACAGACCAGGTTGGAGCTGTGAAAGGATCAGAGGGCCGTTTTTCCTCTCTGTATAATGCCTTTCATCCCAATGCACCTCCCAGAGCAATGCATCCGGGATCCTTTGCCCACCCCTAGCATGCAGCCACCTCCGAGGTGGAGAGGGTGCAGGAAAAAATGCATCAAAATGATTTGAGGACTGAAGAATGTGCCTTACATGGTGACAGACTTGAAGAGCTCAGTCTGTTTAGTTTCCCAAAAAGAAGCCAGAGAGATGACGATTACGGTGTATAAGTACCTTCACAGGGAGAAAATATTGGGTATTCAATAGCTGCTTGATCTAGTAGAGAAAGACAGAAAAAGAACCAATGGCAGGATTTTATAGCGAGACAAATTGAAATAGAAATAAAGCACAAGTTTTTAACAGCGAGGGTGATAAACTATTGGAACAAACTACCAAGGGAAGCGATGGATTCTCCATCTCTGGAGATCTTCAAATCAAAACCCGATGCCTTTCTGGAAGATACCAAGCACGCACATGTTAGTGGGGTCAATACAGGAGTAACAGCATGAAGTTCCCTGGCCTGCGTTATACAGGAGATCAGAGTCAATGATCTAATGGTCCCTTCCGGCTGATGTTAAACAGCCAACGGCAACGCTACACAATGGAGTAGGACAGCAATTGTAGAACGTAGCAGCCCATTGCAATTGCAGAAGAAAACTGGGTAAGGAGAACATACCACAGCTGGAATATGGCAGGGGACTGTGATCATCGAATATCAGGGATGGAAGGGACCTCAGGAGGTCATCTAGTCCAACCCCCTGCTCAAAGCAGGACCAATCCCCAGACAGATTTCTACCCCGTTCCCTATGTGGCCCCCTCAAGGATTGAGCTCACAACCCTGGGTTTAGCAGGCTAATGCTCAAACCACTGAGCTATCCCTCCCCACTCGCCAGCTCCATTCAAGGTAGGACAAGAAGTAAGGGGCTTCATCTACAGCAAGGGAGATTTAGGCCGGATATTAGGAAAAACTTTAACTCTACAGACATTTACGCTCTCGAACAGGCTTACAAAGGAGTCTATGGAATCCTGCCATTGGAGGCTTTTAAGAACAGGTTGGACATATACCTGTCAGGTTTATTTGATCCTGCCACACCACAGAGGGACGGACTTGACTTCTCAAGGTCCCTTCCTTTGACAAACGATACAAAGGAAAGACCCTGTCGAGAAGTATGAAGAGAAAAGGACCAGAACTCCAAGACCTACAAATCCGTACCATGGACTGAAAGGAGCGGCAAAGAATTGTAGGCACCTCCGACCTCATGTATATGGGAAAAGGAGTCATGAAGTGAAGTGAATTTAATTAAGTGTTTATGAGAATTAACCGGTGTTGTGTTGGTCAATGGGAGGGGCAGCACAAATCCTTTTCACTGCTTATGTCCCATTCAACCCTTTACACATAGGGAAACTGAGGCACTGAGCCATTACGTGACTCAGGGCCGGATCTAACTCCCATTGACTTTAACGGGAGCTGGAGCGGACCCTCATCCAGCCCGCTGAAGTGGGGAATACTGCAGCACACAGCAGCTCTGGGTCTAGAGCTCCTTCTCTAACCATTAGGCAGCAGAATTTGAACAGGATTGTACTGGTGTTTCTCCTGCGTACTGAATGATAAAACTAGTTTAAAAGATCTATTTTTCAAAACCAAACCCAATAGTCCATGTGTGTGTTTGTTCGAGATACATGCCGTACTATAAGGAGCTGCCTTGTGTACCTCTGCACGACTGCCTCCTACCTGATGGAATCAGAACTGATCATCTGCGTGTCATAGAAGCTATACTGAATACAGTAACAGCGGGTCTCCTCTAGTTCAAGCGGCGGGACCTTATGAGCAGAAAGACTCAAGTTCTGGGCCCGTTGTCTCTGGGGAGTTGTGATGGTTGCCACCAATCCCTCTACAGCCCCAGAGTTTTTTTACACTAGTCACATCGTGAGAGAGTTTTTATAATAATATACATGTGTAAAAGCACAGTTGGAGTGTGGGATCAGACTGGTTTGACAAGGCCCCTTTAGGCTCCAAGAATGTTCCCAGGCTGCAGCAATGCCGTTTGATGTGGCACCGCAGCCATCCCATGGTGCCGCGTTAGCAAGCGCTGTATGAATAGCGTTTCTCTCCTCCCTACAGAACTACAAGTCCTTAAGCCACCCGCTCTGCATTCATACAAGGCGTTAATTCACGGCTCTGTGCTGGGATGAAAGGAACGCTGGAACAGCCTGCAGCGCTCACGCATTGCGATGGAAACATTGGTCTTGTGCTTTGATCCTAGGGACGGTGTGAATGGGCACTGAACTGTGACGGTGGAGCTGCAGTTTCGGTTCTCGCCTCTGCCACAGACTTCCTGTGTGACCTCAGGCAAGTCACTTCATCTCTCCAGGCCTGAGCTCCCCATCTGTAAAATGGGGAGAATTCTGCCTCTCATCCTCTCTCTGTCTTGTCTGCTTAGGCTGTGAGCTCCCTGGGGCAGGGACTGTCTCTCCCTCTGGGTGTGTCTAGCCCCTGGCCCAATGGGCCCCTGCTCTTAACTTAGCACTGTAATACAGATACAGAACAGCAACAATCCTCATTCAAACGCTGCGAGCCCCCCTTTCTGATAATCCTGTTTGAATGCCATCCATGTGGAGGATAATAGCCTACTACATCGCCCAGCCAGGAGAGTTACTCCTTTAGCTCAGCGGGTAGTGGCCGCTGCTTTTAGTGCTGAGGTTCAAACCCAATTAATGGCAGGGGGGAGCGTGGCCAGAATACGTAGGCGTAGCATCTTCCCCCTAACTTTATTTAGTTTTTTAGAGAACTATGTTCTTTAAAAGAAGGGGTGGAGGAATTTTGTTCTCACCCAAGTGAGAGGTCACAGCATCGACCGAGCTGTCTGTACTGCACCCATCTCCATCGTATCTGAGCATGGCACGGTTACATCACACCAGGAGAGAAGCTGATACGACCCAGGGAATGGAGGGCAGCAACGGCTGGGAACTGTGTGCCTCTGACTTCACTGCTCAGTGGACCAAAGATTTTTGTGCATGGGTAGCCCAAGTTCTGATAGATCCAGTCTCCGCATGCCCTAGGAGAGCCTGGCCCTTGATCCTAAACCCAGCTGATCTTCAGTGACAGCTACACACATAATCACCAATAGGGAACAGCTGTAGATTTGAGCCCTATAGCTATAATCACTGCCTGTGGAGATCATTCAAAGCCAGAATCTACTGGAGCGCCATAAGGAACTCCGGTCTCCATCCAATCGGGAGAAGACGGTTTAATGAGTGGGTCAATGAAGTTCCATTCAAGGCAATGAAGGCTGCTATGGGAACAGGCCACTGTCTAAATTCTTGTTAAACATTTTTTCTTTTTTCCTGCTAAATAGGGTGATTTGTATCTTCCATTGGCACAAGGCTGGATGGGTTTATCTGCTCCCAGGGCACCCAGCTCCATCGCCCTCCAAACAGAGGGTGCTTAGAATAAAAGACTCCGTGACTGTAAATTAGTCAGCTATGTATGGATCTATGGACCAGATGGTCGTTTTACAGACTAAGCGAGCTGGGAGATTAGCAAACTGGAAAGGGCACCTGGGAGTAGAGCCAAGCCTGTAGGGCCCCACTCCCACATGCTTTACTCGCTCAGGTCATCCCTACTCACACAGATAGTCCCTGTATTTGCATGATGACTAGAGTGGATGAAGTTAACCCCATGCAGAGGAGGCTGGTGACTGCTGACCCCTGACTTTGCAGGGTACCAGGTTTGGGGTATAATCAATTTGCTAAGCGTGCATATAGAAAAAATAATGGACGTTACTGAAGCTGTAACAGCAAGTAGAAGAACCAAAATATGTGTCTTAAAAATAGGCTTGGCTATAGGTTTTAAGTATTCAGGGCTTGGAGTGAAGCCCAGTAGAAGTTGGCATACGCCAACATGAGTTTTACGTGCTTGATCTAAGGTTATAAAATTTAGCAATATGTATCTTGGGATAGTTTAGCAATGCATCGTCTGATAAACAGGTAGACCACAAATGAATAGATGGTGGCATCTTAGGGTACTTCTGCAATGAGGTAACCATGAAGAACTGCATTGACATGTCAAAACTATTGGGACATTAATTGACGCAAGTAAGGTGTTAATGATCAGAAGTTTAACGTAGCTGGAATACCACACGTGGGCAGGGGCCGAAATCTTATCAAACATGGTTCCAGAGGAGGAGGAGAGCCATAGGAAGAGAAGGGACAGTGAGCCGAGGGGAAGGGGAAGGTCATGTACTTTGGCATTGTTCTCTTGGAAGAAATCGCCAAGATCCTGTGCAGAGAGAGACGTGGAGGCAGGAGGAGGGGTAAGAATAGGAGAAGATGTGCTTATCCAACCTGTTTTGGGATACCAGGATGATATGGGACAACCAGGCAGGAAGCCTGGCCCAGCATCGTCCTTTTAGGGTGATCTCCATTTATTTTTCCTTCCTTCTTTGTTTCTAATGATCTCCATAAGTCAGCCCATTCTAAGTATGAACAATGCCGGAAACCACTTTACTATACGGATCTAATTCTTATACGTGTATTGATTTTTCCTGTGATTTCAATATTTGTCTGTATTAACTAAGCTCATGAGGTTTCTGCATGTGCTTCACTCATTTCATCTTCTTAATTCACTCTAAGTAGCTGCCTGAAAAAGGACCTGTTCTTTGTAGCAGGTGCCTGTTGCACACCGATACATCATTTTATAATTGTAATAACGGATCAGGCTACAGGGCTAAGCATGAGAGCTACAGGCTTAAGCAGGGAAGTGGTTTTCCTGCATCGCCGTAATGGATGCTTACATTGGCAGACCAATTTGAGTGTAGACACATGCACGTATAGGTCGACGCAAGGCAACTTACATTGATCTAACATTGTAGTACAGTCCACGCCTTCGGCTTATATGGTGCATAAACATTGGTATGGCCCTCTGCTTGTGGGTGAATTTCACCCAGGAATAGTCCCTCTTTATGTGGTCAGGCTCTTACGTTGCAGGTAGTTTTACAACATAGCACAGAGCCTGGAGCCAGAACCAGGCTTGAAAAATTTCTGCACAAAATTTCCATCTTTTGTCAAAATAATAAATGGTAGAAAATTCAAATTATTTCAATTTGGAGATGCTAATCCAGTGCCTTGTGTGAATTATAGTTTGGCGGCCTCATGTCTTTCTTCTATGGGTTGGGCTCCCGAGGTGAACTACATCTCCCATAATGCACTATGGCCCAGGACTCCCATGATGCACCACCTTCCCTCTCCAAGGGCCTCATGGGAGATGTAGTCCAAGCTGGGAGCCCAGCCTATAGAAAAGAATGGGGGCACCTGAACGACAACTGCCATGAGGACCGTGACAGCATTTCCAAGTTGAAATATTCTGGGTTTTGAATTTCTGGCCACAAGTTTTCCGAAAAAAACCCTCAAATTTTCACCCAGCCCCTGTCAGAGTCTAAGGAGAAAGGCCCTCCGCAAGCAAGCCCTTGGTTGGAGCAGGTGGACCTGTTTTTAAAACAGCTTTGCAAACTAGATGACAATTAGTTTGAAAAATGTATGTGGAGGTGGACAAATTTTCCAGCAAATGGAACATTTTGTTGCAATGTGATAGAATGAAAAATTTGTGGGTTTTAATTTTGAGCGTCCCTTTCCCCCCTATGCCAGGCAGGTAAAACAAAGTGGGGAAGGGTAAGAACAGTGGGGTGGAGGGCACAATCCCCAAAGCAAGGAAGCCTGAAAACCTCTTGGTTTGGTTCACACTGAAAAATTTCATTTATACAAAAAAAATAGTGAAAAATTCCAAATTATTTTGTTTGCTGGAGGATTTCAGTTTTGGTTGTTTTCGCTGCAGAAAATCACTGCCATTTTCTAACCGGCTCTGAGCCCGCTGAAGTCTGTGGCAAAGTTCCCACGGACTCCAACGTGGTCCATCCGTCCTGAGCTCGTCACTGCTATAGGGGAAGCACGCTAGAGGCGGCTCAATCATAACGGCAAACAACCCCTCCAGCTTCTTAGCGTGCACCAACAGGGAAAGAAATTCCTCGGATGGTGGAATATTAGCCAAAGCCAAAAGATTGATCCGTAGGCTGCCAAAGGCTTTCGGCAACGTGCCACAACTCTTCCTTCCTTTCTTCCCTTATGCGATCGTTAACTCTTCTCGTCTTCAGCCACCTGTAGCTGCAATGAAGAACAGAGCGAGCGAGGGAGGAAAGCGCTGCGAGATCATCTGGGTTTAAAACACGGCTTAAAGGCATTATTGAGCCAGACGGGCTCCCGCTCCGGAGGCAGACAGATGGATCCCTTGACACAGAAGGAAGCCGTTGCATTCCTGCCACCTCCAAATGTTGCTTATGGCCCTTAAGGATCAGTGGCCGGCTGGCGGATACAACCGTCCTCCTGGGATCGGGATCCTCTGGGTCTTGCCAAAGCAGCAACCCAGGGGTAGCCCAGTGCATACACGCCAAGCGAGGGCAGGATCACCATCAGCTGAGGTGAACTGCGCACGGGGTTTCATCATCTGAGGAGACTCTAGTCAAATCCACCTTCTGAGGAGTTAGGGGAGGATGTAACCAGCTAGATACCAGGGGGCATCCAGGCTCCATTGAAGTCGATGACAAAACTCCTGTTACCTTCACTGGGGCCAGGGTGTCACCTCCCAGCCGGATCCTGGGGTATAATTGGGATCAGATGTTAACTCAAACGCCCAGTGATTTCTCCATCGCGGTGATGCATTCCCCTCCTTCTGGGGCACATCAGCAAGGGTCACCTGTTTGGGTGCAGAAGATTTCCTCCCCTAATTAGTTTCATAGGAACTGCCAGCCTGGATCAGACCCTATGGTTCCATTGTGACGAAGTGGGACTGTTCTTAATGTTTCCTCTGAATACTGTGTGAGTGCCTCAGTTTCCCCTATGCATTTCTTAAGTCTCCAGTGTGCATAAATGGTGAACAATCTGTCTCCTAGCAACAAATGGCCAGGGCCCTTCCCCCCTTGCAAGGGGATAGCTAAAGGTGAACAAAGAGATCAGGTGACCTCCTGGCCTGGGAAAGAGACAAAGACCAGAAAGGAGGGGCGGGATGGGGTTTCAGTTTGGGGCTGGCTGGGGACAAGGAGTGAGTGCAGACAGGGTTGTCTGGCTCACTGGGCCCCAGAATGGACCCGGCTGAGGGGT
The DNA here is from genome assembly GCF_011386835.1 of Chrysemys picta bellii. Taxonomy (NCBI): domain Eukaryota; kingdom Metazoa; phylum Chordata; order Testudines; family Emydidae; genus Chrysemys; species Chrysemys picta. The sequence continues at coordinate 4,657,706 of NC_088798.1, forward strand.
CCCGTTCGCTGTACCTACAAGCTCTGTTTTAGACCGTGTTCCTGTCATCTAATAAACCTCTGTCTTACTGGCTGGCTGAGAGTCACGTCTGACTGCAAAGTCGGGGTGCAGGACCCTCTGGTTTCCCCAGGACCCCGCCTGGGCAGACTTGCTGTGGGAAGCCACGGAGGGGCATATGCTGAATGCTCCAAGGTCAAACCCAGGAAGGTGAAGCCGTGTGAGTGTCTTGCTCTGAAGACAGTCTGCTCCAAGGGACAGGAGGCTCCCCAAAGTCCTGACTGGCTTTGTGGGGAGCAGTTCCAGAGCATCGCCCGGGGACTCCGTGACATCCATCTGACGCAGTATCCAACCCCAGAGGAAGGTGCAAATGATACCCGTAGAAACAGACGCACCCAGGTTTAGAGCACGTGGGAGCGTTCGGCTCTGACTAATATCTTTACAGAGCTACATTCTTAAAAACAAGCTGTTTGGGGAAGGGACTGTCCTTCAAGTTTGTACAGCGGCTAGCAGCACAATGGCCCCGATCCTGGTTGCTGCTGCTAACCGTTTGCACAGTGGAGAGAGCTGCTCTCCTGTTCCGTCCTCAGTGGCCGCTATGGCTCACTGATGAGCTGAAACCTCCCAAGATCAAAGCAAAATCTACAAGCAGCCAGCAAACCCACTCCCCTTCCTCATTACAGCACGGCAGGATTGTGTCACGCTGGATTTAAGGCCCTTCCTCCAGGGGGTAATTAAGATCAAGCACGGTTAGTGAAAGACATGGCCCCTTAGGCCAAGAAACCAGGTGCTGAGACTTGCTCTGTGAAGAATCGCTCGTCATAAACCGGGTGAAGGTGGGCGAGGCAGTATTTTTAATTGGACCCGCTCCGATTGGTGAGAGACGAACGCTCGATTCCAGTGTAAATTCTCCGATGGAGCCCTCTGAGATTTCAATTTCTCGCTGGCAGACGAGCGCGGATCTTGTGCGGCGGCTGCTCCCTGCACACAACCCGTGCGTCTGCCTCGCCGTTTCATTGAGCAGCAGTTTGTTCCCGGCAACGCGCACAGCGTGAGCTGAATAGCAAGCAGCCATCACGGCACGGAGCTGCCAGCCCCTCCGCGCCAGGCTCAGATGGAATCCGAATGAAGAGCTGTGCGAGAACCCAGCCACACCTCACGTTCCTTTGCAAATTCTCGGTCGCCAGATCCCGTCCTTTGAAATCAGAGAGGGTTCCCCACCGCCCTGCAGCCGGGCGTTCCCACAGGGTAACATCCCCACCAGAAAACTGACACACGATTGTCACGTTTGCGTCTGGCTCATCACGTAATGAACCAGATTAATAGACGGCTGGTCACATCTGTCTTCCCATCCCTAGTGAAGTGAATGGGTATCTCCACTGGCTTTTCATGGGCATTGAATCAGGCCCCAACTGAGACTGACCTGAGACACAAAGCTGGGATCCAGATTTCGATCACCCCAAGGCCAGGGGCTGTGGTTTGCTTTGACCCACCTGCAAAATTTTGATCTGGGTTCGGATTCCAGTTCCAAAGTCGGGGGCGTCGGCATTGACGGTTCTGTTTTATGCCCATCGCTAGTGACTAGTGGATAGAGCACTGGACTGGAACTCAGGAGACCTGGGTTCTAGTCCTGGCTCTGCCACCGGCCTGCTGGGTGACCTTGGGCAAGTCACTTCCCTTTTCTCTGCCTCAGTTTCCCCATCTGTAATAATGATGCTGACTTCCTATGGCGGATAAGAGCTAGATGGTTCTGTGAATGAGCAGAAGTGCTGCACCGGGGTTAGAGCAGAGGGAGGGACTGTCACAGCTCCTGGCTTCTCAGCTGGAGTTTTGCCCCCTTGGCTGTCTCAGCACCTACACCACTCTAGCTTCAAGACCAGACGAAGGACCCTGTCTGGTTAGGGCATGCCAGCTGGGCAGGGGGAAGGGAAGAACAGCTGCTCTGTAGCATGATCAACCTCTTCCACTGATGTGGTGGAGCCACAGCTACCCAGAGGGGGTCGTGCGCTGCAGGCAGGGAAAGGGTACAAGCCAGAGGGAAGGTATATGCACACGCAAACACCCCTCCCTATTTCCACATGCTATAGAAGCCACGGCTCATGGCCCCAACCATCCAGACGTTAGCCCTGCTCTGGCCACCTGCCTCACCTGCCTGGCTTTCGGAGGAGCAGACTGTTGTCAGGGCCGTTCCTGGAGAAGAGGACACAGTACCGCGGGTGCTAGCCTCTGGCTGGGTCACATACAGGGCAGGTGAGCGTCACTCACCAGCTGCCAGCTACTGAAAAAGAAAACGAGGTCGATGGGTGTCCATAGTGCACCCAAAGCGGGGTAGATCTGTGGTGGGGGGCGCACGGTTGCTAGAATCAGCCGAGCGGCCACACAGGCAAGATGCCGCACAGAGCAAGCTAGCGAGACGTTAAAAAACCCAACTAATCACCCTTATTTCCCCTTCTTGTTCCCAGTTCTACATTATTGTTATGTACTGCTTGTGTGACTGTCGTGCCAGCAGCCCCTCACGGCCCCCGGCCCCATGGCGCTAGGCACTGTACGGAACACAGAGTATGCAGTTTCTTCACCGTGTTGTCTGCAGCTGCCCCCGTCCTTTAACTGAGCAGCCTGGTTTTATCCCCAATCCTCCTCTTTCGGTTCCCTGCACCTCCCGCCCTCGGGTCTGCTTTTCCCGACTGCGCTCGGTTCTCCAGCTCCCCTTCTCACCCTCCGTTCCTTTCTCCCTTTGGAAGGGGTGGGAGAAAGGTCCAAAGCTCCAAGCCAGATCTCGGTCCGACTGCATTTTGGAGGGTGAGTGGGAGGCTACAGTCTTCCTACTGGAGACGAGTCCTACTGAGCTTCTTCTGCGCCTCCTCCACCACCACCACGAGACCAAGAGAGTCTTACCAGGGCTAACCACCCAAGCGCATTCCTGGAGGACGCTATCACAGACGCTAGCTACAGAGAGACCCCGTTGGGGGTGGGTACAGACAGTGCTTTGCCCAGCTCGCTTTTCAAGTGCGCCACGAACAGCAAAGCCAGCTACAGAAACACCATTCGGAACCGCTCCACCCTCAGAGCTCTGCCAACAGGCCAGCAATCAACCGGTGTCTTGCTCAGATCACCAAGGAAGGGGTCGAAGGGCCAGCTGCACGGGGTGCAGGCTGAAGGCGCTGGAGACAGCAAAATGCTCTCCTTTGGAGACAGCATGAGCCCAGATAATTGGGCACCAATGTCATGAGGTCACCTCTCATCAGCCAAGATTAGAGGCCATTCTCCTCATTTCCTGTATTTAATTTGGCACTTTGTATTCACAGCCGGACAAACTCCCCCCCCGCCCCCCCGACTGCCCTCCCCAACACCTTGGGCCACTAGCCAACAGCAGAGCAAGAACTTGGAGGCGATCACCAACTGGGACTTTATCAACCCGGCAACTTACCGTGCGCACGTAGAAGATCACGTGCCGGCGGGAGTCTCCAAGGAGCAATTTCTCCCCCGTTTTCTCCGGACTACATTTTCCTAATGAGCTTTATTGCCATCCAATTAAAACACAGCCCCAGAACGTTTCTCTTCTCCAGCTTAATGAAAGGGACCTCTTGAAGTGGAGAGCAGCCCGCCAAGCAGCTGCTGCTGCAACTGGAGAGGGACGGTGATGATGCGCCGAAGCCACGAGGAGTCATTTTTGGCCCCACAAAAGCAACATCGGCGTGGAGGTTAAATGGGTCAGAGTAAAGGGGATACAGTGAAGATCAAACACGGACTGAACAAAAGTCCTCACCTGCATCAGGCCTGGCCTACGCTTGGAAGTTTTAGTGGCATTTCAGCTTGGGGTGTGACAGTTTCACCGATATAGTTATACGGGTATAACCCCTAGTGCAGACCCAGTTATACCAGTATAAAGACACTTATTGGCCAAGCTAGCAAAGGCCTCACGCTCTCCTCATCAGCATTGCACTATCTGTCTGTAATGCGAAGACTTTTGAACACCGCATCCATCCAGGACCACGTGGCGAGGTAGGCTCTGGCGCATAGCTCCTTTGGCCCAATGCACACGTATTTATACACAGCGGCACTGCTCCAACAGGAGATCCAGAGATAGCCCATAGGGCAGTGGTTAGGGTACTCACCTGAGAGGGGGGAACCCTCTGGTCAAATCCTCTCCCCTCACCAGGCAGAGGGGGGACTTGGACCGAGGTCTTCTCCATCCCAGATGAGCTCCTTAATCGCTGGGCTAAAGGTTGCAAGGGAGACATCTGTGCTGTGAGGACTCCTACTGGGTGCGAGACAGGCACCCGCCAGCCTGCCTGAAGCAGGATGGTCCATGTCCGGGGCAGAAGTGCAGGTACCTAGGGCACTCTTACTGCAAAAAGTTAGGCCCCGCCGGAGTTAGGTGGCAGCTGGGCAGGGGTTTTAACACTCTCATACATACATTTTGGAGTTAGGCACCTACGTCCTTTTATGGATCTAGGCCCGTCACTTCGGCGCTGAGTCTCTAGGCAGGCACATCAGGTGCAGACCCTGCCGCTGCCACCCCTCTTGGCAGAGGGGACGCCGCAGTCCTATTACCTAGGCCCTGAAACTAGCGCCGGCTCTCCCAGGCCTCCCCATAGGGTGACCAGATAGCAAATGTGAAAAATCGGGACGGGGGTATAGGCACCTATATAAGAAAAAGCCCTGAATATCGGGACTGTCCCTATAAAATCAGGACATCTGGTCACCCGACCTCCCCAGTAGCTGTGGGCTCGCTGGTTTCCCTCTTCAGGGACTATGTGACAGTGTAAGCAAGTGACACACACACACACGCGTGCACACGCACACACTTACTCAGACAACACTAAGATAGACCAATCTAGGGGAAAACAACTAGACCTGCCTGCAAATCCCTGCCTCAATTTCCTCATCACTCCAATCCGTTGAGGATTTGGTCAGTGTCTTTTCTGGGGGCCCAGGATTCCTGTTCTCTTCCTGCCCAGCTGGGTCTGCCCTGCTCCCTCCCCACTCAGGTCAGGAGACTCTCCTCTGTGACTTCAAATCCTCCTCAGGTGATCTGTTGCTTGGTTACAAGCCCAGCTGATTGAACTGGGCTGGGGGGCCTCGAGCTCATTGTCTTAAGGCGCTTACATTGGAATGGGAGACATTCTGGGTTAACGAGCCTTGATTGCTCTGCCTTGCTCGCGCCTTCTGCAAGAATTTCCCCAGACACAGCCCAGGTAAGGTCAGCACAAGGTGGAGCGTAAAGAACAAATTGTAGGCACAGCATAGTCCTACCCTCAAAATGATGCACACGGCACAAAATGGAGTTTGTAGTTTGCTGTAGGTACATTCATCCATCACCACAGTTTAAGTCTACACAACTTTTGTTTGTAGACAAGGCCTGAGGGACACTTCGGATATAAAGAATCTTTAAAGCACGGTCTACATGGTTTGTTAACTTTCTGTATTTCACTCAGCAGCAGTCTTGATCAGTTTCATCCTTCATTTCTTGTCGGTTTCACTTCTGGGGTCCCACGAACGGTACCCATCTGGAGTTTGGTTTCCCAGTACTGCTGGGGGTTTTTTAAATTTATTTTTTTTTAAATTTCATAGAAATCAAAACAAATGAATTAAATCACTCCTACTAGTTCTGGGCCAGGCTTTGATATTTGTTACACTTCAGCCATTCAAAGAAACTCTGTTGTAGTTAGTGGAATGACTCTGGATTTACAGCAGAATCTGGCCAATCAATTTTCTAAGCCTTTCCCCAATTTTTCTATCGATCTAAGGTCATTATCTGGCCCATCACCATAGTATCTGAGCACCTCATGTTCTTTAAAGTATTTAGCCTCACAAGACCCCTGTGAGGCAGGGAAGTGCTATGAACCCATTGTACAGATGGGGAACTGAGGCACAAGGAGACTAAGGGTATGTCTACACAGCAGCAGGAAGGCGCGAGTCCCAGCTCGGGTAGACGTACACACACTAGCGCTGCTCCCAAGTTTCCTCAGTAACGGCACACAACAGAATGCACCTCCCCTATGAGAAAGCAGCAGGCTTTTGTAGCAGGGACCAGCCACTAGAGGGAGACACAACCACACGCACATAGGCCTGTGTATTACAGCTGCATTTCCGCGTATTGAGAATCTGCCCAGTAGCACGAAGGGCTGTGGGACAGGGTCACAATTGCGACGCCCGTCACCAACGTGAAGCTACCTGCCCGTTCACAGGAAAACTAACCGGCTGTCCCATAAAGTCACAGGAGGAAGTACCGCCCTACGAAGGCGGGGCTTCCCAGATGGACATCAATTAGCTAATCAGTATTCCCACGAGCAATCAGCCAGAGCGCTTCCAGGAATGGAGACATAAATACGGCAATTCCCACTGCTGCAAGGGAGGGTAAACGACAGAGAAACTCAGTGCATTCATGCACCCCCCAAGTTCTAATCCTTGGTAGGTCACAAGGGGGGGGATGTGCCTCGTTTTAATGCCGAACGGACGTTTTGCCCAGGACGGTGGCTTGGCAAGGCCTGTTCAGAACGGTAAAGTCTGGCGCAGGTCAGGACGCAGGTGCCTCAGTAGAGGTCTCTGGGAGGGGGTTGTTCAGGACTGGAATAGCCAGGGGGGCTTGGGGTCAAGCTTGAGGGGAACAGCAGAGCTGGGTTGGGGAGCCCAGGGCTGGAATCTGAGGAAATGCTGCCGGTAAGAATTGGGGTGCACTGGCAGTCTGATGAAGATGGTAAGCAATGGGTGGTGCCGGGCAGGATTGAGGGGCATGGGCAGAGTGAAGACGGGGAAGGTCGGGGAGCAGCTGTTTGAACTACGCTCAGCTCAAGGAAGCACCTCGCTTTTATGAGCCCCCAGGTTCCCTCACCAGTTAAATAAAGCCCGAATGTTCCTAACAAAGTTCACTGCCGTGAAATGACCACACGGGAGAATCCATGCTTAGGAGGCAAGCGCCGTGGACAGCCAGGAGCCGGGACACTGCAGGGACAGCAAGCGACCCTTTGCCCGCTTAGGAGTGGGACTGCCCACAGCTCCGGGGGAGATGGCTGGACAGGGAGGAGCTGAACCGGGAGGCTAGCTCAGAAAGGGCAGCAGCGCTGGGAAAGCCGGCGTGGGGGAGGACTCTGGATTTATCGAAGGATGACAGGAAGGTCCCGAAGAGGGGAGAGAGACAGAGAACAGCTGCATCGCTGCCAGAGGAACGCCGAGGGCTTGATAGAAATAACATGATTTAGGGCAGGCTGGTTTCAATTAAAAACCAAGGCCAAGGGAATCTGAGCAGAGAGGTAGCAAAGATAGCAGAGCCTTCCAAAGGCTGCTTATTCCCCTCACTCCCGCTCTGTGTCGGGACCCAGGAAGGACAACGGTGTTAACAGAAGAGGGGCCTAGTTCCCCAGAGGCAGACCCAACCCCCTGGATACAAACCCCCGAACTCGGACGGTCCAGCCCCGAATGCAGCGTCTGGATCCCATCACCAGCCTGGACATGGCTGGCAGAGAAGGGGGGGGCTTTGTCCTGGAGGCCGCTGACACCTTCTGCGTCAGGCCAGCTTACAATGTGTGGGGTACAATGTGTGGGGTACAATGTGTGGGCCTACACACAGAGTCCAACAGCTTGATTGCCTGGAGAGAGAGTCTTCTGCTTATGTAACGACCCCTTGCATGGGTCATTGGCAGTGTCTGAACTCAGAGCCTTTGCCATCGTGACACAAGCTGCTACCACGTGCGCTAAAGGAATAACTCCGTTAGCGGTAGTAGGCTGCTCTCCCTTCACATGGAGCAGCCACTAGAGGCAGGGCCAGCTCTGGCTTTTCTGCCGCCCCAGGCAAAAAAGCCTCCCGCCGCCCGCACCCCGCACCCCCCACAGCGCGGCAGGGGAGGGCGCCGAGCCCGGTCGCGGGCCCACTCTCCCCGACCAGCCGGAGCGCTGGGGGGAGAGCGGTGAGCCCGCCGCGGCTCTGCTGGCGGCCGGAGCCCCGGGAGGAGGGCGGCGAGCCCTGCCGGGGCTCCACTCTCCCCAGTGGCCAGAGCCCCAGGGGGAGGGCGGCGAACCCGCCGCGGCTCCGCTCTCCCCAGCGGCCAGAGCGCCGGGGGGGGGGGCTGGGGGGGCGGCGAGCCCGCCACGGCTCCGCTCTCCCTGGCGGCCAGAGCGCCGGGGGGAGGGCGACGAGCCCGCTGCAGCTCTGCTCTCCCCGGCAGTCGGAGCACCGCGCCACCCCCCTCCAGGTGCCGCCCCAAGCACAAGCTTGGTGGGCTGGTGCCTGGAGCCGGCCCTGACTAGAGGGCAAAGCGACACAAGAATAGAGGACTGGAAAGTACCTCCTGGGTCATCAAGTCCAGCCCCTGTGGTCACAGGCCATCCCATTCATAAATTTACCAAACTACAACTTCAAACCAATTAGGTTTCTTGCCCTCATTACTCCACTCAGCAAACATGGGCTACATGCCATGCGCCTTTCCATTTCCAAGCTCACCCTCCGCCTTTCCGAGATGACAGCCACTCGAATAGATCTCCGAGGTTTCCAGGCAGAAGAGATGGTTATGACCATCTAGTACAACCTCCTGCCTGAGAACGTCGCCAGCATTTCCCACAGCCAACCCCATAACTTCCGGTAGAGCTACAGCAGAACTTCTAGAAAGACATTGGAGTCTTGATTTAAAGACTCCAAATGAAGGATAATCCGCCCCAGCTCAGCTGTTTGCAGGATTCCTTACCCTCATTGTTAGAAATGTACAGCTTATTTTCAGTCTGAATTTTATTAGTTTCAGCTTCCAGCCAAAGGACTCTATACATCTTTGCCTGCTAGATTAAAGAGCCTTCTCCTATCAGGTATCAGAGGGGTAGCCGTGTTAGTCTGAATCTGTAAAAAGCAACAGGGGGTCCTGTAGCACCTTTGAGACTAACAGAAGTACTGGGAGCATAAGCTTTCGTGGGTAAGAACCTCACTTCTTACATCTGAAGAAGTGAGGTTCTTACCCACGAAAGCTTATGCTCCCAGTACTTCTGTTAGTCTCAAAGGTGCCACAGGACCCCCTGTTGCTTTCTCCTATCAGATCTCTTCTGCCAATGCAGGTGTTTACAGATGGTGATCAAACTGCCCCTTAACCTCCTCTTGAATTTCTAAGTCCGCGATCACACGCACCATTTCAGCAGCCGTCTCACCAGTGCCCCCACCCAGAGATCACACCGCCTCCCTACACCTGTTCGAGAGCCCCCTTTTTATACAGCCAAGGACTGTGGTAGCTCGGTGCTGGTCTCAGAGCCACTGCAGAAGAAACAGGGGCTGCATTATAGAGTCGCTGCTCTGTAGCTCCAGGTTACTCCGGTGTAAACGCAGGAGAGAGCCCCAAACAGGAAGCCTGAAGCTAAGCACCTCATTCCCACGCCTGCCCTGACATGCCCAGGGACTGTGTGGACCCACGAGGCTCAAGACTTATTACAGCACTAACGACTACATCTTACACACATCCCCGTGGACACACGGCTCACGCTCATCCTGGAGCCCAGCCGCTTTCGCACGCAGCATAAGGACTGTGGGAGCGAGGTCATGGCCGAGACTGAGTCACCGGGCCCTGCCTGCCCTTCTCCGCAGAGAGATCTGATAGCAGAGGGGATGTTTCATGCTGGCTGTTATGTACATGCTGCTCGGCCTGGGAATGTGGCCCGGCAGGTGGAGTCCATATTTCACCGGACATTCAGCAACTCCAGCACATTCCCGGAGTAGCCCAGGGGAGAATTTTTCTCTCTGAGCCAACAGCATCTGGGCAGTGCAAGCGTTTCAAGGGCAAGTCGAAACCCTGACACCAGCGCAATCACCTGCAAATCATATGCTTTATTTGCAGAGCTGGTCAGAAATTTTCCTGATGAAAACAGAGTTTCACCGGGAAAATGCCGGTTCATCTAACAAAATAGCTCACTAAAGCCAGTTGGATTTGATGAACTCTCACCATATCAGAGACAGGGTTCCAGCAGAACCCTGCCTGGATCCCTGCCAGCCCTGCTCGCCTGGTGGGCTGCTGGGAACCCCCAGTACACAGTCTGCCTGGGGCAAGAACCCTTGGCTTCCAAAGTGCGTAGCTTTGGGGCAGCCCCACCATGCCAGGACTTCCAGGGTTTTCAGGCTCCCTGCTGCAGATCTGGAAGCCCCAACTCTGACTGGGGGCTCTGTAGCAGGGAGCCCGGAAGTCCTGAGAACCCCAGCTTGAGTTGGGGCAGCCCAGGGAAGCAGCTGTCCCAGGAATCTGGAAGCCCTGGTGTCTCCATCCCCAGGGCTGTCTGCATGATGGAGCTGCCCCGAACCGCAGACCTGGGGGACACCCACAGCTGCTGAGCGAAAGGGACATTGAAGTGCTGGTCATTTTCATGGTGAAACTGACAAAAATATCAATTTCATTCAGCCCCTGCCTCTGGGGAGCAGATTTGGTTTGGGAATCACCACATGTCCGTGTTTCCAAAACAAAATGGGGGGTGGCGGGCGGGTTCCAGTTAGTGAGAAAGTTTGAAAAATTGGGGCTTGTTCCAAATTTGAACAAAACCAAATGTCAAAATCTCTCACGAGCTGGCAATCCCGAGTTTCGGAAGCTCTATTTATTATCCTTAGACACGTCTAAGGTGCCCACCACGGGAGCGTTTCAAGGGCTCTGGGGCACCGGGCACTAAATGGTTTCTGGCGAATGAAACACTCGATAGGCTCCAACTGATCTGGACGGAGGCTGTGTACGTTGTAACCAGTCTGGGGCTAAATAAGACCTCTGTATCCATTATTGCAACAGCAGTTAGAGACTCCAACTGGTGTCAGGTGCTGCACAGACACCGCCTTTGCCCCAAACAGCTTAGGATCTGAATGGACAAAGCATTCTCAGTCCAGGGGCTCTGGCTACAGAATAAACTTACAGAGGAGTTGGGGCAAATTTAACTTTGGTTCGTTTTAAGGGATGCTGCCAAACCATCCTCTTCCAAAAGGTCTTTCCGCTGTATGAACGCCACACATGACACTGATACCCCTTCTACCCAGAACCCCCCCCCTGCAACCCACACAGCCCCCCGGGAGCAAATCAACCTTCGCCAAAGACAAACCAAAAAAAGTTAAGAACACTGAAAAACCCCCAGCAACACCCCAATCTACCCCACGCTGAGTCTTTCGCATGGCAAGAACCAGAGACTCCATGAAATCCATCAGGATTTCACTATTGCTATCAGTTTTACATGGGAGGCACCCAGATACTGCAGGCTGGGTGCTGGTATAAAACCTGATAGACAGGCAGACAAGGTGGGAGGGGAAACAGGCACAGAGAGCTGAAGTGACGCCCCCAAGATCACAAAGCAGGTCCGTGGTAGAGCCAGGAATAGAAACCCAGGTCTCCTGATATCTCCCAGGGCAGGGTCTTAGCCCTACTCACCTGCTCTGTCACGTCACAGCGGTGCAAAGAGGCCCTCCAGCACCCGGGAACTAACCATTGCTAACGCCAGCTAAATACAACTGGAAACAAAGCTCACATCAAGTCATTGCGTGGCTGCCTCAGGGTGAGCACATGCGGATTTTTTTTTGGCCGACAATGATTTGCCAGTTATTAAAGGGTTGGGGGGGGGGAGCGGGTTCTTAAAAATAATGAAAAGCAACCCTCCACGCAGCATTTGTGCTGATCCAATTATATTAAAAGCTGCAGCATGCAGGTGGTTTTTTCCCCGCTGCCTTTGGATTTCTTTGATATGTCAAAAGAGTACAAAAACATGCTCAAAGCACAGAGAAACTCGCTATTGATGGCGGCATCTCCTGGTTTGGACTAAATGGGAAACTGATCAACGATTTCTCCTCCCTTCCTCGGGGCGGGGAAGGGATGTGCTTAAAAGTGACAAGCAAAGGGGGAAACAATGTGCTTGTGCTTTTCCTTTTCGCTTCCCCATGGTCTATTGAGAAGGTTTGAAAGAGTTGTGGGGTTTTTAAGGTTTCTTTCTCTTTTTCTGTCGTCACTGTTAAATGCTCGGTTTCATACATAAGGAATCCAAGTCCTATCTAGCCTCTATAATGGGGGTGGGCAAACGTTTTGGCCTGAGAGCCACATCTGGGTGTGGAAATTGTCTGGTGGGCCATGAATGCACATGAAATTTGGGGTTGGGGTGTGGGAGGGGGTGAGGGCTCCAGCTGGGGGTGCGGGCTCTGGGGTGGGACTGGGGGTGAGGAGTTTGGGGTGCAGGAGGGTGCTCCAGGCTGGGACCGAGGGGTTCAGAGGATGAGAGGGGGATCAGGGCTGGGGCAGGGGGTTGGGGCATGGGGGGTGCTCAGGGGTGCAGGGCTCATCTCAAGCAGCTCCCAGAAGCAGCGACATGTCCTCCCTCTAGCTCCTATGCGGAGGCGCGGCGAGGCAGCTCTGCACGCTGCCCCACCCGCAGGCACCGCCTCTGCAGCTCCCATTGGCCATGGCTCCTACATGTAGGAGCCGGAGTGGGGACATACCGTCGCTTCTGGGAGCTGCATGGAGTGCGAAAGCCTCCGACCCCGCTCCCCAGTGAGAGCTTGAGGGCCAGACTGAAAGGTCTGATGGGCCGGATGCAGCCCGTGGACTGTAGTTTTTCCACCCCTGTTCTATAATCACTGGAGAATTAGTGGAAGGTTGACGGCACATAAGCCAAGAAGAGAAGGAGAGGTGAGCAAATGAGAAGGGCTTTAAGGGCTTTTAGTCAGAGTCTTTAAAACCCCTTTGTTCAGACCTATTTAACCCTAAAAACCAACACTCATTTTGGAGAATCGGTATCTTTGTTAAAGTTTGGAAACCTCTTCAGTTAAGATGCAAGCGTACGTGACATACATCCTCAGAGACCTCCACCAGACCCTGGGGAGACTGGATATATTTCATCTGCCTGGTATATTTAAGGAAAATCTACACATCATAAACGAGTCAAACAGAGGGCAGGGGTCCTATTCTATTTTTAAAAAGTGCCTTGCAGGGCGCCTTTGAAAGACCACTTGACTGAAACAATGGCTCCCCAGATCCTGGCAGCCTTGATCAGAGCAACTGGGAAGCCCTTGGGGTTGAGTCTGTGTGATGGGGTGTCCAAACCCCACACTGGAGAGCAAGGGGTTAAGGAGCAGCTCTGGGCCCAGGCGGCCCCAGCAAAGCCTGCACAAGCTGGAGGCAGGGCTTTAAAAGGGGAGGGGAGCGGTTCAGAGGCAGGCGGGGGAAGGGAGCAGAGGGCTGCTCTGAGCTCTGAAGGGAAAACCCTACCCGGGAGCTCATGGCCTGGGACCTGGCAACACAGGCCTGTGCAAACCCATGGTGGAGAGGGAGGGGACTGAGACTGCAGGCCAGAGACTTGATTAGAGCCAGTTACTCCAGGAAACAAATGGGGACTGGGGTAGGAAGTGGTCCAGGGGAGGGCAGTGGCTAAGTACACCAATTGTTGAGTGTAATTGCGCACCTTTGGACTGGAGCCTGGTGAAGAGGGTGGGCCCGGGCTCCCCTACCCACTCTGAGAGGACATTACACCCTGGGAGTCTTCATCTAGGGGAGAGATCTGCTGGAAAAGGCCTTGACTGTTCATGGACCCAACCCCAACAAAGTCTCTGTGCTAAAGGGGAGGATTGGAAATCCTTGGGGTGGGGCACTGAAGGACCGGACTATGCTTTCAAAGGGGAGGTGCCCAACCAAATCCCTGCCTAACCAATAGGCAGCCCCACTGGTGATTGTGCACCTCCTGCAGTCCCTCACAGAATCATTGCAATCAGAGATGGAAAAGACACTTCTGTTAGAGACCAGGCCAGAGCAGAACTGTGTATTCAAAACTCCCTCCAGCAGTAAGAGGTTACGGATTTGGATCTGTGCACCCGAAATTGCCCCTTGTCTTTTGGGCTTTGCTCTCTGGTTCCAGTCTGGATGAAGCGGATGGTCCCTTCTGTCAGTTCTTTTCTTTGCTTCCACATCCAAGATGGTGGAAATCTGGCATGAGCAGCTGATCTCAGGATATCTCCTCCCCCCAAAAAACTCTCATGAAAGCAACTCCTGAGATTTCAGTGCCACTGAATCCAAACCCAACCCCTGATTTAACCCCCAAACCTTAGACCAAACTTCATCTAGCTAGGGATTCCTCCTTCACCCACGCCGATTAGTTCCGGAATATGTTTCAATCCAATGAGGGATTTACGGTAGAGGACACAGAGAAAGTGACAAATAATTATCTTGTCTCGGACCCCGCTCAACATCAACCCGGGTTTGATTTACCACAAAGGCAATGGAGCCTTCTCACCCGGTTTCGTACCGGACACGGAATTTGTGTTGCGGCGGAATTTCGGTGGTGTTGTGGAGACAGTCCACTATGTCACCGTGGGCAGCCACAAACCATGACACACCTTGTTAAGGACAGCAAAACAAGGCAACTTCCTGGAGGTCTTCGGGCCTCGAACATCGTTGATAAGAACCTGGGGCTTGGCTTGACCGGGACTGAATCCTAGCTTTGTCTGTGGAGAGATGTCCTAAGTAACGGGGCTTCATGGACTCCTCTTGCGAGCCTATCCCCCGGTCCAACAGATCCACAAGGAACGGCGCAGTCTAAGTTTGAACCCATTCCAATTCCAGCCCTCTTGATAGATGCCCGCCTGGCACACCTCCTGCCAGCAGCTGCAACGTGAAACCATGCTGGACCGTAGCCAGACGGGTGGAAGTAGAACTCTCCAGCACAGAACTATAAGTCATTGCCTTCTCCTCTGCCAATTTGATGAGGTCCAGAGGTACCTGGTCAGAACTGCACCGTTCCCACGGAAACCAGTCAAGGGGAGGGTGCGATACAACCGTCCTCTGCCCCGCTCCGCGGCAGGAAGGCAAAAGAAACTACCTGGAGCAAAGTGATCTACGAAGCAGATGCTGTCTGGAGGCTGGAGCCATCCGCCTCGGGTAGGTTATGCAAACAGCAACGAAGGGCAGGGAAGGAAGGGGGGGCGGGAGCACCCGGCTGTGGAAGGACCCCCACAGAGCACAGGCCTCGGAAGCGAGGATATCCGGGCACGGGATGGGGGGATCACGGCATGAGGATGACACGGAAGCAGGATGGGATAGGAGCAAAGGGAAAAAAGCCTCTTTCTGAGGCAAGGAAGGAGGCAACAGCCCATCTGGTGAGCACATGGCTCTGCTCAGTTTAGAATCAACACCCCCCTCCGCAGAACGATTACACATTTCAGCCAACACGGCAGAGACAGGTCCCCAGCCTTCCTCCCATCCAAGGTCTGACCCTGCCTCCCACTGATAACAGCAAAACTCCCAGTGCCCTCAGTGGGGCAGGATCACCCAGTGCTTCATCTGGGCCAGGACTTGTCAGGGCTGACCCCCGCATTTCTAGGCTTGGCAGTTCATAGCCCCAGCACCTCTGAACTTGGCAGTTCAGAGTCCCGGCACCTCTGGACTTGCTGCATCAGTTATGAATGTAAAATAAATTGCTTGAGCCCCGGCACCTCTTTCATTACAAATTAAGCACTGGGATCACCCCTTAGAGACACAGGCCTGGGGTTCTGTCCTCAGCTCGCCCTGTAGTGGCCTGCACATCCCATGTGTTATCTTGATTTCACTGGCCACATACCAGAGATCTGGGCAGGAGACAGTTTTTCCAAGGAGGGGTTGATTTGGAACAGGAAACATGTTCTGTCATAGAAAAATATTTTCTATTTCTACATTATTTGTATTTATTTGTATTGTGGCTGCCTGTAGAGGCCAGGACAAGAGGTACTGCACAAAGACAGAACAGAAAGAGAGCCCCTGTGCCAAAGAGCTGACAATCCAAGTTTAAGCCAAAGGGCAAAAGGTGGCTACAACAGATGGGATGAAATACAAGGCAGCAGTGAGATAACACTGACCGCCATGATAAGCTGATGACTGTACAGTGGTTGCCATTAAAAATTCAACATGTACCCACAATTCCCATGCTCTGGTATTTTAGGTACTGCTCTTACCTCCTATGCTAAATATAGGGCCATAGCAAACACAGTGGAATCTGAGATGCTGCTAGATGTTGGCAAAATGTTGACATTCTAAAGGCAACCACTCTTGCCTACCTTGGATTCCAAAGTGCTTTCCAAAGCATAGGGCTCCTTCCAGTTTCACCTGACACCCCCTTCCCCCCCCCCCCAGTGAATCAGGAGTAGCTCCGCTGGTGTCAATGAAGTTGAATCTGTGTAAGAGTGACCACAGCAAGTCAGAATCGAGACTCAACACACAGAAATCACTTTGCCCGCCACTGGAATGCAGCCACCTCTGGGGTGGAACATGACAGCAGCACACAGTAACACCACACAATATTTGCAGAGGCCAGGAGAAGAATGCATCCAGCTGAGAATGAGCCTCCCATTATAAAAAGGGTCCAACCGCAAACTCCAGTTGCCTATAAATGGGTAACTAGATAAAATGGGCCACAGAGTGACGAGTATTTCTGTGTCCTGGGAAGTTATGGACAGGCAGAAGCAGGTACAACTCTCAACGAACAAACGGCGAAGGAGATCAAACCCTCACTCCAAACTCTCCTTGAAATCAAGAGGTGTTTGGCCTTAGCGTACAGACAGGCTCCACCATCTGGCCTGGGGCTGAGTGGATATATAATTAAAGAGAGGACATTAAATATACTGAGTCATAATCATCTTTTATTGTTTTGACTTTCACTACAGGCAAAGTTTGAAGGAAGTGCCAGAAAAAAGAGCAAAGGGGCCCATTGGGCTGGCAGGAACCTCAGCAGTGCTAGGAGAGCCTGCACTAGAAGGAAGTTTTAAACTGCGTTCCTCTTGAATCACTGAATGTCCCCGGAGGCAGCTGTTCCGCTCTGCTGATGTTTAAAAGGGCTCCCACTCCCCAGCTCCAAATGTCAGGTTTCAAGGTATGATTAAAAGGCGGCCTCAGGGATCTCCAGTCTTTCCAGCAAGCCGCTCTCTTTTCATTCCTCTATCTCCCCAGCCGGCCTCTCCACCTCTCCCCTGCAGGGCTGTTTAGCAGAGGTTTCTGTCTCATCCACACGTCACAGCTCTCCTTCTGTTCAACGCTTTCACTAGATATCAGTAGCGGAATCAGGGTCGCGCCGGGGAGACGCAGCTGGGATCCCAGGCCCAGCGTGCCAGGCACTGGACAGACCCACAGCAAGGCACAGTCCCAGTGCCAAAGAGATTACCATCTAAACAGGCAGGACGTGCAAAGTATGGGAAGGGAAACAGAGGTACAGAGTGGCAAAGTGATTTACTCAGGGGCACACAGCAAGGCAGTGGCAGGGCCGGGAATAAAACCAAGGTCTCGTAAGTCCTGGGCGCCCACTCTACCCACTGCAGCACACTGCCTGGAAGAAAATCCATCTCCTGACATTACGGTATGCTGAGGGGCAGAGCTGGGGAGCCAGCCAGACCGCTACCGTCACCTGCTAGTCCCTCCGCTAGAAAGAAACAACCATCATTTCCCACTGGTGATGGGAGGGGTCGGCTGGGGGAGATGTCCGCAGCTGAACAGAGAGCAGCAGGTTTCCGCTGGCCACCTGACGCAGCAGCAGAACTCATTTGATTGAATGAAAGCAAGGCTGGCTCGCCCCACTGCCTCTCTCACACATCAAACAATGGGACCGTTCTCTCAAGCTAAGCAGGTGTCTGCCGGGTTAGTACCTGGCTGGGAAACATCTAGAGAAAGTAGTGATTCAGGGGGGTGCTTCCCTCCGGATGATATTGACGCTGTTGGAAGAGCTGGCATTTTGAATAACACAGACACGCCCGACTGCATGAGCCTTTGCTGAGTCCCATGGTAATTTGCCTTAGCCAGCCCTGGTGTCTTGTCCAACTTGGGGGGTTACACCCCCCTGACCTACTGTTTCAATTGGAGGCGTTCTTTGTATGCAGCATTGTGGTGTCCTAGGAAACTTGCTGTGCTTCACCCCAGAAGCAGCTGCACTTAAGCAGGGGGGAAGCCGCGTACACACGCACAATCTGTCCATAATGCATGCCGGGGTGAAAGGTGCTGTGTCAACCTAAGCTTGTTCTCTACCCCGGTCCTGCAGAGAACAGTACCTTTCAGCAGCTGGAGTAAATACATGAGAAGAGACGAGAATTACTGTTTGCATTAGTGTAGCACTTAGAGGCTCCAGTCTGGGATTAGGACCCCATTGTGCTAGGAGCTGTACGCACGCAATGAACAGGTGGCCTCTGCCCTGGAGAGTCCACCAGGAGTCCAGTGATGAACTACTACCAAAGGCAAACCCTAGCTACTGCATTGCAAAGAGGGGGGTGGGATACTCCAAATGTATTGTGTGCCGTATCCCCGAGCAGAGAGGATAACAACCTACTACTGCCACTCCCTCAGTGGAGTTGAGCTGAGCTACTCCCTCACCTCAGGTGACAGAGGGTTTGTGCCTAAGGTCCCAGGTTCCCACCATGTCTGGTTAAAATGGGAGGAAGGAAACTCAATGAGGATTGAACTGCATTTTCCATGGCAAAGTCTCTGGGAAGTTGAGGCAGCAAAGCCGTTCTGCGCAGTTCTCGCAGGAGGCAGCGTCTTCTCTTTCCAAGACGGACTGGAGATCAAGAACCCTTCATCTCCATTGGGACCTTCCCCAAAGCTCCCACCACCACCCAGTCCCCGCTATTGGGGCGCTCCAAGCCAGGCCCCTTGCAGCTGGCCTCCGCGGTGCATCTCCCCCACCAAAGCTCCCATCCACCCATCACTCGAGACCACCACAACACCAAGCAAGACGGCCCAAGACAGGTCAAGGGGGAAAAGGGCTCGGGAACCTGCAACGGTTTGGAAGGCAAGGCAGGGATCTTATCCAGGCTTCCTCTCTTCTGTTTATATAGGTCACCGTCGGCCCTTCCCTCCCATCCACTGCCTCCCCCAGCCCGTAGTTTGCACTGGGACCAATAGAATGACCCAGTCAATGACCAACAACAAGTCCGAACAGCAGCCTTTCCCCCAGCTGGGATTTTTTCTTGCTACCTTGATTGTTTCAGATCCCCTTTTAAATGTTGACTGTCCCCTATTGCCACCTCATGCAAATAGGGTCGTTAAGGTTCCATGTGACTTTTTTAGCTCAGCAAGTGGAGAGGAGGGAGCTGCCATTCACCAGCTGTTTGCAGCCAGATCCCCCACCTGTCCAGCCTACTGCCCCCCGGCCTATGTCCACCGATTAAGGCTTCTGGTTTAAGCTCTGGCTGTGGGCAAGGCTGCAGGCCGTGGAAAGAGGTGGAGTGGGGGCGGGGGCTGGCGCTGAGCAGGGGGGCCTGGAGGGTCCGCGACATTTTTTAAAACCAAAATGGGGGTCCCCAGGTTGCTAAAGTTTGGGAACTGCTGAACTAAGCCATGCCGCTTCCCAAGGTATTAACGGTATCGCTCTGCAAAAAGGAGAAGCGAAGGGTAGGTCCCCTGTCTCTATGTTGCTCCTGGCCACTAAAGCAAACAATATTAATAAGACAAACAGCCTTAGACAGACTGGCATAAGTAGGGAAGAGCATCATTAGCCAAAAACCGTCACACGTTGGAGAACCAGCCCGGCCGACTGGGAGGGAGGAAAAGGACGCAGTGGGAAGCGGGAGCAACGTTTTCCTGACTGCAGCCCAGGAGGTAGCGCTGTGCTCCGGTTGTTGCTGTTATTGTTTGAAATGCAATGGCACACGTGTGTGTGCACACGCACGTGTTAAGCACAGAGCCCTCTCTGCCGCTGGAAGTCAACCCTGGCCTGGAGCTATTTCATTCAGGGGTGGATTCTGCAAGGACACTAGCGAGCTACAGAAATCCTTAAAGAAATCTAAGTTCAAAACAGCTCTGCATGTCTTGCTTGCTGGGGGTCGCTCGCCGGGGCCTGTTTATTTACCAGCCTCCTACAGTGCAAGCTCTTTGGGGCTCGTCCTCTGTTTTGTGGATCGCTTATTACCCTGTCCCTGCTTAGCAGATGAGGACGATCCCAGACCACGTACCGTAGCGTAGCCAGTCGAACGGCAGGAGCACAATGCATGCAACGTCGGCTAGAAACACCAAGGCAGAGCAACAAACTCACTGCTACTGTGTGCCGGGCGGAATCATTCCCCATCTTCCTCTACCTCCTGGCTGCAAATTCCCTTCATCAGCGTGAGCAACAAGAAGTCCAGACAGCCGCCTTTCCCACAGCCAGAGCTTAAACCAGAAGCCATAGTCGGTGGACATAGGCAGGGGGCAGTAGGATGGACTGGTGGGGATCTGGCTGCAGAAGCTGGTGAATGGACTGGGAGGCAGAGGTGTGGCCTGGGACAGATCTGGGGCTGCTCTAGGACCACCTATGAACGCTGCAGGGGACCGGGTTATCGGGATGTTTGCTGGCTGGCTACAGGGCTGCTGAGAAACAGGAAGACAAACCGGTGACTAGAAGGACAGCCCTCGACGCGCACGGTGGGGGTTGTGACAAGGACCTGGCCGCTTCCGGTGCACAGCGCGGTGCCAGGACCTGCCTTAGCCCCGCCCCGCTGACCGGGAGCCACCCAAGGTAAGTCCACACCCCAACCCTGAGCCCCAAACCCCTGCCCCAACCCTGAGCCACCCCCAAACCCAGAGCACCCTCCTGCACCCCAAGTCCCTCATCCCCGGCCCCAGCCCAGAGCCCGCACCCCCAGCCCAGAGCTCATACCCCCCCCTGCACCGCAACCTTGAATCCTTCATCCCCAGCCCCAGCCCAGGGGCCTCACCCCCTCCTGCACCCCAACCCCCTGTCTCAACCCGCAGCCCCGTCCTGCATTCCAAAACTCTCATCTCCAACCCCAGCCTGGAGCCCCCTCCTGGACCCCAAATCCCTCATCCCCAGCCCCACCCCAGAGCTCGCACCCCCAGCCCAGAGCTCATACCCCCCCTGCACCACAACCCTGAACCCTTCATCCCCAGCCCCAGCCCAGGGGCCTCACCCCCTCCTGCACCCCAACCCCCTGTCTCAACCCGCAGCCCCCTCCCGCATTCCAAAACTCTCCAACCCTAGCCTGGAGCCCCCTCCTGGACCCCAAATCCCTCATCCCCAGCCCCACCCCAGAGCCCGCACCCCCAGCTGGATCCATCACCTCCTCCCACACCCCAACCCCCTGCCCCAGCCCAGTGAAAGTGAGTGAGGGTGGCGGAGAGCGAGCCACCAAGGGAGAGGGCATATGGTGAGCAGGGGCGGGGCCTCAGGGCAGGGGCGGGGCCTCAGGGCAGGGGCGGGGCTAGGGTGTTCAGTTTTGTGTGACTAGAAAGTTGGCAACCCTAGGCCTGGAGGATGCAGAGGCTGGAGCATGGAGCGAAGGAGCTGCAGGTGCGGCAGTGAAATGAGATGCTCAGAGTAATAGGTCCCTTCGCCCACCCCAGAAGGAGAGCAAGGATGCTGGCAGTATCCAACAGATGGATGGACGGCCCGTCGGTCATAGGGGAACCCAGTTTTTTCATTTGCCATTGAGCGCTGTGGGAGGCCGGCAGAGTTGTAGCAGAGAGAGCTTTGCTGAGCGAGCCGAGAGGCCAGCGTTCTCTGCTGAGGCTCTAGGGTTAATGGGCAAGAAGCCCCCTGCCTGACCTAGCCTTGCATTCCCAAGTCCCCTGGTGTCAGACCGCTCTAGATCCCCCCGAAACCTGGCCCCCGCTCCTCCAGTTCCACTCCTCAAGCCGATCACAAGTGAGATCCAAACAGAAGGGCCGAAGGGGTGGGCGGGAGAAAAGCTAGTGGGCTGCAGAGTGAATACACCAGGGCTCATGGTCATTTAAGGGGGATGCCTCCAGAATTCACAGCCGAGTCTGCACAGCGGCAGAAGGCAAGGTGAGCAAAGCCAGGTGAGAGGAGGCTACGTGGCTTAGTATTTAACTGCCTTATCTTTTACCCGCCTGCACCTCTCCATGGTACTGGGATCAGGCCAACTCAGGGCACAGATGCAGGGCAGTGCTTGGGGAGATCTCGGATTGCCGTGTCCACTCCCAGACCAGCCGGCATTTCAACGCCTCGTGCGCTTACGAGATGTGGGAACTCAACTCCAAGGAAATCCACCTTAGCAGCCTCCCTCAGAGACTGCCAGAAAGTCAGCTTGCAACATCACCGGCGCTGAGCGCTGCAAAGTGCTGCGTTCCCCTCCCCACCTCCATCCCTGACTCTTCCAGAGACGCTTGCTGCTCAGCCCCGATCCTCACCCCCCCCCCCCGCCCGTCCCCGGTGCCTGACCCTGATCCTCACCCCCCTGCCCGACCCTGGTGCCTGGCCCCGATCCTCACCCCTGCGCCCGTCCCTGGTGCCTGACCCCGATCCTCACCCCCCCGCCCTTCTCCGGTGCCTGACCCCGATCCTCACCCCCCCCCCGCCCGTCCCCGGTGCCCGACCCAGATCCTCACCCCCCTGCCCGACCCTGGTGCCTGGCCCCGATCCTCACCCCCCTGCCCGACCCTGGTGCCTGGCCCCGATCCTCACCCCTGCGCCCGTCCCTGGTGCCTGACCCCGATCCTCACCCCCCCCGCCCTTCTCCGGTGCCTGACCCCGATCCTCACCCCCCTGCCCGACCCCGGTGCCTGGCCTCTATCCTCACACCCGTCCCCCAGTGCCTGGCCCTGATCCTCACACTCGTCCCCAGTGCCTGGCCCCGATCCTCACCCCGCGCCTGTCCCCAGTGCCTGGCCCCGATCCTCATGCCCATGCCTTGTGCCTGGCCCCTATCCTCACCCCCACGCCCGACCCCGGTGCCTGGCTCCGATCCTCACCCCCGCGCCCATCCCCGGTGCCTGGCCCCGATCCTCACCCCGCGCCTGTTCCCGGTGCCTGGCCCCGATCCTCACCCCGCGCCTGTTCCCGGTGCCTGGCCCCGATCCTCACCCTTGCGCCCATGCCCAGCCCTGGTCCTCACCCCTGTGCCCATACCTGGCCCTGATCCTCACCCCTGTGCCTGGCCCCGATTTGTGCTTAGATCCGTAAGGTCTAGCCACCCACAGCAAATGGTGGCTTACACACAAACGCCTCTTGCCATAGCTTAGTGGCGATGGTGTATGCCCCGGGTTCCCAGCCTCAGGGTCAAGCACAGGAATCCAGCCCGTCCCACGTTATAAAAAGGAAGGGACGTCCATGATAGATGGGAGAAGAATCCCCCTGGTGCGGAAAAGGCAGAGACCCACCGGACAACTGTTCCCAGTTAATGCGCACAAAAGGGGGATCAGGGTCCGATCCTCAGCCGGACTCCACTGATCGGCAGACTAGGTGGACTCACACCAGTTGAGGAGTTGAGCTTAGATTCAGGATTTTCCAGGCCAACATACACTCAACAGATGACTGTCTCTTCACCTCTCTGCCCTGTCCGTGTAGACAGTAATAGCAATCCATGCCCCAAAGAGCCTGCAATGTGGTTACGCAGCACCTAGCCCAACGGGGGGGGCCCTGTCGGTCCTACTCTAATACAAATAAACAACAACAGACAAAGGAGGATCTTCCCATGGTCTTCGATTAACCTCTCCCCAGGCCAACGCTCACATTAGACTGGACTCAAGCTTGTCGCACAGGGCGCAGAGTAACACACCCACCTACAAAAAATAAATGGTGGCAAACCTGCTGGGAAGATTTCATTTTCGGGCAGAACTAAGTTCTGTCAGCTCTAAGTTCACATCAATTAAAGGCTAACCATGGCATATAAAATCTAGGCATTATTTCTAAGACATCCTGGATACTTTTTTAGCGTGGCTGTGTGTTTTACACTTCCCCGGGCAATCATCAACACAATAGGTCCATATATGCATGGTCCACTCTGGGCAAATACACACATACTATATGTGCAATGGTCACTTTGAGGGGACTTGCTCAGGAAAGAAGGGGTGGGGAGGTATTACAGCTGGTCCCCACCTGACCCCCTGCACTAATGTACACAACCACCTTTCATCGCCGAAGCGCTGTACGAACATGTAAGGGTAGTACGCACAACGCTGTGGATACTGCAACAGCGTTAGTGTGTCTCCGGTCAGACATGAGCTTTGTTAAATAAAGACCCCTCTGACCCAGCCTATTTCAGGTCCTACCCCCGCCTTCCGGGGGAGGGGGAGCCAAGGGGCAAGACAGACCATTGGCTGGGTGTTCGGCAAAGCAAACTGTACTCCTACTGCACGACCGTCGATGGCAAACGAAAGAGCTTCCTGAAAAACTGGGATACGAGATCTCGAGGACCAGAAAGTCGTTAGCAGAAGGTACGTGCAGACGTTCTGGGCTAGCTTCTGGTCTCATTCCTCCTGCGATAAATCCAGAGTGACTCCCATGCAGATCAAAAGCTGGGCCTTAGTTTTTCAATGAGTTCACTCTTCTGTAGAGCTGGGGGGGCAGGTAATGTCCAGTGCGAGGAGACAAACCCGGGTTCCTCCCTTTGCCACCACCACAACCCGAAGGGCTTCAGCCCCGCAGGGCCACCTCGGCTGAGAGGCGTCTGGTCTCATGGGCCGGAGCAGCCCTTCGCCTTTCAGCAAGGTGGCCAGTTGTGGATGGTAACAGCTCTGAGCCGCTGCCAACTGCAGTCAAACGCAAAGCTGGTGACACTGATGAAATACTTCCTCTGGCAATTCCGCTCTATGGAACCAGCTGGTCCCTAAGTACATGCAGCATAAAAAATTAACTGCAGACGTGTACCCCACTGGCCAGCGTTACAGGGCCCCTCTGTGTGCCCACTCCGCAGACAACAGGATTCTGTTACAGCCCCAGCGACAGATCTTTAGCTCCCGCTTTTAGTCTGGAGATCCCTGGTTCGATCCCCGGTGCGTCAGCCTGTCACTAACACGTTGGCAAGCAAAGGGTTTTAGAAAATCCCCCTCCTTGACTTACCTTCCCAGACCGGAATTCAAGCACTGAAAGCAAAGCATTTTCCCAGTCAGCAGCCACACCAACAGCTGCTGCAGGAAAAACAAAGCCCCTCGCGTCCCGGCAGGTACTGGGATTGTGTGAATTCACTTTCAGGATGGGCATGAGGGAAACAAACGCTGTTTAAAATTCTGCGCGTGCAGCCCATTTTCTCCTCTCCCTTTCCCCAGTTGAAGGTCAGCAGCCCTCATTACCAAGCACCCTCTGATAAATTGTCATGCAGTGAAGTAAGTTCTCGTGTTTGTCCAGCCAGGAGTGAGAAAACCCAATTACACCTAATGAAGTGAAACTCAGACAACTGCCAGCAGCAAGGACAAAGGCAGCTTCGGCGGAGGGAACGAGCCCCAGAGCCGTTGGTAAGAACCTCACAGCTGGGATACAGCCCTGGAGCTACCGCACCAAGAGGATTTTCCCAGCTGCTTGGTCTAAAGCAGTGGTTCTCAACCAGGGGTCCAGGGCCCCCAAGGGGGGCCGCCAAGCAGGGCCAGCATTAGACTTGCTGGGGCCCAGGGCAGAAAGCCAAAGCCCCACTGACAACATTCATTAACCTGGGTGGCAACGTGTCCGATCCTTTGGGATTGGTAGAACTTTCTTACACGATGAATAAGATTTTCAGTAAGCCTCAGCATATTTGACGTGGGTACCTGGACGGAGGCCTGAGGCTGGATCGCTTTAAGGAAACTGCGTTGTTTGGGCTGCTGAGTAACCAGTGAGGTAACAAGGAAGCTGTTTTATGCTGGCTTGGTAAATCTAAGTATTGGAATATCCACCCGCTTTGTGGATTGTCTGCCCCATTCTTTGCAGTTCACCCTAATTGAGTGACCTCAGTTGGCCCCCCCTGGCAGGGCTGGCTCCAGGGTTTTGGCCGCCCCAAGCAGCCAAAAAAAAAAAAAAAAGGCCGCGATCGCGATCTGCGGCGGCAATTCGGCGGGAGGTCCTTCGCTCCGAGGCGGAGTGAGGGACCGTCCGCCGAATACCTGGACGTGCCGCCCCTCTCCGGAGCGGCCGCCCCAAGCACCTGCTTAACAAGCTAGTGCCTGGAGCCGGCCCCGCCGCCTGGGATCCCAGTCACACGGGAATATATAGTAAAAGTCGTGGACAGGTCACGGGGCCGTGAATTTTTCTTTAAAGCCCGTGACCTGTCCATGACTTTTACTAAAAATACCCGTGACTAGAACGTAGCCTTAACGATGAGCCTTTCATGTCTAGGGGCCTGGGTTCAAACGTGGATCAAGTCACTAGGGAGAATTGGCGACGGTCAAACGCCACAAACATTCTCACTGTGAATATTTGTGGTGAGCGGCATCCCTGCCCAGGGCCGCCCAGAGGATTCAGGGGGCCTGGGGCAAAGCAATTTCGGGGGCCCCTTCCATAAAAAAACCGTTGCAATACTAAAGAATACTATAGTCTCGTGGGGGCCCCTCCGGGGCTGGGGGCCTGGGGCAAATTGCCCCACTTGCCCCCCCCTCCCCCACCGGGCAGCCCTGTCCCTGCCCCTTTGGATTGATCCTTCCCCAGAAGATGAAAACCGCCCAGCCCAGCTCGAAGATGGCAGAGGCACAAGGTGTTCTTCACCTGTGATCCTCAAGCCGAGGACTGTTGACTGAAGTTCAACAAGGCATTTCAGAGAACCATGATCTGCTCACGTTCACTGAATAAACCCATCCTTCAGATGACAGACCGCGGAGCAGAGCAGGGCAGAATGAAGGCAGGCGTGGCACAGACAGCTTTAGAATCATAGAGTATCAGGGGTGGAAGGGACCTCAGGAAGTCATCTAGTCCAACCCCCTGCTCAAAGCAGGACCAATCCCCAACTAAATCATCCCAGCCAGGGCTTTGTCAAGCCGGGCCTTAAAAACCTCTAAGGAAGGAGATTCCACCGCCTCCCTAGGTAACCCATTCCAGTGCTTCACCACCCTCCTAGTGAAATAGTGTTTCCTAATATCCAACCTAGACCTCCCCCACTGCAACTTGAGACCATTGCTCCTTGTTCTGTCAGTAACAGCTCTGTGCTGGCCCAGCACTTGCTGACCCAGGACACACCTTGTGATTCCATACCGCCCTTTCCATATGAAAGGCAGCCCACTGTACAACATGGAATGACATCGAACAAGGCAGCAACACCCCTCCTATGGATCTAGAGTCATGCGCAGCGCTTGGAGCACGCAGGCTAGCTCGGCGCACTGCTTGCTTTACCTAGATCTCTGCCAAGGGCGACTGGCATGGCAGCATGGTAAAAATGCCAGGTATGGTAGGGGAGATGAAACAGGAGAGTCACTAGACACCCTTCCCTCTGAACAGCCAGGATGGAGGGGAGCAGATACCACACCAGGATGGAGCTGGCCACAGAAAATCCTGGTGCAGGTCCTGACGCTGCCCACTTGGCGAGGACGGAGAGCTGCAATGTCATATCGGCTGCCTCTTGATGCAATGTCCCAATGCACGCGTTATGATGATGCAACGTCAGAAGGACACTCTGCATGCCTCAGATCAGGCATCTGAGGAAGGGAGACGGGCCATAGCCCTTCCCCACTTCACAGGGGTGTTGCAAGGATGACTATGGTAAGGATCACGAGATGCTCAGGTGCTGCGGTGATGTATGGAGAGAGAGGACTTTCATCCTCTGACAAGCCTGTCAACCCAGCGTGCTGTCTGTCATCTTTTAAGAAGTCTCGGTATTTGTAACCGTCGCCAGCTATTTTCCATAGAAACTCAACCCAGATGTGTATTTGGGAACCCTACAGGAGTTGCCTTTGGAGGTTAGGAGAACTGTCTTCTTCGGGGAGTGGGTAGAAATCCCACAAAAACAGGCTGGAATGTAGTCCTGAATGATGGCGACCTGTCAAATGTTAATTTAGGGCAATTCCCTCTGCAGCCACTTCCGGGTCCGGCTGAGTCTTTGGGTTAACGGTAGGGTGACCAGATATCCCGATTTTATAGGGACAGTCCCGATTTTGGGGTCTTTTTCTTATATAGGCTCCTATTACCCCCCAGCTCCGTCCCGATTTTTCACACTTGCTGTCTGGTCACCCTAGTTAACAGCGATCGCTTTAAAAAATAAAGAGCAAGCGGCCAGCTCTACAAACACGGCTCCCTGTGTCAGCGTGCAAACTGGGCTCGATCCGCCACTGCCCGGCCCCGGGTGTGGCTGCTTACGTGGCTGCAAAGTAGGTGCAAAACGCTGCCACGCTGGTTCGGTAGCGGCTTTACTGGCTTTGCACGGGGTAAATGGCTGCGAGGAGGCAGGGCATGGCTGAATTTGGCCCTTCACTCCTGCACAGCCCAGCCTGCTCCGGGAGAGCGAGCTGGATTCCGTGCTGCGCCCGGTGCATCGCCAACAGAACGACCGGCTCAATTCCTATCGCAGAAGTTTCACTGCAGCTGCGGCGAGCCAGGTGGGTTTGCCAGTCCCAGGTGGAGTTTGCAGCATTAATAGTCAGGAATAGAAAATGCCAATGAGGACGCCCCTTCATGTCACTCCTCGGAGGCTAATCCTCCTTTAAACCAATCATGTTCTCTGTGGGCATCTCAGGTGTGGCATGATCCTGCAACGCCATATGGGGCATTGCTACCACCCCTTGCTCTCAGCCACCCCCGCGACTTTGCAATGCTGTGCCCGGCCCTCTGAACACGGGGCTCGCTCACCGAGCTCAGGGAGGTGGCAAGGAAGGAAGGAAACTGACATTCCAATCAGCAAAACTGCTTAATGCTCCAGCACGCTTCAAAACTACACAAGCCCTTTTGTTAACCTAGTTCGAAATCCCCGCATGAGACACCAGCCAGGCAGACAGACGCCAGAGGATTGGAGATACTAAGCCGGTCCTTGGGAGAGTTCAGCCTTGGGTAGGTCACGCTGTGTCGATCGGAATAAACCCCAGCACAGATCCCAGCCAGGAAGTGGACCGACCTTATGCCCGGAGAGAGATTTCTCCTTTATCACGTCCTGGCAGACAGGAGAATGAACCAGGCTGGTCCTTTTTGCTCGAGTGCATTATGTAACTGCCGACGTGTTGCGACCAAGCAGAGGTTTTGGCTCACCCACATCCGAGCTGTACTCGGCGTTTTTTAAAGATTAAGTCAGTGGGGGCTGCGTGTGCTGGGCCCCTCTGACAGGCAGGGCCTCTTCAGTCAGGTGTGGAGGTAAGTGGCCCCCCGAGTTAAGTGCCTCAGTTTAGACACCTATGTTTGAAGACGTCCCCCTTTAGATAATCTAGGTGCCTTTTAGCTCATGCAGTAGAGACTCATATACTAAACTTCAGAGGTCCCAGGTTCGATCCCGCCCACCGATGACCGGGGTCGGCTGGCGTTACGCTTATAGTCATAGACAAGGCAGATCAAGCGGGGATTGTTATTCCCCATTTTGCAGATGGGAAACTGAGGCACAGAGAGGCTCAGTGACATGGCCAAGGTCACAAAGGGAGTCTGTGGCAGAGCAGGGAATTGAACCCAGGTGTCCTGAGTCCCAGCTTGGTGCCTTAACCCAGTGGTTTGCACATCCCTGGGGTCCGCATAGGTCTTCCAGGGGGTACAACAACTCATCTAGAGATTTGCCTAGTTTTACAACAGGCCACATGAAAAGCACTAGCGAGGTCAGTACAAACTAAAATTTCATACAGACACTGACTTGTTTATACTGCTCTATATACGATACACTGAAATGTAAGTACAATACGTATATTCCAACTGATTTATTTTATAATTATATAGTACAAGTGAGGAAGTCAGCAATTGTTCAGAAACTGTGTTGCTGTGACGTGTTTGTATTTTTACGTCTGATTTTGTAAGCAAGTCGTAAGTGAGGTGAAACTTGGGGGTACGCAAGACAAATCAGACTCCTGACAGGGGTACAGTCGTCTGGAAAGGTTGAAAGCCACTGCCTTAACCCCTCCTCCCTCCAACAAAAACAGTTGCATAATCTGAAAGTCAGAGCGATGCGACGTTAGCCAGAGATTTCATGCCTTGAACCATTGCAGCAGTGAGACCCTGCAACCTAAACAGATTTATAAAACTGCTTGGCTTTTGGGAAAAAAAATCCCAGCCGGTCTGACACCCTGATCTCCCTGCAACACTGGTGCTATGTTTACACAGCCTTCCTCTCCATCCCTTCCCCTCTCCGCTGGGCAGCCAAATGGGGTCTCGAACACAATCACACACATAGCAATGATCAAGCTGCAGTAACAACAACACATCTAATTTTCTTCCCCAACAGACTGAGTTCTCCTCTCAGGCTACGGGAACTGCATTGACTTCTCCAGAGTGACTCCTGACTTATCCGGGCCCAAGCGTGGGCAGAATCAGGCCATATACTCTGGGCATCCTCATTCAAATACAACGCAGAGAAGGACACTGCTAATGCAGAAACCTTACCCAAGAACACTCCACCTGAGAATCCACCCGTGTTGTGCAACAAACAGAGGCATCGGACTTCACTGCTGAAGAATCAGTTTGCAGTCCCTACAAATATTTACACATTTGCGACTCAGCAAGCACCCTAGCTAGAAACGACTTCCGTTTTTAAGGGACTCCGTGAAAAGAGACAAGAGTCTTGCTACAGCTTCCTTTGACCTTACGTTCAGGATTTATGGGTGCTCGATACACCAAGAGCAGCCATGTATTTCCAAGTCAGAATGAGTTTTGATTAGCAACTGATTAGCAACCGATCAAGAAAGAACAAATATAAAGCCTTCCGGTGAGAGCACAGCGTGTACCCGCACCTCTGTAACAATCTGCATGGAGCTGATTCAGACTTAAAGTTGCAAGACACAGGAAATGAAGGCAGGACAGATAAGTTACACAACTAATTACACCAGAAACGAGTTTGGCCATCACTTTGGCAGGCTGAAAAGAGGGGGAGAGGAAAGAGCAAGTGACAGTGAAAACGCTAAGCTAGGGAGAAACACACCGTCTTCCCTCTGCCATCGGTGGGTCCTTGAAAGGAAATCCTACACCTCTATAGCCACACCTCTCATAGGGGCATATCGGTTAAGACCGTACAGCTCCTGATGTTCCTTTCTGTGCTCCCCCCCAGCTGCAATACCTCGCTCTCACCCCGCACTTTCCAGCCATAGGTCTCAAAGAGCTTTACCAAGCTGACAGCATTACACTGCATGCCCTGTCCGACCCACTGCACCAGTTGCCTCGCTGAGAGCTGGGCATTCGGTCTATCTATTGGCTCCCCAGGGTAGCATGCTATGGGACCTTTTCTCTCCTGCCTCCCTACCAGCTCTTGCACCCGATCGCCTGCAGAAGTGGAGGGGCGCTTAGCCCCGGCTCCTGGGATCGCTCGCCGTGCTGCCAGTTTCTGTTTGTCACCGGTACAAACCCGGACACGCTCCACTGAGCTGTAGAACGCATGCTAAATGATCCCATTCATTCAGCCTTCGATTCGCTGGCCAGCCTGGCTCAGAGGAGCGACGGGCTCGGTGCATACGTTGCAACACGCTCGGAACAAAACCGACCGCGTCCCCCGTCCCAGATCCGAGCCCCCCAAACTTTGAGCTGATCTGACCTCCGGGGCTGGCGTGTGTCTCCACTGGGACACTGAGGGAGCTCTCGAGTCTGCCATCCCTCATCCCCCCCACAGAGGTAACCCCGCTTCCCAGAGGAAAACTGCAGCCCAAACATCCAGAGGGCCCTGGATGACTTAATTCCCCCGGTGTCAAGAAAGCCCCAGTCTCTTCTGCCGAGGATCGGGAGGCAGGACTACTTGGCAAATACCACACAACCGGGTGTCCACAGCGGAGCTGGCAGTGCCATCCTGCCCCAGCTTTGGTGGTTAGTCAAAGTCACCCGTGACACCAGCCAGTGGCCCAATGCCAGCTTGCTCCATGAGCCAACCCTGCCCGAACTGGATCTCATGCAGGCCGGTGTAAGTCAGGAGCGACACCACTGAGGCCAGCAGAGCCCTACCCCGTAGAGAGTCAGCGCGCGATCAGGATCGAGGCCTCTAACAGACCTTGACTGTGGGACCCCAGGCGGGACTCCAGGCAAATGCCCCCCCTCCCGGCACAGCGTGCTCCCAGCCGGCTCCCATCGCTCCGACTCGCCCCTGAGCCTCCGCTGCCGGTTAGGAGCCACGTGCCCAGTTGGGCTCAACCACCCAGAGCCACATGTCCAGCCCCTGCTTTCTACATGCAAAGCCGGGCTTGGAGGAGGCATCTTGGAGGCACGTACCCCACCCCTCTCCCGCCTCGGGAGGCGTGCTTGACGGCTTGCCTAGCAACCGCTTTCTGGGGGCAGGGGCCCGTTTTGCCCCACAGAGCCCACGGGGCTTGGGGCCCAGCTGTCTTACCTCCCCCCACGTGAGACCATGGGAGCTGGCTGAAGATAGCCCTGCCCCCAAAGAGGAAGGGGTGTGTGGGCAGGGGGTCCTCGCGTTCCCTGGGAGATGGGCTCTCACGGCAGGCTGGCTCACCTTAGCCCGGGGCCTCGTGGGTGGCTCCCCACAACAGCCACCCCCGGCTCTAAGGAGTTTTGAGAGGCCGTTATCCGGGGGGAGGGGAGCACACTCATCACACACACGCCCGCCCCCCCCATCCCCAGCTGGTACTCACCCCACAGCTGGCTGGTGGGGGTGGGGGGCACAGGCCTGGGTCGAGCCTTGAGACCGGCGGGCACAATCCTCACAGGGCCCAGGTACTCCACGTAGGTGCCCGGGAAGTCGCCCCGCTCCTTGGTGCGCTCGTTGAAGCCGTTCAGCCAG
This sequence comes from Chrysemys picta bellii, assembly GCF_011386835.1. NCBI lineage: Eukaryota > Metazoa > Chordata > Testudines > Emydidae > Chrysemys > Chrysemys picta. The sequence goes on from NC_088798.1 coordinate 4,690,164, forward strand.
CCCTTGGGGCTCCTCTCGTCCCCCTCCTTGTAGTCGGCCGCGCCCAGCAGTCCCGCCTTGCTGACGGTGACCAGGTCCCCGGGGCACAGCGCCAGGTCCTCCTCCCGGCCCTTCTTATACTCGTAGAGCGCGCGGTACTGCAGCCCGTCCGACGAGGCCATGGCGGGAAGCTGGCAGCAAGGGGTCACTCGCACGCCACGTGCTCTCCGCCAGGCCCAGCGGGCATTGGGAAGGGCTGAGAGAGGGCGGTGGGCTGGGATCAGAGGTGGGTTGTGGGGGGCGAAGAGAGGAGGTGGGTAGAGCTGTGCCTAGAATGTCTAACTCTCCCCCCGGGCACCCCCAGAGTCGTGGCTCCGGCTGCCAGCCTCCCACTCCGGGAGCGCGGGATCAGAGGCAGCCCCGAGGGGTCAAGAGCATGCAGCCGTCAGCCCAGCCATCCATAATAATCCCAGTGCCACCCGCTGCCAGCTCTGCGCGCGGGGAGCAGATTGCGGTCGCCCGTCTCTCCCCCAGCTCGGGTGCAATCAAACGTTTCCCGATACGCCTGCCAGCCCAGACGCCCTCCGTCTTCCCGGCCAACGCTGCTTGGGATCCCACCGTCTCAGCGACCGCCTGCCCGGTCCGTCCCTGCGGGAGAGAGAGAGAGAGAGAGTATTAATGCTTAAATCATCATCCTCTCGAGGCACCAGCGGAGCCCAGCTTCCTACCCAAAACACCACGCCGGGGCCGCGGGAGGCTCGGCCAGGTCCCACGTCCGCAGGGATGGGGCACCGCAGGCAAGAAAAGCGGGGCCAAGCGGCTGCAAAGGAGAAGAGACTGGGCACGGTGCCCCCTCTCCATAGGCCAGTCATTAATCCGCCTCTCCCTGCGCACAACACCCCTCCAGAGGGCTGCCGAAGCGCCGTGCCAGGATCGGGTTAAACACGCAGAGATGGGGGGGTTTTTGAAGGGGGGCGGGGGGCATTTCAAAAATCACAACTGCCCGGGGACCACTCAACCCACGTCAAGTCAAAGCGAAGCGAGTCCACGCAGCATCCGGCTCCAGGCCAGGCATTTCGGAGCAAAGCCAGTCAGTCCTTCGGCTCCCCTCTCCTCTGCTGCCCACCACCGCCAGTGTGCACAGCTCTTAAGAGCAGAAACGAGCGAGCCACATGGAGAGACGGCGGCTTCCCCCCCAACACACACACACACACACACACACACACACACACACACACACCCCCTCTCGCCTAGCCATGCCAGGGGCATACCTCCACCGGCGCAGCCTGCGTCCGGCTGCCACAACTTCGCCGTGGGGCCGCAACTCCTGCAAAAGTGCATGCCTCTTACCCCTCGGGGCCAGGCGTGTCCCGGCTCCGTCTGCCGCCTGCAGCCGCCCGGGGCTCCCTGCCAGCCGGGGAGAGCAGGGAAAGATGTGCCCGGGAAGCTGCCCAGTCTCCGCCTGCGCCCCCAGCCGCCCCTTTCCGGGGGGAGAGATTCCCAGGCAAGGTCCTTCGTGCAGTGCTCCCGCTCCCCCAGCCTCAGCCCCCCTTCACACGGCTGCACCGCGTTTGGAGGGTGATGTCAGTAGACACACCTCCTCGCTGGCTCCGAGATAGGTCCCCTCGCTGCGGCAGAAGGGAGCCGGGCGTGGGGAGGGAGAGGGAAGGAGCCGCACGCACAGAGTGTGTAAAAGTGAGGCGGGTGTGACAAGCAGGCGGGCACGGCCTGGCTCTGGGTTTGAGGAGGAGCCTTAGACCCAGTTGGAGGGTAAAAATAGACAAGGCCGAGGGAGGGGAGGGAAAGCTACAGCGAGGGGAGGAAGGGAGAGGGGAAAGGAGGAGAGAAAAACGACCCGGGGTGGGAGGGGAGCTGAAGCGAAAGGAGCTGACCCAGAGAGAAGGGTCAGGCACAGGTAGATAGGGGAGGGGATTAGCTGGGGATTACCCAAATCCCCTTAGATGAATTGCTTCCCTGGGTCTGCTCTGGGAGCTAATCCCAGCTGGGCCGGGCTGAGCTGCGGGGTCTCCCAGGGGATGGCCACTGCATTTCCTTGTCTCTTATCCCAGGAGTTTTATTTTTGGGGGAGGGATAGCTCAGTGGTTTGAGCATTGGCCTGCTAAACCCAGGATTGTGAGTTCAATCCTTGAGGGGGCCACTTAGGGATCTGGGGCAAAAATCAGTACTTGGTCCTGCTAGTGAAGGCAGGGGGCTGGACTCGATGACCTTTCAAGGTCCCTTCCAGTTCTAGGAGATGGGATATCTCCATTAATTATTATTATTATTTTGGAAATCCTCTCCCCACCACAAACACACACACACTCGACCCTTTCGGGTCCAGGTTCTGAAAAGAAGCAGGATCTGGTTGTCTCAACCCCCTGGTGGCAGCAACCCCATAAGGCCACCGGGCTCAGAGCCAGAGGCGGGGGAACCAACCCACAGCAAGATGGTCGAGTTTAGCCAGGTTCCACCGGGTCACACCCGCATGGGCGGATAGCTGGTGGGTTCTTGTGGTCACCATGTGAGGGGAGAAGTCGCGGTGATTGGAGAGGTGTGGGCAGCCCACGGGCCTGAACTATAGTACGCCATGCAGGGAAAGCTCTGGGGGAGGGGGGATCTGAAACCCTCCTTCAAACCCGAGATTAGGGCCCCGTCGTGCCAGGCACTGTCCACAGACACTGTCAGAGGCAGTCCCCGCCCCTAAGAGCATACAGTGTGAACAGACGAGACCGACCAAGGGTGGCAGGGGAAACTGAGGCTTGGGGCGAGGACGTGCCTCGTGCGAGGTTTAGCGGCACAGCCACATGACAGATGCTAGTCAGGTGGCTCAGCGTACGACTGGAAGGTGCTCGGATACCCCAGCAACGAGGGTGGCGTGAGAACCTATGCAGAATAGAACCCAGGCGTCCTGAGTCCCATTCAGTGCTCTGGCTGCTGGACCTTGCTCTGAGACGTGTTATAACTAGGCAAGCGTAGGGCTGGGACTTCTGCCAAATGCCAGTCATTTTATTGCCCCTCACTCCCCAAATCACCCCTCTGCCCCCACTGGGCACTTCCACTCTGGCTGCATCTACACCACGGTTTAAGCAGTGACTCCAGCCCAGGTGGGCACATCGCTGCGGGAGCTGTAACCTAAGAGTAGTAGGGATGCGGTGACATGAGCCTGAGCATGGCCTTGCCGTCCCGGTACAAACCCAGCTATGTACTTGGGATGCCCACCAGTGCGTCTTCATTACTATTGTGACCCGTGCTGGCTAGGTTCAAGCTAATGATTGGTTAACTAAGGCACTGGTTCTTGACCGGGGCTCTGTGGCTTCCTGGGGGGCCGCGAGGAGGTTTCAGGGGGTCTGCCAAGGACCGGGCTTCAGCCCCAGGCGACGGGGCGTGGGGACAGAGCGCCACCTCCACCCCCTGACTCACCTCAGCGGGCCCCGCAGCCTGCCTGGGTTGGGAGGGAGAGGCGGGAAACCCAAAATTGCAGCATCACTGAGCAGAAAGCTCTCCCCCTGCCATCAGTAAGGGCTGAGTCCGCGAGCAGGGAGCAGCTAGACAAGGAGACACACCACTGCTCTGCCCTGCTTCATCAGCACTTCAGGGAATAGGGCCAAATGGGAGGCAGAAATCTCGGCTGGGCACATGAGCCTACGCAGATGCAAAAGAGGGGAGTGTGGGAAACACCCCAAGCCTCAGCCATCACTCACTTGGCTTCCTAAGCAACCAATTTACAGCATATATGAAACAGGCGGGGGAAACCGAGGCAGCGTTGAGCCCTCGTTCACCAGATACCTGGGTCGTACCCCTGTGCCGTGTGTTTATATCAAGGCCCTGATCAGCAAAGTACTTAAACATGCTTAACTTTAAGCACACGCTTAAGTGCAATCAAAGTCAATGGGATCTAGGCATGTTCTGAAACGTGTCCTTCAGGGCTTTGCCGAATTCATGCCCTAGCGCACTGCCTATCAGACCCTACAAATACAGGCAGGAATGCTGACGGGGCCAGTTTCAACATTGCCAACCAGTAGCGAGGGTGGGGAGAGAGGTGGAGAGATTAGCACAGGCTGATCAGAGGCGAAGGGTCAATACTGGAGTCATAAATAATGTAAATACACCAAGACCATGCCCCTCTGCTAAGTAACCCATAAAAAGATAGAGGAACAAGTGCTGCCAACTGCGGTGATTTTATCCCGAGTCTCGTGCTAGTGGACGTTTTCTTAAAGCCCCAGCTCCTGGAGTCAGGTGATCGAGAATCTCAGCTCTCGTTTTAAAAAGAGTTTCTAACCTTCTCTCCAGCTGACACAAGAGCTGGACCATGTGACTCCTAATGGCTCTAACACCAGAGACTCAAACATTTATTACTTTAAAACGAAAATCCCATGATTGTTTACGCCAATCCCATGATTTCAGGGGCCTGACTCACCATTTTCAACCACCTGAGGTTGGCAGAACTGGACCAAACCCCCTTCACTTCTACACTGGGTTGTATCTTTCCTGAGCCCTTTGGGGCAGGAAAGGGGGTTGCATAGGGGAGAGGGAAGGAGCAGTGGGGTAGGTATAATTATCCATTGCTCCGGGCACCCTGGGTAACAGGGCCCGAATGCACATTGTCCCGGTTACAGGGCTAGCAGCACCTCTACCCCACCTCCCCGGGTCTCTGGCCTTGTGCCTTTACTTCCCCCTGCAATTCTCCACCCTTAGACCCAATCCTGTGCTACTGCCCCCCATGGATCGACCACGCTTCCCCAGCAGGTCCAGCTGGCCTTGGGACATGTCGATTCTTCCCTTCGGGGGCTGTGACCAGCAGTGAATCCAGTGACCCAAACCAGCCCACTTAAAGCAACGCAGGAGCACAGCATACCGATCACCCATCCGTCGACCTTACCATCCCTGGGCCCAGACCCTAGGCTGGGCTCTGCGTTGTCTCTCCCAACACCTCTGAGAGTTACGTCTAGGCCCCCCAAAAGCCCTTTGTCACAGGTTCTCGTGCAAATAGCGCCACTGACCCAGCCGGCATTGCTTGGGCATCCCCAGAGCTGTGTAGGGGACATGCCCTAGCATTCTGGCCTGGCTCTACTCACCTAAGCAACGCCTCCCGTCTCGGCTGCTATTAATACCTGTGCTACGGGCGCATGCAGTGTCTGCCCTCTCTTCCGCCTTGTGCTGAGCCGGACCTTCCCCCTCAAGCAGCCGCATTGATCAGGGAAGGACAAATCCACACGGCTGCCAGGAGACATGTCTTGCTTGCCTCATCTAGTGCGTAGACCTGCTTTGCTGCACACTCCAGACACCGTGCATGGGCCGTGAATTCAGGCTTTGCACCTAAGCGGCTCAGCTTTGCTATTTTAATGGCCCTAAACGAAGGATGGGACGCGCTGGGCTAGGAACTTGAGTGGATGTTGCAGAGGGGGGTGTATCTGAGATCTGCATGCCCCTCCTCTCCCCATTCCCTTCCGCAGTTTAGACGACTTTCTGCACCCACGCTGCCAGACGGCTAGAGTTCACATTGACATGGGAGCGCCCCATCTCGGAGCGCTTTCCCGGCCCGCCCTCGGCTTAGAGCTGGGCCTGGTGACGCATTTCATCCGGGTGCCTGCGGGTGCTTATTTTCAGCAGCGCAACGCAGCCCTCTGGGGAGCCAGCTTCCTCGCCGAGTTTGCCAGGAGAAATGACTCACGTTAAGTGGCGTCGTTATTATAATGGGCTCCAATTCGCCAGGGCTGACGCGATCCCAGGGCAAGGAGGGAGGGAGTCCTGGGATGTCGCCAGTGAACGATTCGTTGGGTGCACTACCTATATGGCTATATCAGAGGTTGTGCTGTGTGTCGACGTGGGAGCCTACCTCACGTGGACTGGGTGCCTCCGTGGGTCGGAGCCTTTCGCCTTGCAGGCCCCAGTGGCTGACAATCACTGCCATCTGCTTGGGCTGTTTGTGGAATGAATTGGGGGGGGGGGTGTCTCATTCTCATTCCTAGTGGCCATGCCATGAAAACAAACCCCACAGTTGGGCTCCACATTGTCACCCTCAACCTAGAGGCTGAGAAGTAACTGGCCCATGGAGTCTTGGGGCCAGATCCTGAGCCAGGGCTCGTGAGCAGACACACAAAGGTGCCCTTTGTGTTCCCTTAAGGCGGGGGTTGCTTTGTGGCCGGCTTCTGGAAAAGGCTGTACCAAGTTGTGCCAGCGGTGATCTGCCCAAAGAGGGCATGGCATGGGACCTGCTGCAATGAATCATAGAATCTCAGGGTTGGAAGGGACCTCAGGAGGTATCTAGTCCAACCCCCTGCTCAAAGCAGGACCAATCCCCAACTAAATCATCCCAGCCAGGGCTTTGTCAAGCTCTATGCCAACAAAGGACTCTCCTGTAAAGGCTGGCGGGCTGCTGCTTGTCTGTCTGGTTTTTATTCCTAGCCTTCTGTTTAGTTAATTAACTCTTACAATTTCCATCCTGCAGAAATATCTACAGAGCATTCTTCCTCCTTCCTGGCCTCTGACCTGATAGTGTGTATAGCTGATGAGTCTATCTGCTCTGGGCCATAGGCCCTATTCTGCTAACTCGAATGGGGTTTCTTCTGTAGCTCAGCGGCGGGGGAGAGGGACTGGATTTTGCTGCCCCCTCTGTGAAGTCCCCAGGCACAACAGGGACAACTGCGGAGACCTAGCTAGGAGTGGGCTTTGCATTTCTGTAGTGCCTTCCTTCCGTGGGTCCCGAACTGCGCCCAAATCTGAATTCACCCTCGCAGCCCCCTTGGGGGGCTTAACGGGTGAGAGCTCCTGGACTGTGTAATGCAGCGAGCGGTCACTGCTGGCGTCCCCACAGCCAGTCTCTACACTGGGGCAAATCCCCACAAGAGATGGAAGGAAACCAGCTACAGCACCCAGGGATTCATGTCGACTCCTGAGCTAGGTCTCTGGGCATGGGACTCCGGCAGAGCCACTTGGAGACAGTTTCTCTGGGCTGCGGGAAAGCAGCAGCACTCAGCCTATCAGAGCAGCCGTCTCAGGGCCTGAACTCAGGGGGGTGTGGGAACCCCAATGAACCAGAGCCCCTCGCCCACAGCTCAAGTGCCATGAACCCAGCAGGCAACTCTTGTGCTGTACCTGGCTATGGAAACCCAATGCTGTCTCCGGCCCCGCAGCCTGTCTGCATGGGCATGTCCCATGAATCCATTCAAAATGGCCGCTGTTAGCATGAGTCTCCCACACTGTGCTCTCTCCAGGGACACTGGCTAGTCTCATTTCCTTTAGCCCATACAGGCAGAGTACGTGTCTGTTGGGACCACCTTTTCCTCAGATGCTTCTGGATACATGGGTGGTGGGCTTTGGGGTGTTGCCAGCCCCAAAGAAGTAAAAAAACTCAAGTCAGGCCCCAGAAAATCATGAGATTGAGATTTAAAACCACAATAAACGTAGGGGATCTTTCTCTTCGCCTTCCGGTGTTGGAGCCGCACCGGAATCACGTTCTCAAGGCTTTCTCTGCAACCACGTGGGCTAGAAAACGGTTTTCTTTCAAATGAAAGCTGAGAGTCTTGTGCCACCAATTCCAGCAGCTGGGGAGGATACGCCAGTGATGGGGGAAAGGATGAAATCTGTCACAGGTCCTTACTGCTCCCTGTAAGCACTGCAATTCTTACGTGACGCCCATTGCCATAGGGCCTGAATGCATCACAATCTTTGGTCATTGTTTAACCTCCCACCGTCCCCAAAGGGTACGGATTATCCCCATGTTACAGAAGGGAAACTGAGGCAGAGAGCGCCGAGTGACTTGCCTAAGATAATCCAGAGTGAAGAACTGAACCCAGATCTCCCGAGAGCGAGGCTAGTGCTCTAACCACTGGGCCATCCTTCCTCTTAGAGCCCAATGAGGCTGATGCTCTCAAAGGCTCATGGCCCAAGATCTTACAGTTGACGCCTGCCTATCCTAGCCCAAGCACGTGGCCTGCGGCAGAGGTGCAGATGTGACTGCATCAGCCTCTTCTCCCCTTCCTCTTTTGCACCCTCCTCGGGGATCGGTTAGGAAGTCACCCAGCATGGCAGTTCCTCAGCACCCTTGAGATGTTCCAGGAGCTTGCGCTGGTGGGCACCACAGCCCTGAGGGTAACAGAAGATGCAACCGGCAGCACCAGCTTGTTGTGTTAAGCCTGGTGGGGGGTTAATAATTGGCTGGATCCTTTCAGTGCCCCTTTGCAAAGGGGACGGCGGAGTGGGGCCGCATCGTCTTTATCGCGCTGGGGGATGTTTGGCTGTGGGAAGCCGGAGCAAGCTGGATTTGTGCCGGTGACGTGTGTGAAGGATGCGGGGTGGCCCTGTAATAAATGATGAACTCTCTCAAGTCTGTACGTTTGTCCAGTTGCTACAAGAAAACACGGGGCTGATTCAAGAAGAGGTGGCCTGCCTGTCGGCAGGAAAGCAAACCACCCATTGGCTGACTCTCGGAGATCCTAGCTCCCACCCCGGGACTAGCTTGTCATGGGGGGGCAGGGGGGTCCAGCTGGTAACTTGGACTCTGGCAAGCTGGGTCCAGCTCCCTGCAGGACCTTGGCAACTCAGATTTTCAGAGGTATTTAGGCTCCTAGTGGGATTTCACAAAAAGCACTGACGTGGGTTAGGTGCCTACCTGCCACTGACTTCCAATGGGACTCAGGCACCTAACCTACTTAGACACTTCCGCAAACCCCACGAGGCGCCTATCTGCATTTGCTAGGCTCCTGAATACCTTTGTAAATCTGGCCCTCAGCCTCTCTGGGCCTCGGATCCCCATCTGCCAACGGGGCGAACAGCCCTTCCCTACCGCCTGGGATTGTGCGACAGGGAACACGCTCAAGATCACCCAGTGCTCGGCCCCTACGGGAACCGGCGGGCAGATAAATACCCTCGACAGGCAGATGGTAAAGCGAAGCCAGAGTCATTCAACCAAACGATGCTCTGGGGCTCACGAGCAGTGCCCTGTGACTGCAGTGGGGGTTTCCATGCCTACAGTTCTATGTACCGCCCGCTCGACTGTCTCTGTTTACTCCAAATAGAGATGGAAAGATTATTAAACATCAGAGCACAGAAATGAACCCAAGGGTTGTTTAACCCCTGCTGCGCCGTCTATCCCTTCAGTGGCGCACTGACAACGTGATTTAAACCCGAAACAGAGAGTTTAAAAGGGCCAAGGAGGAATCGGAACGTGTCCATGAAGTTACAGAAAGAATTCGAGTTAATCTATGGACTCAGTGACCGGCAGTTTCGTGCGTCTGGGCGCAGTGAGTCAGAGAAACGAGGTGATTTCACCTCCGTCTACAACACTGGTGAGACCGAGCCTGGAATTCTGTGTCCAATGCGGGTGGCTGCATGTTTTAAAGGTCGTTGAAAACTGGAGCAGGTGCAGAAAAGAGCCAGAAAAATTATCCAAGAGCTGGAGAAAATACCTGACAGCGAGAGACAGAAAGGGTTAATCTGTTTAGTTTATCAAAAACCCTGAGACGTGGCTTGATTATGGTGTCTAAGTACCTTCATGGGGAGAAAACATCAGGTACTAAAGGGCTCTTTCCTACAGCAGAGAAAGGCGGACAAGAGCCAGCCAAAGTGATGTGCGAATGTTTAACTGCGAGGATGATTAAGCACTGGAACGAACTGCCAAGGGAAGTGGTGGATTCGCCAGCTCTTGAAATCTTCAAATCAAGACCGGGTGCCTTTCTGGAAGATCTGCGTTAGCCAAACACACGTTACTGGGCTCAAGGCAGGAGCGCCAGGGTGCAATTCTCTGGCTTCGGTTTATATGTAAAGTCAGAGCAGAGGATCCGATGGTCCCGCCTAGCCTTAAAAACTATGAAACTCAGACTATGTCTACACTACAGCCTATGTTGGCAAAACGTAGGTCACTCGTGGGTGTGAATATTCCACCCCCCGAGCGACATAAGTTACACCGGCATAAGAACCCGGTGTGCACAGCGCTATGTTGGTGGGAGAGCTTCTCCCGCTGACGTAGCTTCTGCCGCTCGCAGACGTGGGTTTCTTTCTGCTGACGGGAGAGCTCTCTCCTGCCGGCACAGAGTGGCTTCACCGGCACAGTTGGATCGGTCTGGCTGTGCAGCGCTGCACGTATTGATGTGGCCTCGGAAACAGCAGCAGAACTCGGTGTAAACAGAGCAGCTGAGCGCCAGGGAAGGGCCAGAATTAAAGGGCAAAACAAAGGTTGAAAAGGGAGAACTGGGTGTTTAAGACCCCTGTCTGGCCTCTCACCCAAGCAACCTCATCAATGGAACAGTGCTGGAGACCCACAGGGGAGGGATGAAAAGCTAACGAGCTGTAGGAATTCCAGCCCCCGCGTCCAAGCACTAATTATTGTCTGTGTCACAGCCCCCTGGTGCAAATGCATGCCAAGAGACAGAGCCGCTCCCAAGAGCACCTGCTGGATGGACCCAGGGCGGGAGAGGAAACCGTCACAGAGACAGGAAGTGACTTGCCCCGGGTCACCCAGCAGGTCTGTGGCAGAGCTGGGGCTAGCCCCTAGGTCTCCTGAATCCCAGCCCAGTGCCCCATCCACTAGCCTGCCCTGCCCAGGGAGGAAAGGGGTAGACTGTAGAAGTACCCGCTTTCTAGTTATGGCCAGCCCTGCCCCCCTGACCTAATCTACTGCTCCCCACAAGCCAGATGAGTCGCAGACATCAGCAAGGAATCGCTGTGAGCCTGAACCCGCTGCACTCGTCTCCTGGGAGAGGACAGCCCAGAGCCAGGGACCCATCCCCTGCCCCGAGTTAAGGCCCGGCAGGACGGGCTGCCAGCCACCTGCCAGGCGCCCCCATCCCCCCCACCTCCATGCTGTGATCTGTGCGTGCAAAGCCTGCCCCGGCGCCCCGTGCCATAAATGTGTCACGTGCCCGTCGGAATCCCAGGCTGCCACGGCACATTAGAGAGAGTCCCTGGAGCAGCGTGTGCACCGGAGCAAGGGCGGCACGTTATGGAACTAATGCTAGTCCCAAGGAAACAGCCACGGGGGTTGGGTCCAGCTCCGGGGGGAAACGTGCTAGCCCTGCCGGGCTCCCTGTGCCAAGCTGGTTGAGAGGAAGGCTGGCCCGGGGGTTAGACCCGCTAGCCCAGGACAGGGCGGACCCGGGTTTAATTCTCTCCTCAACCCCAGGCATCCAGTATGACCCTAGGGTAGGGCTACATCAGTGGTCCTCAAACTTCTCAGGGTCGCGTGCCCTCCCCACCCCGTGCCCCCTCCCCCCCCGTTAGCTGGGACCGGGCTGCGGCTCGGAGGCGGGGGGGAGATGTGGATGGCGGTAAGCGGGCCTAGGCTGGGGCCACAGCTGGGGAGAAGTCTAGGGCCACGAGTGGGGCTGGGAATGGAGCTGCAGCCAGGGGCCATGGGTGGGGGGCCGGGCCGGAGCATAGCTGGGAGCAGGAGCAGGGCCAGGTGGTGCTCCCTCCCCTCTCCCCCTGTGGGGGCTGGCCCGAGCCCTGCCGCAGCCCCTCAGAATGTTCCTCTACACCCCTAGGGGGGCTCACCCCACAGTCTGGGGACCTCTGGTCTACACTGTCTGCCCCTTACCGTGGCGTGTGGAGTACAGATGCTGCACACCCCCCAAACCTGCGTATAAACAGCAGCGTAGAGGGTGAGACGCAGGCGAACAGAGCCATGCCCGAGCGCCTAGGGGATGCGCTCCATGCGGCCCGAGCAGCGCCTCCCCCGGCTACAGCTCCCACTGCCTCCCCACACTGACATGAAGCGTTTCAGGGCAGTGCGCCGGCACGTAGCTACGGGTGCCCTGCATGCTGCCAGCGCTGGGGTGCAGCATAGATCCAGCCTCTGTCTCTCTAGGCCTCAGGTCCCCATCTCTGCAATGGGATAAGAGCCCGGCCCTGCCTGCCGGAGGGAGCTGGGGGGTGAGGATAAAGGCACTACAGGTTGTATGTTGCTCAGACACTGTGGTGATTGGCTAGGTCAGTACCTGAGATAGACAGATGGAGGATCAGGGCCTAGGTTATAATTATTTGCATCCCAGAAGCCTCTGTCCAGACACAGCAAGAAGCAGTTCCTGCCTCTGAAGAGCTTAGGGGCTAAGTAGCCAAGACAGACAAAGGGTAGGGAAGGGAAACTGAGGCACGTGGTGTTGGGGGCGGAGTGACTTGCCCAAGGTCGCCCAGCAGATCACTGGCGGAGCCAGGAACAGATCTCAGGTCTCCCAACTCCCAGTCCCATGCCGTAACCACCGAATCCCACCGCTTCACCACACTGATTGCTAAGGTGCGAGGGCCTAAACTGCAAGTCGGCATAGATCTACCATGCAAGCGGGACACCCCCGAGCTAGCACTGATCTAACGAGCGCGGGTACCAAGAGCCGTCGAGCTGCAGCAGCCCGGGCTGGACAAGTCCCCCCAGGACCCTGGCTGTGTTCTGGAGTGGCCGGCCCGTGCTGCCGCGATCGTTACTGGAGCTAGTCACATCACTGCTGGCTCACGCGTCTGCCTACAGGTGCGGCCGTCACACCTCCGCCAAGCGCCTTGGTTTATTTCCAGGAGCCCACGTACAGCCTTGTTCTATGACGTCTGGGGGGTGCCATTAGCACAAATGCATTGAAGCGTAGTTAGAGTTAAAAAAAGACAAAAAACCCCTATGTGAATAAAATCTACAGCATCACCTTAGACAGCGTGCGCTTCCCCGTGGGCCCTGAGTCGTTTCTCTGCAGTGACGCAGAGCTAGCCCTGCGGAAGCGATACAGCGCTGGGAGAGCAAGCCGGGGGCTGCTACCCCAGCCACAAAACCTTCCACTGACAAGATCCTTTATTGCTATGGAGCGTGCAAGAGGTGGGACGAGCCCAGCTGGGATTGCAGAGCCGGGGAGGGGAGTTTGCAGTAGGGATCGCTGGGGAAAAAAAATTTGACTTTTTAACTGAGGCCCTTTGATGGAAAATCAGAGATTAAATATAGAACAGAACCAGCCGAGTCCCTTTGCTGAGTAACTCCAGTTAAAAGGGACGTCAGGCTTCAAGACTTGACCTTGGGACCCAACAGGGGCCAGACAGCAATCACGGGGGAACTTGTGATAATTCAGGGAAACCTCAGGCATGTTCATTTCATGCAGCTGGTTGCAGGGTTCCATGGTCCCAAGTCATTTGGGACCATGGACTAGCTGGGATTCTGCTACCCTTGTTGCTAGATCATCTCCAGTTTTGTGGGATTTACACTGGACCTGGTCTCACTCTCCAGGGCAAAGTGGAAACCGGCCTGCTCTTTGCACACCCAGCAGAGAATTCCATACAGCATGCTGGGCTGGCTCAAATCAGCATCGTTTGCCTTTGCTCCGGCAGCCTGCAGGATCAGAGGAGCACTACAAACTTACAGCTGCAGCTCTCCAAGGGACAGGCAGTCCCTGTGGTAAGCAAACCATCTGGGATCTTCTCCAGCCTCACTGAGCTTCAGATGGGCTTCTGGGAGAGCACAGCTGGAGCGGCTGGCTTGCACCCAGCACGCGTTGCATCTGGACGCTGCCGAGCCTGCCTCAGACCACCGCGCGGAGCTGCCACCCTGCTCTCTCCCCTTTGGGAATTTAAGGGCTGGAAATGAAAACTGCAATCTGGACACAGGCAATTCACTGGGCTCCTTTCTCCTGCCCGCAAAGAGCAGAGCAGGCATTGCCATGGCGAGGGAGGCCCCTTCCAGACTGAGGAGTAAGTCTCTGATCCAGAGAGAGCGCAGTGTGTAGCTCACCGCAACCTTCTGCAAACTCTGAGACACAAAATGGCAGCAGCCTCAGCGGCCGGCCCCCAGGCAGGGGCTCCTCTCCCTTTAAAGGCACAGTACACAGAAAACAGGAGCTCCGCACACCGCAACCAGTTCCCTCTTTCAGCCCTGTTCATGATGGCACGTGGCTGCTAACAAGCGAGGGGGCTACACTGCTCATTTCGGGGGGTGCGGGGCTGTATGTGGTGCCACCCACCATTGTAGCACTCCCTGCTGTCAGGGCATGGTGCTGCAGGGACCTTTGTCTCCAGCGCCTCCCAGCGATTGCCCCTGTGGCTCTGCAATGGCCTGTTTCTATCCGGGATACTCAAGGCCGACCCTCCGGCCAGGTCCCCTCTTCCCACTTCTGTCCCCTTCTAAGAGCTGGCATCGCTCATCCTAATAAAGTCCAGTTCAGGGTCAGCTGCAGGTTGATGGCTAGGTCCTAGGCCAGGCTGAGCCCAGCTCCCCTTAAAGGACCTCCCAGAGGCAATGGCGCGAAACCCTGTCTCTTCGTGCCCAGCGCCGGTGTCACCCTGCGCTGATTTGGACAAGGTCCCTCTCTGCCTTTTAAGGAGCGGGTCACGCTGAGCTCATTGCCTGGGGCTACTCAACGTGAGGGGCGCAGAGGGATCAGGGCCATACCGGCCGCCACAGGGGGTCGCCCTCCCGCCCACAGCCTGGCCAGTACTGCTCTGAGCGCCGCAGGGGCTTTGCACGGGGGCCGCTCCGTGCAATACAAGCAAGTCTGCTCACAGGAGTGCAGGCTGCTTTGTTCAGCCACATCACAACAGAGTGGGGGAAGGGGGTGACCACTGATCTCCAGGGATGGTGCAAACTTGAGCCCCCATGAAGGGGAGGGGGGATCTGCCTGTACTGTGTCCCTTGGTGACATCACACACTTCCCCCCCATCTTCCCGTTTAATAGGAAAACCCCTGCCCGCTGCATGAGATACCCCCGTGCGGGGCACTATTCCACGGCTCGCCACCCAGCCCCCAGCTAAACCCTGGGCATCATAGCAGGACCCTGCCCCCAAAACTCGGGCAGTGGGGGGAGGGGAAAGCTGCCCCGCCTCAGGAGGGTACCCGTGGGCACCCACTAAGAAGCAGGCCGGATCGGGCAGTGTTCAGGTCAGTTTCCGATGCCAGGTCTGCAGCCCGGGGAGCTGTGTGCCCGGAGCCCCCTGCTCTAAACTCCCCGCTCCCGGATGAACTCTCAGCCAGCTGCCCCCTCTCATCCCCTTTCCACCCCGATCCAGAGGGGGGGCAGCAGGAGTGTTTCCTGGGGAGGAGCTTTAACCCCTTCTCAGCCAGGGCTCTGCCAGTGGGGAGCCTCGGTAATTGTGTGGAGAGCTGGAGAGGAGAAGAGAAATCTATTCGCTAAGCAGCCGCCCTGCATCGGCGGCATGGGGGGGCACGAGGGTGCATTAGCAAGGCAGTGCGCCCAGAAGAGCAGCCCCCCGGGACCCAGCGGTGGCTACTGACTCCAGAGTGATTCAGGACAGAGGCGCCCTCCTCATCAGGGTCGCTGATGAATTAGCCCCTGCACGGAGCGAGGCCAGCGCCACTAATCCATCTGGCTGCTTTCGAGCGGCCCTGAGCCAGCCAGACACAAGCGGCTGCGTTCTGGACAGCTGTTTACTTGTGCAGAAGCGAGTTTGCCTGCTGACAAATAAATTACTTACATGCTGCCCCCATGCACGGAGGGAGGGAAGGGAAAGACTGGGCCAAACTAATTCCTGCCTCAGCCCTACTGCCTGCGACTGGTATTCGGAGGGCCGAGGGGGAAGGACCCTGCAGCCTTTTTGCTTTCACGGGGGCTGGTGAAATGGGCCAAATCGACAGATCCCAAGCAGCCGTGCTGAGCCATACTTCCCTGCACTGCCTGAGCAGCCCAAAGGGGCCCGATTCTGGCTGCAACTAGCCGGCCGAGAGTCCCCTGGTGGGTGATGATGGCAGGGGAGAGCACAAGGGGGGGGGGAACACTGCTCCACAATGCTGATCATCCACAGGTGTCACTTAGAGTAGCCCCATAGCTGCTCCAACTCAGGCTGTGGCTGAAGCCGACATAAACCTGCCGACACAGTCAGGGTCACAGGCTCCCTGACATCCCCCCACACCCAGCACTTAAAGGGGCACAAAATAAGTGGTGGGGGGGTTGATCGCCCCAATATTTGCCCATCTCCCGGCCCAGCATTTAAGTCTGCACCCAATCCCCAAATCAATCCTGTCCCCCAATCGATTCTGTCCCCCCCAGTGTCAGCTCTGCTCCCCCTGCAGCCCCTGGGGTTCTTCCCTCTCTTTCCCTGGCCTGGGGGTGGGGTGGTCTGCAGCAGGGTCTCCTGTCCCGGCTCCAGGCCGGGTGTTGCAGGGAGGCGGACGGAAGCAGACGAGCCATCCCCATTGCTCACAGGAGGGGAGGAGGGAGCAGAGCCGCCCAGATCTCTTGCTGCCCCCCCTAGGTGCGCGGGGTCAGGAAGGAGGAGCCCAGCTGAGACGGTGGCATTGGCCTGGCGGATGCTACTGCACCAAACCCGCCGCTGGTTCACATTGGGCTGCCATGACCCTACGGCTGGGCACAGGGCAGGCTCACAAATTGACACGGATACCAAGCAAACAGGCTGGCAGCTAGATGCTTGGAAGACGCCAACAGAGGCAGGTGTTTGGAGAGATGAAACGCACCTGGGGCAGGGAAACAAGCAACCTCCCTTCAGAGGCATCTCCCCTGCCTCCTGCCGGCTTGCAAGCCGGAGAGAAGCCGCACCAGCATCCCGTGGCTGTAACTTTTGCAACGCCCCCCGGGATGTTCCCGTCCAAAGGCTGAATAGACACAGGACCAGACACATGCCTCTTGTGAATTCCACCCCAGGGTCTCCGAGACCTTTGCCAAGCTAAGGAGTTACAGCTCGCACCAGCAGGCCTTCCAACGAACTGCTTCACACAGCATAGTGGGCACCGCTGCTTTCGGGCAGACAGGACGAGAGAGGAGTGGCCGCGTGTCATAGATCCTATCCTGCTAACAGCTAAAGGGGATTCTCCTTGAGCTCATGAGGGAGAGGCCAGTGCTTTGGGGGCAGGAAGAGTGAACCCCACTGTCCTTGTGAAGCTCGTGACAGGCACAGATCGGTCATGCGACCAAGCCCCTGTGATACCCAGCTCCTGTATGTGTGCCCGAGGGGCGGGGCCCTGCCATTCCACGGGGCTGCCAGATCGGGCAGTAGCGAGCAGTAGGCAAACAGCTCGTTAGTGTCACGTGCCGCTGTCACGCCCACCTGCAGAGTCCAACGGTTGGGAGGCGGGGAGGGGTCCAGTCACCAAAACATGCCCCACTCTCCCCCCGGGGCCTCTCAGCTCCTCCACTCTCTAAGGCTGCCCCCCCCCCCGATGCCGGAGGCTATGCGGTCCTGCTGATGGTTGCCCCCCAACCCTGCTGGAGCCAGGGCCAGCAAAGCGGGAGAACCCCCAGACCTCCCCATCTAAAGAAGCAGACGGGGAAGTAGCCCCTCAGCTTGGCAAGGAAAGGGGGAGGAGCAGGTGGGAGGGAGAAGCAGCCCAGAGAAATCTCAAGCCCCCCCTCCCCCCGGGCTGCTACCCCCACCTCCCTGACCCAGGCAGGGCAGAACAGCGAGCCCAGCCCTGCCCCTCTGGGTGAACAAAAGCTGAGGCAGGGGCCCGTTCGTTTTCCTCCCCAGCACCCCCCAAAGACTGGACCCCTCTCTGGCATTTGGACAGCACCTCTCCTCCTGGAGCAGGGCTTTCCAGGCTGTCTCTACCCACCGACATGCCGCCCTATCTGGGGTGGAGCACGGCAGCTGCCCAGCCATGTTGAACGACGCACAGCTGGCAGCGCAGGGGGAATGGATAAAACCGGGAGCCACGCTGGGATCTGGCCAGGAGAGCAGTGGGTAGCCCATGACTCTCCTGCAAAAAGAACCACCGGACCCATAATACCCACACATAGGCCTCTTCCAAAAGCCACTAACGCTGGTGGTTAGTCACAGGGGAGGGGGCTACTTTTCTCCATTTTCTAGCCTCGATGTTCCTATATGAATTCGGGAGCTGTCACGCTTTCCATGGCAATGCCAAGCAAATAAGTCTCTCTGCTTCTGACTGTAATTTATGGAAATGCCTGGGCCGTCGCCGCTCTGCTTCTGGAAATGAGGATGAAAGGCACGGCAGCATTTCATAGTCCTACGGTGCTGCTGAGGTGATTCACTTGTCAGGGAGCCGCTAGGATGAATTAACAGCGTAATCGGCTCAGATCTCTGGATTTCAGGTGGGGGTGACGGTGGAGGGTTGGAGGTGGGTATCCCCCACCCCCGTGTCTAGCAGAAATAAGCTTCACGCGTCTGTCACCCGAGAGATCCCTGCCGCCTGCAGCTTTCTAATAACTATGCAGGGGGGAATATTTCAGGGAGCTGCAGCTGCTCAGGTGTTCCAGCAGGAACCAGTCGTCTCGCTTGCATTACAGACACGAGCAGCTTCTCCGGTGAGACCGTGGCTGCAGACAGAGACAGCTCCTTTCCCTCCCTTGCCCTGCGTCTTGTGCAGCCGTTCACACCTGCGCTAAGCGGGTGTGAAACACTTCCATTCGGATGTGGCAGCGTTCGTACGGGGGGGGGGCTGCACAACGGAAAATCAGGTGCCCAGCGGAGGCTCCTGTCTCTCAGCTGATCATTTTAGAGGGGTGTGACCTTACGAGTGCAATATAATCTCTCATTGAAAGGTGACCCAGGGCCAGAAAGAGTTAATTAACTCCCAGACTGGCCTGACCCATGGCCAAACTGTAAAGACTTGTTAGGAAGATCTGTAAATGAACAGAGCTCAGAAATACAAGCCGGCATTGTTAGAAATAGAAGGGAAGCTGTTTGCTCAGGTCTTGTGATGTCAGCAAACAAGTCTTGTCTCTTGCTATAGCTTTGATTCAAAGATCAAAAAAGGAATATTAACATTTAGGAAGACACTTGAGTGAAATAGTATTATTGTCTCTATGTCTCTTTGAAGCTTGTGGTAACCTGTATCTGAACTATTTAATGGATAAATTACCCTATGCTAATTGCCATAATGTTTGGGAGACTGAAAGTTAATTTTCTCAGGCCAAGAGGCTGCTGGAAATGTATAAAAACCCTGGGACACGATCCTGCTTCATCTCAGATCCGCTTTGGGTTTTAAGAAGGGGAAACCCTGAGCCATAAGAATTGAGATCCCCAGTCACTGATTAGAGTCACCCTGAATATGGACATTGGACTATAACCTATGGACTATATCTAAAAGAACTTTTGGCAACTACAAACTCACCATCTCTGCTATGTATCTAGATCTCAAGAAATTGAACTCAAGTCTGAATGTATATTGATCTTTCAAGCAACTCTCTCTCTCTTCTTTTTTAATAAATTTTAGTTTAGTTAATAAGAATTGGCTGTAAGCGTGTATTCTGGGTAAGATCTAAGTCATCATTTGACCTGAGTCTGGGACTTGGTCCTTTGGGATCAGGAGAACTTTTTTCTTTGACTAGGGTATCGGTTTTCATAACCAGTCAGGCCCATAACGAGTGGCACTGGTGGTGATACTGGGAAACTGGAGTGTCTAGGGAATTGCTTGTGTGACTTGTGGTTAGCCAGTGGGGTAAAACCAAAGTCCTCTCTGTCTGGCTGGTTTGGTGCCTTAATCTTAAAGGACACCCAGTTTGGGGCTGTAACTGCCCTGCTCTAAGCAATTTGTCCTGTATTGATACTCTCAGTTGTGTCCTACCAAAGGCAGCATCATTACAAGGGGTGAGATTTTAGCTTCCGGACCTGCACGGCAGCTCCCTGAGATCCCCCCACCCCCAACATCCACACACCTGCTCCATAGCACTGCCTGCCTCCACATCTGGAATGAGCTCCTGATTTCACTTCTACCCACTCACATCCTCACACCCACTCTCTCCTGCTGCCAGGTTCCTTCAATCCTGCTGCCTCACAGCCCCCCTCTCCTCTTCCAGATGCCTCCACCATCTCTCGGCGCATCATGGGAAATTGGTTTTGTTTTCAAAGCTGCGGAGTGGGAGTCATGAGGACCAGCTGTCTGAATGGAATAAGTTACTACACTCTACTACCCCCAGCCGGGGGCTCCTAGCTGCTAGTCCCAGCCAGGCTGGGGAGGGACAAGACTTGCTCTTCCCCTGCACGGCTACTTGGGGAGGAGATGATCAGGAACTTCCTGCAGTAGTGGGAGGTAGCCAGAGGTGGGTCTGAAGGCAGCACAGAAGTGAGGGAGTGAGGGTGGCACTCCCACAACCCCCCTACAACAGCTATGCACACACCCCCAATTCCTTTTGTGTCAGGACCCCCATGGTTACAACACCCTGAAATTTCAGATGTCAACCTCTGAAAACGTGAAATTGACTAATTTTCAAATCCTAGGGCTGTGAAATTGACCAGAATGGACAGTGAATTTGGTAGGGCCCTTATTCATGATGCATCCCAACTGATTTTACTTCAGTTGTAACGCTGACAGGGCAAATGCTGCCATCAAGCCTGGCTTCAGGATACTAGTTTCCACGCGACCTACTGGAACAGTACCAATACCACCGATTGTGTAGACATCTAGTGCTGGATTGCCGCACGGCTCGCGTTGCTTGCAAATTGTGCTGAACTGAATGAGACGATCGATCGTGGTTCTGGTAAGAAATTGGAAGATGGTCCTCAATTCCTGAAATCCGAGCATGCTGCCATCAGAGATATGGTCCCATGTGCATTGAGAGCTTCTCTGACTATCTTCCTCTGGGCCGTTGGGCTGGGCATGACTCGAGACAGACCGTTGCTGTCGGTGTCACCAAGGAAGTTGATCAGATGGTGCTGGCAAGGTCACAAAATCTGCCCAGAAGGCTCACTGAAAATTCAGCACCAAAAGCACTAGCCCTACCGCTTGCACCGAAGACCCAGCTCCATTAACTGGGGGTAGGAGTCGTGTGTATTCTCTGCCAGACGCTATCCAGAGGCATGTTCACCCTGCAGTTGAGGGCTTTATCCAATCCCTGTTTATATCAACAGAATGACTCCCGTTGACTTCAATGGGCTCTGGATCAGGCCCTGAGTGTCCCCCACAAGGGAAAGCTGATGTATAGGGACACAGTATTGGTTCAATCAGCAACTACAGCACCGTCTGGTGCCTTCCTGGGCTCCCATCCCCAGATCTGCTCAGGTACCTGCAGTGGCCAGTTTTAAATTCATGCCGGAGCAACGGGTTCAAAGGATTCGGGGTTTTCATTTCTCCCAGGCTGCGTTTCCCCCTCTTCAGCTTTTTGCCATCCCTCCCCCCGCATGGCTTCCCAGGAGGCTGCAAAGGGCGAGTCACTCGGATGTGGTCAGTCTACCAGCCAGGGAAACCCCAGCCAGGGTGAACCTTTCCTGGGGCGATCGGGGAGCCCCTGTGGAGAATCAACCCTGCTGGGTGGGACCAACAGTGAGGAGGATCACAGGCTAAGGTGGCAGTGGAATAAGCTCCCTCCAGGCAGGAAGCACCGGTGGTAAAGCAGCTGCTGCCAGAGCTCATTCTCCTTTACCGGGAGTGAAAAACTCAGTGCTAACAAAATGAAAGTTGTCTAGAACAAGCCACCAGAATCCTGCTCGCCACAGGACATTCTGAGTGCCCCAGAGAAGGGAGATGCACCAATTATAACAGACCAGGGGCTTGTCTACACTTAGACTCAGACTTTAAGGCCAGAAGGGACCATTGTGATCATCTAGTCTGACCTCCTGCACAACGCAGGCCACAAAACCTCACCCACCCACTCCTGTCATCAGGATAGGCAGAGATGGTGACCCTAGCCTGTTTGTCAGAAGCTGGGAATGGGCGACAGGGGATGGATCACTTGATGATTCCCTGTTCTGTTCATTCCCTTTGGGGCACCTGGCATTGGCCGCTGTCGGAAGACAGGATACTGGGCTAGATGGACCTTTGGTCTGACCCAGTCTGGCCGTTCTTATGCTCATACTTGGGTGGAGCAGCAGGACAGCTTTGAGCCAGACCAGCAGCGGGGGAGCCTCAGGAACCAGCCACCTGCTTGCGGGGCAGCATCCTCACAAGACCAGGGGCTGCTCTCAGAGGCCGTGGGATCTTCCGCCAGCTGAGCAGGCGGCAAAGGTGCAGCTCTGAGAGCCACGGAGTTTGCCATCAATCCTGACCCACAGCCCCTGCTAGCCCAACCCTGGGTCCTCACACAGAGCACCGTCTGATGCCCCTCACTCCCAACCCACAGCCCCCTACTATTCCAGTCCTGCCTTCCCAGCTCTGCCAATGACGCTCAATCCCAACCCGCAGCTCCCCCACCCCACTAGTCCAGCCCTGGGCTCCACCACCACATGCAGTGCTCTGCCGGTGCCTCTCAG
Organism: Chrysemys picta bellii; assembly: GCF_011386835.1. Lineage (NCBI taxonomy): Eukaryota > Metazoa > Chordata > Testudines > Emydidae > Chrysemys > Chrysemys picta. The sequence continues at coordinate 4,712,220 of NC_088798.1, forward strand.
TGCCAACCCACAGCCCATCTCTTTCTTTCTCTCTCTCTCTCATACACACACACACCCCCTCCCTTTACCAGCCGTGGCTCCCCCACAACTCTGCTGATGCCCATCAATCCCAGTCCAGAGCCCCCTGTGCTATTCCCTCCCTGGGCGTCTCCAGGAAATTTGGCCAATGCCCTGCACACCTGACCCACGGCACTTCCTCCTGCTCCAGTTCTGTGCCGGTCACACAGCAGGGGGCTGGTGCTGTAGGCAAATATCCACTAAGGATCTGAACCCTTCACCTATAGCAAGTTTCACCAGACCTGGGCTACACCTGGAGCCATCTTGGCACCCAAGTTTGGCTGTGTCTACCCGGCACTTTCCCACCGTGGCACTACCAACAGCGCACCTCCACTGGTGGCAGCGACAGTGGGGGCTCTAACAGTGGCCGAGACACCAACATTTTTATCACTGCGCCCGCTAATCCTGCTGAGAGCATCTTGGAAAGTGCGCTGGCCCCATCAGCAATCCCACCGCTCCCACCACAAGTACAACTGCACCATAATAGTGGCACGACAGAAACATTTAAGAGAACTCAGAGCAGACAAGGCTTCTGTCCCTCCCCCTTATCACTGCCATCATGGTAGTCTAACAGGGCACAGTGATGCTTAATGGACACTCTGATTCATGACACATTATGTAAATGCCTGTGCCAAGCACTGGGCATCAGAAGCAGGGCTCTAGGATAGCCACATCCTACCAAAGGGTGTAGGATAAGCAAGGAAGGTGGCTGGGGGACCAGTGCAGGTGGCAGAGAACAGTGCTGGACTCAAGTTCTGGAGTTAAGACAGATGGAAACGTGCGTAGAAGTCCACGAGGACCGCATGCATGCCGGGTGGCTGGCAGCTATGGCTCATCCCTAGCAGGGAACGATGCTGCGCCCCGCCCTGCCCCTAATTCATGTCTTGCGTAAGATCCTGCTGCTTCCACATCACCATCTACTCTACAGATCGCTTCTCTGCTCCTCCTGCCCGCAGCGTGGGACATGGGAATGGCCAGACCTGGATTAGCCTCGTATCCATCTCACAGAGGCCAATACCATGGGCTTCAGAAGGTTTGAGAACCCCACAGCAGGCAGGTGTGGGATAATCCACCCCCCATAGCAGTCTGATCCTGACCCCTAATAGCTACAGGGCAGCTGAAGCCCTGGGGCAGGAGGTTTAATAGTGCTTCCAGAACGCCTGTCAGTCAGAATTGGGAGGAAGACGCCAGTGAAACCGATACAGTCGGGTGGGAGCTCATTGCAGGATCTGGGGCGCAGGGGCAGCAAGATGCAATGGCTGGGCATGCCCTTCCCCTCACGGAAAAACCCTACCAGAAATGCAGGCTACCCCCGAACTGCAGGGGGCGAGCAGGCCTCCAAGCAGCGCTCTGCTCCCACGACACCACTGCGGGGTCAGTGGGTTTAAACCGGTGCTACAAAGGCACTGGGTGTGCACGCCGCTGGGTTAGTTTCACGCAGAAGCGCTAGACCCGTGCAGACAGGGCGACAGCCTCACCTCTCTGCATCGGACCGAGCTGGCAAGCCAGGAGGGCTCTCCTGCACGGCAAAGATGATGCAATTCCTGCTGTGCGGGGGTCCCGGCCGGCCAACGCGACAGCAGTGGCACTGCACGGTAGAGGGTGACCAGAAAAGGACCGTTTAGTGCCAGCACCAGGGCTATATATAGCCGAAAGGCCGGGCGTATTTCAGCAGCAGAGCTCAATCAAAGGTTGGAGAAAGGAACCACGACCCCACAAATTCAAACAGTCAGCTCCTTGTGCTATTAATGCATAGGGCCAGTGTGTTGACTGTCTGCATACTACGTGTCTGTACAATGTGAGACCCCGGACAGACCGTACTGAATTCAGTTCAAGTCCCTTGGGAGCTCATTGTATTCAAATGTAAAACGTCCGTGTGTGACGGGGGGAATTGTAGGTCACTTGTCTGGGAGAGAAGTGTTATGAGCTTCAAAGGGCTCTTTTAGCCGACGGGCTAAGACAAGAATGAACCCACCTCCAGAGCGGATCTTTTCAAGCTTTGCCCTGGGGAGGGACCCTAGGTCTAGGAATTACCTGTTCCCAGGATCAAAAGGTTTATAAAGAAGCGACGAACAGATTCATGGGTGTGCTGGTTCCGAGCGAACAGCTGTGAGGAACTTCTGAGCACAGAGAACGCCCTCGGTGGGGTGGGAAGGATGGATCTCCAGCCGGAGCCCTTGCTGGAGCTGGGGCAAACCCTGGTAAGCTTAGTAGCATGCGTGAAGGTTCTTTTATTGTTTTAGTGTGTTTTCTCTGTAGCGCTTTTACCTTAAGAATAAATGGGCTTGCTTAGGCCATCTCTACACTAGTGGGCTTACAGAGCTTCTCCTGCCGACACAGCGTTGTGCTGGCGAAACGTATGTCGCTCGGGGGAGTGTGTTTTCCACCCCCCCTGAGCAACATACGTTTTGCCGGCATGAATGGTAGTGTAGATGTGGCCTTAGAAAGGGCTGCGTGGGAACGCAACGGTGGGCAATTACACGATTTCCAGGCTCCGAGGAGAAAGCAAAGCAGGCTGGTGGAGGCAGTCTGTTTTGCTGGGGAACTCACGGCGTTGGCAGGAAACTGCACAGCCTGGAAAGACCCCGGTCAGAAGGGAGAAAGATTTGTGTGTCCATCCAAGGGAGGGGATGGCTGGGGGAGGCAGGATCCTAAGAGTGGGAGCCCCTGGTGGGCCACAAGGGGGAAATACAGATGCAGCTGCCCAGAAGGGTGGCACAGTGCGCCTAGAATACATATATAGAAATAGACATTGAAAGCGTGTCTCTCTCTCCAACAGAAGTTGGTCCAATGAAAGAGATGACCTCCCGCACCTTGTCTCTATACAAAATAAGTATGTATTACTTGTGTTACAGTTAGTGCCTTGAAGCCACAATGGAGAGCAGGGTCCCACTGCTAGGCGCCCCAGGCCAGGGGCATCAGAACCGGGGAAGTAGGGGCCCATGGCCCCATCACTTTTTACTGGCTGTAAGGGCGAGCAACGGGGGAGAGGGAGTGGAGAGGAGCAAGTGGAGGGCAGCGTCTTGCGGGAAAGAGGCGGCATGGGGGCGGGGCCTCATGGGAAGGGGCGGGGCCACGGGTCAGGTGGCCTTCCCACTTTTAAGGCTCTTCCACCGCTCCTGCCCCAGGCCACTTTCCTACCCACTACGCCGCCCTTTGTAGCTTAACGCTTGGAAGCAGCCCAGAATTCAGCCTTCCCCTGGCTGCGTTTCCCCCAGTGACTGGGTCGCTAACGTCCAGGTACTAGGAAAAGGAGCCAAGGCCAGAGATGTGGTTCTGCGGGAGGTGAAAGAAAGCGTGAAAGGAGTACAGAGCGGCGGGTCGGGGAAAGAAAAATCGCTTCATTGCCGAGAAGCAGTAGTGGCGCCCGGAACACGCTTCGAGTCACTGCTTGCACTGGGGAACCGGTGAGCTGGGATCTTCTGACCCGTCTCCATGTCTCACGGGATGGGGCTGGACTTGCAGTTCCGTAGTTGGGCCTCCTTGAGACGAGAGGGTCTTTTGAGCTCAGCATGGCTCTGTCACGAGGCTTTCCGGGGCCCAGGGAAGGCACCAAGCTCGGCGCTGAGCAGACCAGCCCACGTTTGGCCGGCAGAGATGTTTATTCCTGTTCGCCGCCGAGCCGAGTTTGCCACAATGAGCTGGAATTGCACAACTCTCGCAGCTCCACAGGAACATTCGTTGTATCATAGCAACCGCATGTGTCAGGACCGGCAGTCCCCAAGCAGAGGTGAGCTGCAGAGTGGACAGCTCTCGTTGCGGACAGGCGACCTCTCCCCGAGTCAGAGGCAGAAATTCATTCACGGAGCCCGGTAAAGGTCTCCGGGGACTTGGGGAACGGCCTGCTGGACTGCAGAGGGAGGCTACAGGACGGATGTTCTGGGGGGCTAGCGGGCAGAATTGAGATGTGGGCTGAATTGCTGGGGAGGGGCTAAGGGACAGAATTTGATATGGGGGGCACACCAGGGTGTTGGAGATGTTTGCGTGTGGGGAGAATGGATATTTGGCGAGGGGAGAATGTACATGTGAGTGCTTTGGGGAGCAGAACTGATGTGGGGGTCCCAGTGATGTTGTGGGTCCAGGGATGTGACCTGGTGTGGGGTCGGGAGAACGCTCTCATTTCCATGCACAATGCTGCTGCGAAGATCATTTCCCTAGCCTGTTGCTTGGACCACGTAAACCCTTCTCTTTGAATCCCTCCACTAGCTCCCCTTCTCTATCGCAGCAAATATGAGCTGCTTGTCTGCACGCTCAAGGCCTGTCCCAGTCAATCCCTACCCTACCCCTCATCTCTGTGGGAGAGGCACTTTTTTTGTCCTGTGCTTGTATGGCACCTCACACAGGGAGCGTGCTGGTAAATAATAAACACATAAATACATAGTAACAATCACAAGGTGATCAATCTTCTGAGAGAGCGACGCAAACCCATTTACAAAAGGGAGAAGCGGCAGTACACAGACGTTAAGACATAACGTAGATTACAAGGTCTCTAAGGGTTGGTGTTGGTGATGGATTCAGGATTAGAGCTTCTAGTCATCAGAACTATGCTGGGAATTAGACTGAGCCGATCGCCAGCATCTGAGAGCTGTTCTTCTCTCGCTCTTCTTTCGGGGCAGCAGGTGTGATGCTAGGAATTGCTTTGGGAACCCGCTGTGATATGTTTGACAGATGCAAGAGCAGCCATATACATCAGTGGAGAGGACATTTCAGATTCAGGGAAAAGACCAAGAACCAACAAAGCCCATTCTTCAGGAGAGAGCACAGTGCGTGTTCTCTTTTAACATGCTGCACCAACCCGGCCTCACAAAATGGCAGCTGCCCCACCGCTGGGCAGATGTAGAAATGTTAAGGTACAGTATGGAAAAAACCCAAGTCTTCTAACAGCTACATACACTCCACTCCAGGAGGCAGAAGATACCTAGAGGTCAGTGGAAAGCAGGCAGTTTCTGGGATCTGCATTGAAAGTTGTGCAATATTTCCTGTTCTTTGTGGATTGCGTTCACATGCAGCACACTCTGTTCCCCACAGAACAGCCCTACTACCTCTGACAGTCATGCAAACAGCTGATCAAGTTGGAAGTAGCTCCCAACTTTCTCTGGAAAGACTCCGTTTGCAGTCCTCAGTCCAAAAAATCAATATGCGCTCTCACATTGCTTTGGCAGCTAAGAGGACTCTATTGATCGCGCCAGCATTTAGCTTTCCGCTGATCATCTTCCAAGTCAGACGTGTCCTGTGCACTCAACTCCAGACTCTGAATGAGCAGACAAGAGGCCTCTACTAAAGGGGCAAACACACAGGAGAACTGCTAAGAACAGTGCTTCTCAAAGTCGGGCCGCCGCTTGTGCAGGGAAAGCCCCTGGCGGGCCGGGCTGGTTTGTTTACCTGCTGCGTTCGCAGGTTCGGCCGATCGCAGCTCCCACTGGTCACAGTTCACTGCTCCAGGCCAATGGGAGCTGCGAGAAGGGCAAGCAGCGCATCCCTCGGCCTGCGCCACTTCCCGCAGCCCCCATTGGCCTGGAGCAGCGAACCGCGGCCAGTGGGAACCGCTATCAGCCGAACCTGCGAACGTGGCAGGTAAATAAACCAGCCCGGCCCGCCAGGGGCTTTCCCTGAACAAGCGGCGGGCCGACTTTGAGAAGCACTGGCTAAGAAGATGCTAGACCCTCGCCCCAGTCACCTGGTCTGGGTTATTCATACAGGACCAGGGGAAGGAAGTGTCAGCTCAAAGGCCAGAATGCTCCAGCCCAGTCGTGCTCTTTAATTTAATTAGGAAGTGGGACCCTGGCTCCTCAACCAATGTTTCAAGACCTACCATTATCTGGTGGGATAGAGATGAGACTGGGAGATAGGACTCCTGGGTTCTTTCAACCACAGCTCTGCATGGCCTTGAGCAAGTCACTTAACATCTGTGCTTTGGTACTAAAACACATCGGCCCCATCTACTTAGGAACACTGAGCACCATGAACTCCTCACCCAGAGGCCCTGCTCTTGGTACAAGTTGTCCATTGAATACAGAGGCTAGTTCATAGCTTCAGTCCCAATACTCACGGCCCTCTGGGATTGGCCCTGCTTACCCAAGAGGCACCTCTGACCTGGCCATCAGGACCTCCCATGATAGCTACATCCTTCTGGACCTCCATCAGTGGGGCATTCTCCTGAGTGCCAGAGACAGAGCTTCTCAGAGCAGCTGGAGCTAGACTCTAGAGCTCACCCGATCAAGAGATGACAACGGCCACAGGCCTCGCCTGGAGAGCAAAATGCAAAACTTGTTTCTTCTGCTCAGATTCCCTTCAGTAAGCACCTCCATCTCCATCTTGTGCCCACACAATGCAGCCAGCACGCATGCACAGAGACACAAACGCTGGACCAATTCCATTCTACGCAGGGTCTTATACCACGCTCATCTCCGTAGTACGCAGGTGCTGACTTGGTTTTGCCAGTGGGTGCAGATTCTGTCCCCCTCTCAACACGATGGTGTGATGGTTTTTCTCCTCAGGGCCAGGCCAGTTGGTATTGAACAATCCCAATCTTTGTGTTCGGATACAGGAGGCAAAACCTGCTGCACGCGCCAGCCTGCCCCTCTCCGCTCTGCCTCCCAAAATGGAGGATGGGCTTGGGCCCTGCAGCTGCGACTTCACACGACAACAGTCGCTGCCGGCATCCTTCCCGTTCCACAGAACATGGCCTCACACCAGGGCCCCCTTTACACGGCTGCTGTTGTAGACGGCAGAGCTGCGAGAAGGTACAGCTGTCCCCTGTCTCATCTCCTGCTCCCTGGGGTCGCTGTGCTCCCAGCGTCTCTCGCTCTCTGGTGCTAAGGCCCCTCTCTAACCTTGAGTGAGTCACTCCACCACTCTGTGCCTCAGTTCCCCGCCCCCAGGGATAATATCTCCCTCCTCCCAGGGGTGATTGGCTAGATAAGGCTTGCGGAGAACTTTGATTTTATATCAGTACCGGACAGCGGTCAAACACCACAAAACCAAGACTGTCCGTCTTAAAACCAGAGAAATGGTCTACCTGCCCTGATCACTCCAGCTGTGTCAACCCTTCCCCCTCGTGGAGTCCCAAAGCGCAGGCTCCAACCCGAGAAACTACACCACAGTTAAACATCCCCGCAGCCCGAACCCTGCAAGCCTGAGTCAACCGACGTAGGCTGGCCACGGGTGTTTATCTGCTGCGTGGCCATACCCTGCAATGCCACGGGTGGGAACGCCCAGCGTTTCCCCCACGGGAGTTAGGATGACCAGACAGCAAGTGTGAAAAATCGGGATGCGGGTGGGGGGTAATAGGAGCCCATATAAAAAAAAAGCTCCAAATATTGGGACTGTCCCTATAAAATCAGGACATCTGGTCACCCTAATGAGAGCTGACCTTTGCCATATAAACCAGACATGAGAGCAGCAAGAAATCTACCTTGACAAACCAGCTCTTCGCACGATCTGCCCTAGGGGATTAGTGCGGCAGTCACCACTGAGCTGTTCGCCTGTTGTCACGGGCAGGCTGTCACCGTTTTAACTCATCATTACTCTGGTAATCAATCCCTAAGCTATGGCTCATAGCGTCCTCCCCCGGGAACAGCCGTTGCATTAGACGCTGCAGTCACCGAGCTGCCTGAGTTCGCCCGCTAGAGAGAAGACCCAACTTTCACGCCTGTCACTGGATTCAGAGAAGAGCCACCATTAAGAAGCTGGAGTCTGGGGCAAACGTGAAAAATCAGGACAGGGGGTGGGGGATGGGGGTAATAGGAGCCTCTATAAGAAAAAGGCCCAAAAATTGGGACCGTCCCTATAAAATCGGGACATCTGGTCACCCTAAGCTGGAGGGATTCTTCTGTGTTATAAGCAGCGCGTCTGTTGTGCCCATCACCGTGGTGTCTGGGCGCTTCGCAAAGCTTGACACGGCGCAGTCATGGTCTTCATTATAGACACCGTTGATTGGTGCAGAGAGCACCAGGGAACTGAACAGCCTGGGTCAAATGGGGTCAGATGCAACGGCCGGATGCCCATCGAACACAAGAGTCCAATATTCGGGCATTCAGAGCCAGATTTCTAAGAGCGCTCACGTGTGGGGTGTCGGGCACTGGGAAATCTGGCCCAGTGTGGGAGGGTCATACCCATGTGTGTTGTGCCACGAGTTGCCTGGGAATAGCTGGGGGCACAGTTATAGCTTGGCTACAGGGACCACCTATGGGAAAGGTGTTAATACCAAGGAGGGGGGTGACATGGGAGGTTCTAACCAGAAGCAGAGGTCTGAAACTGAGTAGTCTCCTATCCAGGGGGAGGACCAGTGGCTTGCTCCATCTGCTGCCCCTGCTCCAGATTCAGTGTGATGGACACGTGGCTGCTCTCTATGCGATCGGGTTATGGGGATGTTTGATGGGGGTCAGTCAATCAACTGGGCTGTTGGGTAACAAACAGGGAGGTAAAACAACGGTTACACTAGACAGCCCTCAGCAAACACTTGGGGGTTGTTTCCAGACAACGGGAGAGCAGTGGGTCTGGACAGACTGGCCCGACCTCCCGTGGAGCCCACCACGCTGGTTCTGGACTAGCAGGGCCTAAAAGCTGGTGAACTGAGAGAAAAAAGGACTCTGGCTAGATCAAAAGCCTCTCTTGGGGGACGCAGGCGGGGCTGAGAAGCTGTTCAGCCTGACAAAGCATCCAAACTAGGGAGGCCATCCTAGGCACAAATCAGGGGCGGTAGGGTTCTGGTTAAGACAGATGTGCATAGATTGCTGTTTTAAAGTCCTTTTTCTCCTATACTTTGTCCCTCCAGTTAAGGTTAAATGATACTTTGGTTTAAGGAGGCTGTCTACTCACTCTGTTCACAGCTGCCCTAGGGCAGAACCAGTGGGGGAGTCTGCGTGCCGGAGACAGAGCTTTCACAGAGACTAGGGAAGGGCCAGAGGTGCAGTTCACCCTGACACTCAGGGGACAGCCAGATGGGCCCGTTTCCTTGCCCTGTAAGCCTGAAGCTTCAGGAACAGCTGAGCAGCTCCCAGGCAAGGAAAGGAAGCAGTTGTCCCCAAGCTGTAGCTGCTCTATCACTTGAACTCACTACATTTAACATTCAAAGGCAAGCTGGGGCATCCTCCTGTCTGTGCAAGAACACATCAGTGGATCACGAGCCGTCTAATCTGCCTCTGTATCTGCCCACACGTGTATGCATCCCACTGGATCCCGAGGTGACGTGATCACGTCCTATAGGTAGCTACTCAGAGGGGAGATTGCTGCTAACCGAAGGCTCTTCCATCCAGCAGACTGAGCCAGAACGGGATCTCGTGGCTGGAGACCGAAGCTTCCGACTAGAAATAAAGCACCGGTTTTCAACAGGGAGAGTAAATCAACAGTGGAACGGCCTAGGGATGTGGCAGGTTCTCCGTCCCTTGCAGGCTTTAAATCAGGACCGGATTCCCTTCTAAAAGCAACACTCTTGCTCAACCACAAGTTATGGGCTTGATGCGGGACTCACTGGGGAAGTTCTCTGGCCTGCATATGCAGCTGGTCAAACTAGATTCACAAAACAATCCCATCCGGCCTTAAAAATCGCTGTGACTCACCAGCCATCCAATGGCTTGATGGCTGCTGCCTTCTCTTCTTCTTCACTTTACACCGGGGCAGACTTGGCCCATTTGCTGTAGTTCAATGCTATGAGTGTCTGAGACCAGCTTGGTATATTTTGCACACTGCTCCCTCTACCTGCCTGGGCAGGTGAGCATCCCAGAATCTGATGGCCTGCAGGGGCCAAATTCGACGCGGGCTTTACCCCGTCCCAGCCGGGGGATGTAAATCAGTGTAGAATTTTTTTCCTAAGGATTCCGACATTCGACGTCCCAGCACAAAACAGATATTACTTGCCAGCGTGGGGCAGATGGCAGCTTTATCTGACAGGCTGCCTGCGTTTCATTCCGTACTGACACCAATGGGGCCTTTGACGGATTTTAAGGCACTGCCGGTGACACGTCTCAGCTGATAGCAGCTACTGGGTGCGGAATTATCCTCCCGGTTCACATCTGGGGTGGCTTTGATTTCATCCTTGCCCTAGGATCCGGAGACAGACCCTGCTTTTGTCCTGCCCAGTAGAGCTTGGGTTCTGAAGCAGCTAGATTTAGATTGTATTAAAGCCATTTTCTTCTTAAAATGCTTTAAACAAAAAGGCAAAGCCCTACACTTGTGTTTCTTTCTTTCCCCTGCAGCGACTGCTGCCTGGAACCCCTCTGTGAATCAAACCCCGCTTTGATGGCTTAACTGGCTGCGGTATCTGTATGATGACATATTGACAAGCACTAGGATGGGCCTCGATTTCCCCTCTGCGTGGCTGTTGTCAGACCGTCCAAGTCCTGGGACAGAAAATCCCCCCCCCCCCCTTAACCCGACACAGCACAGAATCAAGATGCGGCAACTTACATGACAGCTCGAGTGAACTGAACGGGGCTGATGTTGCTGGGATCCCTGCCAGTGGCTGCTCCATTGCTCGCAAAGGAGACAGGGTGCTTTGCTGCTGGGAGAGAAGCTACAGGCAGCGGGGGGAGAAAGCGGGCAAGAGGAGGATGGGTCAGGTGATGGTGGGGCATTTGGTTTTATTACCCCTGCCGGCTGCTCAGGGCCAGCCCTGGGTTTGACAGGGCCAGGTGTGAAGTCAGGTGTGCACGGCCCTTCGCCAGGCTCAAGACACCCCCATGCAGCGCACAGAGGAGGGGGGGCAGTTTAGGGTGGGAGACAGGCTGGGTCGGTCTCAGGAACGAAAAGCAAGGCTGGTCCAGTGCTTACGGCACTAGCCAGAGATTGGGAGTCAATTCCCTGCTCTGCCACACACTCCATGGGGGACCTTGGGCAAGTCACTTCATCACTCAGCGACTCAGTTTCTCCTCTGGGGATCATCGCACTTTTACCTGCCACACATTAAATTCCTGAACGCTCGTCCGCCCATCCACAGCAATGTGCAAAATATAGTGATCTGAAAAATACAGGGGGAACATAAGAACGGGCAACCTGGGTCAGACCAAGGGTTCATCTAGCCCAGTATCCTGTCTTTCGACAGTGGCCAATGCCAGGTGCCCCAGAGGGAATGAACAGAACAGGGAATCATCCAGTGATCCATCCCGTCGCCCATTCCCATCTTCTTGGCAGTCAGAGGCTAGGGCAACCCAGAGCATGGGGTTGCATCCCTGACCATCTTGGCTAATAGCCATTGATGGACCTATCCTCCATGAACTCATCTATATCTAGTCTATATATATACTTCATTCAGGCAGCAAGCACACTACAGACAACAAACTCATGCCAAAGGTCACGTAGTCACTCCCCTTCCGCTGGAGAACTCCTTGGCAAAACTCCCGTTCGATGCTCCTGTTCGCTAGCTCCCAAACAAGGGTTGGGCCATGTCATAAATAAAACAAAGACTGTGAAGCACTTAGACGCCCAGTAATGGAGGGGCCAGATACATACAATAGATAGAAGGATTCATGATTAAGCCATTTACGGAGCCTCAAGAGATGTGACTAACGCTCCCAAATGATGTTTCTCTGAATGGCGCATCGACTCCTGTTGAGATCCTACGGTATTTGTGGGCCATCAGTAGAGCGGGGGAGAGGGGAGATCTGGCGTTTCCATGAGTTTGAAATTTTTCCCATTCCAAAACTAGACCCATACCTCAACATTTCCCACCAAACGAAATGTCGGGGGAAAACAAAACCATTTGAGGTCAATCAAAATGTTTCGTTTAGAAAACAATCAAAACTTTTCACAGAGTTTGACTTTTTTTAAAATAAAAAGCTGAGGCCAAAACAGTGAATTTGTTTTGGTTTTTTTGGAACAGTCATTTCAAACCAAATCATTGAACCGTTGCGCTCTGAAAACGTTCAAAACCGTGTGGGGTGCGTGTAAGAGGCTTGAAAAGGCCGGCCATGCAGGGGGCAAGGAATGGTGGCTGCATCGCGGGTCACCTCTCTTTGGAGGGCCGCCACCAGAAGCTCCCTAGAAGTGGGACTGACAACTGGCATCCGGACTGTGGCTCCGCCCTTGCGCCGCCTCTGCGGCCCCACTCCGCCTCTTCCCCGATGCCCCACCCTCGCTCCACCTCCCCTCTTAGGCCCCGCCCTTCCTCCCATCCCCCACTCCGTCTCTTCCCCCGAGACCGCCCATCTGCTGCTCCGCTCCTCATCTCTGCCCTCTAGTCCTAAGCCCCCCAACCCGCCTATTGCTCCTCTCCACCCCCTCCCCTGGTGCTCGCATAAGTCCCCCCAAACAAAAGAGTCACCCGCTGCCTATGTCCTAAGTGAAACAGACATTTTTCAGAATGGGTCCAGGCATATTTTTCGTCGCCCACAACTTTCACTGCAAACTTTCCGAGCAGCTCTGACCACACCAGCTCTTGTGCTGGGGAGATCACTGCTTCACTGTCCCACGTACAAAGAGCTGCCCTGTACCACGTCTAACAGGAACAACAAAACAAGAAAAAAAAACCCAACGTCAACTCTCCGTGTGCGCATGCAGGGCGTGGGCGAGCGACGACTCTGAAACACGCTGCGTCCAGCCTGCTTTCCCCAGTCGCAGCGTCTTCCCCTAGGAACAGAACCCTGAAAACGTAAAGAGCTGCGCTCAACAAGCAAGACCACAGCGGTTACGTCTAGGGTGACCAGATGTCCTGATTTTACAGGGAGAGCCCTGATATTTGGGGCACAGTCCCCACTGCCAGCACCTGTAACAACTGGACCCTGATCCTGAGTGGGGTCTCTGGGCACTGCAGCGATAGGAACAATCCTCTTTGCCTTTCTGGGTCAGTTTCTTTCCTAGGGGATAACTGCTCGCTGGTGACCCGGCTGCAGAAGCAGAATTGCTTCCGGGACACAGCATGGGATGACAGCCCCAGATCCCATCCTGAATGAGGCCCTGCCATGCTCAGTAGGACGTTTGGGGAATCACCCAGACCAGTAAGGGGTTCTGTCCCTGCCCGCCCTGTAACCCTGAGTGCCTTTATGCTGCGGAGCTTCGGCCCAGAGTCCTGACATCAGCAGGGTGCCCACAAGCACATGGTCTCACCTGGCTTCTGCCAGCCTAGTCTCTCCTTGTAGGGTGACATCAAGTCCTGAATCCTCCAGTCCTGTCACCCCAAATCCAGCCTCCCCGAGTTCTTATCTCCCAGACGCTCCCACTTCTCCCCTCTGATTCATCACCAGCCACCCCAGTTATCAGTTGACTCTGGCACACATACTCCACCCCAGAGATCTGCTCGGGTTTCATGCCCCTCTGGCTGTTATGAAGGGTCTCTGCCCCGCTCCCCTCTGGATCCACTGAAGATCTCTCCCATTGCCTGCCCCAGGAGCTCACAAGACGGTGTCTACGGCCAACAGCTTCTGCTGCCTGGCTTTCCGCTCCTTGGGCTCTCTCACTGATCCCAAGCTGCCCCGTGGAGCTCCTGGCAGCCCTGAACCTGAGCCATCTGCTGCCATCACATGAGCCCCTGGGCTCCTTCCTTGCACCGGAGGGGGCAGCCAAAGCCGGGCACGGGCGCCACTGAGCGTGAGCCTCCTGCAACCCAGTCGCTCTGCTCTCAGAGCCATGGCCGGCGGTGGGGAGTGCTGGCTAGTCCCTGGGCTCCCCAGGAGTTATAACCAGATACAGCAGAGAATCAACACAGCCGAAATACAATGGAGTTACCATGCCGGGATTGAAAACATACATGGAGTAAGTAGGACTGGATCGGGGTGGCCAACCTGCGGCTCCGGAGCCACATGTGGCTCTTCAGAAGTTAACAGGCGGCTCCTTGTATAGGCACCGACTCCGGGCTGGAGTTACAGGCGCCAACTTTCCAATGTGCCGGGGGGTGCTCACTGCTCAACCCCTGGCTCTGCCACAGGCCCTGCCCCCACTCCACCCCTTCCCACCCCCTCCCCTGAGCCTGCCGTGCCCTCGTTCCTCCCCCCCGCCCAGAGCCTCCTGCACGCCACCAAACAGCTGATTGGGAGGTGCGGGGAGACGTTGATCGGCCGGGCTGCCAGTTGGCGGGAGGCCCTAAGAACGGGGGGGGGGGGGGGGGGGGGGGGGGAGAAGGGGCTGCTGGGGGGCTACTGACGTATTATTGTGGCTCTTTGGCAATGTACATTGGTAAATTCTGGCTCCTTCCCAGGCTCAGGTTGGTCACCCCTGGACTGGATGAAAGACAGTCCATACTTTCCCTTACAAAATTAAAAAGAAACCAGAACTTTTCATTTCTTCTGAAATGCGTCACAGTTGGAATTTTCATTGGCTCAAAGCTTTGGTTTTTATTCCCCTCCTTTTTTCTTTCCCTGGCGGGGGGGAGGAACCCCCCTAGAGCAGACTCATTAATCTCGCTCTCTCTCTAAGTGGTCAAACTAGATGGGGCAGAACACCACACCCAGGAGGTGCGTGGGTTACAACTGCAAAAGCCATCATCCATCAGCAACAACTTTCACTTGCTCCAGTTCAAAGCCTGAAACCCCAGGGTGACAACAAGCACGTCCATCCCGGCATCAGCCTTCTGTGTGGAAACAAGCCTCAGCCACAAAGGGAAACCACAACAGGACTTACCCAGCCTGGAGAGAAGAAGATACAGCCTGTTCTAAAGTGGCCTCTTAGGCCACAGCTGCCTGGCTCTGCCCAATTTAAAGGGCAACGCCCAGAAAGGCATGCTGGGAAAAAAAGTTCCTATAAAAGGTTGCCTCCCCAGATGGGCTGGTTATTAGAAACTTCGATCCCTTGAAGAAAGGGACTCCTAAGCGTGTATTGGGGGTGTATTTATTTTAGCACGTTGTGCTGTAGTATCTGGGCATGTTCTACAGCAAATCAATAGTAAAGCCTCTAATGGATTTCAGGAGCTCTTTAGCACTTTTCTTTTGGGGGGGTTAAAAAAAAGCCCCCCTTTTTTTTTGCTTGTTACAGTTTTTATTTGGGGGTGTTTGTGGCATGGGAAAGGCCTTTACAAAGGGGAATGCTTTGTGGTGTTTCTTTGGCTGAAGTCACCTGATCTCTGGATGCTGGTTCTCTGCCCACGTCCCCTTGAATAAGTGCATCTGACTGACTAATATATAACTTCTCATGCAAAAGCCTACCTAGAGCATAACTACAAGCAGTGGATTATAAAAGATAGCCATAGCTTGAATACTACACTGCAATCTAGTGGTTAGGGCTGGGGACTAGGAAAGGGCCTGCTTCTGCTCGATCATGCTGTGTTAGTGTCCGTGCCTCAGTTTCCCCATCTGTAAAACACAAGTAACCACCTCTGCTTGGCGTTTTGAAGGTCAGTGCCTTGATATCATGCTTGAGGGAGGCGACACATCTCCTGCCACCTGCATTTTATGTTGGACAGGCCCCTTCCAAGCCAACAGCTCTCACAGTATTTCCAAACTCCCTTAAATGATGTGGCACCAGATTCTGCTCTTAGTCTCAGGGAAACCGAGACCATCTCTGGCTGAAACTGGCCAGACGGATGTTATTTATGCTGCGTTTGTTGTACCTCCCTCTCCCTGCTGAGCTGTGCATGGCCTGCAAGCAGTCACTCGCCAGCGGACGCATCCTCCCTCTGTTGTGCGGTGAGGTTTGCCTGACAGTTGCACAGGATGAAAAGGGAACAGATGTTCGCTCCTTGTGTGTGGGATGCTGGCCACGTAGGGAGTCCCGACAGCAGCGAGAGCCAGTCCTGGGCCTTTGCGTGCACGCTGTGGAGTGGGGGTGGGAGAGTAAATCCGCTTATCAGAAGCACGCCAAAAGCGTTGGTTCTTATTCTTATCAGCAATGGAACTAGCTGGGTGAAGGGAGAATGATCCCCTCCGTATATTCCCCTGCGGGCGTCCCCTTTGGCCACCCTCGACTCTCCCACCCCGAAATTCCTTCTCCCTCCCTGAGTCTTCACGGCAGATGCTGTCAGAGTGGTCCGGTGCATAGGATACAGGATTGGGGCTTATGCTAGGCTTTGCTACCGCCCTTCTGGGTGACCTTGGGGAAGCCACGTCCCCTCCTCGCCTTGGTCCGGAGACAGTCCCGGAGCTAACGTGGTGCCTATCCAGCACCTAGCACCACGGGGCTCTGGGTGCCGTTGCTACTAAGAATCGTGAACCACAATGCGGTTTGCAAGCGAGCCGGCTGTGTACAGACCCCCCTGCAGCGCTGCTCACGAGTGCAAGCGGCTGTGCTCATTATTTTCTCTCTTTCCTGCGAAAAACAGCCTCCGGGACGCAATGTCAGGTGAACTGACGCAGCCTGAAATTTCCAGGGGGGCTCAGAACACTTAGCCACTGGTGGGGGCGGGGTTAAAACTGACTTTAGGGCTGGGGAGACACGTCAGGCTGATGACAGAGATGCGTGGTGTAGCAAAAGGGGCAGAGATGGGAGAGAAGGGGTGCAAAGGTCTCACGGAGGATGTTGAGGTTACAGACAACGGGCTAAATTCTGCTCTTGCGTGCACCAGCCTGAGGACAGAATCTGGCTGAAGAGGAGCCAGAAAGGGGCGACAGACAGAAGATGGGGGGCTGGGTTTGGATCGGATTGGGAGAAGAGCAGATAGTGTCTGTGTAAAAGGGGGCACCTTTACCAGAGAATAAGGAGAGCAACCTGGAGAGGAACCATCCCAGGTGAGCAGAGGTGACAGGTGACCCGAAGAGGCAGGCCCAGGAGGGTAGAGTAGTCTCGAGTGTCAAAGGCCACAGAGAGCAAGCAGGGGAAGGAACCGAGTGGGAGTGGGAAGGGGGAAGTCTGTAGCTGCCTGTGTCCAGGGTGAAAGCAGACTGAAACGGGTGAAGGACCTCAACGTCTGACAGACAATTAACACAGTCAGGTTCTCTGTTGGGGCTCCAACTGCTAAAATGCAGGAGACGTGAGGGTCTGGAATGAAATACTGGGACAAGTTCTTGCTCAACCTTAGTTACTGCGTTCAACAGATGGCACCAGCCGGCGCATCTGGCCGCTGGTGGTACAAGTCCCCCGGTTCGGCCCTTGGTTACCCTGCTATAAATCCTGCTCTAAGTCCAATAACTCCAGAAGAGTTAGTCTGGAGTTTTACTGGAGTAAATGAGAGCAGGATTTGGCCCCTGGTTAAACAAAAAATACCCACCCTACGCAAGCTATTAGTCTGAGCACAACACAATCGCACAGCTGCTGAGCCATTGCTGCGAATAATGCAACACAGATGTGCTCACCCCTGCAGCGAGATCCACCACTGATCATCTCACCAGGGGACTCCATTTAAAAACACTTGCCGAATATTTTATTTGAAAATAATCACAAGCTATTGAATAGAAGTTTATTCCGCAACTAGTACGCTACGAGCGCTACTCCCATGGTAGGAACCAGCCCCCATGCCAGATGTCTGATGTATTGGTCAGCAGTGCAGGATCATTGCAAATTTCTGCAAGCAGGTCTGTTAACCCAAAAAGGTTGCTCTGTGTACAGAAGACACAAGCAAACTCATACGTCCACTCAGACCCAGGCACCAACCCACATGTCTGCCTCCAAGCACACAATCTCGGAGCATATATATGGTTTCTCCTCACTCCTGCCCGCTGTGGGCTCCGCCTACGCCCAAACACACCCAGGCAATTCATTCACACCTACCGCTAGTGGCAGATGTTCAGGACTCAATAGCTAAGCCACGGAGGTTGGTTGCCTACAGCAAGTCACATGGTATTATTTCTGCTCCCTGATTGGGCGACCTAATTGTTAGGTAAGCAAAATGTGTCCGTTGCAGAAGATGTGATGACCAAACTGGGGTTGGGTCCTGATTAGAGTGACCAGATAGCAAGGGTGAAAAATCAGGACACTTTTTACAGGGATAAGGGGGTACCGTTGCCTGTATAAGACAAAGCCCCTCATACCAGGACGTCAGGTCACCCTAACCCAAACATCAGGGGGTAGCCGTGTTAGTCTGTATCCACAAAAACAACGAGGAGTCCGCTGGCACCTTAAAGACTAACAGATTTATTTAGGCATAAGCTAAAGGTGCCACCGGACTTCCTCGTTGTTTTCCTAACCCAAACACTTGCCTGTGTGGCAGGACAGTGTTGTTATCCCCATTTTATGGATGGTGAACTGAGTCACAGAGACCCGGGCCCAGACCCTGGAAGGTATTTAGGCTCTGGAGTTCCATCAAAATTGAGTCCCGGGCGAGCAACTGAAATCAATAGGAGTTAAGAGCCTAACTGGGTATGACCTCAGGCTGAACCAGTCAGTTCTTGCACAAGGCGTGTCTCCGACGATAACACCGTGATGCACATGCCTTTCATCAGAGGATCTCCCATCCCTTGGCCCAGACGAAGTAATCGTCCCGCTGCCCTGCCGGGACACAAAGATCATCTCCTTCACCAGCCAATGGCACCTCTCGCAATCCAGACCCCCAGACGAACGGGACTTTGTATTTACATCCCGCCTTGTCCAGCAAACACAGAGTAGCCAAGCGTGGCCTAACCGCACGGAGGAAGGATGTCAGGCATAATCGCTATGAAATTAGCCGTGTAGCAAATGACCGGCTTGCTGGTTAGTAATTGCCAAGGCCTCGTTGTAATTACACACAGCCATTAGAGAAACAAGGCTTCTATTAGGGGAGGGAAATAGAGCCTGCCCGGCTGAGTGCTCCTCAGAGGGCTGTGGGAGACAAGCTGGAAGTGGCATGGCCGCGTAGCGCTCTTGCTGTCACAGCCGGGTTTCGAAGCAGCAGATCTGGAGGATCACGGGTCAGTTCTGTACTGGAGAGGAGCCCTAGCCTAGCAGCAGAGGGCTCGTGGGGTGGCAGTGCAGTCAGCGCCGTCCTGGAGGATGTAGGGAGAGCAGGACTCCCAACCCTCAGTTCTCTCCAGGGTGCAGGGAGTCCCCGGCTGGCACAGAGATGATGTACCCTGTTCCTATGACACACCCTGGCCCCATTGCCTCAGGGTAGGAGATCTGGCAGGGCTGGAGTTCTACGGTGCTCCAGCAATCCTTATCTGGTGGGTGGCCCCTTGAGGCCATTACCAGCATGTGTACTTTAGAGCAGCCTCTAGACTGCTCTAAGCTATGCTGGTGTAGAACCGGCCCCAAGAAATAGAGGAGCTGCACCCCACACCTTTGTGCCTGATGCTACTGAGTCAAGTCCCAAGACGTGCTGAGCGCTTGAGGGTACTCAGCACCTGGCAGGATGGGGCCCCGCCTGAGCACCCGCAGCTCCCATTGACTTGTAGCTGCTCAGTGTGTCCCAGCATTGGCCCCACGGTTGTCACTGTAATTCCTTGCAGTGGCAGAGCACCTTCTGTTCCGCAGGATCCCACGGTGCAGACTTGAGGCTCCCACTGAAGTGAAGAAAAGTTGTGCGATTAGCTTCAGGAGGGGTAGGATGATTCCCAGCCTCCCATCTGCCCCACTCTCGAACCCGCCACTGAAATGCAGCCACCTCTGGGCTGGAGCCCAGCCGCTGACTTACAGAGCCCAGCCACACCACACCCTGCCATTAGCAAACATGGCTGGGATTCTTTCCTGAAACCGCTCTGCCGCCCGCCCGTGGGCAGAGAGTCTCTGGCATGTTTTGACAATACGTGGCATAGTGCCCTCTGGACACAGCTGCTTGCATTTCATCTCCTGCAGATCCGGCCGCAACTAGCCAGGCTTATAAACGTAGCTGCCCCCAGCTCACCTGTTTGTCTCCTTCAGGAGCATGGAAGGAACAGGTCTGCTCACCCTGGCAGCTGGGTGCATCAGCAACGTTCTCGCCCTGCTCTGAGTTGAGTGGGGAACTGCAGATCAGAGGTCTAGTGGCTGATTCCCTGGCCTTCTGCTTCTGAGCTTCCCGGAGAGGGAAGAAAGGGTTCGATCACTCGGAAGTGCCCGGGATTGTTTTTAGTTTTAACTCTTTTCACTGGTTTCCGCTCACTCCTGGCGTGTGCTCCACACACGTAAGACACTGCCTTGTTGGGCGGGGCCCACCAGGGAAACTATGTCCTTTGGCAGCAGAGCCCCCAACTCAAATGACGGTTACCGCTCCTGCAATCAGTAACAGGGAAGCTTAAAATCAGAGCAAATCTTGCTATGACAGCGCTAGGTTGAGATGCAGGCGATTTGGGTGCAAGGCCCTGTTCTGCTACAGACTCCCTGCGTGACCTTGCCCAACTCACTTAATTGCAGCACACCTCAGAGCTGGTCTATACTGGAAAGGTAGGTCAGGTGTGTGAAAAATTCACACCTATGACCGATGTAGCGAAGCCACCCTGGTGTAGACAGCGCGGGGGAGATTTTTTCCATTGACTAGTTACCTCCGCTCGGAGAGGGGGATTTACTGCCGTAATGGGCAAAGCCCTTCCACCGCTGGAGTTGGTGCCTACGCGACAGCGGCAGCACTGCCACTGTAGCGTTTCTAGTGTAGACACAGCTTTCATTCTCCATCTGGGAAATACTGCCTTTGTCCCGCTCTTTGTCTACTTCGATTGGAAGCTCTTCAGGGCAGGGGCTCTCTTCCTACTATGGGTTTGGGCAGCACCCAGCACAATGGGGCCCTGATCTTGTTTAGGGCTTCTAGACATACAGGTGACGATAGATCATCTCCCCGATCTGACCTTCGGAGCATAGGTCTAAACCAAGGAGTGACATGGGCAGAAGGCAGCTTCTGCGGCCCTGCTGAACAGGTCTGAGCTGGTATCCCCAGTCTGGAACACCAGCCTGGAGCCAGCTGCTCCGTCCCTCCACCCTGCTGGAAGGCCCAATAGTTACCTGCCTCGGTCAGTTTCATTCGTGTTCAACTCCCCGTATAATACACGCCTCGCCAGTTCGCTGCTTCTCTCATGCTGCAAATCTACCTGTGATGAGACTTTGGTAGAAAGACCTCTCTGGTCTTCCTACTTTCTGATGCCCTTCATCCTACAGATGCTTCCCAGACCTTCATCAAATGCATTCCACCCCAGCATGGCAGCTCCAGAATATACTCCTCTTTGTCACTGAGAGGGCCCTGGTTTTCTAGGGGCCAAATCAGCATTACATGGGTACAAGCCAGATTTGGTCATTCCTAAAGGCAGCCTCTCGGTGAGATTACCTTCATCCCAAAGAGCGTATAGGGAGGAATTGTTTGCCCATGGCTGAAATGCAGCTAGCTCTGGGATGTAGCATGGGCACGTTAGATCATCCAGCAACATTCCCCTAGCGTTCCGGAGAAGAAGTGAAGCAGAGAGTCTCGGTAGGTTGCTTTTATTTAACAATTACATCAACGTGATGGAACCAGATTCAGAATTTTACTCTCTGTCTCAATGTCTCTGCAACCTACTTCCTGTTACATACCTGCAGGGGGGTCAGAAGATGGTGTTAGACCATGTGCTTCTTCCAGAATACTATGGGGGAAGACGGGCAAAAGCAGAAGGGGCAGACACCTGAAGTCCACTGGAAGCCATGTTGCCAACCCCGAGAGTTCAAAAATCATGAGTCGGTCGAAAAACATGAGATTTTTTTAAAACATCAACTTTTGTGTCCCCTTTGTCTGTCTTCCAGGGTCGGCGACTCTATGGTTCACGGTTTCAAGTTTTTCTCTGCAACCATGAGACTTTGAGACGTGCTTTTTCTTTAAATGAGAGCTGAGACTCCTTCGCAATCACTTGACTCCAGGAGCTGGGGCTTTAAGAAAAGCCCCCAATATCAGGAGACTCGCAATGAAATCCCACGAGTTGGCACCACTGGTAAAGACACCGGGACTGATTGCTATTTGTGCCTTGGAAACACGGTACCCAGCTGGAGCAGAACGTGGCGAGGCAGAATGTCATTACTACCTGCGCTGAGATACAGTCAGGACGAGTGGGGCTAAAAAAACCACCCAACCCCCTACTCCAGCGGAAACGCCATGAGGCTCTGAACACTTGTGGTCGGTCTGCCACTGTGTTGCCCGTCTCGTTCGAACGATGGTGCCTCCCACGGCACAGCGCCCCCAGCACTGACTCGGAGACGAGACAGCCACCTCATAAATCGCTGCTGAGTCCCAAAAGACCCCAGATTTTCACTCTTCAAGCACTGGCCAGGCCTGACCTAGCTGAGCCTGTGAGCCAAGACCAGATCCGACCCCAGCAAGATGGATGACTGGGTCTGGAAAGAGCCACCTTTCACAGCCCTGGCCCGGCTTGAAGAACAACCCCCCACCAAAACACCACCAGCCAATGCGACTTACACAACGGTCCCGCTGTGAACTCGAGACACATCCCTGCGCAGATCTTCCATACGCCCAGCGTGATTCAGACTGATACAGCCCCAGGCTCCCCCAGGACAGATGCCACTTCGCTGCCCCCTTCGGCCTGCATTAATTAATTCAACAGGTGTCGCATTCTCGAGGAAGCAGCGGGACTCAGACGGCTGCTTTTATTTAACAGCTACATCAACATGAGCCATGTGCGTCCAAGGTAACCGCATCTGGCCGGGATGCTGGCGGCCGGCCAGCCGCTGAGTTAACAGTGACACGCTTTGCCGTGAGCTTGCAAGGAAAAGAAATGAATCGGTGCAAAGACGCCCGGTTCAGTGCTTTGGCTGGGCCCGGAACCTGCTGCTATTACAACATTT
Organism: Chrysemys picta bellii; assembly: GCF_011386835.1. NCBI lineage: Eukaryota > Metazoa > Chordata > Testudines > Emydidae > Chrysemys > Chrysemys picta. Next base: position 4,734,783 of record NC_088798.1, read on the forward strand.
CCCGGGGCACCATCAAGATTAATATTTTTTTTTAATGAATGGGCAGATCCTCGGCTGGTGTGAAGCAGGCGATCTCCACTGGCTGGAAAGGTGCCACGCTCATTTCCCCAAGCTCTGTTTGTTAATAATAAGATTTCAGATCATTACAACAAAGAATTTTGAAAAACCACTTTCCCCACCATGGATTTATTTCCTCCGTACTTCTCACATCTTGGACACTAGCTGGCCTTGGGCCTGATTCTACGTTGCTCATATTCGTGTAACGCAGGAGTAATTCCATTGAAATCAGTGGGTTATAGCAGCGTTATAGGAGAAGCTAGTCCGATTCGCATATCCATGGCCTAGCACTGTTGAATTTAAATCTTCCTGCCTTCTTTTTCTTTGATTAAATATAATTTGGCTTCAAAACTACTTGAAGGGCCCTTTAAACGGCACAAATGTTGCACTGGGATTTTATTCCGGTCACCATTCTGTCCCATCAAAGTTCCCACATACAGGAGTTTAATAGATCATCTAGCGAGTCCATCCCCCCGACAGTGCAAGGGTCAGCGCCCTGCTGGTAATTAGCGTATGTCTCCTTTGGAATCTGTGCTGGACTCCACACTGCCCAATAAGAGAAGACACCCCAAGGGGCAGGTTTATCACGCAGTACAGAGAGAGGCACAAAACCTTACCGACTATAACGAACAGACAGGTGCCTAATAACCGGTCTGACGCCCGAAAGTGTTGAGGCATCTAAATCCCATTCGAAGCAATGCCAGGTAGGCGCCTTTGGGTTATTGTGCCTATTCCACAGGGATAGTGCATTTGTAACGGTCGGTGGGCAGGATTGAACCTGGGGCCAATGGAGCTTAGTGCATGAGCCTCTACTGCATAAACTGAAAGCTAACTGGCTCTTAGCTAAGGCTCATTAATCTCTAAGTGGTCTTGGTGCCACTGGAGGGGGACAGAACACCACACTCAGGAGGTGTGTGGGTTACACATTCAATTCTCCCCTCGCCGTACGGCCTCCTCCCCTCGGTGTGACCCCAGCGCCTCCTTTGGGAGCGGGCGGATGCTCTGTGCTCTGGATGTGCCTAATCATGGCATTAAATGACTCACTTTAGGCACCCAGATTCGAACACAGAACCCAAAGTGACACAAGGAGAGGCAATGGCTGAAGCAGAGGTAGAGCGCAAGATAGCCCAGTCCCTAAATCCACGCTCGATCCACTTGACTGCGCTGCCTCTCTGGCAGCTCTGACTGGCTCCACTCCTGCAGTCGGATCCACTCAGGCAACCCCACAGGGGTCCCACAGCATGGCTCCAACCATAGCCTCAGGGCGGTAGCTAAGAGGATTGTATAAGCCACCATACGTGTGTGTCCAGACTGGACCTCAGAACTGGTATGCTCACCGCATACGCACAGAGATGTTAGATAACAGCAGTACTCTTGGTGGAAGGTTGCAACATAACACAACTGTATTTCTTAGCATTCAGCATGATAATACGTGAGAACCCCAAAAGAGAGAGACAAAGCGGGCTGCTCCCTAAGGCAGATGGCACAACTCATCCCACTTTACTCTGGGCGGGCTGGCTGCAGAACAGGCCCAGATTGCACGCTGCCTTACAGAGCCGCCGAGCCTGCAAGCAGGACCAGGAAAGCCCCAGAGAATTTAAAGTGACTGATCACAATTTTTCAATATGCCACATGGACCTCCTGCGATTTCCCCTTCATTAGCCCTAATTGGGTTTGATAGCTGCCTTTAGGCTTGCCATCTCTGGGGTACAAAAAGTCCAGGATATCTGGGATGATCCTGAGCCCTTAAAACTGAACAGCTGGCAGTGTGGACTGAGCACCTTTCAGATTTCTCAGGACAGCTACTCAAAAAAGGAATGAATCTGGGAAAACCTGGAGAAGGGGCAACCCTAGTTGCCCTTCTAGTGGTACCATGCAAGTGCCTTAAATCCCCAGGCTCGCGCAGTTACAGATGGTCTGGATGTGGGTCTTAATGAAGAGAGAGGGGAGAATGCAGGCTTTGCAGGCGCTGCTGCAAAGAAGATGCCCCAACAAACTCCCGCGTGCACAGACACACACAGGCCTACGTTGGGCCTGTTGTGTTATCGTGGTTGATAACTGGGGGGGGCTGCAGATTGAGATCTAGCTTAAGAGGGGTAGGGCCATGTGGTTGCACCCAGAGAGGGGTGATGGCAGCGAACCCTGTCCCTAGAGAGGTGCACTCAAGGGGGAACAAAACAGGATCTAAAGCTCAGCTCACCCTGTAACATTGCCTCACAAGTCATCATTTAGTTGCCTCAGGTCCCCATTTGTCTTTATGGGCCAGACTACAACTCCCATGATGCACCATGGCCAGGTTCTCCTGTGATGGGCTGCCTCCTCCCTTCAAGAAGGGAGACATGATGCATCATGGGAAATGTAGTCCAACCAGAGAGCCCAACCTATGGAGGAGAATGAGTGCTTATGGCACCCAAACTACAACTCCCATGAGGCACCGCAGCAGCTTTTCCAAATCAATTTTTTTTTTGAGTTTCGGACTGAAATATTTCAGTATTCAAATATTTGTGAAAAACTGAAATTTTCTGCAAGGAAAAGACACCCAATTTCTGACCAGCTCTCGTGGCGAGCCAACTTTAGCGCCTCTCCCTGGTGGAGGAAAGCACAGCATGCATTTCTCTCTAGCGCCACCAGGTGGTCAGTGCTCAGAGCGGTGTCGAGCGGGTTCCCCTCCCGCCCAGAAAGAAGGGTACTCAATACAAATCCAAAGCACATACATCTTTCCCAGCCTTTGGGCGAGAGCCCGGAGGAGTTAACCAGCTCCGAGTTGCCAACCTCCGTTGCAGCTTATCCCAGCTAAGCTTAGCAACACAAACAGAACAAGGAGCAATGGTCTCAAGTTGCGGTGGGGGAGGTCCAGGTTGGATATCAGGAAAAACTATTTCACTAGGAGGGTGGTGAAACACTGGAATGCGTTACCTAGGGAGGTGGTGGAGTCTCCTTCCTTGGAGGTTTTTAAGGCCCGGCTTGACAAAGCCCTGGCTGGGATGATTTAGCTGGGAATTGGTCCTGCTTTGAGCAGGGGGTTGGACTAGATGACCTCTTGAGGTCCCTTCCAACTCTGATATTCTATGATTCTATGATTCTATGAAAGGTCAGCATGTGTAGCAGGAGCAAGTGCTGGCAGCCACCGCAGACAGGCTAGACGGTGTAGTAATCTGTCTGGATTAGCCACTGCGGGATACAGGCAACCGTGTTTTGCAGCGGTCGCACCCAGGTCATGCTTTGGCTCCCAGACCCTACCTGGACCATCTTGGCTTCATCTCCCTAGAGAGACGCCGCATTTTACACTTGCCCGGCTGGGAAGGAGATTTGCTCGGAAGGTGGAGGAGATCAGCGGCGGCACTCGTGCCATCACTGCATCGCACAGGGCACCTCGGTGCATAGCCACGGGAACTCCTTGCCAGAAGAGGTTGTGAAGGCCAAGATTAGAACTAGGGTGACCAGATGTCCCGTTTTTAAAGGGACAGTCCTGTTTGGGGGGACTTTTTCTTATATAGGCGCCTATTACCCTCCACCCCCTGTCCCGTTTTTTCACAGTTCTTGTCTGGTCACCCTAATTATAACAGGATTCAAAAAAATGGCTAGATAAGTTCATGGAGGATAGGACCATCAATGGCTATTAGCCAGGACGGGCAGGGATGCAAAGCCATGTTCTGAAGTGTCCCTAACCTCTGTTTGCCAGCGGCTGGGAATGGGCGACAGGGGATGGATCACTTGATGATTCCCTGTTCTGTTCATTCGCTCTGGGGCACCTGGCATCGGCCACTGTCGGAAGACAGGATACTGGGCTAGATGAACCCGTGGTCTGGCCCAGTGTGGCCATTCTTACGTGTTGGGTTCTGAGTCCTGGGAGAAAGCGGTGAAGTGGGGGGTTCCTGCCTGTCTGACTGGTGGGGGAGGGGTCAGTCAGAATGCACCATGTAGTAGTAATTTCACAGGCGCCACATTCACCAGCCAGGACCCCCTGGCGCTGGGTGGGCTGGTGCCGGTCTAGCCTGGATTGCAGCTGCCCGGGAGCTGCCCTGCGCTTCACTGCTAGGCCCCGGCAGCGTGAATCACGGTGAATGGAGCCAGGCACGGTAAAACTCACCAGAAGTCGCACAAGAGCATGTGCAAGCTGAGTCACTTGCACGTGGGTCACTGCCTTGCCCGATCATGCATCGATCCTCTCGGCTAATACCAGGGCCTGCGGCCCTGCTAGCACCAGATCCTGCTTTTGCGGCAAATTCCCTGTGGCAGAGGAGTGTGCAAGTTACACCTCGATGAGCGAGCCTGGGCTCCTGTATCCCAGGGAGACAGGCTGACCCCAGGGAGGGCAGGCGGTGTTGCTACAACCCCTACCCTCAGGATTCCAGCGGGAAAGGACCAGCTTTAGTTTACAGACGGGGGCTCTACAGGAGAGCTGGGGGTCTGGAAGGGACGTCCCGACTCAGCACGTCTCCTGAACAGCCTAGCCCTACCCCTTTCGGGGCCAGAGCCGCTCAGGCTGCCCCCTGCTGGAGGAGAAGTTAATGATGCTGCATCATCACACCAGCCTGTGAGCGTCTCTAAACCACCCTGGCAGAACCCAGCCACGAGAGTCTTGTTTGCAGCTAGCCGGCGGATACTCCCACACAGAGCGGGGCAGACTGTTTGCATCACACCAGTTACCGGCGGCATTTAAGCGCTTCTCTGCAAATAACCTTCTGTTCGTGTGAGCGCGTGCGTTAGTCAGTGCACGACGGATGCAAACCCATTGCAGCCCATGCCTGGCGCGCCTTATGAGCATGCGTCTCCCTTATCCAGCAGTTACGTAGGCGCATGTGGTCTGTGTCTGGCTGCCTAAACGTACATCCCTGCAGGGCAGGGACGTAGCATCACCAGGATGCAATAACACCCTGGGCACATCTCCTACTACCCCTACCCCAGACGCTTTGGCAGTGGTGGCTTTGCCTGCCCTACACCAGGGGTAGTTGTCTGATTTGACAACCACCCTCTTAGCTGAAGCACCCCCGCTTGAACTGGGGAGTTAAAAGCAAGAGCTGCTACAAAGACCCACGGCTCTGTGACAGGTGGTTGTAGCAAACTCATTTCCTCTCTAGAGCAGGCGCAGAGGATGACACACAACACACATACCGGTGGGTTACACTTACACCAATTGTAGGGCCTCTTTAAAGCAGTCTCACCGTCACAAATCTGGCCTCTCAATGCCTTGGTTTAAGGCTCTCTCGGGAACCCAGGACACAGCAGAGGCCCAGTGTTGCTTCGGTGATTTTAGCAGGAATCTGGTGATATTTGGTGTTTTTCCTAAAGCTCCAGACCCTGGAGTCCTGTGATTTTGTGGGGTTTTTAAAGTAGATTCTAGCCCTCATGGTTGCCAAAAAAAACCCCCTGAAAATGTGACCTAACAGCTCTGAAACCAGAAGGGGGCGAGGGGATGGGGAAGAACCTAACACTGATTATGTTTCAAAAAATGATTTTTCAGCCAGTCTCCTGATAATGGGAGGCCTGACTCAGGGTGTGTGAATGTTTGGGGTAGACAGCACTGGACGCCCTATATACCCCAGCCGCACCAAGCCAACAATGCAGGACAGTCGATACACGGAGGCTTTTATAAAGCATGTTTCAACCAGGAGATGGGCTGAGTCCCCTTGCCTGTGTTTGGCTGGCAGAGAGCAGCATCTGCTAGCACTGAGGACGCATTCGCATTTGCTTCTCTGAGCCGTGCCAGACATGGTTTGCATCAAACACTCCCTCTCAGAACTGAAATCACCCGGGGCATCGCCTGCGGAGGGCTTTCGGGTCTCTCCTTCTCCCTCCGAACGCTGAGAGGCAACACAGCGTTCGTTGTGCTGCTGTCACATCCACACACGAGGATGCACAGCCCCTGCAGCTACACCCTCAACGCGGGAGGCAAAACAGACTGAGCCCGAGCTAATGAATTCACCGAGCACGCAGGCTCTGAAATGAGGCAATTCGGATTATTCACATGCTCTGTTTAGTGTATAATCAACAGCCCCGCTCAGATCCCCTGATGGAAGCATTTGCTGATCAGAAAGCAGCTCATTAGCAAAGCAGTGGGAATAACTAGGCCAGACGCATTTACCACTCCGGCCTTGTCTGCAACTGGCAAATCCTGCCAGAGTTTCCCACCGTTGCAGCTGCGCTCTGCCCTGAAAGGTTCAGGTGCTTCACAGTGTCTGGCCCTCACTCTCCGCAGGGGCGGCTCCAGGCACCAGCGCACCAAGTGCACGCCTGGGGCGGCAAGCCGTAGGGGGCGGCCTGCCAGTCACCGTGAGGGCAGCAGTCAGGCCACCTTTGGTGACACGCCTGCGGGAGGTCTGTCAGTCCCGCGCCTTCGGCGTACCCACCGCCAAATTGCTGCCGAAGCCGCGGGACCGGCAGACTTCCTGCAGGCGTGCCGCTGAATCCGCGTTACCAGCGGACCTCCCGCAGGCGCGCCACCGAAAGCCGCCTGACTGCCGTGCTTGGGGCGGCCAAATACATAGAGCCGGCCCTGACTGTCCGTCTGGGAAGCTCAGCCCTTAAAGGCAGAGAATGGATGCTTTCAGTGCGCAATCAGCTGGCTCTGGGCCACTCCCCAAAGCAGCACCAGCTGGGCATGGCGAGGCCTTCCTGCTCTCCAGCTAATCCCAGTTTCTGGAATGGCCCGTAAGGGCTGTGGAGAGCCAGACTCCAGTTAATGCAACCGGGCCCTGGCAAAGCCCAGAACCCCCTCGGACCCTGCACTGGGCCGAGCCCTGGCTCACAGCTCAATTCCATCCACTCCGGCCCTCGGGAGGACCCTGGCATCAATTGCCCTGCCCTCGCATCCCTGATGTTTGCATGCAGAGAGCCGGACTGCATCTCCCCACCCATCTTGGACAGAGGCTGGTGAGAGTTCTGGCTCCCAAGAGAGCTCGCCCATTGCATAGCCCATCAGCGGGGACTCTCTGAAGGATGGAAGAGAGACACTCGACAGCATTCACTCACATCGCTTGTTTCTTTCCAGGGACTGGCAGTCACAGTTAGCACAGCATGATGCTGATGCGGCCGTGGCTGGAGGACTGCTGGGATGTTTAAAAAGGGCTGGCAAAAGATAATCTCGGGTATGTGAATAATTCAGATGTTTTCCATTCTTCTTCAACTGGTAACCACGCTACACACCTTTATGCGCCATGGAGAAAGGGTCCGTTCCCAGGCAACTTATCAGCCCACTGGAAAGCCCAGAAAAATAAATAGCGGCTGTCAACAATAGACCCTCACTTCTCCTAACTCTCGCTGGTCCAAATCCAAAACAAGCGGGAAGGATTTGAAAGTCTTATCCCTCGAGCTTGAAATGACCTCAGAGAAGGGAAATAGGGGGACAAATTGGCAGGTAAACGTAACTGGAAAACATCTAGTAGTAGGAAAACCTCTCTCTCGAAACCTATCCCAGCTTGTCTATAGTAGCACTCCCACCAGTGAAGCTGTAATGATATTTACTTGCAGTATAACGTTCAGTCCTGGGTGCTGTCTTGACTTCCAGATGGAAATGGATACTGGTAAACAAGGGAGACAGAGCTGGAGCTCAAGCTGTGTAGAAGCCTATTTGTGTCTGTAGTTGTCGCTGTTTTCTTTAATAAATGCCTCCTGTTTAAGACAACTGTGATTCCATAGAGCAGGAGGGAATTTTGGGGGGGGAGGAGTCTGTTGTAGACACCCCTGTATGTACAGATATAGCACGTTCTAGCTAGCATGGGACTCCCGATCATGCTGCTAAGACAAGCCATGCTAGAACTGGGTCAGCAACAACCGAGTCCGCTGGCTTAAGTTCGAGTGAGGAGAGGGAGCTCGTGAAGCAATGACCCCTACAGCGCCTCCTGCTTCTTCCTTTCCCATTTGTCAGACTGCCACGGAAGATGCTGGTATTAGATTATCATCATTACCTGGAAGCCTCATCATTCTCAACTGCCAGCATCCCTTTGAATGATGAGATTTCACTGCCAGCCCCAGCAGGGACTCTAATGTATGTCTCTTCCCCATGTGCTGATTTAAATTCATCCCCGTACAGCCCGGGGGGATTCTGTTAAGCCCAGGTCTATAGCTACTGTGTAAACAGAAAGAGTTCAGAGAAGAAGTTGCCATTTAACAATGTCTCAGCAGCTGGAGTGTTGCTTATTACTCTCATTGGCATGGGCTGGCTGTTCCCGTGAGCTCTGTTTGCCCATTGTCACTCACGGGCAAATTAATCCAAATGAATGTTTAAAGCGGATTAGTGCAGCTGCATTCAACCCCTGGGCGGACGCCAGAATTCAAGTGACCTTAATTTGATGTAGCTGAATTCACTGCCAAAGAGAATTCCACTTTAAATTCACACCCTTCGTTCATTCGGATTGATTTTCCTGATTGTTGCCCTGTAGAGAAGCCTGTAGTGTAGACTAAACTCTTGGGGGGCAGGGCCTGGCTTTGTAATGTGTCTGCACAGCACCCAGCACAATATATTCTTCTATAGCCTTTTCATCAGTAGACCTCAAAGCGCTTGTCAGAGGATGTCAGTATCATTATCTCCATTTTACAGATGGGGAAACTGAGGCCTGGAGCGGTGAAGTGACTTGCCCAAGGCAGGCCAGTGGCAGAGCCAGGATGTGAATTCAGATTGTCCCAATCCAGTGCTCTAGCCACTAAGCCACGGTGTGAGACATGATTAGGTGCTTCCATAATAATTATAATAGCCGGATGTAGCAGCTTGGTACAAGCTATGCGAGCTCGATGGCCCCTTTGCACTATAGGACACTAAGAATCCCTTGTTCAGGAGGGCAAGATTCTTGTGACTATCACTCGATTGTGGGTGAAGTTTTCCCCCCTACACAGAGAGCCACAACTGACTCTCAGTGGGAATGGCCTGGAGATTGTATGGCAGGAACAACAAAGCTAAGGTTTCTCTGGGAGAGAGCACAGTGGACCAGGAGACCACCTCCATTTAAAGTCCCAGCGCATCAAGAATCCCACTGTTAGCCAACACACATGTGTTAGGCATAGTATTAATACAAGCGTTGGGAAGTTACGTTCACTGAATGTATTATTCTCGTCCCACAATTCTGTCCACTCACATCAAGTATGATAACCCCTGGCATTAGCTGAAATAAGTTTGGCTTAAGCAAATAGGAAAACTGTCAGGATCAGGAGATATCAGTGTTTTACCATAGCGACAGCTGGGAGTTATTCTCACAGGCTAATGCTGGAATGTCCCAAAGAAAAGGACAAGATATATTAATGTTCTACCCTGCTACAGACCTCGGAGGTGCCTTCACGCCCTTTGTCACCTGGAACGGATGTGCCCAGAACAAAGAGAGAAACGGGACCATCGTGTACCAGAAAAACAAGGTTGAGAGTGGATTGGTTCAATCTCGTTTCCGATGATGTACATGGTACCTTTCACTTGCAAACAAGTCGGGTCTGAAAAGACAGCAGTAGGGGTGTACCTTTGGGAGCACACCTTGTGCATAAGGTGAACGTAACAACGCTCGCACGAGACGGCTTCCTGGAGATTGGAACATTGAACCTGTATTGTGAATGGCTCAGAGTAATAAACCTGACTGAGTCCGGTTATTTGGTCTCTTGTCTAGATTTCAAAACAAACTGAAGTGTGGTCAAGCAACGGGCGATCCGACTGATCATCCCCCAAAGCAGAACAAGCGACGTAAGCCCAACCTACCAGCAGGAAGGGGAACCCCGTCTGTGCCCACGCCGGACTGGCAGCTCCCCGACAGGAGCAGCTTCCGCCACAGGTCTCGACTACATCAATCCATCCAGCCTCTATAAATACAATGTGTTACCTAACATCTTCCCGGCCTCTGATTACGAGCAGACGGTTTCAGCTCATTAGTAGTTGCCGTCTGTAAATCTAATTAGCACATGGGGCGGAGCAGATCGACAGACCCAGCTGGCAGGATTTTCCCCCCCAGAGAATTCAGAGGCATTCTGGTTGCTCCGGCTAGCGCGGCCACTGGCCCAGCTCCCCACATAAGGAAAATGCTTCTTTAGCTGCATGCATTAATTTATCTTTCCGAGAGGTAGGCCGAAGAGTAAGCACTTCAGAAATACATCTGCTTGCGGCTGGCTTAGCTAACCCTACAGGGAGGAATCCCAGCTGTGTGGGGCTGCCTGTCAGAAAGGCCGGGGCCGGGGCCGGGGCCAGTCCATGCTGGCCTTTAATGAGCCTGCCTCCTTTACAAAGCTGCCTACTTCGGTAACCCCCGTCACAGAAGAAACAGGACGGGAAACTCCCCCTTCTCCACTGCCCAGCCGGACTCACCTGGCTCTTTTAAGTTTCTCCCGGCTCACGCATCATCCTCACTATCGGAGAAACCCAACTGCCAGGAGATTGGCAATTCCCAGTTCTTGGGTCCCAGGAGACCTACGGCTAGGGTACCCCATAGCCAAGCAGGTCATTTAGTGATGTTGAATAGTGACCTAATATAGGACCTGCCCCTCACCCCCCTAAAGTCCTCATGCCCCAAACTTGTCCTCAGCTCAGCCCCCTCCAGCATCCTATGGGTTTTCTGAGCTCCCGCAGCCCTACTGCGCCTCCTTGTCTCTCCCACCATTTGCAGCAGCGAGTGAATTACGGTCATCGACCCACTAGGCGGCTCCAAGCACGTGCCTCCCCTTCTCAGAGAACGATCGGGAAATTTTGGCTGTGTCTCATATGCGAATATATACGGTATTTTAACCATGGGACGCGGTGTCCTCTCCAGAAGGCTTGGCCGGGCGAAGTGTCTTGTCTTCTCCTCTCCCTCCCGGCCAAGGAATCCAGTTCCTTGGAGAGAGAGCCAGCGGCTGGAGGGGAGCAGCTAATTCCTTTCCCGACGGCTCAGTCCGGCAGCACCAGGCCGTGCTGGAAGTCCGGGGTCCTACAGATCTGGGTGACCAGCTGCCTTTAAAAAGCCGCGCTCACAAATCTAGGAGCGCGCCTGGTTCACCAGCCAGGCGTCCCATGCCCAGGAGTGACACGGGCTGAGCGTGGGTCGGCTTGGCCCAACACAGCATGCGCCAGGTGTGTATGGGGAGGGGACAATACTGCGGCAGCGTTCAGAATCCAGTCCCCCTCTGTCCCCCCAGGATCGCTGGGGGCCCGGTTTAGCAGTTAGATCCGGGGCTAGAGTCCTCGCTGCGAGGAAACACGTCGAAGGGAGGGGCAGGAGAAAGGCGTCCTGGCTGCTGGAAACTTCCTCCCAATCCCAGGCTTGGTCGGTGAGTGATACACCTTGGACGAGGGTCAGCCAGGACACAACCTGGGACTGACTGCCTGCGCTAGAAGCCTAAAGCCAAGGCCTGTGGGTGAGATTGTGAAAGGTCTTTGGGTGTCTAACGCCCACTGGGGGTCAGGTGCTGACATTCCTTTTGACGCCCAACTAAATCCACTGGCCTAGCAGCAGAAATCGACGCCAACTTCTCCCAGGGACCAGCTGCTGGGGGCCTGAATTGGTGACACATTCCCGGCCTGCCAGGACCATGGGGCACAGCGAGTGGCCCCAGAACCTCCCTCGGGAAAGGGATACCCCTGCCGTAGGGCCAGAGCAAGGCAGGCAGAGCCTGGAGCAGCGGGCTAGAGGAGGCGGCGAGCGGCAGGGAGAGGGCACAGTCCTCGTGTGTCCCCCGCCCCGAGCCTGCAGTGCATAGAGCCAACGAGCTGTGGGCTGGGAGCCTCCGATCTGTGAATTAATGCCATACAGAGATGGCAGCGGCCTTCTGCTCCTGTCGGTGCCCAGCCGGGGAAGCTGGATCCCGCCGGAGCAGAGGTGTGACCTTGCACCAGGGGTACTGCAGTGGCCCTGTAACCCAGCAAGAGCAGGGAGTCGGCTGGGAGCAGTGTCTCCTCCCTAGTCCCATTGCTAGGAGCGGAGAGGGGATCAGCCTAGGTAGGGTTGCCAATCTTCTAAAATTGCACAAAACCAAACATCCTTGCCCCGCCCCCTTCCCTGAGGCCCCGCCCCTTCCCTGAGGCTCCGCCCTCCACTCACGCCATTCCCCCTCCCTCTGTCACTTCCTCTCCCCCACTCTCCCTTGTAACCCTTCTGCCAGATGGAGCCAGCAGCAACCAGGGCCGGATTCAATATCTAGGGGTTCCTTTCCGTCGATCCAACACAGAACCGGCTCGAGCCCCCACCCAGGAACCTGGAAAAATTACACACCACCCCTGGGCGCCTCTGAGAGGCGATACTGCCCCACTCGCAAGCACAGAGTTCGAGTGGAGAAAAGACACTTTTAATAAAAGGAGGGAAGTAACTCAGCGTTAATTTGGGAAAACGCCACAAACAGGGTTCATAAACATAACCCTTGAGTAAAAGACCCCACCCCCAAGTAGGTTGGGCAGTGTCTTTTTCCCCTCGGGGTCTTAAGTCCAGCCACCCAAAAGTCCCTTTCACATGCCCGACCCTTCTCCGAACCCCACTCACAGTTGCTGTCCTTGGTCAGTGCAGCCCTAGAGTTCGGAGGAGCAGCTGCAGAGTTCACCTCCCACCCTGGGTGGCGGGTAAAGAGGCTTCTTATTCGCTCCCCCGTTCACGGCGCCCCTTCACCAGCCACCCTGCTGGCCGCTCGCCACAGCCTCTTCGCCACCACCCTGCTGGCGGTCAGTCACCTTCTGCCTCTCTGCTGTGACCTCTACACATCCGTCTCTCAGTGATTTTCAGCTCTTTTGCAGGCTAGGCAGAAACACTGCCCCACCTCAAGTGATTTCAGCTCTCACTGATTTTAAACTCCCAGCAGGAAGGCTAAAAACACAGTCCTACCACAACTGGTTTCAACTCTGATTGAGCAGTTAAAATAACAAAAGAGACTCCTTACAGACCCTATTTAACTCTCTTCTTTAAACACTGGGGAAGAACAGGTTAAACCAGTCTAGAAAGGACTCCAAAAGAGGTTGTGCAGCTACCTAACTTGGAGAATTTTTTCACTTCAAGGTCCCAGAAACAAAGGCAAGGTTTTCATCTCAAGGCCAAAAGACCAAAAACATCGAGACACTTGATCACGGCCTTGGATAGACCAAGAGACTACCTACACTTGAGTACACTGAAACACTGTCCCCACCCCACTACACTTGGACCACAGCTCAAAGAGCCAGGAAGCTCACAGGGCTCTGACATTCGAACCTCTGCTCATCAATGTTCTTTCAACTGAGGGTGGCCCCCATCATTTGGGACAGGGTAAGCACCGTCCTGCTTTCCTGTATTCCTACAATAATGACAACATGGGTAACCGTATTTCACTACCCCGGCATTCAGTACTAAGGTGATTTGTACCCAGCACCAGCCAAAGTTGATCCTTTGACACAGCTGTAAATGATGAATATGTAAGCAGAGCAGGAGCAAACTGTATTTACATAAACACACCTATAGTCTTGTCCCCTCCCAGCTTGCTGTCGGGGAAGCATTCATTCAGACCCTGCTTACATCCTCACTCACTCATTTTCAACCGAGCTGGGGCAGAGGATTGGTGTGCGGGATGGGGTGAGGGCATCAGCTGGGGGTGCGGGCTCTGGGGTGGGGCCGATGAGGGGTTTGGGGTGCAGGAAGGGGCTCTGGGCTGAGGCAGGGGGTTGGGGTGCGGGAGGAGTTTTAGGGTGTAGGCTCCGGGCGGCATTCACCTTGGGCGGCTTGCTGGAAGCGGCAACGTGTCCCTCAGCTCCAAGGCGGAGGCACGGCCAGACGGCTCTGCGCACTGCCTCCGCCAGCAGGCACCACCCCCGCATCTCCCATTGGCTGAGGGACATGATGCCACTTCTGGGGAGCTGCGTGGAGCCAGGTGGAGAGCCTGCCAGCCCCCGCCAACCGGACTTTTAATGGCCTAGTCTGGTGCTGACTGGAGCCGCGAGGGTCCCTTTTCGACCAGGTGTGCCAATCAAAAACCAGACACCTGGCAACCCTACCTTGGGCTTGTGGGGTGGGCAGGACTCCGCAGCTTGCAGGCAGCAGGAATGCTGGGGGTGGCGCTCAGCTTAGAGAACAGCAAAGATTGGGTTTTTAAAGGGCGTTTTTAAGACGTCAGCCCAGTTGCAAAGGGCCTGTCCCTGCTCTGTAGCTGGCCGTACAGCTCCCACACCGGTACCTATGACAGCCCTGGTGAGGACGGCACTGGGAGGGCAGCTGCAACACCTGCCCCCCCCCTTTAAAACGGAGCCCTGCGGACAGAGGCCTTTCTGAGACGTGCTCAGAGCTGCCATTTGTGAAACGCTCGGGGCACGTTTGTGGATGGGCACCGAGCTTTCACAAGCTGCCCCGGCACCTGAATCACCACTGCCAACACCCAGCTTCTTTAGAGCAGACAGGCTGGGCTCCCTATGTGACCATGGGCAGCTCACGCCACTGCTCAGTGCCTCGGTTTCCCCACCTGGACAACAGACCTTCCCTCAAACGGGGAGGTGCAGGGGCTGATCAAGGACTGAATCAAAGCACACGAATGATCTGCAGGGACATGGAGGGAGGTGATGTTCATGGGCCAGAGCACCAGTCCTTGTGCACCACAGGTAGCTGTGGGCGCCCATCAGAGCATCAGGGTCCTGGCTACAACCAGCAGGGCATCCTGGGAGCTCGCGGGGTCAGTGAGTCTCTGGGAGAAGGAGAACTGGGTCTGAATCTACCGGGTGTTCATGTACCAGAGCTGAGATTGCATTGCTCAGCAGGGAGACCCTGCCCTTTCTACCAGCCTAGAGATTCCTACCACACACTCAGCCCCTTAAACCACATGCCTGGCCTGTCACATGAGGCTTGTACAATGGGATCTGCTCAGGGGTTTGCACGTTAATATGATTTATTATCTGCATTATACCACTTCCCCCAGTGCAAATCGGCCCTGTTGGACCAAAAATCCAGAATTACCCACCGACCCTGTGCCTTTCTACAGCCTGGCCCATGTGGTTATCTCCTGCCTTTCGGGCAGCAGCTGAGAGTTTTTTTCACACATCTCCACTGCATCAACCACAAGGGGGAGCTGCTGGTGTTGTTTATACGGCTGTTAATGAACCCGCTGGGGTAAGTGCGCACTGCTGCCCTCTGCTGGACACAGTCAGATAACGTTAGCACAATAGCACTTAGAGCGGTGGTTTTCAATCGGTGGTCCACAGACCCCTGGGGGTTCGCAGACTACGGCTAAGATTTCCAAAGGGGTCCGCACCTCCATTCAAAATGTTTTCGGGGTCTGCAAATGAAAAAAGGCTGAAAACCCCTGAGCTAGAGGGCTGAAGGCCAGACACTGGACAGTGAGAGACAAACTGTGCCCCAAAGAACTGACCATGTAAATAGACGAGACAGAGTCTGGGAGCCATCAGAAACTACAATTGTACGGGGAAGCCTGGACAGAAGAGGCAACTAGCCCGAGATGGCAGCACAACCTAGATCTTTTAAGGCCCAATCCGGTGCCACCTACCAGACCACCCTTCCTCTCTAATGACAGCGGTGATGCGATCGCATGGCCGCAGCTGGCAGACCAGTGCCACTGGCCAGGAGCAGCAGAAGCACCCTAAAAGTGTGGGGGGGGCCCACAGGCACCTGAACCCTGGCCCCGCCCCCTGCATCACACACACACCCCGAGTTCCCCCCACCGCATCTTCTCCCCAAGACCCCATCCCCACACTGCATCTTCTCCCAAGGCCCCAATCCCACGCCGCCTCTTCCCCCCAAACCCTCCCCCCCACTCGCTCCTCTCCACCCCTCCTCCCCCCATCGCTCGCCTTTACGTCTGGTAAAAAGTGGGGGGGAGGGGCATGGTCCCCTGAGCCCCCGTTCCAGTGCCCCTGCCACCAGCGGCCCAGGAAAGAGCACTGAAGGCCCTGCGTTCTGTGCCCCGGTGCTGCGGGAGAATGGGAGGCCGTTATAACAGGATTCATTGTGAGATTGCCAAACCGGATCTACAACCATCCCGTTCCCACTCGCAGCTGTGCAGCCAGAGCAAACGATGCAGAAACCCCCCCCCCCCCCCAAGCCTAAGTGACGTACGGCTCAAGCGAAAGCCCCAAAGATGCCTTTCTTTAACTGGCTGATTGTCCTACCTAGAAGGGCTCGGGTTGTCTTGGCCTATCTGAGCGCCGGCGGGTTCGTTCCTGACTGACACAGCTTCCCTCGGCAGATCCATGCGCGGCCAGCCCGTGTGGAGTCGGGTTTGTGTCAAAGCTCCGGAAACCACATCAGAAGCTCTGCCGGCCACATTAAAGGGGGGCTGAAAAGACACGTGGCAGGAGCATGAAACGCAGCCACGGGGACATTTTTACTCTGATGGGGGGTTTCTCCCTCCTCCCTCCATCTTGAATAAATGTACCCTTCCTTTCCCGGGCCTGGTCTTCCTTGGCCACCCCCGGGATGGTGTGATCCCAGGACGTTGGCACGGTGCGGACACGTCAGCTGGCTACTGAATAAAAAGCACAGTAGGGACCTGGCACGTGGGATTGGGAGCCCCTGCCGGCTGCTGGATGAAATCAGACCCGCTGGCGAGTTTATGGTGATGCTGCCCCTGGTGGGAGCTTTCTTGCAAGGCTAAAAGCCTTAAAACGAGCAAGACACTTCCGCGTCTCACCCATGAATGACTTATTGGGAGATCTTGGGGGCAGGGACTCTCTTTTTGTTTGTACAGCGCCTAGCACCATAGGGTCTCGGTCCAAGACTGGGGCTCGTGGTCATAATTGCAACGCACTATGACTATAGCAGTAGCACCTGAAGGCCTGGTCATGATCAGTGGGGTGATTTGGGGCATTTGAGTGCACAGTTCCCCTAGAAATGAACAGGGCAGTGCCCCAGTTGTTCTGACGACTCCGAGATGGTACAGTCTCCCCCGCCCCCTGATGGATCGTTTGGCATTTCCCCATTAGATTCGATCCAATTATTATTTTTAATTCAATGAATTTGATTTGATTATTTGAGTCTCCCTGCCCCAGGTCTATTCTCCCACTATCCTCTGTGAGTCTGCCACACACCCACCGCTGCCACCATCTGCAAACAAGATCAGTGCCTGCTCCACCAGGCCACCACCTCCTGCTCCTTCCTCTAGAGAGCCCTCAGGGTCGGCCTCTGATTGCAACGCCAGCCGCAAATGCACAGGCACCGTAAATCACCTTTTAAGACCCAACCCATTTGTCTAGTTCAAACAGGAATTCGTTCAGGGAAGTCCCACGGGCCCATTATACAGGAGGACGGACTGCACAGTGGTCCCTTTCTAGGCCTTATAAGCTAGGTCTCACGGCACCTGTTTCTCCTGGCTCAAGCCTGTCCGTGCAGTGGCTCTGGATTGACACCCCAAGCAGTAACCCGCTGACAGTCCCTGGGAGATGTTGAAGGGTCTGTGCTGCTAACACACCGGGGTGATAGCAACATGCCCCACGGGGTTAAGTCCAATGAGCAAGAAGAGATTGGACACTCAAGATAAATCCAGGAGTCCTGTTCTCCCCCTGGCAGGAACTGAGCAATTCCCATGGACACCAGTAGGAGGTGCTGATGTCCTGCTGTGGAAGAACTGGGTCCAGCTGTGAGCAGGAGGTGGGGGAAACAAGCCCAGCACAAGATGCTCTCTCATGCTGTAGTGCCCAGGGCTCGTGCACCGGCTGGCTCTGTGCGCTGGGCATTACAGGCCAACATGGGCAGAGCCGGCCGTTAAGGGAGGCTACAGGCCCAGCGGAGCAAGGGCCAGTCCCCGGAGACCGGATCTGGGGCGAGCACTGCGCAGAGACCCCAAGGAGATGGTCTGTAAATGGGTACAAACATCCCCCCAAAGAAAGGATCCAGCCGAAACCCACGTGCCCAACCTTCCCAGGGTTCAGCGCTGGATTCAATGCTGCCAGGGGGTGGTTACACCGACGCTCAACTGGCAGGCCGGGCAGCTCCAACCAGCCATCCCGGATGGGCCCCTCACGAATGGCCAGGGCCGGCTCCAGCTTTTTTGCCGCCCCACGCGGCGAAGTGGGGGGGGAAAAAGATAAAGCTCTACCGCGCCGCTTCAGTCTTCGGCGGCGGGTCCTTCCCTCCCGGAGGGACTGAGGGACCCGCCGCCGAATTGCCGCAGAAGACCCGGACTTGCCGCCCCTTTCCATTGGCTGCCCCAAGCACCTACTTCCTTTGCTGGTGCATGGAGCCGGCCCGGCGAATGGCTCGCTGAGAATGATGAATGGGGAGTTGATTCCTAGGCCTGAAGGTCCCCAGGCAAACCCCAGCCATGGAGTCCGGTCCCTAGTTCTCCTCGGTGGGTTTCCTCTGGTCAGGAGAGGACAGCCCCACCTGGCCCTGCTCCCACATGGGGCTCCCATTCAGTGATACCTGCTCTGCTTCCACCTGCCTCATGGGTCGGGGTGCTCTGAGGTCAGCTCTGCCCCACCCTGTAGGTCATTGTGACATCACAACTAGCCAGGGTCACCTGCAAAGGCAGCTCGGTACCTGTATCACTACCCCTCAGATACACGGCTTGTAGCAACAAGCTCAGAGCAAAACAGACCCCTTGGAAAGACTCCCTCCTCCTACTGCTAGCGTTCAAGAACACACCCCTTCCACCCCATTGCTCTTGTGCTTGGTACCCCTGCCTGTGAAGTCAGGGTGACCACTCTCTCCCGGCCATGCCCAGCACAATTCCCGCGCCCTGGCAGGGTTATATGAATAATTGATTATTATTTATAGCATCAAAACAAATTCCAGCTAAAGCAACAAAATCCAGCAGGTGAAATGATGGGTAAGCAACATTATAATTCATGTAAATGAAGCTGGCCTGGGCTGGCTTTTCACCTTCTCCCCTATAGAGGGAGCAGAGTTCCACCTCTCTAAATTCTCCACCACTAGGGCTTACAGACAGACAGACAGTTTGAACGTATCGGTTTTCCTCTTGCCTTCCAGGGGGTCTAGAATTAGACCTGCCGAACCCTGCCTGAATCATAGAATAGCAGGGTTGGAAGGGACCTCAGGAGGTCATCTAGTCCAACCCCCTGCTCTTTGACTCTTCCAAAAGGATGGGACCTCACCACTTGAGCTGAAGGAGAATCTCCATCCGAAGTACAGGGCCCATGAGACACAGTCGAGCAGTTCTGATTCCATCCAGCGGTGCCCTAGGCATCTCGTTCTCGTGTGTTAGAGCCATGCAGCCACAAGCCAGCTTCAGCCGTGATAAGATGCCTCGAGGCTGCAGCCCGCCCTTGGGTTTGGCTCCTTGGCATGCTCAACTCTCCCCCCAGACGTCCCCCATTCCATCGGCTCCGAGTTTCCTGGGTAGACGTGGGGTTAATCCCATGGCTGGCTGCAGCTCCCTGCCTGAGAAGGGCTCTCAACCACTGGGGCCTGGATTGTTTGCCCTGCCATGGTTCCACTGCAGCGACCTCTGGGCTGTAACCAGCTGTCCCAGTCTCCTTAGCTGTGACCTATGGGGCCCCCCAAGCCCTCGAATGTGGTACCAGAGCACCACCTAGTGGTACAATTCAGGTAGCGCTTTTACCACCAGAAGGCAATTTTTAAGTACAAAAGAATTTAAAAAAAAAGAACAGGAGGACTTGTGGCACCTTAGAGACTAACAAATTTATTAGAGCATAATAAATGCTCTAATAATAATGCAATAATAATAAAAGCATATGCATCCGAAGAAGTGGGCTGTAGTCCACGAAAGCTTATGCTCTAATAAATTTGTTGGTCTCTAAGGTGCCACAAGTACTCCTGTTCTTTTTTTTGCGGATACAGACTAACACGGCTGCTACTCTGAAAGAATTTTAAGTCCTTTTGGTGGGCGAGGGAACGACCGGCTGGGGTCCTCCCAAATCTCCTCCCCCATCCTCCCTAGTCTAGGATTTGGGAGACCTGGGACTGTCTCCCAGGGGCTGAGCTTAGCTGAACATGGTCAATAACAGCTGTGGAAAGCCAACAGCTTCGGGGGGGAGGGGTGCCCCCATGTTTTAGTTCTTGTTCCTGCCAGAAGTTCAAATGCGGCATATCAATTCTGCACATGCACGTACGCTCCCCTGGGGCTCCTCTCTGGGGCGACTGCCCCTTCTCCATCTGTGGAATGGCGTCCACCCGGTTCCCCATCAGCTCTGTGTTCTTGGGGAACCAGGCCACAGTATCCAACTTGTCTGACTCATGAAAGACCTTCCCCCCACCCAGCCTCTGCTTGAACCAAAGCCAATCAGAAGAAAGACTTACAAAAAACAATGGAAAGGCCGTGGGGGAGACACCTAGACCCCTCTGGACAAGGGGGACAGGTTTAAGGAAGCTCCCCTTGCCTCATTTGCATCAAGGATGGGACAGGGAGGCATCCCCATTAGCATACAGAATGGAGAACAGAGATTCCAAGGCAAGAACCGCAGGGAACTCTGGGACTAGAAAAGCAGGGAAGCACTGCATGATGGGGGATCTCTGCTCCAGATGTTAATGAACTCACACCTGCACACACCCAGCTCAGCAGTTATCAGACCAATTTTAGTAATAAATCCTTTATTGGTATCCACAATCCTGAAGCTGCTTAATTGCATTGTGAGCTCCCTCCAAGGAACACCGCCCATAGCCAGGAATGAGCAGCTCCCATTGTCTAGCCTGAACAAAACAACTTTGGTATCCTCCCTTGAGCCATCAGTTTACCCATAAATAAATCTAGTGTTCTCCCTTGAACCATTGTTGTTTCCCTACAAAAACCCCTACCCACGCTCAAGTAAGTGCTCTGATGCCTGGGTCCAAAATCTGCATCAGTTCCACTGGGACTTCATCTTCTCCTGACTGATCGTGCTGGGGGCTCTGCCTGTCTCCAGCACTTGGGACCCTCACCTACCATCACCACCTGGGACCCTCGATCGATTCAAGCTTCATAGAATCATAGAACTGGAAGGGACCTCGAGAGGTCATCTAGTCCAGTTCCCTGCACTCAAGGCAGGACTAAGTATTATCTAGACCATCCCAGACAGGTGTTTGTCCAACCTGCTTTTAAAAATCTCCAATGATGGAGATTCCACAACTGCCCTAGACAATTTATTCCAGTGCTTAACCACGCTGACAGTTAGGAAGTTTTTCCTAATGGCCAAGCTAAACTGCCCTTGCTGCAATTTAAGCCCATTGCTTCTTGTCCTAGCCTCAGAGGCTAAGAACAATTTTTCTCCCTCCTCCTTGTAACAACCTTTTATGTACTTGAAAACTGGTATCATGTCCCCTCTCAGTCTTCTCTTCTCCAGACTAAACAAACCCAGTTTTTTCAATCTTCCCTCGTAGGTCATGTTTTCTAGACCTTTTATCCATTTTTGTTGCTCTTCTCTGGACTATCTCCAATTTGTCCACATCTTTCCTGAAATGTGGCGCCCAGAACTGGACACAATACTCCAGCTGCAGCCAATCAGCGCGGAGTAGAGCGGAAGAATTACTTCTTGTGTCTTGTTTACAACACTCCTGCTAATACATCCCAGAATGATATTTGCTTTTTTTGCAACAGCGTTACACCGTTGACTCATATTTAGCTTGTGATCCACTATGACCCCAGATCCCTTTCCGCAGTACTCCTTCCTAGGCCGTCATTTCCCATTTTGTATGTGTGCATCTGATTATTCCTTCCTATGTGGAGTACTTTCCATTTGTCCTTATTGAATTTCATCCTATTTACTTCGCACCGTTTCTCCAGTTTGTCCAGATCATTTTGAATTTTAATCCTATCCTCCAAAGCACTTGCAACCCCTCCCAGCTTGGTATCGTCCGCAAACTTGATCAGTGTCCTCTCTGTGCCATTAGCTAAATCATTGCTGAAGATCTTGAGCAGAACCAGACCCAGAACCCAGGACCCACTTCACGGAGTGGTGGGAACCCAGATCTCTCTCTCTCAGTGTAGCCTTCTGACCCTGACTTGTGTGATCAGTTCTAGTTTTCTAAACCTGACTTTTATAATCAAATGTAAGTTAGATTGAATATTATCACTGCTTTGTTTGTTTGGCTCCCCTTGTACTGTTATTACCGGGCAATAAATAACTTTCATGGTTAAGCTGGTTGCTTCCCTCCCTCTCTCTCTCTCTCCCTTTTGTGTTTTTGGCTTCCCCATTTGCTCTGCACAACGCTCGTCGTACCTAAGCTAAAGATCCAAAAATCCTGTGGGGTTCGCTCATCCAGTGGGTTACTGCCAGAACAACTGTAACGTGACAGTGGGGATAGGGACGTGCTGAACCTGGGGCATATAAGGGGTCAGCTTGGGAGTGCTGTTCGACTCGGTCCGCTCAGACGCGCTCTGTTAATGTGTGTGCGTCTGATTCTGGGGCTGGAGGAACCCAGCCTCGTGCGCTTACGAGATGCGGGAACTCAACTCCAAGGAAATCCACCTTAGCAGCCTCCCTCAGAGACTGCCACAAAGTCAGCTTGCAACATCACCGGCGCTGAGCGCTGCAAAGTGCTGCGTTCCCCTCCCCACCTCCATCCCTGACTCTTCCAGAGACGCTTGCTGCTCAGCCCCGATCCTCACCCCCCCGCCCGTCCCCGGTGCCTGACCCAGATCCTCACCCCCCTGCCCGACCCTGGTGCCTGGCCCTGATCCTCACCCCCCTGCCCGACCCTGGTGCCTGGCCCTGATCCTCACCCCCCTGCCCGACCCCGGTGCCTGACCCAGATCCTCACCCCTCTGCCCGACCCTGGTGCCTGGCCCTGATCCTCACCCCCTGCCCGACCCCGGTGCCTGACCCTGATCCTCACCCCCACGCCCGTCCCCGGTGCCTGACCCCGATCCTCACCCCCACCCCTGTCCCCGGTGCCTGACCCCGATCCTCACCCCCCTGCCCGATCCCGGTGCCTGGCCCCGATCCTCACCCCTGCGCCCGTCCCTGGTGCCTGACCCCGATCCTCACCCCCACGCCCGTCCCTGGTGCCTGACCCCGATCCTCACCCCCCTGCCCGACCCCGGTGCCTGGCCCTGATCCTCACCCCCTGCCCAACCCCGGTGCTTGACCCTGATCCTCACCCCCCCGCCCGTCCCCGGTGCCTGACCCAGATCCTCACCCCCCTGCCCGACCCTGGTGCCTGGCCCTGATCCTCACCCCCCTGCCCGACCCCGGTGCCTGACCCCGATCCTCACCCCCCCGCCCGTCCCCGGTGCCTGACCCAGATCCTCACCCCCCTGCCCGACCCTGGTGCCTGACCCCGATCCTCACCCCCCTGCCCGACCCTGGTGCCTGACCCCGATCCTCACCCCCCTGCCCGACCCTGGTGCCTGGCCCTGATCCTCACCCCCCTGCCCGACCCCGGTGCCTGACCCCGATCCTCACTCCCCCGCCCGTCCCCGGTGCCTGACCCAGATCCTCACCCCCCTGCCCGACCCTGGTGCCTGGCCCTGATCCTCACCCCCCTGCCCGACCCCGGTGCCTGACCCCGATCCTCACCCCCACGCCCGTCCCTGGTGCCTGACCCCGATCCTCACCCCACCGCCCGTCCCCAGTGCCTGACCCCGATCCTCATCCCCCCGGCCGTCCCCGGTGCCTGACCCCGATCCTCATCCCCCTGCCCTACCCCGGTGCCTGGCCTCTATCCTCACACCCGTCCCCCAGTGCCTGGCCCTGATCCTCACACTCGTCCCCAGTGCCTGGCCCCGATCCTCACACTCGTCCCCAGTGCCTGGCCCCGATCCTCACCCCCACCTAGGTCCTGCAGACAGCTCCATTGGGAGGGAACCTGCAGCAGGGAGAAGCAGAGCTCCGTGTGGGAACACAAGTGACACAAGCAGTACATTGATAGAAGTACAGACTTCCCCCCGGAAGAGTAACCCTAATAAATGAGCGTACCCCAAAGTAACGGGCAGAGCTGGTAACAGCCCTCTCTGCAGGGCACATCCATGCAATAGTCCCACAGTCTCCTGCAAACTGCCCTGGCAATGACAATCTGCAATGTGCACAGGCTGCAGCAATTCCAGGCCTCTTCTCTGGTGGGCCGAGGGAGCCGGCAGGCTAGATCCAACAAGCTGGCAAAGTCCTAGGAACACGGCCCATACAGCAGAGCCATCCGGGGCTTGTGCTGCTCCACGGCTGAATCATCCAGTCTGGCTCCCATTCCTATTTATAAACTTGGGTTTCCATGGGCTCCACTCTCCAGGAGTGACTCTGGGTGCGTCCTGCCAGCCTGCTTGCCCACAATGGAAATCACCCAAGTAGCTAATTAGTATAGCTAGTGCCTCCCCCTGACCCCAGTTTCTGGATGACACTGGCCCATCCACGATCCTGCGACTGAAAGCTGAAGCGAGACAAATTCAGATGGAAATATGGTGTAAATTCTCAGGGGAGAGAGTAATTAGCCATTGGAACAATTTAGCCAGGGCCGTGGTGGATTCTCCATCACTGACCATTTTTTCAATCAAAATTGGATGGTTCTCTAAAAGCTCTGCTCTGGGAGTTGTTTGGGGCAGGTCTCTGGCCTGCGTTCTACTGGGGGTCAGACTAGCTGATCACAATGGTCCCTTCTGGTCTTGAAATCTAGGATCTCTGAATCCAGCAGAGCCACCCTGAAGGGACACACGCCCAGAACGTGAACGGTATTTAGGCAGCTCAATATCTTGGAGGATTTGAGCCAGACTCCCCAAAACATGACTTGTGTGTCCTCTCCACAGGGTCTTCCTTTACTTTACTCCAGCGTTTCTCAAAGTGGGCTCTGCGAGGGTACTCCAGGGGGTCCACGGGCCCCGCTGATCAACTCCTCCCCCTCCCTCCCAGCACCTCCTGCACGCCGCGGAACAGCTGTTTAGCAGCGTGCAGGAGGCGCTGGGAGGGAGGGGGAGGATCGGGGAGGGGGCGTGCTCAGGGGAGGGGGTGGAAAGAGGTGTGGAAAAGGAGGGGCAGGGGGAATGTGGGCGGGGCCTGGGGCTGAGCGGGGGGAGACCTGGGGGGTCCGCAATTTTTTTTTTTATCAAAATGGAGGTCCTGGGGTTGAGAACGGCTGCTTTACACCACTGCAATGCAAGCATGTGGGTTACATACGCATGCACACGCATGACCCTGCACACACGACACGCGTACCTGGGGAACCCATGCAAGCTCCTGCAGACAATCGCGCAAACATGCCCTCTCACACTCTCACAGGCATGCACACGGCAACACGCAGTCTGCATCACACACGCCTCCTGCAAACCACTGTCGATTTGAAAACGACGCTTACACATTTGCAATCAAACGACGGCTGGGGGCTCCTGGGTTGAACGCAACACAACTCCCATCATCCTGCCACCGCTAGCAAAGCTTCAGGAATTACAGTGGGCAGCAGAAAACCAGGCCCTCTAACCCCAGCTCTGTGGCCCAGATGCTGAAAGGGATCAAACCTAAAACCCCCTGGAGGATCTGGGCCCAAACACTTCAACCTCGCCGATCACTCAATGACAGATCGCAACGTCGCAAGACCCCAACAAAAAAACCTTCAAAACAAACTCCAACGAGAAACTGCAGAACTGGAATGAATTTGCAAACTGGACACCATTAAACTAGGCTTGAATAAAGACTGGGAGTGGATGGGTCATTACACAAAGTAAAACTGTTTTCCCCATGCTAATTTCCCCCCTTTGCTGTTACTCACACCTTCTTGTCAACGGTTGGAAATGGGCCATCCTGATTATCACTGCAAAAGTTTTTTTCTCCTGCTGATAATAGCTCACCTAATAGCTCACCTTAATTAATTACCCTCGTTACAGTGGGTATGGCAACACCCATTTTTTCATGTTCTCTGTGTATATATATCTCTTCCTACTGTATCTTCCACTCCATGCATCCGATGAAGTGGGTTGTAGCCCACGAAAGCTTCTGCCCAAATAACTTTGTTAGTCTCTAAGGTGCCACGAGCAGGAAGCAATACCTCCCTGCAGCCGCTAGGGGCCAGCAAGGACTAAAGAGAATCCTTCAACTACCCCTGTAACCTACTAAAAAAAAAAGTTTGTGAGAAGTGGACCATCCCCTAAGGGATTTGATTGGGCTGGAAGGGGGAAGTTTCTGATTGGAGGAGACAACTGCCACTTAGGCTCCCTTAAGAAGCTGGGCACAGCACCTGGTGAAAGGAAAGCAGGGTTGGGTCTGGGTCAGGTAGGACAGACTCCCAGCGCGACAGGAGCATCGCCTGGGTTGGGGTCTCGAGGTTGCTTTGGATTTTATTTCCCCCCCTCTGGATTTGATCACTAAGGTGAGCCCTGCATTGCTGGTGTGACCCCTCCTTCTGCAGGTGGGGGACTTCATTCACAGCGAGGTTCAGCTCTTGGCCCCAGGGAGGGGGAAGCCCTGAGAAGGGAGCGGGGCTGGGGGCTTTGAGAGCTGCTGCAGCCGGGCTGGGAAACTTCCCTCGGACTCTTTGAGCAACAGTCAAAGAGGAATTGATTTGTCTCGGCTTCCTCTTTCTCTCTGCCGCAGAGGGGAGCCGTTTGCGTCTTCCCTAGTGTTGAAAAGCCCCCCTGGAAGGTAACTGGGGCTCCCTGCTGGGTGAGGCACTGGTCTGCCCTAAAACTTCTCGCTCCGAGGTTTCAGAGTGGCGGCTGTGTTAGTCTGTATCAGCAAAAGGAACGAGGAGTCCCTGTGGCACCTTACAGACGAACCCATTTATTTGGGCTGTGCTAATCTCTCCGTTTTCTTTTCAGGAGCAAAGATGGGCTGCTTCAGTTTCCTCAAGGTTATGATGATCTTGTTTAACCTGGCCATATTTGTAAGTACCGGCCGCGTTTCAGGCTGTTTCTCTTCGTTGCGGGAGCTAGATTTCACTGCCAGCAAATGTCCAGAAACCCTGGCTCTGATTATTTTAAAAAAAGAATGAACCTGCCCTTGTTCTCTGCTGGCCCCGGGGAACTTCGGGATAAGCACTGTGACTGCCTCTCATGAAACCTATGGCAGGGCTGGGCTGGGACTCTGCCGGACCAGCGGTTTGCAATGCTTTCCAGAGTCCCTTTCTCGGAGTATGTATGAATTGTGTGTGTCTGCCCAGCGGGCAGGGCGGTGAGTGGCATCTCGTGTGGACGCACTCATGCCAGCCGCACCCTAGCGAGCTGGCTAGAATAGCAGCGAGCATGTCGCAGCGCGGACGCAGCCCGCCCTGTAGCATCGGCACGGCTAGTTTTAATGAGTTAATTAGAGTGCAGGCGGTAGGCCTGGCTCGTGGTCTCTGAACGCTGGGGGTTGACAATACTGTATAACGCTGGGTTTAAGTTTTAAAGGGTCCCAGCCAAGGTGATCGCGTTTCAGTCTAGGCTTGCTTGGCAAACTGGCTTGCTCCGAAGCTCTCGTGGTGGCTGTAGGGCTGTGATGCTGATAGATCGTGTCAGACCGTAAGCATTCTGTTTCTACGCTGGAGCGTATTGCCCTCTGCAACCAGTAGACCAGACCCTCAGGCGATCACCTACACTGGACAGCTAGCCGCATAGGAAATGTAAGCCACTCCTCCAGTAGGGTCCTCTCCAGGGCGCGGGCGGGCTATAACCAGCCCCCTTTCCCTAAGAGCCCCACCCCAGAGTTGGCCAGAACAAGACGTCCTGCTGGAGCGGTTCCAGGAAACGCAGGCGGTTGATGGATTCTGCAGCCCGCGCCATGGTGCACCTGTTCCCGGTACCTGGATTCGCTCTGAATAAGGCCAGGCCGCCGGGATTGCCGGGGGACTCCAATGATGGCTCCGGACTGAGACGGTCTCCGACGGTCACTGATTGTTCTCCTCCCACGCCGTAGGCGACAATCGTACCCGTGGCATTGGAAGGAGAGCGGGGCGAGGGGGCAGTGACACCAGGATCCATCCGAAAGCTTTTTCTCCTTTGCAACCTGTATCCAGCCAGGCCACCCTGCTGATGGAAATCTATCTGGTCCCCGGGAGCTCCACCACCGCAGAAGCGTGTTTTATTTTCTCTGTCTCTTTCACTCCCTCGGTACAGTACGAGCCCGCAGGGCCTCTGTGCTCGGCTCCTGGCCCTGCCGTCTGCGTGGGGTACCCTGGAAAGCCACAGGAATACAGGGCAGCACAGCTGTTCAGGGACCAGGGCTGGTGAGGCCCGTGCTGGCTAGAAAGTTGTCTGCAGTTTCACTCTGTTCTGACCCCTCCGACTTGGGGCTCGTCGATCGCCTCGATTCACGAGGGTGGCATCCGAGGCTGGCAGGATTAGAACTGCACTCAGTTATACTTGGGGAGGATGAGAAAGCGGGGCTGAAGGCCCTGCCCTCTCTTCTTTCCCCCTCCGGCCTCTCCTTGTCAACAGGCGGACTCCCGGGCCAGACAGAGATGCTCTGTCTCTCTCACTTTGCCAGGTGGGGGGTTGTAATAGGGCCGGCCAGAAATCTTCCATCAAAACCTTTTTTTTTAATGGAAAATTCTCCTTTAATTGAAAATCCAGGGGAAGCGTCTGCTGTCCTGGGGGGGCAGGGCAGAGCCATCAGAAAACCCCCTCTTTTGTTTTGTCTACATTTTCGGCAGAGGGGTGGGGTGGGAAGGAATCCTGTTCTTTTCCCAGCCAGATCTGGTTTGTAGCTCTCTGCCCCCACTGACCCTGAGGATCTACTGGGATCTGCTGCCGTCTTTCCAATTACTGATTGTTTCCCCCCCACGTTCCCAGGGGCACCTGACCATGAATAGCGTCAAGTCGAAATCCTGGAGGGCGGGGCTAGCGGCTCCGAAACCAAGGCAGCATTGAGACTGGCAGGGAAATGCAATAATAATGGCTCTGTCTCTTTCCCCCCGACGGGCTGACGCGTCTGCTCCTCTCAGGTTCCTCCCAGGTGGCTCTGATGGAGGGTTTCTCCATCCGCCTCTGCTCTGGATCCAATTAGAAAAGCTCAGCTGTGGGGGGTTATAATGGAGGTGACGAGTGACTTCTCCGGTGACTTTGTTTTCCCCTGCCCCAAAGGACACGGCTTCATTCGCCCGGTGGACAAGGCCGCCTGTTCTCGCTCAGCTGGCATGTGTTCAAAGGCAGAGCTGTCTCTGTGGCGCTGGGGCGAGGACGGAACTGCTCGGCTCCTGCGGCGTCCCACAGGAGAAGCAGTTCTCCCAGCCAGAGGGAAATAGTTCTCTTCAGTGTATTTCTCCCCCTGGGCTTGGCTAGGAGATACGGATAGGGAGGCTGGCTGCCTGGGTCCCCGCTAGCCCAGTGTAGCTGGAATGATCAGCCCGGGAAAGCTCTTTGGCCCGCATGATTCTTCCTTTCTTCTCCCAACCGCTCTTGCTGTGGCCCTCAGAGACGGGCTGAGGTCCTTGTCTCCCTACACGGACCCTCACAGGGGGAAGCTTGTCTGATCCCAAGGGGCAGCGCCTCCGAATGAGGACATGCGGGTGGTCTCCTCCTGGCTTGTGCTGACGCCGAGACGGGCCCGACCTCTGCTGAAGCCTGTGGCTAGTCAGGTCCTAAGATGGCTGCAAAACACAGGAGGCTCCAGAACGCTCGTCCACTTGGACACCGATGTGGGGACAGGGATTCTGCCCTCCCGGTCCGAGACATTGTGCTCCTCCTGCCGCGTGGTGCTTCTTGTGGAGATGTCTCTGCTCTGATGGTCCCGGTTCTGAAAGGCGAGAGGGAGCTGGGGGGGTAGAACACCTAACTGGCTTCAAGACTGAGCTGGATAAGTGTATGGAGGGGATGGGATGATGACACTTCCTACAATGGCATGTAGCCAATCTGCGACTGCTAGCAGCAAATATCTCCAGCGGCCGATGATGGGACACTCGATGGGGAGGGCTCTGTGTTACTCCAGAGAATTCTTTCCCAGGTGTCTGGCTGCTGGGTCTTGCCCACATGCTCAGGGTCTAACTGATCACCATATTTGGGGTTGGGAAGGAATTTCCCCCGGGTCAGATTGGCAGAATCCCTGGGGGGGGGGGGGTTCGCCTTCCTCTGCAGCATGGGGCACTGGTCACTGGCAGGTTTAAACTATTGTCAATAGTGGATTCCCTATAACTTAGTCTTTAAACCATGATTTGAGGAAGTCAGTAACTCAGCCAGAAGTTCCGCGTCTATTTCAGGAGTGGGCGGGTGAGGTTCTGTGGTCTGTGATGTGCAGCAGATCAAATGAGATGATTGTGACGGTCCCTTCTGCCCTTAGCCCAGGAGAGGGAGGAATGGCTTGGCAGGGGCTTCTGGCAAATGACTCACCCGAGGGTGGCATTGGAGACTCGGGAAGGAATTTAAATGAGGAGAGGGAGGTAGCTAGGTGGATGGGGAGGGGGCGAGATGGTGATGGGGCGTATGGGGGGGGCAAACATCGGTGGCACACTTGGGTACTGATCGCTCTTCCGGGGTCAGGCACTGACTTCAGACCCTGTCCCTCCGGCGTGAGGGGCCCTTCACCATGTGTTGACTGTAATGACCCTGGCCGACGCAAAGAGCTGACTGGAGTGGGTGAGGCTGGTGCAGTGGCCGGGCTCTCCTTCCCACTTCACCAGCATCAGGGTTTATCTGCCCCACCCCGTGCTGGAATGCAAGTACAAAGACCTGTCCGGGAAAGCAGAAGGTTAAAATCTCCTCAGCCAGTGCCAGGCATTAATCAGAGGAAATGACTGACCCTGGGGTAGAAATCAGGAAGTTCCCCAAGACCCACGTGCCATGTCAGAGCTTTCCTGGGTCTCCCCGTTCCAGAAACAGCCCCGGCCAGTGACTGAGCAGCTGTTCCAAGCCTAATCAGGGGGTCTCCGAATCTCTCTTGTGCAAATCACAGTGCCCTTAGCCCCGCCTCTGAGCCAAAACAAATCACACCGGCTCCCTTGCCTACCGTGAACCCCTCCCCTGTGCACTTGGGTGAATCGACAACACGATCTGTCTCTATAGAGACCAGTGGTCAGGGCCGCGCCCTGTTACGGATTGTCCATGTTTCATGGGCAGCTTATGGTTGCTCTAGGAGAGCTGGATCGCACCGCTTTTCACTCTTGCTAACTCACCCGAGATTATCCCCCAAATCAAGGGACCTCTAATCTGCTCCAGGAGCCCTTCCTCTGTTTCGCGAAAGGGCCAGCCCTGGGTCACCAGTGCGTGCTGGGGAGGGCAGACTAGCCCGTGAGCTAGAGGGGAAGGAACGTTGCAGTTAGCGTGAGAGCAGAACCTTCACAACTAGAAGTGAAAGGAGAAGATGGTCTTGCCTTTCTAGCTCCCGTCAATAAGGTGCTGGCTCCAGACACCACGTCCCTTAGTCCTTTCCAAGCCACCTCTGAAATAACGCGCGCCTCTCTCTTGCCTCCTAGCTTGGCGGAGGGACGCTCCTGGGTGTCGGGATCTGGGTCGCCGTGGACGGGAGCTCGTTCTCCAACATATTTGGCTCGTCCAGCACCTTGCTGTTTGTGAACGTGAGCTACTTCCTCATCGTCATCGGCGCCATCCTGGTGGTGCTTGGCTTCCTGGGATGCTGCGGGGCCCAGAAAGAGAGCAAATGCCTCCTGATCATGGTAAATCTCCAGCTCCGGGCGGCGTGAATCCGCGCTCGCTCGGTCTGCCTAGCCCGCTTGTCGAGCTGCACGTGGGGTAGGATGGTGGAAGAAGTGGGCTTTGTACCTCCAGGAGGGAGGTGGGGTCTGTCTCGCCCAAGCCATGGGAGATCCCCATGGGAACAATCTCTCGCCCCCTTCCTCACCCGCTTGTGAACTAGCTGAAGCCGGGTTGGCCTCCCCCAGGTTTCTCCCCGGGGCTGCACCCAGCCCTGCTAACCACCACAGGAAGCAGGCAGCGCTGTGGCCAGCCCCAGTGTTCTTGGACTCCGTCCCGTCTCTGACCTCCGCGTTGTGTCTCCTCTAGTTCTTCTCGATCGTGCTGATCATCTTCATTGCTGAGATCGCTGCTGCGGTGGTGGCGCTGGTCTACACGTCTCTCGTAAGTCAGAGGGGGGTGGGAGGGACAGATTGCTCGGCTCGGCTAATGCAACCTCTGTCTCCTTTGCCCGTTCCTGGGAGGACTTTACTCTAGGCCTTGCGCTAAGGGGGACGCCAGAGGAGCTGAGATCGGTCCTCCCTGATGGGTGCTGAGGGTCTGGCCTCACTCACGGCGTTAGTGGGGCAGGAGGGAAGCGGGAACGCCCTACCCCTGGGGCTAGTCTCTCTCGGCAATTAGTCTCTCAGGCCTGGTGCGACGCAGCCCTGTCTGGGTGGGGGGCGAGGCTGCCCAGTGTTGTATGGGGGGTGAGGGGATGTGGATTTAGTCTATTCCCCCGCAGTGTCAGCACTCTGCAGCGTGAGCCCTGGGAAGCGAAACAGAGGCGGAAAAGCGAACGCCGCAGGTGGTGGCAGAGCAGATGACAGCTCTGGCCCGCTCAGTGTGGCAGCAATCCTGAGCTGCTGCCGGGAACGTCCTGTGTCATAAGCCAGGGTGGTGTCAGACCCGCTCGGGGACGGTCGTTCCTGTTCTCACTTCCTGCTTACAGACCTCACGCGTCTTACGCAACTGGGGAACTCTTCGACCTGTCCCACAGTGAGTCCGTTCCTGGGGAAAGGGGCTAGCACAGCAAACTCCCCCGGTGTGCCCACCTGCCTGGTATAGCCGGAGCAGCCCTCCTCCCGCATGCAGAGGTTGCCGGTGTACCTGGACGCTGGCCTGTAGGATTCTCCAAGAACCCCATGAAGCCTTGGCCTCTCCCCGCGTGCGCGCAAGGCCGTTGGGCTAATTCCCGCTGTGATGGCATCTGAACTCTCTTCTAGGCGGAGACCATCCTGGAATCAACAGTGACTCCGACGCTGAAGGATCAGTATGGGAAGGTTCCTGAAGTCACGCAGTTCTGGGACACCACCATGAGTAAGGTAAGAGCTTCCTGGAGCCTGACTGCTGGGATTTGGCTCCTCCCGGGGTTGCCTGCCTGGGACAGATCTTCTCTGCCCGCTCGGCGAGCACAGCTCCCGAGTGAGCCACTCGACTGCATGTTCGAGAAGCTGAAAGTCAACACGCCTCAGTTGACACCCGAGTCTGAGCTAGGAGCAAACGCGCCGGCCCCAGCCCCCTTCATTCTGATCGCCCTCCAAACCCTGTGTCTACTGCTCTTTGGCTGCTGATGGACGGAAGAGTTCCCATCTGAGCCCATCCACTGAACGTCCCCTCCTGGGCTATGGGTGATGGGGAACATAACTTCAAATGCACACGGGGTACAAGTGTCTGGAACCAAGCCCGCTCCCCTCTGTGGCAACACAGACCGCCGCCCATCAGGTAGTCGCGGCCACTGGGACAAAATGCACAAGACTGCAGTTGCCTCTGACAAGTTGTGGTCGTCAAAGGCCCCTCTTCTCTCGAGAGTTGGGGTTGGACCCTGAATCCTGGCCCAGCTCCAGCTTGGGGAACGACATTCTGCCTTCCTCCCCATTTCGGCTGGATGCATTATCCTCATTGCTTCCCATCCTGTTCTAACTGGCTGTACCGTCGCCCCAGACGGCTTCATCCACCCCCGTAGGGTAGAGACAGGCCCCGAGATTAACCGCTTTGTAATCTGTCCGTGGAGCTTTTTGAGGTCTCTGGTTGGGACGTGATGGCGCTGGGCACGTTCTGTTCCTTGCTCTCACTCCTCTGCCTCCTCCTCCCAGGTGAAATGCTGCGGCTTGACGAACTACACAGACTTCAATGACTCTTACTACTACAAGAAACACAACAACACGTACCCAGAGTTCTGCTGCAAACCCGTCAGCACCCAGTGCAATGCGACAGCTGCACACGACAGCAACGTCCAGGTATGGAGAGACAGCAGCTTCTGCCTTATGGCTGCAGGACCCCACCCGGCTAGAAGGGCGTGGGTTTGCTGTGGAAACTGGGCCACTGTCCCTCTCTGACATCTGCTCTTGAAGGGTCTGGGGTTGTCCCCTTCCCATCGGAGAGGGAGGTGGGACTAGTTTGTGAATCACAGAAGTGTGGCATAAGGCAGAGGAGGAGCAGGTTTGTACTGCACTGGGGGCCTGAGCTTATCTTCTGTTCCCATCTCTGCAACTGACTTGCTCTACAACCTTGGCCAAGTCACTTGCCCTCTCTACGTCCCTTCCCTACCTGTAAGTGTGGGGATGAGGACACAGCTTGCGAAGGGCTTGGAGGCCTGTAGGTGGTACACATGAGCAAGGCTGACCCTGCAGATAACTCTGGCCTGGTCTAGGGGATTTTGTCTAGATTCCAATAGGTTATTCTCTTTATACGAAGGTTCTTTAGACACTTGGCCGAAAAATAATAGGGTCACGGAAGACCTCCCCAGGGATGGGTGGGAGGGAGTTGTGTGTAGAAGCAACAGTCCAGGCCATTACGAATGCACTGGGAGTACAAATGTATTTAATGTGCCTATCACATTGGTCCAGAAACGAGGCCCAAATCTCCTCCGAAGCTGAGTCCCCTTTCAAACCATCACAAGCACACAATATATGGCGTTCAAACCTATCGCTGTTTGACCCTCTTGGTGACTGTCTTAGTAACTAGACTCTATAGATCACGTGTAACAAAAGTACCTGACCCAGCGCTATGCATTATATTCATGTAGGATGTAGAAATCCTGCTTAACCCATTGCATGAGCACTGACGTTCCTGCTTGGAGTTATTCTCCGCTGCAGAACAGAACCCCTGTGGCGATTACCATCCGGTGCATTTTTGGACATCTAGTGGAAGTGACCAAGACTGGGTGCTTTTCATTTGGGAGTGGGAGGGTGGGAAGGGGAGGCTGTGCTCAAATCAAGACCCCTCAAATTGGCCTGACTTCCTGAACCCTGTTAATATTGGGGTCCTCCTGGGTGTTGGGAAGCTGACCTGAGCCTTACTGATCCCTGAAGTGCCCGTATACTACGGGTGTCCTGCTTGGTCTATACCGTCAGGGCACCGCCGGGCGCACTCCCGCCCTTCTCAAACAGCAGAGTCAGCGCTCACCATGGCACTCCCTTCAGAAGCACTCAGCAAGTCGCTCGGTGCCGGCAAACCCAGCAGGGGGACTGCGGCCTTCCGCTGACGGGGCATCAGCCGCCTTGCTCCAACCACCTTCCATCGCTTGCTTGGCTCCGGCTCTTTCTAACCGAGCGGGTTTCCATTTCCCCCTAGGGTTGCTTCCAGCAGCTGCTGAGCGACATTCGCACGAACGCGGGCGTGGTGGGGGGCGTGGCGGCAGGGATCTGTGCACTAGAGGTAAGTCCCCACGCTGGCTCCTGGCTGTAGAAAGTGGGCAGGGTAGGGTGACCAGACAGCAAATGTGAAAAATCAGGACAGGGGGTGGGAGGTAATAGGAGCCTATATAAGAAAAAGACCCCAAAATCGGGACAGTCCCTAGAGAATCGGGACATCTGGTCACCCTAGATGGGGACGTAGGTCTGCTCGGCTGCCGTCCCACTGTCTCCCCTCCACTGCTCCAAACAAGGGGCACGTCCAGTAGGGGAGAGTCTAGAGTCACTGACTCCACTTCTGAGCTCTCCTCCTCCTGGGCTGCAGGCTCAGGCTTGTCTCCTCTGCTCCCGGGGCGCCCAGCCAAGCTGTCAGAGCGTCTGTGACCACCAATGGCTCCAACCCCAGCCCGGGCACCCCGGAGCCCGGCGCTTGAGTTGGGATCACGGAGGGGGAGCCACAAAACAAGAGGAGATGGGGTAGCAGTTGCGTGATCTAGAGGCTGCGTCTGGCCAATGAGGAGAAAGAAGAAAAGGCCTCCCTGGGCAGCAGGAGATATTTAACCGACTGCCCTCTCTTTAGATCGCAGCCATGGTGGTATCCATGTACCTGTACTGCCAGCTGGATAAGAAGTGAGGCCTGGAGAAGGCGGCGAGTCCTGTTCCCCTGGGCGGAAGAGGACGAACGATACATTCTTGCCTCTATCTTGAGAATCAAACATTTCTTGGGCCCAACACACTCTCTATCCTATGCACTGTGATTAGTTTTTAAATGATCTCCTGAGCTGACAGCTGTAGAGTGTGTGTTTGTGTGTGTGTGTGTATATATATATATATTTTACCTAGTGTGACGTATCGATAATGTGTACATACAATCACTTCCGAAGTGGAAAGAGCTTCCGTTTCATGCCGGAGCTACTGTGCCAAAGACTGATGGGGCTACGGATGCCGCTCTGTCCCCTCCGTGGGCTGTGATCCTAGCTAGCTGGGGGGGGAGATAGGGAGATCTTGCTAGGAGATGACCAGCCCAGATGGCTGCTTGTGCTTGTTTTCCCAGCCCTCCTTGTTCACAAGATTCTCTGGCCCAGTCTAAGTGCGCAGGATTAGATTCAACCTGGTGATCGGCTGGTGTGAACCAAGAGTCTTCCAGTGACTACGCTGAAGCTACCGCTAACTGACAGTGGACCAACTGCCATGAGAGTCTAGATTAGTGGAGAAGGCTTAGACCTCCTGGGGTGGGAGAGAACATCCTGCCAAGCTAAACGGGCCATCACTTCCTTCTTGCTTTAAGCATGTAGGCCAGAGGGATGCGTGTCGGCCAGAGGGATGCGTGTCGGCCAGAGGGAAGCGTGTAGGCCAGAGGGAAGCGTGTAGGCCAAGGGAAAAGGTTTCGGGCTGCTCTGGCCTTGACTTTCCGTCTCTCTCCCTTCAACTCTCTCCCAGGCCACCCTCCTCTCTTCAGCTTCCGCACCCTCCCACTTGACGGCGTGGGGCTGGGTTAGAAGGCACAATGCAATGCTGGGAGCTCACCAGACTGAGTCTGTCCTGTATATTTTTACACTGTGAAGAACCCCCCTCCCCCAATTAATTTATAATCTCAAGTGTAAATTATTTTCTGAATGTGGAATGAAGGTTTGCGCACAAGATGTTCCAATAAACTCTTTAACCAAGGACTCAACCACGGGGTGCTGTCATGCTGCATCAACTAGCCAGCCTCGGTACTTTGCTGGCCCCCATCCCCCTTGTACAGCTGGGGAAACTGAGGCACGGAGACATTAAATGAGTTGCCTAAGCTCATGGAGGAAATCTGTGGCAGAGCAGGGGCTCCCACCTCAGTCTCCTAAGGCTTAGGCAAATGTCCTAGTGACTTGGCCGTCCTTCCTGTTTGCATGCCAGCTGTCCACTTTCCTGTGCGTCTGTAGGAGCCTGGGGCAAACCAATAAGCCAGGCCTGACAACCGCTGCTATTAGCCCCTACGGGTGCCCTGTTGTGCTAGGCGCTGTACCAGCCCGTCCTAAGCTCCAATCAGGGGCTGTCTTTCACTTAGCCATGCAAAGGGGTACATACTGGACAAACGGGGCAGGTGGCTGTAGACCAGCTGGTCAGACACCGTGCAATGGTGAGAGCAATACACTCCAATGCGGGCCCTTGGGAAGGGGGTGGTGCATGGGGAAAAGGGGGGTGGTAGAGGCAACCATCCCCCACCCCAGTGAAGAGAGAGACAGAACCCAGGAACCCAGGAAGATCCCAGCTGCTGTGGGAGCTGAAGGACAGGCTGGTGCGCCATGGGTCGGTGGCAGCAGGGGTGAAAGCGTGATGGTGCTGGGGGAAGCAGAGGCAGGCCGGGGGGCGTTGTCGGATCAGAGGGGGCGGATCAGATTGCCAGGGGCGCGAA
The DNA here is from genome assembly GCF_011386835.1 of Chrysemys picta bellii. NCBI lineage: Eukaryota > Metazoa > Chordata > Testudines > Emydidae > Chrysemys > Chrysemys picta. The sequence continues at coordinate 4,772,178 of NC_088798.1, forward strand.
GCAGCAAAGGGCCTTCAACGGAGGGCGAGAGCTCGGGCTTCCCAGAAGCGGTTTAACGCCTTCACTCCGGCCACCAGTTCAAGTCTCGTGCGGTGCCCGCCCTGGCCTCACCCGTGTTTAAAAGCAAAGAGGGTGGCAGACAAACCCTGCTTTCACAATAGCCCCTGCCACCTGCGCCAGGCTCGACGCAGGGCAGGGGCGCGAGGCTGCGTGCAGCTACCCCATAAAGCAATGGCCCATTTGCCTTGCAAATGTGCTCCCTCCGGCTGATTTGGTTAAGGCAGCGGTGGAAACCCCAGTGCCCATCCACCCCTCCCTTCTGGCACCTACAGCCAGCTGGGAGACCGGGGGTGGGAAGGGGGGTCATATAAACAGTTGGGGGTTGGAACATGCTTGGCCCAGCCACTGAAATACTGGGTTGAAGCCAAGCACTTTAGGGGCGCCAAGGATCAGCCTGCAAACGCACCATTCACCCCAGCTCCTTCCCTGCATGCAGGCCGAAAACAGGGCAGCTTTGCCCACCTGCCCCAGAGCACCTGGCGGCTTTGGGGATGGCCAGTCAGCTGATCTGAGCTCAGGTGCCACTGGTCACCATCCAAGCGCCCAGTCCGGGTCTCATGCAGCCTGGGATTTAAATGCCACTAGATGCACATGACTACTAGACAATAGGCAGCCGATATAGACCAGAGATGGATGCTGGGGTCCAGGGGCTGCAGCTGTCCTGGAGGAGGGGTGGTTTGCCTGGCTACCCCCTACTAAACCCCAGCATGTAAGCGCACTGCTTGGCGTGTAGAGCACCTAGCTCCTGCTAGCAGGGACTTTGCTGTAAACTCTCTCCATGCCATGGCGATAGCGAGAGCTATTCATGTTTATTTAGGGGATGGAGCACTGGACTGGGAACCAGGAGATCTGGGTTCTATTCCTGGCTCGGCCACTGGCCTGCTGCGTGAAGTTGGGCAAGTCCCGTCACCACCCCGTGCCTCAGTTTCCCATCGGTAAAATGAGGCTCATGATACTGCCCTCCTCTGTAAAGTGCTTTGAGATCTACTGGTGAAAAGCACTATTCGAAGAGCTGGGTGTTATTACTAACTTGATTTTTTAGAGCTATCGAGTGCTCTTAGCCTCCACTGGCTTCGAAGGGTCAATGAGACCCCGGGGAATTCGGCACCACCGGACAATCAAGCCTCTTCGGTTTAGCTATCACCACCTTACGCTCCCCCAGGTGTGAACGCTCTGCTCTGCTGTCTGTTGTGAGCACGAGATTCCCAGGCTTGGCCACACGTAAATCACTCCGTCTGGGCACCAGCGAGCGTGTCAGCAGACCACGCCAGCATTCCGGGGGTTAATAAGGTCAATGCATGCGAAGAGGGAGGGGGGTGAGCTAACGCCAGCATTTGCACTGCCCTTATCCGGCTGCAATCTTCTATCTCACGCCAGTAAACTCACCCAGCTATGGCTGATATACACAGAGGCAAATTCTGGCCTATTCTTTATCTTTATAGACAGGAAAGAGATGACACAAGCCATCTACTGCCTTTATCTCGATGCGATGCAGATAAACTCATTGCTCTTATTCTAAAGAATGTGATGCTGAGGATGGGGAGGGGCAGCTGCTGGTGGGGCAGCAGGAATTGTGTACAGCCCCTAGCACAACGGGGCCCTGATCTCAGGTGGGATACAAATAACCGGAGCAGGTTGGAAAAGTCCCAACAAAACCGGTTTTCCTCCGAATTCACCGATTTGGCTAACGGGAACATCCCGAGGAGATGGTTCGATTTTGATGACGTTCCTCCCGCAACCAGGCAGGATTCTGACGCAGCCCGGCCCGCCTGGCAGCTTTCAAAACCTGCCTCGCCCGCCCAGCTCCTTGGCAGCTTCCTGACAGGCTGCTGGAGGACCCAGACTTCCAGGGTCTGCAGCCCAGCTGGACTGGCCTGGAGCCAAGGACCATAGGGTGCTTCCAGGATCAGCATCCCTGAAGCAGCCAGCCCCCTGCACTGCCCTAGGGTCCCCAGGGCTTTCATGGAGCAGTCTGAAATATTGGGGGGTTGGAGGGGGGGTCATTCCGAATCAGAGTCAAACCAAATTTCAAATGATCAAAATGCTTCACAGAAGAGAGTTCCCTTTCTCTTTCCAGGTGATGGGGATGGTGCATTCAGTGCTTCCAGGAGCTCCTGGCAGTGCACGGGCATCTGCCTCCCTTCACAACATAACGCTTCTGTGGCAACACACGATTTCATTGCTGCGAGCTGGCATGGGCGTGGGGATGGGGGCACCGAGCTATTGGCTACCCGGGCAAAAGGAAAATCTGTACCAGCTGTAGTAGTGCGTAGCCTCTGTTCAGAAGGTGAGGCATAAGGGGGAGATTCGGTCCACTAGACCGGGGCAGTGCACATACCAGCTAGCCCATCTGCTACACATCCACCCCTAACACTTACCGTGAGGGAGAGGGATTTATTATGGGGGCTTGCGGGCTTACCGGCCCATTTTCCTACAGGGGCAGAGCTTGGTTAAAGCCACGGAGGGGAAGTACAGCATCTAGGGTTCTAGTCCTGGTTTTGCCACTGACCCGTTATACGGCCAGGAAGAAAAGTCCGTGCCTCAGTTTTCCCATCTGAAAACTGGGCACAAGGCTACTGACCTCCTGGAGTGTGGCAAGGGCGGCTGAACATTTGGGAGGACTCAGAGAAGTGCCTCATGAAGACATATAAGGTAATGGCTCAGAGTACACAAGGGAGCAGATTCCAGGGGGACTGGGCAGGTATTTGTTCCCAGGCTGGAGGAGGAGAAGACTACGGAGGGACCACAATGCCCATTCACTACATGCGTCTGCAAAAAACTGCCCCTCTCTGACTGTAGTGACACCGACACTAGCTGGGCTGGCAGCAGAGTCGCTGCGTTGTGGCTGCGATTTCCTGACTCAATCGGTTTCTTCCGCCTTCCGCTGTCCGTCTCTTCCTTTCTGTTGACTGGAGAATGACTGAGTCCCTCTGGTTCAGTTCAGGTCAAGTGCCCCCGTATCTCCCTCGGTGGTACCACAAGCACCTGCCCTCAGGCTTCTGTCTGCCCCGGCCATTAACCCTCTTGGGTGGAGACACACAAGAATCTCTCTCCCTTCTCCGGGCTGTCCAGTCCCCTGACTATACTGTGATATCCCAGCCCGAGACTGGAGCCCTGAGGTCCTGTCCATGTGTTACCTGGGGTTCTTTCAACCCAAAGCTCTTGGTAACTTTTACTCTGTGCGAGGAGGTGTCAGGAAATAAACCAGGGGAGACACGTCCGTCCGGCCGATAGATGGCTGGCACAAACAGGACAACACAAGAGTGCTTTCACTTAAAGCTAAACTTTACTTAGGCCTTGGCTACACTTACCCGGTAGTTCGGCGGCGAGCGATCGAACTTCTGGGTTCGACTTATCGCGTCTAGTCTGGACGCGATAAGTCGAACCCGGAAGTGCTCGCCGTCGACTGCGGTACTCCAGCTCGGCGAGAGGAGTACCGCGGAGTCGACGGGGGAGCCTGCCTACCGAGTGTGGACCAAGGTAAGTTCGAACTAAGGTACTTCGAACTTCAGCTACGTTATTCACGTAGCTGAAGTTGCGTACCTTAGTTCGAATTAGGGGGGTAGTGTAGACCTGGCCTTAGTCTCAAGCACTTACACACGTCTGCAGCAGGTTAATAAAACACCCCCAACCCTTGATAATTACCAACGCTGAGTGTGGCTTTCGAGAGACACAGTGGCAGGCTTCCGGTGGCCAAATCTTCCGGCTGCCGGTGGGGACCGCAAGATGTATCCAGAGGGAGAGTCCAAAAGAGTCCCCAAACGAGTCCAACTATCTCAAGCTTTTTCCTCTTATTTATACATTAGTAATAGAATAACATGTCCCTTAAAGAAACCTTGTTAAGCAAGCAGTTCCAACGGGCAAGCAAGAGGCTCCTTCTGATTATTGATTAACCAGGTGTGGGTTTCTCCAGAGTTTGCAGCCTTTAGACCCCAATAGACATTCCTGGGGCACATCCTGCTCTTTTCAAATGTCTGTATCAGCAACTTCAACACAATTCTTATCAGGAAGGCTGCCTTTAACAATAAGCCAGAGTGGTTTCAGGCACTTTACTGGTTTGCCAAAGTCTCCCCATACACATGGACCAGAGGTCCTGGCTGTTCCTGGGATCAGGAAGACGGCCCTGAGCCTGTTTCAAACCAGCCTTTTTGGCCCAAACCCTCGCCTTTCGGTTGGTCCCTGGAGACTCCAATTTGAACTGGTATATGCAAAGCTTGCCAGGGGATGGCTTCAAAGGGCTGAGAATTTAGCCTCCCCCTCCTCCTAGAGGAGTTACAGACAATTCCCCAGTCACGCCTACACCCCTGCATTTTGAATACAACGGTCCCCAAAGGTATTAAACCGAATTCAATCCGGTTTAACTTAGTTCAGTACAGTGCCTCTGAACTCCATAAGGTTTGGCGAGGATGCTGCCAGTCTGTCACACCCTCCTTCACTGCAACCGACGGCCCCGGGCAGAGCGGGCGCAGCCCAGAGAGGGCAGAGAGCTGGGAAAGGAAGTGGATGGGGCATCAGAACGGCTTCCTCCGGGCCACCGAAGAAACGACGGAGCTGTTGGGCTGCTGCACCTAGTGTCGGCCGTGAATTCCCGGCGAGCGCTATGTGACCCACACACCTCGTGGGGGTGGTGTTCTGTCCCATCTAGTGGCGCCGAGACCACTGAGAGAGAGATTAATGAGTCTGCTCTACAGCCTTAACTAAGAGCCATACGGCTTTTTGCTCATGCGGTAAAGGAGAGGCTCACGCACTAAACTCCAGAGGCCCCAGGTTCGATCCTGCCCGCCGACAAGGTTGTCGGTGTTACACTACAGTGGGGCAAAGATGTCCTAGAAAAGCAGTTTCCCAAAGGAAAAATGCTGATTTGGCAAAATGAAAACATATCAACCTGGTCAACATTTTCGCTGGAAATGATCTACAGGCCTTGTTTCACCTTTATCGTTTTGATTCAATAATATTAGTACTGGAATATCATTAATGAATATCACTGTTGAAAGAAAGCCTTTCGACTTTACAGTACTTAGCTCCTCTACGGCACTACTCAGCAGTAGATCTCAGAGCGCTTTACAAAGGAGCATTACCCCCATTTTGCTGATGGGGAAACTGAGGCACGGGGCGGGGCGGTGACTTGCTCAAGGTCGGGACTAGACCCCACATCTCCTGAGTCCCAGCCCAGTGCTGTAGCATTTCTGGACTATTTCCTTATCTGACAATTCTGAGCTTTCATCTTTTCATCCCGATTAGGGACAAAACCAGCGTTTAAAATGGCAGGATTTTTCTTGCGTGACGGAAAGCCCAGATTTCAGCCAGCTCGAGCTCAGCGCGCTGGGCAGGCCAAGGCGAGGAGTGGCGTGAGGCCAGGGATCTCGAGTTGCTCATTAGTGGCAGAGTGGGTGGTTGGAATGCTAGCAGCCTATTTTCAGACCTCTTTGGTTTGGGTTCCTTTGCTGCTCGGCTGCAGCCAGGTGTGTCCTGACGTTGCCTGTTGCATTGTTCTAGCAACGTGCCCCTGTACAGTACGTACAGCTCCAGGGAAAAACCAGGGTCCACCGTGCTGTGGAGAACTGATCCTTGCAGTGGGACAGCGAGTACTGACCTGCCCGCCCATAAATCCTCCTGTGCAGGGAGCTGCTAACCAGAACAGGGAGACCAGCCTACGCTTGGAGCAGTACACACAGCCCACAACACTCCTGAAAGGGTTAATCCAGTCTCAGAAAGTTGCCAGGTGACAGGGCCCTGCCCTGGGTTCCGCCAGTGAGAGTTTGCGTGGATGATGTAATGATTTCTAGCTATGTTCAGCAGGAAGAACCGTGGGGGAGGGAGTGCATTTTCCCCTTTGATGTACAGCCCCGAGCGCACTGTTTAGCACAGCAAACAGCAGCCGCGGGCGTGTGACCAGCTGAGCGTGTCGCCACTCCGAATCCCAGTGGTGCTACTGGGATTCTTAAGCAAGGCAGAACATTCCTGCTCCTGCAGCTGATGTCAGCTGAAATCGTAATTCCTAGCTGTTATCTAGCACTTTTCATCAGCAGATCTCAAAGCAGTTTACAAAGGAGATCAGAATCATTATCCCCATATTACAGATGGGGAAACTGAGGCACGGGGAAGTAAAGCAACATGCCCAAGCAGGGACTAGAGCCTAGATCTCTCAAGTCCCAAGCCAGTTTGCTGTCCGCTAGTTCACACCACTTCAAGGAGCTGAGCTGCTACATGGCCAAGACAAAGCGTTGGAGGGGAAACTGAGGCACAGAGTGGGGCAGCAACTTGCGCAATGTTAGCTCTGTTAAAGGGTCATTTTTCCAACTAGAAAAATCACATCTGCTTTGAGGTGTGAGCTAAACTCCACACCAGAGGTGCAATGCCTAACTGAGAATGTCCACACCACTGAGGGCAAATCAAGGAAGAACCAACCCCATCCACCACCCAGACCTCCAGTTTATGATTACTTTGGTTCTTTCGCCTATCTCCTGTGTCTCTGCACTTCCTGGTCTTGGTGAGCTGCAGAAGAGGAAACCAGCGACAGGCCGTTTTTCGCAGCGTTCGCCAGATGTTGACATTTATAGCCAGATAGTTCAGGGCGGAACATCTGACCCTATAGATGTTACAGGAATATGCAGATCTGGGGATGGAGCTCAAGCTATGCCTACACAATAGTAATGGCTTGTGTTCTCCAGCGCCTTTATCCACGGTCTCAAAGCACCCAACGCTAACACCCCTCTGATGTAGGCCTCATCATCTCCATTTTAAAAGAGCGAATCATAGAAGTGTCGGACTGGAAGGGACCTTGAGAAAACATCCAGTCCAGCTCCCTGCGCTGTAGCAGGACCAAGGAAACCTAGACCATCCCTGACAGGTGTTTGTCCAACCTCCCTTGGTAGCCTGTTCCAGAGCTTAACCCCCCTTAGAGTTAGAAAGTTTCCTAATATCTAACCTGAATCTCCCTTGCTGTAGATGAAGCCTGTTACTTCTTGTCCTATCTTCAGTGGACATGGAGAACAATTGATCACCGTCCTCTTTCTAACAGCCCTTAACATATTTGAAGACTGTTTTCAGGTTGTCCTCCCCCCGTCTTCTTTTCTCAAGACTACACGTGCCTAGTCTTTTCAACCTTTCCCCATAGGTCAGCTTTTCTAACCCTTTGATCATGTTTGTTGCTCTCCTGTGGACTCTGTCCAATTTGTCTGCATCTTTCCTGTGTGGGGCCCCCAGAATTAGACACAGAACTCCGGCCAAGGCCTCGCCAGTGCCGAGTAGAGTGGGACAATTACCCCCTGTGTTTTACACACAACACAACTGTTAACACACCACAGAGTGTGTCACGGAGTTGGGGGGGAGACAAGGCCCTGCACCCCCGGCTTCCTGCGATTCACCGAGACTCTCAGCCAGGCAGTAGAACCGAAGGTTTATTAGCCGACAGGAACACAGTCCAAACCAGAGCTCGTGGGCATAAACAGGACCCCTCAGCCGGGTCCTTCTGGGGAGTAGGGAGCTTAGATCCCAACCTCAGGGTTCCCTACGATTCCCCAGCCAGCCCAAGACTGAAACTCCACTGCAGCCGTCTCTCTCCTTCTCTCCCCGGCTCCTCCCCCTGCCTTTGTCCAGTTTCCCAGGCAAAGGTGTCACCTGGGTCCACCCCCCTCCCAGCTCAGGTTACAGGCTCAGGTATCGTCCCTCAAATAAAGTCACCCCCTGCTCTCCCATCCCCCATGCAGACAGTCCCAGCAAAACTAGAGGACATTCCCAGGTCAATCCGCCCCGCTCCCTACTGCGTCACAGAGAGATATTAGCCTTTTTCACAACTGCTTCGCATTGTTGACTCAGAAGGAGCTGCTGAGCTGCGTTCAAGTCTCACCACTTCCTCACTGTGGTCCAGGTGGTCAAAGGTATTTATAGGGTTACCATATTGAACAAATAAAAAAAGAAGAACAGGAGTACTTGTGGCACCTTAGAGACTAACAAATTTATTAGAGCATAAGCTTTCGTGGACTACAGCCCACTTCTTCGGATGCATATCTAAGGTGCCACAAGTACTCCTGTTCTTCTTTTTGCGGATACAGACTAACACGGCTGCTACTCTGAAATAAAAAAAGAGGACCCTCCACGGGGCCCTGGCCCCACCCATTTCCCACCCCAGCCCCACCCAACTCCGCCCCGTCCCCGCCCCAACTCCACCCTAACTCCGCCCCCTCCTCCCTCCCACTCCCAGCCAGGCGAAAAGGGCTGCCCGAGTGCTACCAGCTTCACGGTTTGCCGGGCAGCCCCCAGACCCTGCGCCCCCGGCCGGCGCTTCCCCAGCACAGCTGGAGCCCGGGAGGGGAAGCGACCAGCCAGGGGCGCAGGGTCTGGAGGCTGCCCGGCAAACCGTGAAGCCGGTAGCGCTTGGGCTTCGGGCAGCCCCCTTGCCTCCGGACCCTGCACCCCCGGCCGGGCACTTCCCCTCCCGGGCTTCGGCAGCGCAGGGTCTGGAGGCATGGGGGCTGCCTGAAGCCGGTAGCGCTCGGCTCTTAAACAGAGCCGAAGAGTCAGGGGAGGAGCAGAGCTGCCGCGGCCGGAGGCTGTGCTCCTCCCCTGACTCTTCGGCTCTGTTTAAGAGCCGAGCTGCCCGAGCGCTACCGGCTTCGGGTAGCCCCCATACCTCCGGACCCTGCACCGCCGGAGCCCGGGAGGGGAAGTGCCCGGCCAGCGGCTGGGGTCCGGAGGCAAGGGGGCTGCCTGAAGCCCATAGCGCTCGGGCAGCTCGGCTCTTAAACAGAGCCGAAGAGTCAGGGGAGGAGCAGAGCAGCCGCGGGAGGGGAAGTGCCCGGCCGGCATTTTCCCGGACATGTTCGGCTTTTTGGCAATTCCCCCCGGACGGGGGTTTGATTGCCGAGAAGCCGGACATGTCCGGGAAAAACCGGACGTATGGTAACCCTAGTATTTAAGCACCTAACTCACGGTGATTTCAAATAGCTTTGAGGCTCTGGGGCTCTGCCTCAGTTCTCCCTCCCTAAAGGACCACAGTACATTCAAAGTGGGACTAGCCGAGGTCCTGGCAAATGGATTGTAGACAAAAACAGATCTAAGAATGGATCCAAACAGGGGTTTCCTAACCCTACCATCTATGACGGCATGAAACAGATTTGCTAAGAGGGAGCTCAGCATGGACGATCTTTCTGGAGCCCCCCCAGATGGGCCCAACTCTCGTGATTTTATCACAAGTCTCATGATAGTCGGTGTTTTGTTCTTAAAGCCCCAGCTTCAGGAGGCAAGAGATTACATGGGACTCTCAGCTTCAATCTCTTTACAAGGAGTTGAGTTTCTAGCCCTCATGATTTGGGAGAAAATGTGCCCCTAACACCCCTTACAGGCTCGGAAGGCAAATAAAAGGAATACAAAATCTATTCTTGTAAAAAATCTCATTATTTTTAAGCCAATGTCGGGATTTTTAGGGGCCCAGTTCACTATTTTTGAACGCTAAGGGTGGCAATACACTACACCCCTCTTCTCCCTCAATTCACCAATAAAACCCACCATGCCGCAGAATGTGGTTCATGCGACTGAGAAGTGAGAACAAAGCTGAAATACAAACATGGCAGCAATCACCGGCTCCTGTCCTAGGGCCAGGCCTTAGCTGATCCGGCTACAATTACACTGTTTATACAGTGCCCTTATCCACACCCAAACCAGTTCCAGAGGCCCAACAGTATCATGATAACAAGTTTGTTCTTTCCTGGTGCTTTGTAGATTGCTGTTTCACAGAAATCACTGTGATCTCACTAATGCATTTTTTATTTCCTTTCTGGGCCCTGCTTATCTCGAGGCTCTGATGTCAAGGCCATGGCTTTCCTGTGTCTTTGCGTCAGGACCTTAGTCATGTCACAGGACTGCCCTTTCCCCTCCACTTTTGACCTGCTGATAACGAGTGTAATGACCTGGGTGTCTGTGCAACACTGCCCTCTACGGGATGTGCTTAGAACATCTCAACTGTGAGTGATAGACCCCCCACTGTCAAACGTAACTAGAGAATCTCCATTAGGTCAAGTGATAGGAGCCACACCCTTTTGGAGCGGCAGGATCTGAGTTCTGTCCACAGGGACAGCTGCACGGAGTCCTAGGAGACTCATATACTTTAAGGTCAGGAGGGACCATTACGATCATCTAGTCTGACCTCCTGCACAACGCAGGCCACAGAACCTCACCCACCCACTCCTGTAACAAACCCCTAACCTATGTCTGAGTTACTGAAGTCTTCAAATTGTGGTTTAAAGACCTTGAGGTGCAGAGAATCCTCCAGGAAGTGATCCGTGCCCCGCGCTGCAGAGGAAGGCGAAAAACCTCCAGGGCTTCTGCCAATCTGCCCTGGAGGAAAATTCCTTCCCGACCCCAAATATGGCGATCAGCTAAACCCTGAGCGTGTGGGCAAGACTCACCAGCCAGCACCCGGGAAAGAATTATCTGTAGTAACTCAGATCCCACCCCATCTAACATCCCATCACAGACCATTGGGCATATTTACCTGCTAATAATCAAAGATCAATTAATTGCCAAAATTAGGCTGTCCCATCATGCCATCCCCTCCATAAACGATCCAGTGGGTTTATTTTAAGATCCAAGAGCTTTCTCAGCCTGCCATTGGCTGCAGCCAGACCCAGTTCCTGCTTGACTTCCTCAGGGATGGTGAACAGTTCCCCAAAGTTAGTGGCAGGTGGCGAAATTCACCTCTTCGCTGCTGTTCGGGAGGGTTGGCTCATGACCCAGGAAGCTGGCAACTAAGGGGGAAGTATCTCTCTCGCCAATGGAAGCTTTAGTTGGGGTTTATGTTGTTCTTGTTTGTGCAACTTATGAGCAGCTCCTGGGACTGTAACTCCTTGGAGTGCCCTGAGGGTGGTGGGGGCAAGGCAGCCTCTGCTCTGTTAATGAATATACACCAGCAAGTTTCTATCTGGTCAATTTCACTTCCTGGGTCTCATGCCCCAGCCCAAAGCTCAGTGTTTGCGTTGCAAACATTGCTGGGGAATATTTATTTGTGTAAAATATGTATTTCCCCTGGGGTTAATAAAAAAATAACCATGGGAACCTTTCTGTTGTTCTTAGGGTTTGTAATAACTCTTCTATTTACAAAACCTAAATTTGGGGCAAGAATTGACCTGACCGTTTGCACTTCACTCCTCTTGGGGATAGTGAAATTGGCCAGGTTAATTTCCCTTCATAGAAAAGTCTTATAGAATTTCCCAGAGAATGATCATCCGTCTAGTTTCAGAGTAGCAGCCGTGTTAGTCTGTATCCGCAAAAAGAACAGGAGTACTTGTGGCACCTTAGAGACTAACAAATTTATTAGAGCATAAGCTTTCGTGGACTACAGCCCACTTCTTCGGATGCATCTTCTTCGTGGCTGTAGTCCACGAAAGCTTATGCTCTAATAAATTTGTTAGTCTCTAAGGTGCCACAAGTACTCCTGTTCTTCATCCGTCTAGTGACTTTTTAAACCAGGCTGTAAAAGATCTATAATTACCTAGTGTCAAAGTTAGACTCAGGACTCATACTTTGTCAGACCACTCTGTTTTATTAGCACAGCGCTCTGCTAATACAATCAGATAATGTGAGCCCCCCTGCAAGATTCAAACAGTCTTATTTATACAGATAAAAGGGTGCAAACTAAACAAAGGGACAGAGAGAGCAAAATTGTAAAATTTGCATAGGGCACAATATGTATATCCTGCTTCCTTATTAACTCTTATCGATTTAAGGCTAATGCTTCACCCATTGCCCTTAAGTGGGGCAATTTATTAAGCAGTTAATGTCTGCTTTCCTGCCCCCTGGCTTGCAGCATTTCTCATTTCTACTTAAAGGTACATACAGCATTCTTTAATTCATTAAAAAGAACAGGAGTACTTGTGGCACCTTAGAGACTAACAAATTTATTAGAGCATAAGCTTTCATGGACTACAGCCCACTTCTTCTATATGCACCCGAAGTGGGCTGTAGTCCACGAAAGCTTATGCTCTAATAAATTTGTTAGTCTCTAAGGTGCCACAAGTACTCCTGTTCTTTTTGCGGATACAGACTAACACGGCTGCTACTCTGAAACCTTTAATTCATTCTATTTCTTTAATATAATTCATTTCACTTCCACACCAGTACATTCTCTAGCATTTCAGAGCAATTTCTAGAGGTCTCCTTTAGTTGTCATTTTGTGGGGAGTCTTCTCCAAGGGCTGTTGTGGGTTTGTAATTAGCTTCTCTTTCTGACTGACAGACGCCAGCCCAGTGCTGTGATGTGTGAGTTACCAGCACCGCGGAGGAAGGTTTCATTGCAGAAACAAAACTGCTTCACTGATTTTGTTTAATTTAGTCAAATTATTTCTGCTTATACCCGCTGGTACCACTTCAAAAACGAACAGATTGGAAGCCTATGTTGCTTCAAACTGCATTACATTTCTGGTGCAGCTGGTGGCTACAGTTAGGGGAACTCCAGCTCTGACCATTGGAGAAGACTTGGTTTACTGACTGCTTCTCTTATGCACCTTCCATTAAAGAAACAAAACACGAAATAGAAAGGAGCAGAGTTTTCAAGAGGAAAGGCAGCCTCTGTAACCAGCTTAGAAATGAGCCCCCTTCCAGCTATGCTCAGATTTAACTAGACACAGGTGCGAGCTAGAATCTCAGTTGCAACAATTTGGGAGGGTTCTGGCTGGGGCACGAGATTCATGAAGTCTTAAGCTACTGGAACAAAACATGGAGCTAATACATGTTATTTGCGGATTCGTTTCCACCGAGGTGAGTCCCATGAGCTCTGAGGGATCCCTGTATTGTATGCTTCTTATAAAGGAGGCGAAGGTGACCATAGGAAAGCGGATTGCTGACGGCACAGGAATAACACAGCTAGCCTTCCAAGGGCGGTGGGCAAGTGCATGGAGCTAAGAGGCTCCGGCTGCTAATAGGGAGATGACAGAAGCACTTGACATAAAACATAGGCTTTGCCACTCTGATCAGACCAGGAGTTCACCCGGTTTGGTTGTGATATCCCAACTCTGCCAGTGGCCAGTATTGGAAGGAAGGCAATAAATGAGTCAGCACCCAGTTAATAATCTAATGGTGCAGTAGAGAAGAAATTCTTTCCTGCTCCCCTACCGGTGATCATCTCCTGCCAGGCATTGTGGGATACCCACCCGGAGGAACCCAGGCTGCCCTAACGGTACGTGCTCTGAGGAGCAGCTTTTTACAACGTAGTTTTTCGAGACACTGAAATCTCGCTTAAAAAGGGGAAAATGCTCTAAACTTTAACTAGAGAGTCACTAGCGATGCCCCCATGTCTACAGCCTCACCATCCCAGGGAGGTGGGTCAGATCACTATCCCCTTTGTGTGGCTGGGGAAACTGAGGCACGGGAGGGACAGTTGCTTGCTCAGGCAGCAAGTCAGTGGTGAAGCTAAGACTAGAAGCAGCATCTCTTTGTGACGTTGCACTCCATCTGCTTTATAAAAATATGGTTGTGAGTGGGAATATGATGTAACTGGAATATGCTTCATGCAAAAGGTCTCTTGTAAGGTATCATTACAAAGCTTATGATCTACTGAGTGTGTTCATCCCATTTGTTTGCATGTATTATTTCTCTGTCTGGAGTTAGGAGAATAAGATATAAACTTGTATCACTGATGTAAACATATCAAGTGGAAGCCATAAAGGGGTACTTGCTGAGCAGTTTTTGGGTAAGGTCTGCAGCTTTGGGGGCGTGGTCCAGATCTGGGTCTGTGTTGCAGCAGGCTAGCGTGTCTGGCTCAACAAGGCAGGGTTCTGGAGTCCCACGCTGGCAGGGAAAACGGGCTCAGAGGTGAATTCAGCCCGTCAGGTGACAGTCCCAAGGGGGTGTCTTTGACCGAACCCGTCACACTCCTAACCCCATCAAAGAGAGACGGCTGACTACTGTGCCAAGGGCTTGTAAGTAAGTCAAATGAACAATGCCAGGCCTAAACAGCCACTGCCGTGGCCAACACCTTGAACCAGGAACCTCCAGTGGTAAAAGCGTGAGCTGCTACAGCTTAAGCAAGGTAGGGCTGCAAGAGACTCATATCCACTGCAGATCAGGCATAGTGGAAGATCTATGCCCCCCTCCTGCCAGATTACATATGCACTTTTGCATAAGCCCCCCTTGGAGTAGGAGGGGTGTGTGTGGGGGTTGTGCAACTCCCACTCTTGCATGTGCCCATGGGTGTTTTGTGCACGCAACACAGATCTGTGCAATATCACATGCATGCTTTTGCGTGTGCATTTGCTAAAGCGGGGGCCTACCTGCCCAGGTCTCCACCTCCTCGCTACACGAAGCCTTGCTTTGCTTCTTCGCCCCGCATGACCATCACAGACACGCCCCAGCGGCATCAGATCAAAGGTGGGAACAAGTCCCTGACAGGCTCTATATGAAGAGCCTGGTGACTTTTCTTTGGAATGGCTGGCGCACAGCTGGTTAAACACACCTGCGAGTGGCCCCTGTGAATGCCGAGGTACCCCAGACAATGCTCAGCAGGGCGTGCAGCTGGCTTTAGCAGTCTCTCCCCACCCTTGGGCGGCTGCCCCAGCCACACCCCAGCGAGGTCTCTTGGAATAGGCCGACGAGGATCGTGGTTCCCATAGTGTCTCGGGCCGGATGTCATAATCAGCGAAGGAGACCGAGACAAAGACAATAGAAACCTGGTTTCGTGCCCGGCCCTGTGACGTGGGAGCGGTGAGAAGCAGGAGAGAAACACATCAGGGAAGGATCAAACAGATAGACACAGGGGGGGCTGAGTGACATAAAGGATCCAAGAGACGATCAGACTGCAAAGCCCTCCTCTTGCTTTTTATTGGCCTTCTGCTGAAGGACACGGCCCAGGTGGGGATGCCACGAACCCCACCCAGGAAAGGGTTTCTGCCTGCCAGCTTTTCCATGGGGCATATTCCCCTTTTGTCAGCCCTCACGGACGGGACTGGAGCTGCACAGGTGTAACTGACAAAGGAATCCCAGCCTACACAGCCAGACAGTCACCGGAAGCAGAGAGAGAGACCCCAGCACGTCCTATAATTCAGGATCAAATCTGCCAGAGTCCCTTGTGCCACGCTGCTCCCTCCTGCCTTCCCTCGTCCCGGCTTGCCCAGCAGTGCCCTGCCAGCTGCAACAGCGTGCACAAAGAAGGACGTTTGTTGTCAGGGCCGCTACCCTTAAAATGCTCACGGTCATCCCAGAAGGGCGGGTGGAAAGCCGCTCGGCCCTTCGTGGGCCAGGTGGAGGGGTAGAGACCTTAGCCCCACGCCAAGTGACTGAACGGGCTGCCGGCTCACACACAGAAGGCAACGTGCCATGAGCAGAGTGGGTGGGAGATGCGCATTCTGCGTACCAATGGCTGGGGGCAGAAGGCACCGCCGGCCCTTAGCCAAGGCATGGTGCGTCTTTTGCCTGTTACACAACAGCAATAGGCGGAAGGACCCACACGGGCACAGAGGGTGCAAATAACTGTTTGCTAACTACGCACAACGTGCAGACCTAGCTGCAGGCACGCTGCGAACCCGGCGGGTCTCGAAACTACAGAACACGGTGAGCGTCACTCGAGAGCTCACAAGCTATTTAAAGAGATGCTACCCGATTCCTCGACATTACAGCACTGCTTCCACTCCCAACAGCCCTGGCCCCTCATGTGCGCACAAGTCCTGCCCCAGCCCCCCTTAATGTGCTGCTTTTGGGGGCAGCGCCCCCCTGCAGAGCTGGCTGCAGCTTTCCGGGGACCGCAAATGGCGGGGGGAGGGCGAGAAAGGGCCTCCTCACTGCCCCTCCTCACCTCAGAGCGGCCGACATCTGACCCACAGCATCCAACTCAACCCCCACCCCTCCACACACACTGCTGCATGACGCAGACTAACCGATCATAGACTCATAGACTTTAAGGTCAGAAGGGACCATTATGATCGTCTAGTCTGACCTCCTGCACAACGCAGGCCACAGAATCTCACCCACCCACTCCTGTATCAAACCCCTAACCTATGTCTGAGCTATTGAAGTCCTCAAATGATGGTTTAAAGACCTCAAGGTGCGGAGAATCCTCCAGCAAGTGACCCGTGCCCCACGCTGCAGAGGAAGGCAAAAAACCTCCAGGCCCTCTGCCAATCTGCCCTGGAGGAAAATTCCTTCCCGACCCCAAATATGGCGATCAGCTAAACCTTGAGCATGTGGGCAAGACTCACCAGCCAGCACCCGGGAAAGAATTCTCTGTAGTAACTCAGATCCCACCCCATCGAACATCCCATCACAGGCCATTGGGCATATAGTCAAAGACCAAGTAATTGCCAAAATTAGGCTATCCCATCATACCATCCCCTCCATAAACTTGTCAAGCTTAGTCTTGAAGCCAAATATGTCTTTTGCCCCCACTACTCCCCTTGGAAGGCTGTTCCAGAACTTCACTCCTCTGATGGTTAGAAACCTTCATCTAATTTCAAGTCTAAACTTCCTAATGTCCAGTTTATATCCATTTGTTCTTGTGTCCACATGGTACTAAGCTTGAATAATTCCTCTCCCTCCTTGACATTTATCCCTCTGATATATTTATAAAGAGCAATCATCTCTCTCCTCAGCCTTCTTTTGGTTAGGCTAAACAAGCCAAGCTCTTTGAGTCTCCTTTCATAAGGCAGGTTTTCCATTCCTCGGATCATCCTAGTAGCCCTTCTCTGTACCTGTTCCAGTTTGAATTCATCCTTCTTAAACATGGGAGACCAGAACTGCACACAATATTCCAGATGAAGTCTCACCAGTGCCTTGTATAACAGTAACACCTCCTTATCTCTACTGGAAATACCTCGCCTGATGCATCCCAAGACCGCATTAACTTTTTTCACGGCCATGTCACATTGGTGGCTCATAGTCATCCTTTGATCAACCAATACTCCAAGGTCCTTCTCCTCCTCTGTTACTTCCAACTGATGTGTCCCCAGCTTATAACCAAAATTTTTGTTATTAATCCCTCAATGCATGATCTTACACTTTTCACTATTAAATTTCATCCTATTACTATTACTCCAGTTTACAAGGTCATCCAGATCTTCCTGGATGATATCCAGGTCCTTCTCTGTATTAGCAATACCTCCCAGCTTTGTGTCATCTGCAAACTTTATTAGCACATTCCCACTTTTTGTGCCAAGGCCAGTAATAAAAAGATTAAATAAGATTGGTCCCAAAACCGATCCCTGAGGAACTCCACTAGTAATCTTCCTCCAGCCTGACAGTTCACCTTTCAGTATGACCCGTTGTAGTCTCCCCTTTAACCAGTTCCTTATCCACCTTTCAATTTTCATATTGATCCCCATCTTTTCCAATTTAGCTAATAATTCCCCATGTGGAACCGTATCAAATGCCTTACTGAAATCGAGGTAAATTAGATCCACTGCGTTTCCTTTGTCTAAAAAATCTGTTACCTTCTCAAAGAAGGAGATCAGGTTGGTTTGGCACGATCTACCTTTTGTAAAACCATGTTGTATTTTGTCCCAATTACCATTGACCTCAATGTCCTTAACTACTTTCTTCTTCAAAAATTTTTCAATGACCTCCGTGATCTCTTTACGCCTAGCCATCCATCACACTCCTCAGCGGCTGCACTGGCAAAGGAGACCATTAGCTCAGCAAGAGGGGTGCTAAATCCCAAGTTCATTGGCCTGACGAGCCACGAGCCCATCCCCCGCCCCCCAATATGTGGCTGCAACCGCCGGCTGCTGACTCATGCCACAGGGCCAGAGGGCAGCCCCAGATCTGCGGGTTGCACCACTGGGAGAAGTGGTGAGAGGAAGTGACAGCAGTAGCTTGGATGGTTATTTTCAGAAGCGCAGTGTATTGGCCCACGTGGAGCGGGTCACGGGTGCATCGCTGGGGTGGGAGCGAAAGGGCCCTGGGGCATGTGATAGCAAACAGAATCTCTTCCTTATTGCCGTGCGTGAAAGGCAGAGGAAACCAACGCTGGCTTATTTGTGTAGAGATTTCCTGGTCCGTTGATGTGGGGGAAGGTTGGTTGTTTCATCATACTGCGTCCAGCAATTCCCTGCCCGGGGGCGAGAGAGGTTAACATGGGAATGGGACAGGGCTACTTAATGCCACATGGACACTGCAATCTGGGGCTCAGGGCCTGTGTTTTACCCCTTCTCCTTCCTCCAGCTCCACAGCCCCCCCCAAGGGTAGATTCAACACTGACACACAATATTCACCCCTTCCTATCATTTCCCCATCCAAGCAGCAACCAAAGCAAACCCTGATAAGACACCATAAATTTGCCTTACCGTGCAATGGGGCTGAAGACATAAACCCAGAAGTCCATCTAGATTTGACTGGTGGAACGGCTGAACCCCCTCCTGATTTCATATTCATGCCACCCTGCCTAAATTGACAGTGTTGTCTAAGGGACTTTTCACCCACCGTCAGGGAACTTAAAACTATTAGCCCAATTTACACACTTCCCTTCACACTGCAAAATTCAAAACAACTCACTACACAATGACCTGCATTCTCAAGCTTTTCTGTTGGATGCTAGAAATCGGACACCTGCACTGGTTTGTAGTATTTGTATGATACAGAAGCATGCTGGTTGCTAATATGCAAATAAGCCCACCAAGTAAGGGAATATTTGAACCCTAACATTGCACTCAACAGGTTTTATCCTTAAGAGAGCCAATGAAAAAAAATCAGAGGTGCCACCTACAGGTGAAATGGGAGAATTGACCTAGTTGTGGATATTTGTATATTCAAATACACACAAGATGCTTTGCCTCTTAATAGGAAAAAGATACATACCTGTGGTAGCAATTGCTGCTCCAGTGTTTACGTCAATGACTGTAAATTAGAATATTTTGTAAATGAATTACCTGGAGTGAAGCTCAGTTAGAGATCAAATTTTTGAACTAATTTGTGACTCACCAAACTAGTCACCCTAAGCTGAAAAGGGCAGACAGAAATCCTTGCCAAGCCAATACCACCACCAACAAAAACATTAATGTTAATTGCTTCTTGGCTTCTTGGCATTAAGGTCAAAGTGTAGTCATACTCTATGAGTAAACAGACTGGGGAGAAATATTTTACTTTAGTCCTAATTAAGCGTGACTCTGGTTTCTCTTCAAATTGTATAAATCTTTTGCCTTTGCTTTAATAGGTGAGAATGAAATACTACTGTTACATAGAATCTCAGGGTTGGAAGGGACCTCAGGAGGTCATCTAGTCCAACCCCCTGCTTAAAGCAGGGCCAATCCCCAGACAGATTTTTGCCCCCGATCCCTAAATGGCCCCCTCAAGGATTGAACTCACAACGCTGGGTTTAACAGGCCAATGCTCAAACCACTGAGCTATCCCTCCCCCACGATACAACTCAAACATCAACTTGCCTGGAGATTGAAAGAAGAAAGAGATTAACCAAGTCTTCGCTAGAGTTACGTACATAAAAAGAACTCAATAATGCTCTGGCTCTTTATTTCATAACCACAGTGGGTGGGTGAGGCTAAGGAATTGGGTTACTGGCCCTTTCATGAGAAAGGGAAGCATCAGAGGCAACGTTCTAAACTCCAATTACCTCCAACAGCAAGGAAGAAACCACACACAAGCAAGGTGGAAATCAGAGCAGGTCCTCCCAGCGCTCATTAAATTCCCTGCATTGGTACAACAACTTGCTAGGGCTGGTCGTCCCCAGATTCTTTCTGCCACTCAGCCTGTTTGCTTTTTTCACCAGCATCTTAGTGAGAAATTCAAGCAATGGAGTTGGAGTGGGAAGAGGGAGAGAGATGAAATCTCTCTCTCTCTCACACACACACACACACACACACACACACACACACACACACACACACACACACACAGCCTACTGTGCCTTTTAAATGCAAGACTCTCAAATTCCTGCATAAACTGGGGCAAGTCATTTTAATCTCCGTGCCTCAGTTTCCCATCTGTAAAATGGGGCTCAGAATCTTTCCCTTCTCTCACCTTTTACTGCCTTCAGACTGCAAGGGCTAGATCTGCAGAGGGATTTGGCCATATAATTGCTCCATTAGGTGCCTAAATTCAAAATTTAGATCCTCAACCCTCCCTCCTCAGCTGCCACCTAAATTCTCTTGATGCCCAAGCTTCCAGCAGTGAAGCAGCCAAAGCATTTACATTTCTGCTGCTGTGGGCATGCTCAAAACCACCGCAGTCCCCTGAGCCCAGGGCAGGGGTCCCCCACCCAGCTCCACTCTACTCCAGGGCCCAAGCCAGTGGGCATGCTCAGCGGCTGTCTAGCAGATCAGGCTTCACACGTAATATCAGGCTTCATACTCTCTAGCCCCTCCGGTAGAGCCCTCACCTGGGATGTGCGGGAGCCCAGCTCAAATGCCCACCTTGCCTGATTCAGAGCAGGGACCTGAGCCCCCGTTCTCCCAGCTGAGCAGCCACGCCACTGGGTATTCTGGGGTGGGTCTGTCTCAGGTCCTTGCCGCAGATCAGGCAGCGTGGGGAACTGCACCCCACGCTCAGTCGCAGCTGAGTGCTCTAACCACTGGGCGAGAGGGGATAAAACCGCCCCTGCCTCCGGTTTTTGGCAAGAAAGGGCTGCCCTGCCTTTGGCAGCTGACTCTGGGGCAGAGGGAGGCGTCTCCTGCCATTTGGGAATCACCCCTGCAAGCTCCTTTCTGAGGCCAGGTGCCTAACTCCCTTTTGAGGGGGAAGGTTAGACCACACCCCTCTTCTCTGCATTTTCAACTGGCTAGCTTAGGTGGCTCCCCACTCAATGGTCTGGCTTTTCGTAGGTCCCATTCATAGGCCCCCTGACTCTCCCCACGCATTATACAGGAGCTGAGGTGTCTACCTCGTGGCTGCAGGTTCCACTGGGCGGCAGGACTCCCAGACAGCAATACTGAGGCTAAGTCCCCTTTGTGGATCTAGCCCTGAATTCTTGGAGGCAGGGTCTGGCTCAGACCATGTCTGTACAGCACCTACCACAACGGGGCCCTGACTGCCACATGCCCATTATAACAATGCCCCCATAACACCTCACATTAGCTACATGACTCTATTGGACCTGCCATCACACCAATGCAGGTGCTTCACTTCCAATGCTCTTTACAGCCTTAGAACGACCGAGAGGGTCTGGTTGCACTTTAGGCCTGTCTTGTGCTCTTACTGTACAAACAAGGCAGCCGAGCTTCCGCAGCTGTTGGCAAACCCAGGTTTCACTCAGCTGTTTGAAGACGGGGCCAGGCTGCGCTGGGGCTTTTCCACGATTTAGCAACAAAGACGGCGTGGACTTTGAGTAATACGGCAGCTAGTTGTGATCTGCATGCAGGAAGGAAATGCTTTGGTAAACCCTCAGGGGAGAGAATTCCTCACACCATCCTCATGACTAGAAGGCAGGGAGAAGAAGGCAGTTTATCCATCTGTGAAATGGGGAGAAGTGTGTTTATAATAAAACTGGTCTCAAAAAAGTTTGACCAACCCCCCCCCCCCCCATCTTTTCAAGCTATACAAAATGTTTGGTGAACACTGTTTTCATTGTTCACAATTCTCCGGGGTTCAGGGAAAGAATTTGAAATGCCGCATGTTCATTTCGATTTGACCCAAAGGGGTGGGTGGTTACCCCTCCGCCTTTCACCCTCTAGCTGGAATGGAACATTTTTGGTTTCCAATGGGTTCATAATGAAATTTTTCATTGTGAATTATTTTGGTGGGAAGGGAAATTCAGATGATTTAAGGGGCAATTCCCAATGAAGCGAAAACCTTTCAAAGTTTTCCAGGGAAAAGAATTCACATTTTTCAACCAGCCTTCGCTGGGTGCTTGGAGATCTGTGGATGAAAATTGCTATTCTCAGAGGGAAAACGGACTTCCCCTTGACACTGAAGACGTCTTACTAGCAAAAGGGTTTGATTCTTGAAGTCCTGGGCAGTCACAACCCCACTGCAGGGACCGGAAGTGCTCAGATTATTATTAATCAACCCCCAGAATAAATCCCCACAAACTGCTTTCTCTTACTGGCACCTTTCCAGTCTGACCCAGGGTTGGTGGCAAATCCATTAACATTCATTGTCAAAACAGCCCTCACAAATTTAACATTCTTAGAGCTCCTTTTTTTCCTTCAACCCAACCAGTACAAACATCATATCATTGGTGTTTCCAAACAGTATAAGTCACATGCCAACATCCTCCATGTACATGACCTAAGGTGCGGTTCTCAGCGTGGGCGTCATGACCCACAGGGGGTTAAGAACAAGGGCCTGGGGGTCATGATCAACCTGCCCTTCCTGTATTTTTATGTAAGGTCCCGGCTAGTTGGGGAAGAGAACCTTGATGTGAATAAGGGCGTCCCAGTATGGAAAATCCTACCACCGTCCTATGGGAATAGCATAATCAAATTGACGAAATACAGGGCTGGAAGGGGCCTTAAGAAGTCATCGCGTCCAGCTCCCTGTGCCAAGGCAGGACCGAGTAAATCTAGACCAGCCCGGACAGGTGTTTGTCCAACCTGTTCTTAGAAACCTCCAATGACGGGGATTCCAACCTCCCTTGGTAGCCTGTTCCAGAGCTTCACTATCCTTAGAGTTAGAAAGATTTCCCTGATAGCTAACCTAAATCTCCCTTGCTCCAGATTAAGCCCTTTGCTCTTTGTCCTACATTCAGTGGAGCTGGAGAACAACTCATCCCCGGCTCTTTATAAGAGCCTGGAACGTATTTGGAGACTGTTCGCAGGTCCCCCCTCGGTCTTCTGTTCTCAAGCCTAAACATGTCCAGTTTTTTAACCTTTCCTCCTAGCTCAGGTTTTCTAACCCTTTGATCATTTTGGGGGCTCTCCTCTGGACTCTCTCCAATTTGTCCCCATCTTTTATCCACCCCTATTTCGGGGGTATGGCGCATTCACCTTAAATCCCTTCTGCAGCCCCTTTCAGACCACGGGGCCTGTTTGATCAAGTCCTAGCCTCCCAGCGCGTCACTCTCTGTAGAAAAGCCTGGCTTTTGAAGAGGTTATTATGCCCCGGGGGTCATGCGCTTATCAGCGTTACCCTGGAAGTGAGCAGCGAGAGTGGGGCCGTGCCCAAGAAAGGTACGGCTTAGCAAATATTTGCAATCTGATAAAGCCCCGTCTAATAGCTCTGCGACAAACACGGGTCCATAACAACAACAGGCAAAACCACTGGTATTTCTAGACTGTTTTCAGGGGTGCTCCGGTAGTGAGTTCACACTCACATTGACGGCAGCAGGGTCCAATGGGACGGACCGTCAGCAGACCAAGATGCTATTTATAGCTCTTCCGCTGACTCATGGTGTGTGACCTTGAACAAGTCACTTAACACCTACGGATCTCAGGTTCACGGCCTCTGAAATGGGCGTGAGACCTACCTTTACTGAGTGCTTTGATGCCGCGCTAGGGATAGTGCATTGCAAAGCTAATAGTCTTGCTTCGGCTCATTTTCCCAGGCCAAGGTTTTCAATGAGCAGTGGACACTTAGAATTCAGTAGCACCTTAGAGGCCAACCCAGCTGGGCCCCCACTGTGCCAGGTGCTGTACGCACACTTAGGGGAAGATGTTCAAAAGCACCTCAGGTGTTTAAGACCACAAGCCCCTCCACTTTTCAATGGGACTCAAGTGCTTTTGAAAACCTCCCCTCTGCCCAAAGAGCTTCCAACCCCAAACTGATTTTGGGTGCCCAACGTGAGCTCCTTTAAAAGGGTCTGACTTCCAGAGGATGGGCGCTCGGCCCTTTCTGCCAATCAGCCCCTTTAAGGTGTTTTAAGCACCCCTCAAATGGAGGCACACAGACTCACTAGTCACTTTTTAAAATCTTGGGCCCCGTCTGCGATTGGGGATAATAACATTTGACCCCCCCTTTGAAAAGCACTCTTGAGACCCACAGCTGAAAAGCTCTCCATAAATGCTAAGCGATCTCGTTGGCATCCGTATAAATAACGCCAGGCAATGAAATGCAAAGAAATGACATTACGGCAGAGAGTTCAAAACCACAACGAAGTCAAGAAGCTCCAAGTGTGATTCGCTCCCCCACTCCCATCCATCCCGCTTAGGGACATACCTGGCCTCCGCGTATGCAGTGTCAGAGCACCTCCCTGTCTTTAATGTATTTATCCTCACAACACCCTTCGGAGGAGGGCAATGCTATTGTCCCCCTTGTACAGCTGGGGAACTCAGGCACAGAGAGACTAAGGCCTTGTCAACACCAATGTTCCCTCTCATTTTTCCCATCCATGTGCGGAATGAATTTTGTTAAGTGCACCAATATGGAGGTGATGTGTGGCGGGGGTGGGGCCGATGGGTTCAGGGTGCGGAGGGGGGGAGGGCTCCGGCTAGGGGTGCAGACTCTGGGGTGGGGCTGGGGATGAGGGGGTCAGAGTGTAGCAGAGGGTTGGAGTGTGTGTGTGGGGGGGTGAGGGCTCCAGCTGGGGGTGCGGGCTCTGAGGTGGGGCCAGGGATGAGGGGCTTGGGATGCAGGCTGCCCTGGGGCTGCAGCGGGGAGAAAGGACTCCTCCCAGTCCTCTCTCCCCACAGCAGCACCTGGCCTGGGGGAGAGTTGCCTCTCCCTGCGTGGCGGGGCTGGGGCTGGTGCTGGTGCCAGGGCCAGTGGCGCCTTTCTCCACCACAGCAGCTCTGGGGCTGGGGCCGGGGCCGGGGCCGGGGGGAGAGGTGCCTCTCTCCGCCACAGCAGCTCCGGGGCTGGGGGATTTAGGTGCGCGGCCCTTGGTGGCCTCCTGTGGGCCGCGCAGGTGCACGCCTTCCAGGGAGCTTAGGTCTACACTACACAAGTCGACGTAAAGCATCTTTCATCAACCTAATTATGTCAGCGCACACACTACAGCCTTGTCCCGCCGATGTAAGTGCCCTCCAACACCGACAGAACTCCGAAGGCTTCTGCCGGTGTGGTTAGCCTGACACAGTGACTGTGTAGACACAGTCTTACAGCCGCTGTTAGCTCGGTGGTCAATTTAATGGCTCCGAAATTGACGAGTAAGCTGGACAGCTAGAGCCCAGCTGCCATGCAGTCCTCTGGGGAGCTGGGCGGCTGGACCCCGCTCCTGGCTGGGAGCCTAAAATAGGTTGACTTAAGTTTTTCATGTAGACATACCTAAGTCCCCCAGAAAGTCTGGACCAGAGCAATACTGCCCTAACCCCTGCCCCATCCTTCCTCTCTCAGTCCCTTTAACTACGCCCTTACATTACAGCTGCGAACATCTACCACCATCTAGCCAGGAAGTACAGGATGCTACAGATGAGTACTCACGGGATGCTCAATGTAAGACCCATATATTGGGACTTCCTGACTGTGGGTGGCTTAAATTCCCAGCCTTAATGTTCAGTTATTAGCCAGGGGCATTTCTCAGGTTTTGTGCGCTGCGTATGTGTAAGAAAACATCTGGCTCCCTTTGGTCGGTGTCTCGCTTCACCCAGGCAAAATGCCCATTGCCTCCAATGAGTGGTTTGCCCAAGTGACGACAGGGCTTGGGAGAAAACCCAAACAGAACTGGGCTCTAAGCTTGAATGACAACAAGGCCCATGTTCTGCTTGCGAAAGCCTCAGTGCTTTCCCCCGGCCCTTGTTTCCTGGAAGGGAGACTGGGGGAAAGAGGCTGCTGCTGAAAGATCTGGGCTGGCATCACAGGTTGTAAACAACCCGCGCCTACTGACATCAGCAGCAAGATTCCCGTTGACGTCAGTGGGCGCTGCCCCCTCTCAACTCTGCCAATCCGTCTCCCTGGGCTACTCCCATCCTGAGCTCCACACCCTTCTACGTTGCGCCTCCATCCTGATCTGCTTCACCCCCTTTCATCCATTTCTTGACCCCTCACATCTGTGCCAATGCCGCTCAGCTCTCCGCTCCCACAGAGCGCCCCCTATAGTTCTCACGACGCACTTCGGTTCCGATCTGCAGTATCTCTTGCTGTTCCGCCCTAGGGCTTTCTTCTGCTCCGGCTGCCCATCAACCCCCCCGGGGGGCCTGAGTGGAGATCAGCCTCACTTCTACCTGTGGTCTAAGTCAGCAATGAATTCAGAGCTCTCCAAGTGAAAGCCAAGCCCATCTAATCCACGCAAGGTATTTCACTAGTGCCCATCACACACGTTATTTAACCGTCCCATCTATTGCTCCACTTGGCTCCCCGTTAGCTAAGACTCACGACTGTCATCGGTAACCCAGAGCTCTGCAAGGTCCATGTACCCCGAAAAGCTTACACCACAATGGATTAAACATAACTGCACGAAAACTTTCTGTTGGGCTTCATAAGCCTGGTGTGATTTTCTGTGGTGATAACGTAATGTCCTGCCCACGACTCTTGTTCCAAATGCCTCCCGCATGAGGTAGTGTTCAGTATGCTAGGTTTATATTTAAACCGGGAAAGTTACTAATAAAAGCTACCCAGGTTGTATATTACAATCGCAAAGTGCAAGAGCTATAAACACCACAGATCTGGACTAACTAGATTGTACATTAATTCATGCCCGCTCCGTGCTGCATACGGGAGTACAAATAAATACATTTCTTCTACTGCGGCAGGAAAGCAAAATGCCATGACAACAAGGCAAGCTGTGTATGCAGAGCTATGGACCCAACGCCATTTAATTAGTCCTTTCTTCGTGTAATACTCGCAAAAGACAGATTGCTGGGCAATCTCTCCACAACCACACGTTTAACTCCCAGCGTTGTGCTGACAACTCACAGTTCTACCTCTCTGCTCCAGACCTGCTTCCTTCTGCCCAAGCTAAAATCTCCGCCTGTCTCTCTGACATTTCCTTGCGGCTGCCTAGCCCGCAGCTCAAGCTAAATATGGTTCAAACAGAGCTCCTAATTGTCCCCCCGAATGCTCCTCGCTACCTCACTTCTTGATCACTGCAGACAACACCAGCACCCTGCCTGTCGCTTAGGCCCATAATCTACATGCGATCTTCAACTTGGACCTCTCTGTAGGTTGACAGTCACAGCCACGTTAATTTACAAGTGACGCCTCCAGAAATCCTTCTTGCTTTGGAATTTGGATCTGCGTAACACCCTACTCTAGGGTTGCCAATTTTGGTTGGCTGTATTCCTGGAGGTTTCATCACATGACATAAACTTTACTTCCTGGAGACTCCAATCCTGGAGGGTTAACACCCACACCTCAATTTTATTCTGGTATAAAGTGATTTTTTCCAGTTTAGGTTAAAACTCTTTTCCCAAGTGACAGAAACCAACCAAAAAAAACTTTATACTGGATTAAGACTGTCCACACAGGGATCCTATCAATATAACTATAGTGGTTTAAATTCACACTTTAGGATATACTGAAAACAAATTCTCCCATGTAGGCAAAGCCTTAGACAGAAAGTTCTTAGCTGATGTACTCTTTGGATCAAGGAGCAGGTCTTCTCCATTGCTGTACAGCGCCAAGCACATGGTCAGCACTCAGAAAGCGAAGTAGTGACAGTGGGTATAAGAAGGATCATTGCTAGGTGTGAACGTACAGAGGGAGGTGGTAGATTCTCTATCAGGTGCAGTTTCTGAGATCGGATACCTTGCGAAGAGCTCTGCTCTCGCACACTCAGAAGTGATGGGATTGATGCGAGAGTTATTGGGTGAGGTGGTACAACCTGTTCGAGGGAGGTCAGAGGAGATGATCGTAAAGGTCCCTTAAAATCGGCAAATCTGCTACGAACCTCTTGAGGCTAAAAATCATGCTGGAAAACCCGCGACGGCCAACTTTTGTAGAGAGGTTCCCGGTACTTTTCATGGCAACAACAGCCATTCCCATGGCGTCCTGGCACATCCGCTGTAACAGAAAGATAGAGAGAAACTGGAGTGAGCGTAACACCAACAGACCCTGTTGTCGGCGGGCAGAACCGAACCTAGGACCTCTGGAGCTAAACGCATGAGCCTCTACTGCATGAGCTAAAAGCCACACGGCCCTTAGCTACGGCTGCAGCAGACTCATTCATCTCCAAGTGGCCTCGGTGCTGCTAGAGGGGACACAGCACCACACCCAGGAGGTATGTAGAGGTTACACAAGCTCAGAGACGTAGAACAAAAATGACTGGAGGCCAAGCATCACTGACGGATGGAGAAGGATGAAAAGGGCTATGCAGGATGGAAGTCGTGCAAAAAACTGCAAGCTGTGGACACTTAAGGGAGAGAGGAATTACTTAGGGCGGTTCCTGTGGTAGGAGCAATGGGATGGAATGAAGACGTCCTCGAGAAAGTCAGCTATAACTTCTCGGCAGCGAGATGGATAAATCCATGCAATGGTCCCCCCCAAAGGAAGCAGCAGAAATCGTACCATCTGGGATATTGGAAATGACCTGGGATGAATCACTAGAGCAGGGGTTCTTAAACTTCAGTGCACCATGACCATCTTCTGACAACAAAAATTACTACAGGCCCCCAAGAGGGGGGACTGAAGCCTGAGCCGGCCCAAGCCCCACCGCTCTGGAGGGGGGGAGCCAAAGCCCCACTGCCCCAGGCCGGGGGGTCAAAGCTGAAGCCCGATGGCTGCAGCCCCAGGCAGGGGGCCTGAAACCTGAGCCCCGCCGCCCAGGGCTGAAGCCCTCGGGCTTGGGCTTTGGCCCTGGACCCCAGCAAATCTAAGCCAGCCCTGGCGACCCCATTAAAATGGGCTCACGACCCACTTTGGGGTCCCGACCCACAGTTTGAGAACCACTGCACTAGAGAATGGGTTGTAGGGAACAATCTTGAACTGGCTACAGGCAGGGTGAACTGGATCGTCAATGGAGGCCTTCCCACCTTAGTTTTTTTAACACAGTAGCATCTAGCGTCCTCGGATGAGATGGGGTCTCATTGTGCTAGGCTCTGTACATAGATATCGTACAAGACAGTCCCTCCCACAAAGAGCCCTAAATAGGCAACAGAGAAAAAGGAAGGACAGCGACCCCCACGTAACAGACGAGGCAGATAGAGCGACTTGCCCAAGGTGTTTGTGGCAGAGACAGGAATTAAACCCAAATCTCCTGAGTCCTGACCCGGTGCCTTATCAGTGAGCCCCTCTTCTCCCTCAGGAATCGACATTCTTCTCCACAATCAGGCACCACAAAAGAAGCCTCCAAACAAATAAAGAACCAATACGGCTGTGAAACATTTTCCTCTCCTCAGCAAAGGTCATGGTCAGGTTGAAGAGAGTTTTAAGCAAAAGTTTCTCTCCCACTCTTTGTTTGGATATCAACAAACTCCAAGAACTTGGCACGAAAACTAGTTGGGCCAGTCAGGTGCTCCTTGGTAACATTACACAATGAAAACCCAACAGACTAGACAGAAGGGGATAAGGGACTCCTGGAAATGATGAACTCATCAAACCAACAGCCTGGTGTAACACAGCAATGCTGCCTCCATCCCTAGCCGCACAAGATACAGGCATCAGACCATAGGCGTGTGCAACCCATTTCATTAGGGTGTGCAACCCATTTCATTAGGGTGTGCACCCAGGGAACCCCGCCCTAGCCCCGCCCCGCCCCTGCCCTAGTCCCGCCCCTATCCACTCCCTCCTACTTCCCGCCCCCTGACTTCCCCCCTCAGAACTCCCAACCCCCCCTGCTCCTTGTCCCCTGACTACCCCTCCTGGGACCCCTGCCCCTAACTGCCCCCCCAGGACTCCACCCCCTACCTAAGCCTCCCTGTTCCTTGTCCCCTGACTGCCCCCCTAGGACCCTACCCCCTACCTATCCCCTGACTGCCCCGACCCTTATCCACACCCCCGCCCCCAGACAGACCCCCGGGACTCCCATGCCTATCCAACTGCTCCCCACCCCCTGACAGGACCCCCAGAACTCCCAACCCATACAACCCCCCTGCTCCCTGCCTCCCCCAACCCCTCTCCACACCCCTGCCTCCTGACAGGCCCCCCAGAACTCCTGACTCATCCAACCCCCCCAGCTCCTTGTCCCCTGACCACCCCCTCCAGAGACCACCCCCACTAACTGCCCCCCCAGGACCCTCCTTTCTCCCTGTCCCCTGACTGCCCTGACCCCTATCCAACCCCCGCCCCCTGAGAGACCCTGGGACTCCCATGCCCCATCCAATCCCCCCTGCTCCCTGACTGTCCCCTCCAGAGACCCCCCGCCCCTAACCCCCCCCCCCGGGATACCACCCTCTATCCAACCCACCCTGTCCCCTGACTGCCCCCACCCCTTATCCAACCCCCCTGGCACTGGACCCCTTACCATGAGATGAGGCTCCTTGATTTTAGTCGGTGACGAGGAGGGCGTACGAGGCCTTTGTGGTACGGTAGTGTGGTATTTTCCAGGATCTTTATCTGTCGCAGCACCTCGCCGGGATATTTCCTGGTGCGCTGGTAGCCGGTACCAACAGCCACAGAGGTGACATTGATGGGAGAGTGCTGCTAATGACGCGTTAATTTCGGTGGCTCCAACTGGGGCACAGTATTCCGCTGTGGAATGGACCAGGGCCAGCGTCGCTATTCGAAGACAGCCCAGCCTGCTCGCCGTCTCCCCTGCTACGTGCGTAATGAAAGGCATCGAATTGGCCACTGGATGTTCTGAAAAGGCCCCCCGGTCGGCAAAGCAAAATGACCAGTACAATATCATTTAAAAAAAAAAAATCACACTCCTAACAACATAATTATACTGGTACAAAAACTGTCTGACCGGGCCTAAGGTACTTAGGCTCCTAATTTCCATTTAAACCAGTGGGAATTAGGTGCCTAAATACCTTTGTGGATCTGGGTTTCAAGAGCCTAATTGGGATTTAAGCCACCACAGAAATCACATTGCTCCCACAAACAGCCTTATAGGAAGAGCAAGAAATTGCTGCATTCCAGTTTGGCCAAAGACAGAAGTTTGGCACGATCAGTAGTTTAGCAGGAGCAGAGTCTATACAATGGAAAACCACATCCCTTTTGTGGAAACCCCGGCAACCAAGAGAGCCAGGAACACTGCCCGCCTTGCAGGAAGCTTCGGTTAAACGAGTCACAGAAAAATACATTGGCTTTGGGTTGAAGGAGCCCGCGCTCAATGATCTAGACACATAGTCTTGACATTATGCCAGGGGATTAACAAGGTGCCACAGAGGCAGGTCATGTGTCCTTGTTACAGAGCATGTCCTGCAAAACACAAGGACTTGGTGCCTTTCGCTCCAAGCCATCAGAACGAACGTCCTTTGGGTAGTGGAACTTTTCCAGGGCCTTCGCCACGAGCGTTTTCTTTCCCAGGGAATGCAGTGCCAGGCTGACGAGTGTTATAAAGAGGATAGTGAGCCACTGTTTGCCATGTCCACCAAGAGTCGGACAAGGAGGCGGCAGCTTAGTTTGTGGCAAGGGAGATTTAGGTCAGATAGTAGAAAAAACCTTCCTGATTCCAGGCTAGTTAAGCTCTGGACTGGGTCACGGGGAATCCCTGTCATTGGAGGATTGAGGAACAGGTTGGACAAACACCTGCCAGGGATGGTCTAGGTCAGGGGTGGCCAACCTGAGCCTGAGAAGGAGCCAGAATTTACCAATGTACATTGCCAAAGAGCCACAGGAATACATCAGCAGCCCCCCACCAGCTCCCAGCACCTCCTGCCCACCGGCAACCCGGCCGATCAGCGCCCCCCTCCCTCCCGATCAGCTGTTTTGTGGCGTGCAGGAGGCTCTGGGATGGAGGGGGAGGAGCGAGGGCATGGCAGGCTGAGGGGAGGGGGCGGGAAGGGGTGGAGTGGGGGCAGGGCCTGTGGCAGAGCCAGGAGTTGAGCAGTGAGCACCCCCGGCACATTGGAAAGTTGGTACCTGTAGCTCCAGGCCCGGAGTCGGTGCCTAGACAAGGAGCCGCATGTTAACTTCTGAAGAGCCACGTGTGGCTCCGGAGCCGCAGGTTGGCCACCCCTGGTGTAGGTTTATTTGCTCCTGCCTCAGTGCAGAGAGCTGGACTTGACGACCTCTCAAGGTCTCCTCCAGCCCCTACGTTTCTATGATCTCAAGCCCTATTTATTCCAAGAACAAGTATAACGTGGGCTGCATCCTTCCTCCTCCAGGGCAACCTGGTCCTTCTCTAGCGAGGCCATAAATAGGGCCCTATGGCCAACCCAACCCTGGATGCCTGTGCTGTGACGGTAGCAGCCAGGAACAGTGGCAGTTTTGGGGAGGAGGGCAGTGTTCCCGTTTTCAGCAGCTTTCCTCCATTACCGAATGGATGCAAGGGACCTGCCTGGGTCCGGCCATTTCAACAGTATCGCGGTCAGCTCTCAAATACGCCCGGTCTTGGCTACGCTCCTTCACAAGCATCCCTCCAGTGCCCCATGCCATGACGAACGGGCACCGCTGCCCCCTGCTGGATAGAACGTCAGCGTCGCGGGTTTGTGACTTTCGTCCTCTAGTGGGGGATGCCTGCAGCAGGTGTGGACGTCCCATTAAGACTAGCACAGGCAGGGAGTGGAGGGGCTGGGGAGAGCCTGTCTGCATGGGGGGGGGGACGGATTCTCATTACACCGCCCCCCGGTGGGCGCCAACGGCGGCTCAGCCCACGGCTAGTGTTCCCTCTGCGGCCGGAACTGCAGGGTAATATTTGCGCGGTGCGGAACGCTTCCCAACGCAGCCGCCACGTCCTTCACCCGCTGTCCACAATCTTATCGCAGCTTCGCTCGGAAATGGCGCGGAGTCCCTGATTCCTGCACCGCCGCCCTTGAATTTCTGCCCTTATCTCCCTCCTCACTGCGCCTCTCCCTAATGGCTGTTTGCAGTAGTTACTGGTTAATGCGGACGCGATAAGCGCTTGCCTTCAAAGGGAAAATAACTGAGCGTGGGGGGGAAAAAACACCAGCTCGCCCTCACCGTCTTCAATCCCACACGAAAGCAATTGAGCAAATTCAGCCAAGGGAGTTTTATTTCCTTGTTGAAGGGTGGACGGTGGGAAAGCCCCTACCCAGCACCTTGCACCTGGCAGGGTCCCAGAGCTCCGATCACCCCATCCCATCCCTGGCCATACCCAGGAGCTGCCGTGGAGGGCAAGGAAAACAAGGGGGATTTTTAAAAGCAGCAAAGAGTCCTGTGGCACCTTATAGACTAACAGACGTATTGGAGCATGAGCTTTCGTGGGTGAATACCCACTTCGTCAGACGCATGTGGTGGAAATGTCCAGAGGCAGGTATAAATATGCAGGCAAGAAACAGTCTAGCGATAACGAGGTTAGTTCAATCAGGAAGGATGAGGCCCTCTTCTAGCAGTTGAGGTGTGAACACCTAGGGAGGAGAAACTGCTTCTGTAGTTGGCTAGCCATTCACCGTCTTTGTTTAATCCTGAGCTGATGGTGTCTGATTTGCAGATGAACTGGAGCTCAGCAGTTTCTCTTTGAAGTCTGGTCCTGAAGCTTTTTTTTGCTCTAAGATGGCTACCTTTAAATCTGCTATTGTGTGGCCAGGGAGGTTGAAGTGTTCTCCTACAGGTTTTTGTATATTGCCATTCCTGATATCTGACTTGTGTCCATTTATCCTTTTACGTA
This sequence comes from Chrysemys picta bellii, assembly GCF_011386835.1. NCBI lineage: Eukaryota > Metazoa > Chordata > Testudines > Emydidae > Chrysemys > Chrysemys picta. Next base: position 4,805,646 of record NC_088798.1, read on the forward strand.
AGGACTGTCCAGTTTGGCCTATGTACATAACAGAGGGGATTTTGTAACTCCAAGTGGTGAAGCCAAAGGGACAAGGACATTGGTCCCGAAGGCAGCCAGAAACCACTCCCATCTGCCAGGATCCGCTCCCAGCCCTGTTGTGTATTGCCAGTGATCCGTGAAGGGAGAGGGAAGGGCACTGTTTTTGTAGCTACAAATCGTCACAGGCGCTGGTAGGAGGGGGAATTCTCCTCTCTCCGATCAGCTAGCTGGTGAGCTCTCGGGAGCAGGGAGCACCCCCTCCGTTAGTTGTCTGTACAGCGCCTTGCACTCTGGAGCCTTGATTAGGGTTCCTGGCTGCTACTGTCCTGCAGATAAAGCAGTAACAATCTCACAGCAGAGACCAGGCTCCAGCGCTGGTTACGCGTCTGGCTGGTTGGTGCCTTTAACCCTTTCATTGCCGGGGCCACCCCGCCCTGCTTAAGCGGCTGACTCGCACAACAGCACGCCGGAATCAGCGCAAGGTCAGAGCAGCCGTGACCCAGGCTGGAGGCTAGCGGGAGAATGGTACCCCACGCCAGGGCTGATGCATTCCCAGGGGCTGGGGCCAGCGCGCCCAGCAGCAGCTGAGGGGCCGAGAGCCGAAAGCGTGTCCCCCAGACAGGAAGGCGGCCCCGCTGGTGGGTGGTTTTTGAAAGGCTGTGAGGTCAGGGGAGCAGTGAGCCAGTATTTCCTGGCTCGTCCCGAAAGACAGGCCCAGCTGAAAGTCTGAGAACGGGGTTCAGGGCTGCCCCCGGCTCCCATGATCTGACCGAGGGATTTAAAATTCAAAGCAGGGGGAGAGAGCGTGTTGGAAACATTTAAACACATGCGGGAATCCTCCGTGCCCGAGGGAAATGCTCCTGGGATCCAGGCATCTACACTTCAGCTCTTGGTGCATTTCTTTATCATTCTGCACGAAGCTGCTATGCAGCCACCGCTCTCCTCCCCAGAGCTGGTTGCATGTCAGCCCTGGGTGAAGCAATTTGTTATATAGAACCACACCTGCTGGCCAGGAGGGCCGAAGCGAAATTAATGGGGTTGTAAAGGGTTTAAAGGCTGCTGCTAATCAGTTTAATTGGCGCTTCGACAATGCAAACCTCTTTTGCTCCGACTGAAGTCAAGAGCAAATGCCACTGGGTTTTGCCAGGTGTAGCGTCAGTCTGCACGGTGGTATGCGTCACAAAGATTTTGGGGTGAGGGGGGGGTTGCATTTAATGTCCCGTCTCTCCCTAAAGTCAGCATTTAACAGGGGCCCTGCTTGGCTCTGAGCGCTCACCCCTGGCCTGGAGGGGAGCCCCGGGTCGCATGGGAAAGTGAGTTCACACCTCAGCAGGAGCTGATACTCATTTTCCCGTGAGATTCACACCTTTGCTTTGTGGTAACTCAGCACACACAGCGAACAGGATGTGAACAGAGGTGGGGGGTGGAGGACAATGCTCTGTAGTAATGAGACAGCCAGTCCCTCCCCCCTTCCTCCCCCAAGACCGAAAGAGCAGCTCACGTCTCTGGTTCCAAACACAGCTGACTTGGGGCCTTCCTGGTGCAGCTTTTTCACAACGCAAACGCGTCACCGCGCCGACTCCATTGGCGAGCTGCATTTGCAGTAGTGCACTGTGGGAAAACCAGAGCGGCTGTCGCCCAGCACGTCTGCGGAAGGATACAGCGCTCCCAGCCCACACCAGCCAAGGGACAGCAGTTGTACGGAGGGCAACCCACCCTGGGATGTCCTACTGCCAGGGCCGTCCCTGGGGGGTTGCAAGCCCGGGACAACCCCCCTCTCTGCCCCAGGCCCTGCCCCCACTCCAGCCCTACCCCTTCTCCCAAGCCCCTGCCCCACCCCACCCCCCAAACCCCCACCCCGCCTCTTTCCGGCTTCCGCCCCCTCCCCCGAGCGATGCCAGGAGCCGGTGGGGCAGAGCTTACTGGGGCAGGCTAGAGCAGGGGCACTTGCTGCTATTGTCACCAGGCCCCCCACTATCCCCCCAGCCCAGGCCGCCCTGGACCCCACATCCCCCTGAAGCGCAGGGGCGAGGGCGGTTGCCCTGGTTCATCTTATGGACGGGACGGCTCTGCCTACCACAAAGGAATGGGGTTAGGAGCGACCCGGGCTCCATCAGGGAGTTCGGTCCAGACAGCAAACTAAGAGTTGGCAGCCGGATAAGCAGAGTTGGTTGGAAGGTCCCCACGGGAACGGTTTTTCTTGTTGGAAAATGAGGGTCCCTGCCATCAAAGCCTCGGGCGGGAGCCTGCCGACTGCAACAACGTGCCAACGGAAACCCGACATGTTTTCGACGGAACTCTGGTGGCCCGGGTGGTTTATGATGGGAACCTGCCTGGCGCCCTCACACCAGCGTGGCTCCCGGGCGGCCTGCCGGGCGGGCCACCGCGGACTTGAAAGCCTCAGCTCCCTGCTGCCCAGGTTCCCCTTCAAAACTTGGTCATTCCTATTCCAGGGGGGACCTTTATTTTCAGTCCCTTCCAGAACTAAGTGTTTCCTGTAACGTTGGAACTTCCCGCGGACCAGGACGGGCAGCTCCTGACCAGCTCGATTTTGGGGTAACTGTGGTGGCTAACCAACGGCTAACCCTGCTGTGTACACACCCACTGCACAGCCAACCAGGCCCCCAGCTGCTGACGCACGCAACGGGGCGCAGTGGAGCTCACACGCTAAGGTCTGCTCTGCTCGGCAGCAACCAGCACACCCCGGGACTTGGTTACTGTGCATTGAACGCGTAGACAACGAGGCAGGATCTAGGTTGTTTACAAACCCAGGCGAAAGCTTTGGCCCAGCCCCATCAGGGCCTGGCTGCAGGGGCACAGTTTGGGCTCATCTCCCCGCCCCCGGGTAGCTGTATTGCAATATATCAGGGACAATTCTCTTGTAACTTGGGCTCCTGCCCACGACTTGGTTAAGGCTTCAGTGTAGACAAGGCCTCCCTCTCCCGCTGCGAGAACTGCGTACCCCGGTGCCGTCACGGACTGGGGCTCTGCCAGGGTGCCCGAGGGAGCATGCAGCGAAGCCATTGGTCTGCTGAGGCCCCGCCCCTATTGGCTCCTCCCCCCAAGGCCCTGCCCACTGCTCACACGGGGGGGGGGGGGGGCAGAGAGGAGCACCCGTCAGCAAAACCAAAAGTCAGGGCCTGGACCTCCAAGGCATGAGATTTCCCCCCCCCCCTTAAATGGGGTTCTTTTTATTTGCTTCTGCCCCTTTAGGCGGGACTTGGCTCATCTGCAAGCTTTGCTCCCCCCCGGCTAGGGCTAGACACTTTTAAAAGAAACAAACAACAAAGACGAGCACTTGGATTCTCATGGAGGAGCTGCAGGTGGAAGAAAAACTCAATCACCACAAACCATCACAAGCCGTGTGATAAAAGTCACTGGCATTGGCCACGCTGACTCTGGTAATGTGCAGCACCCTGTCACCCTGGGCTCAAGGCCTTGTTACGCTAGGTGCTGTATGAACCCCTCGAAGAAGACATAGGCGCTGGCCCCAAAAGTGGGCAACCTTGAGCGGGGGAGAAGGGATGCCCCTCAACTCAAAACAGGTGCGGAAAGGAAGAAAATAAAAGCAAATTATAGGCAGAACCTCACCCTGAAACAATCCCAACGCGGACTCCTCCCACCGTTACAAGTGAAGGGAGAGGGTTGGATCAGACGGCTGCACCTGTCTCTTACTGCAGTGGGTTCCCTAGTGCTGGCAGGGGGCTGGTTGGTGGACACCTGCCCCCTGCTGGAGGGGCTCAGGACTGTTTTGACTGTGCCCTAGCCCTAGACCCGATGCTGTTAGCAGCTAACGGAGAGTCTCCGTCCCATCAAGCACAACCCTGATCACCACAGTGTGCGACGTCCCAGCCTTCAGGACAATACCCTCGGAGACCTGCGCCATGGAGGAACTCAGCGTTCAGCACCAACTGCCGCTTCTCCCTCCTGCAGCCAGAGCCGGGCCCTGCCTCGGAGGCAGCCGCCTGCATGTGCTTGGTGGTTTCCAGCTCCTGGGGACCCGGGGGCGGCGGGAGAGATGACCTCACGCCGTAGCCCTGTGACCAACCTGTGACTGTACGGCTGAGTGGTCACTTTCACCATAAGGGAAAACAAACCACGTAGGGTGGGAAAAGAAAAAAACACCCCCACATGAAATCAGGCTGCGGGCCACGCCCAGACCCGACAGGGCTCTGAGGACCTCTGGTGGCTTCCTCTGGTTAGGACAGAGACAAACATGTCTGGAAAAAGCGACGAAGAGTCCTGTGGCACCTTATAGACCAGGGGTAGGCAACCTGGGGCACGCATGCTGATTTTCAGCAGCGCTCTCAGTGCCTGGGTCCTGGCCCCCGGGCCGGGGTGCTCTGCATTTTAATTTAATTTTAAATGAAGCATCTTAAACATTTTCATAGATTCAAGGACTGGAAGGGACCTCGAGAGGTCATCGAGTCCAGTCCCCTGCCCGCATGGCAGGACCAAATACTGTCTAGACCATCCCTGATAGACATTTATCTAACCTACTCTTAAATATCTCCAGAGACGGAGATTCCACAACCTCCCTAGGCAGTTTATTCCAGTGTTTAACCACCCTGACAGTTAGGAACTTTTTCCTAATGTCCAACCTAGACCGCACTTGCTGCAGTTTAAACCCATTGCTTCTGGTTCTATCCTTAGAGGCGAAGGTGAACAAGTTTTCTCCCTCCTCCTTATGACACCCTTTTAAATACCTGAAAACTGCTATCATGTCCCCTCTCAGTCTTTTTTAAAAACCTTTACTTTACATACAACAATAGTTCAGTTCTATATTATAGACTTATAGGAAGAGATCTTCTAAAAACATTAAAATGTATTACTGGCACGTGAAACCTTAAATCAGAGTGAATAAATGAAGACTTGGCACACCACTTCTGAAAGGTTGCTGACCCCTGTTATAGACTAACAGAAGTCTTGGAGCATGAGCTGTCGTGGGTGAATAGTCACTTTGTCAGACGCATGGGGCATCTCTTGGTTCACAGCCTAAGTCCAGAGGCCCCCAGCCGTGGCCAAGCCCCACACTGAGGCAACGACCCTGACAGCGGAGTTACTCTCCTGCCTTTAAAAGAGCAGAGTCTATTGTTGGCCCCATCTACACGCCGTCCCTGCCGTGCTAGATTTCAGGGGGATTAACCAGGAAGGCGGTCTGAGGCTCTCAAGAGTCCATTGAAGCTCATTGCCCCACTGAGCTCCCCCCCATGTGCTCCTGGGGAAGCTGATATCCTGACCCTGCTGTGCATGGCGGTTCCTGGGAAGCCCTGCAGAAGATGTTCCTCAGAGTTGCCCAGAAATTCCCTGGGGGAAGGCCTGCCAAGTTCTTCCTTAAGCAATTCCACCGTTGTAAAGTCTCAGAGCCGGGCTGTGTCCGGCCTGCAGAGAGCCAAAAGAGAAGAGCCAAGCCAACACGAGACGCTAACCACTACCGGTAGCAGGGTCTCTTCAGATGAAGACACCCTCTTGGGGTAGAAGAGCAGGTGTACCCCTCCCCGCCCCTTCTCCCACCCCCATGCAATAGCCACCAAAGGAAATACAGGGCAACATGACCAGGCCCCATTTCTTCCTCTGGATCACATGCCGTTTGCTGAAGCTGCAGGGATATAGACTGTTCATATAGGAAAGCCGACCCCTTCACATTAGCATGGCATACCTTGGAGATCTATTCAGGATCTCCCCCTAGGGCACTCAGCTATACACGGGATACATTTTGTCACACAGGGGAATTACTGATCTAAGCAGGATGCTTCTGAAGGAGGAAGGGTGGCCTTTGGGTTCAGTGCCTCAACTGGGACTTGGGCGACCCGCCTTTGATCCCTGCTGCGTGTGAACCTTCGGCAAGCTGCTGACTCTCGCTGCATCTCCGCTCCAGCCCTAAAACGGAGACAACGCTGCCCTCCTTCCCAGGGGAGCTGGGAGAAGTTAATGGAAGAGTACAAGGACCCCCCTAACCCATTGCACATGTGTGCGGGTGGGGTGATTACAGAAGAGATTACCTAAAAGGGGTGTGAGGGTGTCCTCCTATAAGGAATCCTCTTAGCCTTTGCCCCAGGCCCACCAGAGCATCCCATTGTCCTCTTTCAATGTACCCACATCCTGGACCAGTAAGAGTAAGGGTATCACCTTAAAAAAACAATACCCCCCCCCCCAAAAAACAACAACAAAAGTTTGGCTGGGATATTCTTTCACCCCTCCCCCACAGGGCCAACCCTGGTGGGCTTGATCCATCTGTTTCATCCAAAAGAGCCATCTTCTTCACCAGTCAGTCAGTATCCACTTCTCTTCCCCCCTGCTGCATAGGGAGCATCTCAGAGCCTAGGAAAACCCTGACCAGCAAGGGCACGCAGCTGTCCCCATCCCCTTTTCTCTCACCTGGTGGCCTCCAGATCAGCGATAGGTTGAGACCAGGCGGTGTCATGCAGTGAACCCGACAAGCACCCCCATGGAGATGGAGGCGAAAGACACAAGGGTAAACAGGACTGCAGTATTTATTTTGAAAAAAAGATAAATCGGATTCAGAAAGCGCCAATCCCTCACTCAGCCCCTGTCCTGCCACCCCAGTGCACGCAGCACCTGGGCAAGCCAGGGCCGGCCAGCCCATCCCTCACACAACCCATCCCACTACCCCAGTGCACGTAGGACCCTGCAGTTGGGCAAGCCAGGGCCGGCCAGCCCCTCAGACCAAGCCGGATGGACTGGGGCAGTCAGGGGAGGGAGAGAGAGAGAGTAAAAAAAAAAAAAAAAAAAGAGGCTGACAGCACAAATGTGATAGTTTTCAAGGAAGGAGAGGAAGAAAAGTTTGCCCTATTGAGACGCTGCAGAGCCAGACACATTGCGACCCCTTTCCAGAGTCAAATCTTGTTACAACTGAAGGCCACAGCACATTGGCTTCAATGGGGCCCTTCCATCCCATTCTGTGCATTGCAACGCCATTGGTTAGAGCAGAGGGGGAGCCGCCTAGAGAAAGATTGATTAGGAGGAGGATTCCCCCGGACACTACCAGGTAGCAAGAGGAAAAAAAAAAACACCACACACACCAGGAGACACCAGCAATCAAATCACATTATTTCAGTGTACAAAGAACCAGCTTACGTTGCCTTCTCCCAGCTCCTCCGCTCCACAGGTTTAAACCGATTACAAAACATGAGTGGAATTAGCAGCAGTTCAGCGCCAAAACCCGCAAGCGATTGTAAAACAAGGGAGGGTCTTTATTTAAAAGTTTGCCTGCAAAAGGCAAGAAGGAGGGGGCGGGACATGGGGTTCTTAGAGAGAAGAAAAGGAGGACAACACACCCAGCCTTCAAGCATCACTCCGGGGTTCAGAACGGTCACTGCATACCACCAGCACAGGAGAGCCGCAGTAGCCCCCACCACTTCTCGGAGACCCAGCGGCAGAGACAGCGCTGTCGCGCCATCTCACATTTCTAGGGGGTCCTTTCCGGTCTTGGCAAAGCACGCTACAGAGCATTCGCTACGGCACAGCAAAGTCAGCACTCCCGGTACATTCGCTGGGTCAATTGTGTGTGCGCATTTCCTTAAGAGTTTGCAAAAATCCCCCATCACCTGTGCTTGGGCTTCCGCGTTTAACCCAGTGAGGTACTGCTGTATATCTTGAGGGTGAAAAGAGAAGCACCTCAAGCCAGCCTAACCCTGCCAAAGTCAACTGGCCGAGGGAGAACCGAATGGAACAATGCAACGCCCCAACATCTGCTTCGTGAGAAACCCCTCTCGGACAGCAATCCCAAAAGAGGACCCCAGGCGCCTTCCTGTTTCAAAACCTCATCCCTCCAGTCGAATAAATAAATAAGTTAATGTAGCGTTCTGCGCAGGAGACTGCCTGGGGATCGGCGGCTCATCCAGGGTGGGTTTCGATCCTCAGTACAGCCAAGCTGCTCCGAATGATTGCTCGTTTTCACCACACGTGCCTTTAAAATCAGGCCCCTCTGACGCTCCTCCCCCTTCAGCAGTGCCACAGAATGTGGACAGCCCCAGCCAGGGACCGTCCCAACGGACCTGGGAAACCGCGGTGGCGGCGAGGGAGATGCATGGCGAACGGCAGGCTGGAGAAGAGAGCAGAATCTTCCACAAACAGCACAGGCAGCGGCAGCACGAACGCCGCACAGGCTTACCCCATTTGACCCTTGACTTTGCAGCCAAGACGGCCAGTTGCGAGCAATGCGGACGCCAGATCCGCTAGTTGCCAACTTGCATAGCATGGGCCAAACAGCTGGCAAGGACTCTGGTCCAGACCTCAAGATTGAGGTGCCTATGTCCCATTGAAACCAATGGAAGTTAAGCACTTGGTCTTGGCCCTTCTCCCTGCATGCCTGGGCTGCAACAAACCAATATCCTACAGGTCTCATTCCGGAGTCCCCAGCTCCCCTCGTCCCAAATTATAGTGCATTGGCGCTATGCTCATAGCCATCTGCCTCCACGTCCGCCCTCAATAAGTGCACTGTCGCGTCAGCTATGGGTCTGGAACCCAGCCCGGGGAACTGAAGTGCTGAGGGTATGATCCCATAGCAGGCAGGGGCTGGGGGGTGCCTGATCCAAGCATGGCACTGCCTGTCCCCAACACGGAACTAGAGCTCGAACCAATTCAAAGCAGAGTTCCCAGGGTGGGGCCTTTCCCAGCTCCCCTGCTCCCGAGGAGCGGAGCCAGAGCTCACAAGTTACCCAGCTCCTGCAACTCTGATCGGCAGGAAGGGAATTAAAAATCATCTCTATATAGGCACCGACCCCAGGATGGGGACCTACAGGACTCGGATCAAACTGGCACCAGGGGGCGTTGTTTGCTGGGCCGCTCCCAGCTCCCGCTGGCTACAGCTAGGGGGAATCTACAGGCTGGGGTCACTCATCCCACCCCGCCCTGTGGGACCTCAGCTAAGGCACAGGCAGTGGGGAGGGGAACCCCAAACCCTCCTCGTCCCTGAATGTCCATCCTTTCCGTACCTTCAATCAGGCTGGGAGGGCTCAGGGCCGGAGGGGACAGCCGCCCCCACCCCGAGAGCACAGATCCCGGCCTCCCTACGAGCGGCGTCCTGTGACCGCTCCTCAGAGCCAGCCCAACCCCGCTCAGCACAGGGGGCCTGAGGGTGCCCGGCAGGGTGGGCGAGTACCACTGGGAACCAGCAGCGATCACAGCAGGCTGCGACCCCCTCCGGCACACGGGAGCCTGCCGCAGCAGCTCTCTGCCGTGGAGTTGCCTGGTTCCCAGCCCCCTTGCTGCCGTCTTCCCTTTAAGCTTTGGGCAGCAACCGATGGGCCCATGCACGGGCAGGGGCTGTTCTCCACACACCAGGGCAGCGCCCGCTCTGCAAGGCTCTTTCTCCCCCCTACCTCCCCACCCCAGCTGGCTCCCGTCTCTCTGCTCCGGCACCACGGCCGGCGGGAGACTAATCCATGTCGCTGACTGGCTGCCACGCATGAGCTTGCACTGGGAAGAGTCACGACATCGGTGGCCGGGCGGGGACGCCTTGAAGCCGGGTCTCTCACGTGGTGCCATCCACTGATGCGTGGGGGGGCGGCCCCTCGCGGGAGAGAATTCCATTTAAAGAGACAGGCCACATTTCCCTCGATCCTTGTTCCTCCGGATGCCTTTCACCAGTGCCATCCCCAAACCTCTCTAGAGCTGGGCCGTACCACGTCCCGTCTCTGCCCCACAAACCAGGCAGAGGACAAGGCGTTTCACCCACCTTGGCTCAGGCTCCCAGGGCACCGCCGGCCCAGGGCGGAGCCGTCGGATGGAAGAGCCCAGCCCAGGCCGAGCCAGCCACACAAGAGTTAATAAATAAAATCCAGGCCGAGGGCATCAGCACTTCCTGGGCTACAAAATTCCCCTGCCATCCCGCCGTGGGGCAGAGAGGGCCTCAAAGGAGCCGGTGCATTTAAAATGCCGCCTCCTAAGGAGAGTGGCAAAGTTAGTAAAGAGTCAGTGTTAAAAAGAGCCCGTGTGGGTGGGCGGGTGTCACATCCTACAGGGCAGCGCTGCAGGGTCCCAGAGCGACGGCAGCCAGTCCCCAGGCAGGGGCGGGATCCTGTGTCCCGTTTTCCATCCGGGGAGCACATGCCCATCCTGGGGCATAGCGGAGTCCCTACCCCACCCGCACTGGAAGTACCCAGCCTCTCCCAAGCGCTGCCCCCTCTCTTCTCTGTGTGCGGTGGTGCCGTGGAGACCTCTCCGGCTCACGTCTGCTCTGCCGCTGCCACCTGCCCGGCCACCTCCTCCTTGGCGGGGGGCTCCATGTAGATCGGGGTCACCGCGGAGGGCTTCTTCGACCTGCAGGGACCAGCCAGGAGCAGCTGGTCAGACACGGGAGCGCTGGAGGGGCTCTAAGTGGGACCCTCCTGCGCCGGGGGCTGTACAGGCCCGGGCCGCGCCGGGGGCTGTACAGGCCCGGGCCGCGCCGGGGGCTGTACAGGCCCGGGCCGCGCCGGGGGAGGAAAGGGGCAGATCCCTGTAACCACAGGGAGAAGTTGGGACTCCGCTCAAGAGTGGTATTTATGGGGTTAATATGGAGCCTTCGGCTCTAAGAGGTTGGAGGGGGTTTTCCCCTCTCCCCAGGCAGGGACCCACCAGGGTTTTCTTTGCGAGAGGACCCAGCTGTGGGTGCAGGAGGGGAGCCCGCTAGCCCGGCGTTTTCATGGGGTGCTGCAGGGATCTTGCGCCCCCTCCCCTGCCCCCAGGGGGCGTGGGCATACTCACGAGTAGGGGGAGGCGGGCACGCCCACCACCAGGACGTGGTTCTTCTTGCGGAAGAGACGCCACAACCCTTTGTGGTTCCCGCGGACGTCCAGGTCCCAGACGTGGAGGCACTAGGAGGGGAGCGGCGGACAGAGAGCTGAGGGCACGTACCGCGGCCCACCCTGCCACGCTCCGCCAGCGGCTCTGGGGCTGCAGATCTGCTCGGCGGAGCGATAAAAACGCTGACCACGCTGCAAATCCCACTCCTCCTCCCACGGCTGCTTGGGGAGAGCCGCATGCTCCCTCCCCTTCCCCTCGGCAGCCAGCAAGTAACCCCGGCTCCTAATGCACGAGCCAGCCCAGAAAGCTGCCTCCTCCCGGGGACCTGACCACACATGCTCTGGTATCTTTGGTGCACAGTTGGCCCCCACTGCGCAGGCTGGAGCCAAGTTTGAGGCTCGGGCCCAAGTGAATCTGGGGGGGGCAGGGGGCTGCAGTCACATGGGGACCGGGCAGGGAGTCACCTTGGCGAGTTGAGTCCAGGTGGTGAAGTCGGCTTCCTGCTCCATCCTGATGTACATCACGTAGGTCTTGCCCTCGGTGTCGGGCAGGAAGGAGTCCTCGCACGGGTTCTTGCCATGATCCAGAACCGTGGCCTCACTGAAATGGGGCACAGGGCTGGTGAGTGGGCAACCAAGGGCGCCCACCCACCCCCTGGCATGTGATACACATGGGGTCCCAGCCGATGCCGGCCTGCCGGAGGAAAGGCTTGGACCACCTTATGACCATCCATCCCTCATAAGAAAGGCCCTACTGGGTCAGACTAAGGGTCCATCTAGCCCAGTATCCGGTCTTCTGACAGTGGCCAATGCCAGGTGCCTCAGAGGGAATGTCTCTCCAAGAAGATGGCATTCGATATACCCCTGTGAATCCCAAAGCACTGGCAGGCCCTGTTACAGCCCTCATCTTTCAGGCCATGGGATGCAGAACACACTTACCCCAGGAGCCGGTGAATTTCAATCTCGTAGGCGTCCTTCTTTAGGCTGCATGGGAAAGACAGAGCGTCAAGGGCCAGCGAATGAGGAGGGAGGTTCGGCGAGATGGGCCACGCGCAACGTACGGATGGCCACACACTTCATCTCCCAGCCAGGTCCAATGTCCCCGAAGTCACAACAGGGGAGAACAGCGACTGCCGGTGGCGTGGTTCCCGCCCCAAGCGTTCAGCCCCAAGCCGCAAGTGATATATGCCAGTGGGCGTCTGATCCAATGCACCTTGTGTCTCTCACCCCCAAATCAATCACGCTTTCTGCTCGGGAGGATGGAAAGCTACTGGAACACCTGTGGGGCACGTCCGTTCAGTACGGGGGGGGCCCTGGCACAGCAACGTGCAGTGGAGGGGGGAGCTCGGAGCTGGAATGGGGAACTGCAGAGGGGTGGGTTAGAATTACGAGGTACAAGACACAGAGCTCTGGGCAACCTCCAGTGGTTCCTTCGCAGCGGGCTGGCACTCACCTCTCCACGTTTTTGAGCTGCACGTTCGGGACGGTATTGAATTTGTGCTTCTTGAAATAGGCTTCCTGGGAACCAAGTGCAGAAAATGACTTGTCAGAGAATCACTGCTTATCTAGCATGCCGGGTCCGTCCTTTGGAGCCACAGCAACGCTCTGGCTCATGCCCCTTCCCCGGCCAATGCACCTCGCAAACCCAGCAAGGCCACAGGGTGCGCGTGGAGGTCAGCTAACAGCCCACGGCAATGCCCAGCAAGCAGCCTCTGCACCTCGGAGCAGGGAGGGGAGCCTGTCTACCCCCCTCGGCCTCACTCACGTGGAAGTAGCCATTCATGTTGAGCCCCACGATGCCGAAGTGGTACGAGCGCGAGACGTCAGGGATGATGCATTCCCGGCCTTTCCGCTGCTCCGGCATCCGCATCCACATGTCCCAGTCCCACAGCTGGAGAGGGGAGAGGAGGCTGCTTTAGAGGGGGAAATCTGGCTCCTGCACTGGGCGCCTGTCGCGGATCACGCTGTTCCTTAAGAGCCCCTTAGCCCCCGGAGATGGAAATACAAAGCCTCCCTCCCTGGACCTCCAAGTGTGTGCACGCACGTTAGGGTGGTTATTGCAGGTTGCTCGTGGAGACGGGATGCTGCACACAGGCAGCCATTTGTTATGGCCGGAGCCCACGCGGCACTCCCCAGCCAGATGGCTGGCACAGACCGTTGGCTTTACCCAGGCTCTGAGGCCAGCGGGGTTGATAACCCCTCAGATCCGGGGGCTCGGAATGTGGACGCCGTCCCTCTAGCTAAAATGCGAAGAGGGACATGCGTCACTTGCGGGCGCCCACAGGCCGGATGCTTCAAGGCAGTTCCTCCACTGGCTGCCCACCAAGCCTCACAGCTCCCCCCTCCCCCCATACCCGCAGCAACAGGTGTGCCAGGGCTCCTACCAGGGAGAGCAGAGGGCACTCACCTTCTCGGGGGTTGGCCATTTCGGCTCCAGTTCGTCCTTGTAGAGGCTTTTGCTCAGCACCCAGCCCAGGCCGGGCATGGTCTCGACGCGGTACAGGAGCGAGGGGTCCTCGGCCGTGTGCTCGTAGCCCTGGGGAGCCAGAGGGCAGCGTTCAGTGTGCCCTCGCCAGGACGCCGAAGGGGGCCGCGGGAGCGTAGGTACGCCAGGAGGAGGTGCTATTCCCAGCGCAGAAGGGCCAGCGCTTCCCCTTTCCTTTGGGCGGGGGCTTCCTCACCAGCCTCTGGAAGGGATCAACACCTGCCTGCCCCACTCACCCTGAACCCCTTCACTCCCCCTCCCCCACTCCTGCCCATCACATTTGGCTTCCCCTCCCCCGCCCTTTCCTTCCCTTTCTATTTCCCCCCTTCTCCTCCTCCGTTCACCCCCAGAAACCTTCCCACCAGTCCCAGTTCTGCACCGCTTCCTGCTACTCCAAGGCCTCACTCAGAGGGGCCGGGATGGTAAACGTGCGAGGAGCAAGCCCCACCGAACGGTGCACAGGGTGGGTTCCCACGTTAGCACAGATTTTGGGGGTGGGAGGAGAAGGGTTCTAACGTTGGAGCAGAGAACAGCTCCATACTGAGCTCTGCAGGGTCAATTCCAGGCATCTCAGTATCGGGGGGAGGGGAGGGGGGCAGACTGAGTGGGCTGAGAGGGTCTTCTCCAGCAGTGCATGCAGCCAGACGCACATTGGCCCTGGGCCCCCAAACCGAGCGGCATTGCGGCCTGGCACCTGGGCGGAGGGGAGGGTAGGTCGCAGCCCCACTCGGGTTTGGCCCGTCTGCAACTCCGTCTCAATGTGTGGAGGGATGGATGGATGGACCAAACCCCCAGGGGCCAGGTCGTAATGCCTGGGGCGGGCGCAGGATGGTCTCGCGCTCCAACCTAACGGGGGTTGAGCGTGGCGCAGACTCGGTGCTGGGGCCAGTGGCTGCAGCGGGGCCGCCCGGCCTCTCCCCAGCTCACGTGGTACGCCTCTGTACCACTTGAATTTCTGGGGCCCCCACAGCGGCCTTTGCAGAGGGAAGAGCGTGCTGCGAATGGAGCCGGAGGCAGCAATCCCCACCAGACGGGCGGGAGGAACCAGCGCCTAGAGGGGATGGAGCATGGGGACGCTGGACTGCATCGGAGCGGGTCTTGCTGTGGGGTTACAGAGACGGGAGAAGCGAGGCTCCACGAGCCTACCTGATCGTTCCAAGCCGAGATGCAGTACAGGCTGTCGTCCTCCTCCAGTAAATAGATCGACTGGCTCAGGAAGCTAGAAACGAGGCAGATTAGAGACAGGACCGGCTGCGCCCCCGGGTGCCCGGCTCTCCCACCCACTGCTACGGGACACAACACCTCGATCCTAAATAAGCCCCTCCGTCCTCCAGCTGGGCAGAGGAGAGAACGGTGACGCCTAGGAAATGCCCATCCGTGCTGGAGGCACCAGGCAGGCAGCTCCCACCCTCGCAGCCAGAGAGGATGCTGGGGAGAAATTAAGGCAGGGGACGGAGGAGAGGGACAGTTACCAGCCTCAGCGCAGGGCAAAATATGGATCAGCTGGGGCCAGAGGATGCTCAAAGCATTTTACCACCTGTGGGAAGTCACTTAAAGTAGACTTTGACCCAGCCATCAGGGTTCAGCAAAGGAGCTCAAACGACAGTGGGCCAGATCCTCCGCTGACGTAAATCAGTGTAGCCTTGCTGACTCCAATGGAGCTACCACCGCTTACACCAGTGGAGGATCTGGCCCAAGTTATTGCTAGTCCCTGTAGTAATTCCTCTGCCGGCACCTGCCCTCCACGGCTCCCAGAACCAGCTTCAAATGCTCATGTATTAAGCTGCCGGGCCCCGCTTTGAGGCAGTACTGCAAGTACCGAGCCCATTTTACAGATGGGCAAAACAGAGGCATGACAAGTTCCAGTGATGTCCCCACCTCAACTCCCAGTAAGTTAACAGAAGAGCAAGGAGTTCTAATGACATTGACCCCTCGGCATCCGGGAAGCTGTCTAGCAGCTAAAAACCAAGGAGGAATGGAGGTTCTGACATATGCCCTCTTTGTAATCAAGAGTTCGGTTGTGGATAACGGGGTCACCCCCATCCCAGCGTCAGTGGGATGCTCCCACGTCTCCCGGGACCGTCCTGCAGACGGTGGTACACCAGTAGAGTGTAGAGCCTCTTGTTTCTGGTCTGGCAAGACAGACAGAAGTGACTGGGTCTCCTAGGCGACAAGGCCCGATGTCAGCACGTTACAAGCCTCACCTGAAGAAGTCGACGGAGATGTCCAAGTCTTCTTCGAGCACCACAGCAAACTTGGCATCCTGGGAGGGAAACGAGAGATGTCAGCAGGACAAAGGGGACTATTCATTCAAGCAGTGGAAACTCCTGGTTTTGACAAAGCCCTGGCTGGGATGCTTTAGTTGGGGATTGGTCCTGCTTTGAGCAGGGGGTTGGACTACAGGATCTCCTGAGGTCCCTTCCAACCCTGAGATTCTATGACTAAGGACAGACCAGAGACATCTCACGGCATCCCCTTGTCTATGCGATCCTCAGCGCTCGGCCCCAACAAGCCTCGCCAACGTTATTCGCACCAGGCCCATCTTGACTCAAACCCAGCTTGGTGCTTGGCCACGGATGCTACCTCAGAGGCAGCCATCTCGCTTCCCAGAGGGCTTCATTTCGCAGCAATCGCTCCCGTGAGACGGGCATAAGGGAAGCGGGTTCAGTGACACCAGGGAATTCGGCGTTCCCAGAGCCAGCAGAAAGGCACCCACGCTGCTGCCCTGAGGGTGTTTCCCTCCTTCTCCCCCGCCACCCTCCTGGGTGCTGCACCATGATAAGAACTTCTGCTCCTGTCAGCAGGCACCGCGGGCTTCTCTCTCCTGATGCGCAAGTGCCCAGCCCTTCCCAGAGCGGGTCCCCAGGCGCTCGTTACGGGGAGCGGAACCGGCCGGCGCTGAGAGCAGAGACAGTCGAGAGGTGGGACTTGCTCACCGGGTGCAGGTTGAAGGTTGCGGTCAGACTGGCCTTGTAGTGCTGTGGGAAGAGACACGGGCATTAGCAAACACCGCCGCCGAGGTTTCTATCCCCGCCAGACACCGATTAATGGTCGCTATTGGAGGGCACCACTAGGGGAGCATGGATCCAGTCCACGTAAGAGTCTACTACTGCTGCCAGGTCCGTGACCCACCCTTTCAGTCAAGCAGTGGAAACTCCTCCATTTATTGCTCTAGGTCAGGGGTGGCCAAATTGTGGCTCACGAGCCCGTGGTTACCGTTAAAGTGCGGCTCACAGAACCCCACCCGCCCCATTCTCCACCTACCAGACTTGGGGAAGAGCTCGAGACCCCTTCCTTGCAGCAGGGTGGTAGGGTAGGGGCTTCTGCCCAGTGGGGAGGGGGGGTCTTGGGGCTTCAGAGGAGCAGGGCTGAAGCCCCGAGCCCCGGCAGGTGCGCCCTGGCTCTCGAACTTCTGAAGTTTGTTGTATGCAGCTCAGAGGGTCAGTAAGTTTGCCACCCCCCCATCCCACCCCCATGTCCTGGATTCAAGCCCCACCACCGGTCCGTGCAGGGCAGCCGGTGCACCAGGAAGAGGGGGGAGAATTTCCCTAAGTGGGGCCAGAGGGGTAAGTAGGAAGGACCCCTCACCTGAGACACTCGGGCATTTTTAATGCTGATGGGCGTGTGCTGGATCCCTTTCAGGCCAAACAACTCCACCACGTCCATTGGCTCCTGGAAGAGAGAGACACGAGACTTACTCACCGCATAGGCCCCAGGTCTGTCTACACCTCTACGCTCAGCCCTTTCTCTAGTGCACAGGGTTGGCAAGCCAGGAGATGGGGCAAAGTCTCTGACGGCATCTGACGCTTCAGGCAAGAGTGGGAAACATCCCATAATGGGCCTAGCTGCGCAGTGCTGCACCATGGTGATCTGCAGAAACATGCTGCCTGACCTCCGTGGATAATCAGCTTGTGCCCTGAAGCATGAGCATTGATAACCCTTGTAACAGTTAACCGAGCTTGTTTAACTGAAGATGCACATTAGAGATGTTTACTCATGCAGGCATCCAATCCTTCTTCATGTGCATACAGCACTGTAAAGAATGGGGTGGGGGAGCGCATTCCATGGGTACATGCAACAGCTGTGTTTTATACATGTACAACAGAGAGAAGCTTCCTTTATCATCCAGCATGAAACAAGGTCACCTCCCTAGATAAGCAGTAATCCCATTAGAGAGCCCCTTAGTTATCCCAGGCTCTGTGCATCCAGAGTCCAGCCCCCCCACTTCTCCCGCCTGCAGATCCCTATTGCAACCAGGGAAGGGAACTCGGATTACATCAAGCACCAAGGGTTTATCCTCTCCCGGACACCCCAATAAAATGACAGCACCGCATTCAGCATCTCCTGTGCCACTTGCGAAAACAGGCCCAGCGTCTATGCTGCTCCCCCATAGGCCAGGGATCTTGCTTCCGCTGCCATGGCAACGGGATGCAGCTATCATTAGCTGCTCTCACAGAGCATTAGTCACTGTGGCAAGTGTCTAAAAGAGGATTCTCCTCCCCCTTTCCCCCCCAACCCCCCCCCCCCCATCTACTGGTTTAATTCATGTTCTTCCTCGCAAAGAAACAGCTCCGTTCATCTCACTCCATCAGCCCCTGGCACGAAATGGAGTGACATTTTATATAGCACAGCGAGAGGCACCATATGAACAGGAGAGACGGAAACACTGGATCTGGTGTGTGTGGGGGGAACAATAGCCACCCCTACCCCGCAGTACATGCCAGACCCCATAACGGTGTCTGCAATCAATGCCTACTAGACACAGCATGTCCTGAGCCCCTTAGACTGCTAGCCAGGTGCCAGCCTGGGAATTGGGAGAGCTGGGTTCTGCTCCAGGCTCAGTCATTGTGTGAACTCGGGCGCCCCCCCGCCCAGCCGAACCACGGGGACATAATGCAAAGCAGAGTCACCAGCAAAGCACTTGGAGACCTAAAGAGGTGAGATGTTCCCCACGAGCATTCAGCATCCGGCTCTGTCCATGGCAAGGCCTCAGCTTACAGACCGGGGGAGAAGATGAGGATTACGGGGAAAGGCCAACCGAAGGCAGGTTGTTTTAAGGGGCTGTGGCGGGTCCGACCACTGCCCCCTCTCCCCCAATGCCAGGACCATGCAGTGTGACGGCTTCAAAAGTCACATCCAGTTGCAAGTGAGAGTCTAACCCAGGTTCCAGTCTGGAGACAGATTTGCAGGGCACGGGGTGGTTACGCTGTTTATTTTGGCTTAGTGGCGCATCAGGTCAAGCCCGGATTGGAAGGGGTCTGATGGACATAGGGGTGCTTGGTGGGGAACAAGGAGCTGCACCCTACAATATGGACTATATATAGGAATCCCGAGATCCGGGGGAGCAGTTTCAGCACTCCAGACACAAGGCCCGAGACTGAAAACCATTAAGGCCGGATGGCTCTAATTTCCAGACAATGAAACAACCATCGTGGGGGCTTCGCCTTACCTGGCCCGGCTGGTCAAATGGGAGAAAATAGTTGGAGATAAATGGAAGATTTCACCCCTGGCCCTGTAAGAAAGCCATTCAGGGGGTGTCTATTGTGCATTGTAAACCGGGTCTGTGGGACCTGGGCTTGTGAGGCCAAGCCCACGCTTGAGTGTCCTCACTGCATTGTAACCCTGGATTTACAATCACTGCACCCGGGTCTCCCAGCCGCGTTAACGTGTCCACACTGCGCTACACCGACCTTCTGACGCGGGGCTGTGGCTTGAGCTACGATCACACTGCAAAACGACAGGGCTTGGACCAAAGCCTGCGAGGGACTGGGGCTCTGACCCACCCCCTCAGCAGGTTTCTAGGCCCAGGTCCTGTGTGTGGACAGAAGTGGGGCTTGGGCTCAAACCTGAGTCAGTCTAGGCTCAGTGGGCAGCACAGAAGTACCTTGGACAGATGGTAAGTGGGGTCTGGCTCATGCAAGGAGAGGATTTTGAGAAAGGGGTTTCCCTGGGGAGGGAATCACTCTCCGGAAGGCAAATGGAGACCAGGCTGGCTCCTAAGAACTCTTGGGTTCGTTCTGTTCCTCTAACCAGCAGAAAGCCTGTCTAACTGAGCTCGTGGTGAACCCTAAGATCCGACGGGTCTGTTGTTTTAGTCAGTATCTCTAACATTTCGCTCCATTTGCTAAATAAACCCACTTGATTTCAGAAGGCCGCTGGTGACCGCCTAGCGCCGGATTTCAGAGGGAAGGAGCACGAACGAACAGTCAGGCCTGGGAATAAGTGGAGCTGGGTGACTAACTGATCCTGTGGGACACTGGCCATTCAAAACCCAACCAACAAAAAGTCCGTTCGGGCCGACTTGAGTCTGAACTTTTTCAGAGTTTTCAGGGAAGCAAAAAGAGGTGGCAATAAGTTTGAATCAAACAAAAGAGTTTTCAGGCATTTTTAAAGGGTTAGATTAACGGGGACATAACCCAGGTACAAATTCCCCCTTCGGAACAGGGATTTGAACCCAGATCTCCCCTCTGCCAAGTGAGCAGTCAAACCACCAAGCGATCAGCTACCCGGAGGTAGGGCTCTTAAATTCTAATGAAACCCTGCCGCTGCGTATAAATAACTCCACAGTAGAGCAAGGATCACTTCCACTTCTCAGGCGAGTGCCCACCCACTGGGCTAAATGTTACAGGGGGAGGACTGCCCCACTGCCACCTCCTTCTCCTCCATGGATAGGCCCTCGCGACTCTACCTGAGCCAAGGTTTTGGCTGAAACTTGTTCAGTGAGTTCATGTCAAATTCGACCCAAAGTTGGGAATAGTTCCACGTCCAATGACACTTGTGTTCGTCAGCGAATAAAGGATTCATCCAAAAAGTTTCGCTCTCGTGTAAGGTGGGGTGTCGTACCCTGGTCTCGGTCAAAGAGTGGGAGAACCCCAGGACAGGAAAGGGCACGAGGCCTAACCCCTGGGGCGTGGCTCGCAGAGGGACCAGAAAAGGGACAGAGGTGCAAGCCGCCCCATGGCTGCTCTCCATGTAAAACAGACTGGCCATGGTGAAGTCCCTAGTGGAATCGCTGGCTCTTCTCACAGCTTGGAAACAGGGAGAAAGATCTTCCCGTTAGAGGGCACGCTGGGTTCTCTTTCACGGCCCCAAGCTCTGCCACTATCGGGGGCGCCCCGTCAGTCCACCCCTGAGCAGCCCTTCTCCGCCCTGGACACCTGACGCCAGACAGCACCATTCAGTTTATTTCAGCAAGAGTGGGAGGGGGCTGCAGACAGGGGTCGATCAGAATGTGGACTCCACAGGGCACCTGACACCTCTTGCCCCCTCTGTTCTAACCCCACAGCCTCCGGGCATTTTAAAGATGCAGAAAATAACGTATCAGGAGCCCCAATCACGGACTAGGACCCTGCCGCGCTAGGTGCTGTACAAAACCCAGAACAAGTACATGGCCCCTTCCCCAGAGAGCTTCCGATCTACGCCTGAGACAAGAGACAACGGCCAGCATGACATGCAGCCGGCTCAGCACACCAGCAACCTAACCATCGTCAAAACGAAGACGCCCAGCGGGAAACAGACCCGCGAAATTGCTCCGTCCCAACGAGCCGAGCGGGATTTCAGAACCCAGCGAGGAGCCCGCCCCAGGAGCTGCCCGGGGGGGGGGGGGGGGGGAAGAGAAAGGGGACAAGGACGACAGCAGCTGCCTACTCCTTCCCCTCCTCCACGTTCAGAGACAGCGTGAGAAGCCCCCCTCCCCGCCGCAGGGGGAGATCTTACCTCATAATACCCGTCAATAAAGACTGTGATCATCTGGGGGTTGACCCCTTGAGCCGACAGCAGGGACCGCAGCATCCTGGGGGCCAGGAGAGAAGAGAGTGGGAATGAGTTCGTGTGAAAGTCTGGAGTCTCTTTAACAGACGACTGAACGCCACGGTAACGGGGAGAGGCGACACACTGAGCCAGTGATAGAACGGGGGCAACAGAAGCAGGAGACGGTTCAACACTCAAGTGAGGCCTAGATCCCTTTGGGGCAGGGCTGGGGGTGGGCTGGGGTTTAGGTCCTTGCAAACCCAGACTACACACCACACGAACCTGACCCCAGGACAAAGCCACCCACCCGTGGGGCATTCCGAGCCCCACCATTGCCTGCTCCCGCAGGGTTTTGTGGTTGGGCTACCCCTGAGTTGGCCACTGGGAAGACGCCCTCGAAGCGTTCTGGGAAAGCAAAGGAGACTAGCAGGCGACGCCTCCTGCTAATGACATCGGAGAGCGGGCGCACCCCATTGCCCGGGTTATTCCGAGCCAGGACTGAGAAGCAGAGCTGTTCCCAGTGCTCCATCTGCACTAGCTGGGGGTGGAGTGATCTAACGGGGCTTCCCCAGCTTGGCTTTCTAGGCCCCTGCAACCGAGATCCAGTGCTTTCCCCGGGACATCCCTCCACGGACCACGCAGCGTCCCGCCCAGCACTCACCTGTACAGGTAGTTGGGTCTGTTCCCTGCAATGACAGCCACAGGCACATTAAAGACTTTATTGTCCTTGAGCTGGAAGAGAAAAGGTTTGAGATAAGGGCTTTGGGAAGCCACTAGGGGCCACCCCGCCCTCCCCTGGGCCCTGAGGCCGGGACAGCCCTGAGAAGAGCCAGTGACGTCTGCAAGGTTTAGGGGCCCTGCCCGCAGCCAGGGGATCTCCTGGGAGTCATTCCACCATCCAGCTTTCTTCTCCTTAGGGGCAGGGCTTTATTTCAAGAGAGAGAACAGCACTGTTCTCATCCAGCCTTGAAACGGAGCAGAGACCCTTTGCCTGCAAGGAGAACCCCGGTGGAAGGATGGCCTCATTCTGTCTATCTTAGACACCTTCGGTTGCCCTCCTGCCCCACCATGGCAGGCTGGGATCCGGGCAGGGCTAGGCCCGGCCAGTACTTGGCTGGGGGACAGCTAAAGAAATCCTGGGGCTGCAGGGAAATAAAAATCAATCACATGGTAATTATTTAGGCAAGGTTCTCTCTTCGGGACTGTTCCAGGCCTCAGCCTGCCCCGAGAGGGATGCCAGGCGGCTGGAGATGCCAGCAGGCAGGGAACGGATGCAATGAGACAGACACTGGTGTGTACGAACCCTCATGCCCTAGCTACACTCTGCTGCTCTGCAGTTGTCCCTGGCCGCTGCAGAGAGACACTGCAGCGAGACACTGCAGCATCCTTCCCTTCCCGGGCAGGGCTAGAATTATGGCAGCCAGGTGCATTCTGGGAGCCTGCTGGAGGCGGCGTGCCGCGCAGAAGCGGGCTGACGTGATTTTAGCTGGAACCCTCCGTGCGCCGTCTATATTGAAGCCTCCTGCAGATGTTACGCCAGGTGAGGGCCCCACGCGGCTCCATGCTCAGCTGGAGGCAAGGGCTTCCCGCTCCCCTTCCTCCGCTCGCACTCACGGGATCAGGGTTGAACTCGATGGGCGTGGGGTCTTTGCAGCTGCAGACGCTGCCGTAACCTTCCACCTTGGTGCAGAACCTCCGCCGGCGGCGGTTCAGCTCCGTGTCGGGCCAGCGGCACTCGGCATCTGCGGGAGAAGGGGAGACCAGCCGAGTTGAGACCACTGCTCCGGGGAGGGAAGCAGGCAGCTCACCCCTTTGTGCCGGGGCAAGGATCCCAGAGCACAGCCCTCCTGCCCTGCCACTTCACTGCCCCCACCTGCAGCCTCAGCCGTCGTGCCATGGCTTATTGCCTCTAGTGGCAGGAATTCAGTGGCCACCTGGGCCGAGCGGATGCCTTCACTGGTAGGCACCCGGGCTCAAACCCTACATGGGCACAGAAGGCCCTGGCAGCTGGATCAGCACAGAAGGGATGTGAGCTCTGAACGGCATGGTCCAGAGAGAGGTCTTGCAACTTCTATTTTAAGACCCCCCTAGGCATTCATAAACAATCCCTTGGAAGCAGGAAAAGGAAACCCACTCCTTTATATCCTCCCCTCCTCCTGGCAGAAGCGTGCTGGTTTGTTATTGTAGGGTTGCTAAGAAAATAAGAGGGTGAACACCGGATTTACAATAGAAGCACCAACTCCATTTTAACTCCAAGTCCTGTATTAATGAGGTCAGCAGCTTTACAAAGGGAAGAAAAGACAAGAACGAACAAACAAACAAACCAACCCACTGCTTCCTAGCCCCCAGAGACGGCCCTGTCAGAACAATGCAGCCTGAAGTCAGCCCCCATCACCCTCCAGTGCAAATTCCTCGCCGAGGGGCTTGACACAGCTGAGCTTAGAGCTCCGTTGCGCTAGGCGCTGTACAGCCACTATGAGAGACAGCGCCTGCCCCACAGAGCTTGCAAAGTGGGGGGCACAGAAAGGTGAGTGGACTTGCACAGTATCCGTGGCAGAGCCGGGAATAGAATCCAGGTCTGAGCCAAGAGCCCTATCCACTAGGCCGCACTGCGTGCGCACCCCCCACCCCAAAAATCATTTCTCATCTCCATGGGGCCAGGTTTACAGCAGAATCCTGTTGTCGCCCCCAAACTGAGAACAGGGGGGGGATTTCTTCTTGAGAGGGCTTCTCCAGCTGCAGACGCCGAGGCAGATCAGGGGTCTCTCCCCATCGTCCGTCTCTCTCCCCCAGCTCCCACCTCTTATCCAGGCGAGGCGCTGCGATAGGTAGGGGCGCCCGCCCGCCCAGCTGCTCTCTGCCCTGGTCTGCAGGACCCGCCCCGAGGCCTACCTTCCACGGAGGTCAGCTGGACTTCAGTTTTCAGCAAGACGGGGTCCCCCCACGTGGAGAGCACTGGGGACTTGGAATGCTTCTCGCCGTACACCTCGCCTGGGGTGGGGGTGCGGGGGGGGGGGGGGGGGGGGGGGGGGGGAGGGGAAAACATGCAGTCAGAGCCAGGCTGCTGCCGAACGGCGCTCAGGTGCCCATCCCCCTGGCCGCGGTACAGAGCCAGCCAGAACCCACCTCATCACCGAGAGACCAGCTGGTACCTCCTTCCCTCCAATAATGGCAGGCGGTTGAGAAGGAGACGTGCCTCCCTCCCCCCACACTCAACCTGTACCCCGGGAGCAGGCCCCCATGGCCAAGAGATGCCAAGGTCTGAGCAGAGTTGACTTCACCTTGCAGTGTTTGTGGGATTACCCCCCCGCCCCCACTTGCTGAGGGGACGCCATTTCCGTCCACTTAGCCAGAGTCCATCCCTTCTGCCTCCACTCCTGCCCGGCCCCTGGGCCCGGCCGGAGCAGGGCTCTCACCTCCTTTCTTCCCCACAAAGCTCCACATGTCCCTCCAGCTGAGGGACGAGGCGACCTGGCTTCCCAAGCTTTTCAGGAGGCTCTTTGCCGAGTCTTTAAGGTGGAAGGAGCCTTCGTCCTGGAACAGAACAGACCACATCATGAGGCGGCACCTTCCCCTGCTCCGAACCAGCAGGGTCTGTCTCCCATTGCAGCCAGCAGGGTGGTCTTCCCATCGCCCCCCTCTACATCCCACTGGAGACTCAGCCCAGGAGAACCACGTTTCGGAGCTGGTTGTTGGAAGGCCTCTTCCACTCACTCCCCAGCAGAGCTCGCCGATGCGCACCGGCTACAGGGCGATTCACCCCCCTGAAGATTGAGGGCGCTAAGCAGACCCACCGGGAGGGTCAGAGCAGCCACGCATTTCCGACCCTTGCAAAGATCAGACAGAAAGACAGACGTTGCCCCTGGGTCACAAGGGATAATAAGTTGCATGATGGATTAAAAAAAAAAGTTAATCTGAATTCCTCTGGGGAACGTATCTTCCAAGCTATTTCCCACCTGAGACAGGTGACGCCGCACACAAGTGTCAGTCAGAAATCAGGAAATGGAACAGTTTAAATATAAGGGCCCCAGGGAGTTTTGGACAGAGCGCGTTTCAGAGAAGCTGCAGCTGAAGGACGCTTTACAAGACAGAAAATGCACAAACCCACAACAGCACACGGCATTGGAGGGACAGAAAACAATGGAGGAGGAAGACACCCATCCAGACGCTCTTCCCACTCACGCTGGTGGGAGACAGGAGTAACCCCATTCTGCTCAGAGGTACCCTGGGGTTACATTTAAGTGTTTTCAAACCAACAAGCACCCCTGTGCTTTCTCCACGTGGGGGAGGGAGAGGGCTATGTGGGAGGGGCTCCCCATAAACATCTGCAAAACTCACGCACGATCCTCCTTCAAAACTTCCCTTTGCCCGGATGCCTATAAAAAACTTGACAACGGTTCGGCTGCTGGTGTGCCGAGACCACATACGGCCGCATTGTTTCCTTGGGCTTCCCAATTTGTCTGTATTCGTTTGATGCCTCTCGTCTTACACTTAGATTGTAAACTCTTTGGGGGCAGGCACTTTTTTTTTTGTTCTGCGTTTGTACAGCACCCAGTACAGTGGGGTCCTGGCCCATCACTGGGGCTACTAGGTGTTACTGTA